>NC_133452.1:77254727-77868616 GCF_048565385.1 Saimiri boliviensis
AAAGATAAAATAGAAAGATCATGACCTTCATTCTTTATCTCCTACAACTTGATGTCTTAGGTTTAATATAAATCCTTCTGGCTAAAATATAGACTTAAATATTAATAACACCAGACTTTGGTGAAGCGTGGGTGAGTGGGGGAGGTAGGGTTCCTGTGGAGCAGAACTGTGATTACACAGAGGGTATCAGCTCTCTCTGAAACAAAAATTTTATTGTATGATGTACTCTTGGATACTTCTATCTATGTTGATTTATTATATGAGCTCATCAGTTAATTCAAAACATTTTGGAATCAAGAAGGAAAGTACAGTTCAAATTGGATCCAATATTTGCTAATTATTTCTGTCTATATGTTATTATATTCATACATTTACATCTGGCTTTCATATGAAAATTTTGAGGTGACTTTCTTACAGCACCTAACAAAATCAGCATTCTAATACCAATAGTATCCCAGTTATTACATCAAAATAATTTATGTAATTCCTAAGTTGTTTATTATTTTACTTTCCTTTTAATTTAACTATTTCATTAGTTATGAATTAACCTGTTTTATGCATGATATTTAACTCATTTTCTTACTGATCTTCCCTTAATTCAATTATCTGTGAATTAAGTTCAGCCAACTGATGGCACTTGACACAAAGAAAAAGAATAAAAAGGAGAATCATGATGATATACTTTGGACAGTTGTCTCATCCAAATCTCATGTTGAAATGTGACCTTCAGTGTTGAAGATGGGACCTAGTGAGAGGTGTTTGGGTCATGGGGATGAATCCCTCATGAGTAGCTTGGTGACCCACCTGGAATAATGCCTACGTTTTCTCCTCTATTAGTTAATGCAAGATCTGATTGTTATAAACAGCCTGGCACCTCCTCCTCTTTCTTGCTCCCTCTCTTGTCATATCTCTTGCTCCCTTCTGCCTGATTAAACACTTCTTGAGACATCACCAAATGCCTAGCAGATGCTGGCATTATGCGTCTACACAGTCTGCAGAACTGTAAGCCAATTAAACCTCTTTCCTTTATAAATTACCGAGCTTCAGCTATTTCCTGTTATCAACACAAAGCAGACTAACATCAAAAAGCCCTAGAAGAAAACCTAGGCAATACCATTCAGCACATAGGCATGGGCAAAGACTTCATGACTAAAACACCAAAAGTAATGGCATCAAAAGCCAAAATTGATAAATGGGATGTAATTAAACTAAAGAGCTTCTGCACAGCAAAATAAACTATCATCAGAGTGAACAGGCAACCTGAAAAAAGGAAGGAAACTTTTGTAATCTATCCATCTGACACAGGGCTAATATCCAGAAGCTACAAAGAACTTTAACAAATTTTCAAGAAAAAAACAACCCCATCTAAAAGTGAGCAAAGGATGTAAACTGATACTTCAAAAGAAGACATTTAAGAGGGTATGTAAAGTAATTTAGTTGATCTGTGAGAGAAGGGAAGTCCTGACAAAAACTGCATTAAGCCATGCTACCATAAGTTCATTTTAAACTGGGCATATAAAATTTAACATATTTGCATCTTAATTTAACTGCTATTGTTTTGTTATGCTTTTACACATTTATACTATAGTAAAAAGAATGAATGAAAAAACCCAGTGAAGAGTGTTCTGCTTGCTACTGGACGAGCAAGAAGATTTGTGCTCTGGTTCTCGGACTTCCCCAGCAGCATGGCCCCCAAACGCCAGTCTCCACTCCCACCTCAAAAGAAGAAACCAAGACCACCTCCTGCTCAGGGACTGGAGGAGACATCGGCCTCTGCAGGCTTGCCGAAGAAGGGAGAAAAAGAACAGCAAGAAGCAATTGAACATATTGATGAAGTACAAAATGAAATAGACAGACTTAATGAACAAGCCAGTGAGGAGATTTTGAAAGTAGAACAGAAATTCAACAAACTCCGCCAACCATTTCTTCAAAAGAGGTCAGAATTGATCGCCAAAATCCCAAATTTTTGGGTAACAACATTTGTCAACCATCCACGAGTGTCTGCACTGCGTGGGGAGAAGGACAAAGAGGCACTGCATTATTTGACCAGAGTTAAAGTGACAGAATTTGAAGATATTAAATCAGGTTACAGAATAGATTTTTATTTTGATGAAAATCCTTACTTTGAAAATAAAGTTCTCTCCAAAGAATTTCATCTGAATGAGAGTGGTGATACATCTTCAAAGTCCACTGAAATCAAATGGAAATCTGGAAAGGATTTGACGAAATGTTCAAGTCAAACACAGAATAAAGCCAACAGGAAGAGGCAGCATGAGGAACCAGAGAGCTCCTTTACCTGGTTTGCTGACCATTCTGATGCAGGTGCTGATGAATTAGGAGAGGTCGTCAAAGATGATATTTGGCAAAACCCATTACAATACTACTTGGTTCCTGATATGGATGATGAAGAAGGAGGAGGAGAAGAAGATGATAATGATGAAGAAGAGGAGGAATGATTAGAAGATATTGATGAAGAAGGGGATAAGGATGAAGGTGAAGAAGATGAAGATGATGATGAAGGGGAGGAAGGAGAGGAGGATGAAGGAGAAGATGACTAATAGAACACTGATGGATTCCAACCTTCCTTTTTTAAAATTTTCTCCAGTCCCTGGGAGCAAGTTGCAGTCTTTTTTTTTTTTTTTTCCCTCTTGTGCTCAGTCACCCTGTTTTTGAGATCCCTTTTCTCTACACCATGGTTCTCAACTTATTTTGGGGGAAATATCTTGAGCAGGATACAATAGAAGAGTCTCTACCCCTTTCTGTTTGAAATTCATTTTATCCCTTCCTGCCTTAACAAAAACTGTATGAAATCAACACTGCCAAGCTCTGTGGGAAAAAAGAAAAGCCTGCTCCCTTCGCTCTGCTGGAAGCTGGAGGGTGTAGGCCCCTGTGTAGCAGTGCATAGAATTCTAGCTTTTGCCTCCTTTCTCTGTATATTGGGCTCAGAGAGTACACTGTGTCTCTATGTGAATATGGACAGTTAGCATTTACCAACATGTATCTGTCTACTTTCTCTTGTTTAAAAAAAGAAAAAAAAAAACTTTAAAAAATGGGGTTATAGAAGATCAGCAAAGGGTGGGTTTGAGATATTTGGGTGGGGTAAGTGGGCATTTTGACAACATGGCTTCTCCTTTGGCATGTTTATTGTGACATCTGACAGTCATCCTTGCAGTTTAAGATGACACTTTTAAAATAAATTCTCTCCTAATGACTTGAGCCCTGCCACTCAATGGGAGAATCAGCAGAACCTGTAGGATCTTATTTGGAATTGACATTCTCTATTGTAATTTTGTTCCTGTTTATTTTTAAATTTTCTTTTTGTTTCACTGGAAAGGAAAGATGATGCTCAGTCTTAAACGTTAAAAGTGTACAAGTTGCTTTGTTACAATAAAACTAACAAAACAAGAAAAAAAAAAAGAAAAGAAAAACCCAGTGAAAGAAACTCAAAGAAGACATTCAAATCTTTAGTGTCCGCAATTTGCTGAGAAGTAAAACTAAAAATTCAAACATGGCAAAACAGGACATGTTTGGTTTAGATACACATTTACTCTCATGACCATTAGATATTCATTAATTATGGTTTATGTCATGCTAAATAGAGTTTTAGCATGGCTCAAGAGATGAGAATTCTAGTTGCAAGTCCACTGCTAACAGTGGGAATGACATTGAGTCAATCACTTTCTTCTCTGTTGAGTTTCATTTGCTTTCTTTATAAAGTAGCGCCTTTGGACTAAATTTCCAAGTTACCGTCTAGTTCAAAAACCCTGTAATTTTTGAATCACAAAATTCAGGTTCTGCTTATTTGAATATTTATTTACATTTGTATCTCACGCTAGAAAAATTATATCCTTGGCCAGCCAGTGAAATTGGGAGGTAAGCAGCAAGGCGTGAGGTCTAACTGAACATATGTCTTTTAGAATCCCACCTCCAGAATTTACTAGCTAGAGCCCCCTTAAGCAGTCATAACCTCTTACAGGACAGACTAAAAAAAGTCTAAAAGACTAAAACAAGACTAACATGGCTTACCCTAAAAAAGTCTAAAATGGCTTTTTGAAAATGATATGAATTTTAACCAATTAACAGTGTAATTGTGATGACTGATGGGACAATGTGACAATGTCTGGCATGTGATAGAGAGTCCGTGATTTTTGTTCTTGTCTGCTTTTTTTCTTTTTCAGTTTGGACTAACATAATAAGTATATTGTACCTAAAAACTTAAAACCTGATAAACAACATGCAAACTAGTAAATTTCTATGGTCCAATTATAATGAATATTTACCCTCAACCCCAACAGAAAGGTCACTTATTTGTCATCCTTCTGATCTGTCTTGTTAAACCCTAGATTAAGTGCTCTTCCAAACATTTAAAAATAAAGTGAAATAAAATAAACAATGCAGATGTGAATCTATAGCAACACTAAGTTTCCCTTTTGAATTTCTCTAAATACTTATTCCTGATGATTCCCTGGCAATTTCAGTAATTAGTATAAATGATTTAAATTAAACCATTTTGGCTCAGTGACAATAGCTACAGCTACATTGGTTATTTATTGTGTGAATCACTGCAAACCACTTTTCCTTGTCTCTCCCTACAGTAGTGTTAATTTGTTCTGGTAGTAGCAAAATAAAGCAGTTGTCCTATCATATCAGCCACGCTGCTGGCAAAGAATTGCTTTAATTTCTTCTTGAATTTATATGGAATGCATTAAAGCAGATTCTGTTCTTGTGTGGCTCAGTTTGCTCATTCCTCAAATTTACACACCTACAAATATAATATGTATCTTCAATATAATTATTTAATGCATATACATCACATACACACGGATGTACTTACACATATGTAATGCTTTAAAAATGTTACTGTATATTATAGGTGTTGATTTCATTGAAAGCACATGGACATTGTTAACACCTCATATGCTATCCTAATTTGAGAAATCTTTCTCAAAAGAGGTAGAAAAAAATTCCAGTTTGCAATATCATGTAAGCTCATATGAAAGCCTTATCATTTTTTTAATGAGTGGAGCTCTGACCCCTTCATTCAATGTCAGATTATGAAAATGTTAAAGTGACTCACAAAGCATGAATATTCATTTGATACATAGATACAGACACACCAATCTTTGTTTTTGTATAAGTTACTGGTGTGGTAGAGATTTCTCATTAAAAAAAGATTTTTTTGGGTTGAAATCTGTTGCCAGCTTATCAAAGCACCTGTCTGTTTTTACAACACATACGGCATTTGGTCCAGAATGCCACATGGGTATCACTTTCTGGAGAGACTTTAGCACTCTGAAATACACACCCAGGATCTGTCCCTCCTGAAATTAGATTACCGACTTGCAATCTCTTTTATCCATGTCCAAAAGACCTTTACGCAGAGTTGAAGATCTCTGGGCTGGGAAGGAACAATAGCTCTGTTCCCTCCTCGCAGGGTGACTCTTCCTACACCACTTTTGAGCTACTACCTTTGTCTTCTGTCTTCTGAATTGCTGCAAGAGTGTTCTGATTGTTCTGCCAGAATCCAGAATCATATTTGCCTCTTTCAATTTTTTTTTTTTTTTTTTTTTGCATCATAGTCAAATTTCATCATGTCTCTCTCCTTGCTCAAAAGCATTCAATGGCTTCCCTAAGGTCTTAGGATAAAGTTCAAAATTATTAACATGACAGAGGTTCCCCCTTGTGTTCTCTCTTTAGTCTCTGCCTTGTGATCTCTTCTCCAGCCATATTGAGACACCTTTGCTCCCAGAATTTGTTACATGTATTCTTGCTTCCAGGTTTGCCCAAACTCTTAGCCTGCCACCTCAACTACCTCTAGAGAGCTTCACTGGTTGAACTCAGTTTCTTCCCTTGAGGTGTCAACATAGTCTGACTCCCTCCAAAAGTCCTTCCCTGAAACCTCCTCAACCTTTTGTCAAGAGCTGATGAGATGTTCCTATATGGTGTCATAGATTTTGCACTTCTGTACATATATAGGACTTGCTCTACTATAATTGCTAGTTTACTTGTTGCCTCTACCATAAGATTTTTTAATAAATTATTTGAATGTAAGGAGTATATCTTATTAGCTATTATATCTCTAGCAGAATACCAAGTACCTAATAAATACTAACAAATATTGTTTAATAAATGAACAAAATAATCGGTTAGTTATGACACAATGCATGTGTTTATGAGATATGTTTATTAATTAAAACGCCAAACAAGAATCTTATTCCAAAGCTAGGAAATACGCCCTAATCAACAAATGAGAAATGGAGATACTTAAAATCTTCATGATCTGTACTATTTAAAAGACTTACATTCATTTTCATTTGAATTCTTTGATAAGCAATTATGCCAAAAGAAAAAAAGCAAGAGAAATCATAATCTAAAACCTTTTTTTTCCTTATTTCTATTTCAAGGAAAGTAAATATGGGGAAGTAAGCCTTATCTCTAACCTTTGCTGTTTACTCCCCATCTAACTCACTTTACCTACCCTGATGTAATCACTTCACTTATTGTCCTGGTTGCCTTCCTCTGCATAATAAATTACCTTAAATTTAATGGTATGTAATGTGGTCATCATTTATTATTATCATCGCTTATGTTTCTGGGATTTGACAAGGATGGGCTAGTTGATAGTTGTTCAGTGCCTCTCATGAGGTTTTAGTCAGATCCTGTGGCTGGAGTTGGTTTGATAGCATCATTATTCACATGTCTGGTGATGGGTGCTGGCTGGCTGTCAGCTAGAACTTTATGGGGAGCCTTTGGCCAGAACATTCCTACATAGCCTTTGCATATTGACTGGATTTCCTCAAAGCATGGAGGCCAGGTTCTAAGTATGAGCCAGAAGCTCAGCAGAAGTTGGATGGCATTTCCTAACTTAGTCTCAAAAGTCAGCACTCTTTATTTCCCCTGCATTTTAATCTTGAGAAAGAAGTTTGTAAGTCCAGTCCATATGAAAAGGAAGAGAATTGGAGTCTACTTCTTGAGGGGAGAAATAAAAAAAAACCTGTGGGTGTATTTAAAACCATAACATTTACTAGCTCTCTACGTTCCAAACATTCTTCTTTCTAGTTGGCATATTCCTTCTTCACTTGTCTCTCAGTACACATAAGCTTCCTCATGTTTAGTTGCCTATTCTCAATAGACCTCTATGTGCATTGTTTTGTTTATACCTGTGAGGTGAACTCGGTATGTTGTAGAAGTAAATGTGCTTTAGCATTTATAGTCATGTGTCTATTTATAATCATGTGAATGGACACATGATTGTAAATGCTAGAGCACACATACTTTAATGAGCATAATACAATGCAATGAACATGCTTGTGCTGGATCTGAAAGGATGGGCAGCTCCCATTGGTGGAAGTGTGCAGACATTCCACTGTGACCTCCTAGTGTCATCACGAGCTCCTCTTTTCTTTTCCCTATAAGAGCTACTATCCATCACACACACACACACACACACACACACACACACACACACACACACACACACAAAGTTAAAATATTTCTTTCTAGTTTGGGAACTTTAATTTTTTAAAATTGTGCCTTATATTTTCTGAGTCAAGAGGGGTAGTTTGTTTTAAAATATTCTTCCCGGGATGATGAAATGTTTTGAAATTCGTGGTGATGGTTGTATAACATTGAGAATATGATAAATGCCACAGAATCATGTACTTAACAATGATTAAAATGGCAAATTAAATCATAACTTAAAAACTTTTTAAAATGTAACAATCTGAAAAGGTTTTTTAAAAATAATAATGTTATATACCAAAACCATTGAATTGTATACTTTAAATGGGTGAGTTGTATGTTATGTGAATTATATCTTGATAAAGCTGTTTAAAAATGTTCATGGTAAAGACCTTTCACTTTCCACAATTATTGAGAATTATAGGGGCCTTTTACTTTCCACAATTATATACAGGCTGGACATAAAAAAAAAAAGAATGAAGTCCTGTCTTTTGTAACAACAGGGATGAGGCTAAGGTCATTATTCTGAATGAATTAACATGGGAGCAGAAAACCAAATACTGCATGTACTCACCTGAAAGTGGGAGCTAAACATGGGGCACACATGGACATAAAGATGGACACAATAGGCACTTGAGACTACTAGAGTGGGGAGAGAGAAAAAAAACTCTTTGGACAGGGGTAGAATTAAAACAGGATGCTACGAATTGTGATGGTATGATCCATCACCCATTTGCTATGGCAAGAAGCTGAAAAGTCTTACCGAGTATAGCTGAAGGTAGAAAGTTGGATTGGAAAACTATTTTTTTATCCTTTCAGCCCCAACTGAAATGAAAAACCATAACCAAAATTGGTGATTTGGCTGAAAAACTATCAATTGGGTGCTATGCTCACTACCTGGGTGATGGGCTCACTCATACCACAAACCTCAGTGTCGCACAATAGACCCATGAAACAAACCTGCATATATACCCCCTAGATTTAATATAAAAGTTGAAATTATAGATAAATTAAAAATAAGAAGGGGCTTGAGTCATACTCTATTCAATATTTAAAGAAACAAAATTGGCCAGGCATGGTGGCTTGTGCCTGTAATCCCAGCACTTCGGTAGGCTTAGGTGGGCAGATCACCTGAGGTCAGGAGTTCGAGACCAGCCTGGCCAAAATGGAGAAGCTTTGTTTATAGTAAAATTATAAAAATGAGCCAGTTGTGATTGTGCATGCCAATTTCCATAATGGCGGAAAGTAATCCCAGCTGCTCAGGAATCTGAGGCAGGAGAATAGCTTGAATCCAGAAGGAAAAGGTTGCAGTGGGCCAAGATAGTGCCACTGCACTCCAGCCTAGGTGACAGAGCAAGACTCTGTCCAAAAAAAAAAAAAAAAAAAAAAAGAGAGAGAGAGAGAGAGACTGCAAGAGACAGAGAGAGAAAGAAAAAGAAAAAAAGAAATGAAAAGAAAAAGAAAAAAAATATATGTATATATTCAGACCACTATGCTTGAAAACAATGATACAGGGTGGACTGGTTCTGTAATGTGTATTTTATTGTTCCATTATTAAGTACTTCATGTTACCTTTTAGCCTCCAGAGATGTGTTACATCTTTTGTGTTTTTGTTTGTTTTGTGGACAATTATCAGAAGCTCTATAAGCCTAAATAATGGTTACACCACATCTATGTTCACACAATATGACTGCCATCTCTATACCCAAAGGACAAGGAGCTGTTCTTAACTTAAACACAAGAAATCCATATCAGGCAGTGAATAGTTACAGATAATGCAGGCAGAAATTATTTTCAATTCTGTATATAACCTTATTCTTTGTTTTATTTCTAATAACTTCCATCATTAAAATTCTTGGCTCCCAAGTGAAAATGTGGGAGTGGAATTGGCATATGGAAAAATATATGTGGAACAAAAAGTAAAAAAATAAAAACACGTAGGTGTGGAATTGTGGTTATGATTTGTTTTCATTTCAGGCTGGCTCAAAGCATGGAAAAAAAGTTGTCCAATTCAACTTCCTACCTTCAGAAAGGCTCAGTAAAAGCTTTTCACCTTCCAGCAAAGCAAATGGGTGATAGATCATACATTCACAGTCCATAGTGTTCTTTTTTAATTCCACACCCATCTAGTTCATCCCATCCCATCTTATCAAGGTCTTCTTCAGTCTTCCTTTCAGCTAAAGTTCAGCTTGTCAGTCTGTAGAAAAAAAATTCACTGGTTTGATTAATCTAAGCAGGCCTTTTCTGTACCTAATGATGCCTGTCCAGAACATGTAGAAAGGTGTCAGAAATCCTAGATATAGATTCTAGATTATAGTCCTTCCAGATTATAGAATCTGGATCTTGGATTATCCATGATCTAGATTCTAGAATATCAAACAGCTCTGAATTTGTTCTCTAGACAGTAAACAATGAAACCAAAGGAAACATGTAAAAAAAAAAAAGAAAAGAAAAGAAAGAAAAAGAAAAGAAAAAAACCTCTCCAGATGATCTCCAATAGCTGGCATCAACTATTCAATAAAGAACTTTTTAATTTGATGATCAAAATGTACATGTTTTCTAACCAATATGCCCTATTTTACTATTTTTGGAACATATTAGTTACACCATATTTAGTTTCATCTCCTTTAATGATGAACTTAATATGACGTCAAGGCCCCTTTTCTAGAATTGTGAAAAACAAAATACAGGGCATTCCCCAAGACCTAGGAAGGCAGGCACCATAGACTGCTATACATTTCCCACAGTGCTGGTGATTTCATCATTACTGGAACCACAGAGCTGGGATAAATAACCATTGGGTTTAGGAAGTCAGTATTTCCTGTGTCCAAAGTCACAGTTGATAATGATTACCTCCAATTTGCATTTGTCCCAGTTGATGATATGCCAGGTTGCATTAGTAAACAACACACTCAGCCTGCATGCTTTGCAGGTAACGTACCTACTATCCACATAAGATAACTGTGCCTTTTCCTTTTAAAATGATTGTGTTGTGTTTGCCTCTCTTCTCTGTAATAAAAGGCACGTGTTAACGAATTCCTCCCCCCCAAAAAAAGTAATGAAATTTTTACCTGTAAGAAACAAAACTACCAGAAATTCCACAAACCTAAACTGTCTTCATGAAATTTAAAGAAAAACACGTGCAGCACACTAAATCTGCAACAGAATAAGATCAAGAAATTGAAGTTTCAAAGTGTTCTCTTCTTTCTTAGTATCTCCCACGGAATGTTTTCTTGTATTACAGAACCTGGGAAAGGATCCTCTGCCTTATCAAGCCGACTTCCCCTTTTATTACAAATATTTGACATCTCTACTATTCTGAAATAAAATTCATAGATAATATAATCTACTAGTACATACAATTTCAAATAATCAATATAATGTCATGACATATAAAAGAGAAATGAGGATGTAATTTATCATAAAGTAATGTAGAGTTCACATGTAAATGCTTAAGAACTGCACTAGAAAACAAAATGAAGCAGTCGTATGTTTGTATCTGTTAGAAATACTTTGAGGGAAAGAGCTACAAAAGCCTACTGATTGAGGTATACTGGCTGCTCAAATTCTATTATGATGAGAGTTTTGGTAATGGGATTTCTGTTACGTGGCAATTCTTTTAAAGTTCTGAATGAAATAAAACGCAATCTTCTCTAGAGTTACACAATATTTATAATCCAGGTAACTTCAGTATACATTATGACCAAACAAAAAAATTACTTTGTGTTTATATGTATAAGGGAATCGTGTTCTACACTCCATATATTAAAATGGGTTTGCAATTCATACAAAAAAAAGATAGGATATTTCAAAATTCTGTAAAACTTAAGACAATTTTTTAACATGCCGCTTTTCCTGTTTAATGCTGGACAGCTAACAACCCAAAGTCTTTCTGTAAAAGCTTCTTTCCTCCAAACCTGCAACAATCAAAAATATCTTCACAAATTTTCAAAACACCTTTTGGGAAGAAGCATACCCACCGTTAGAACTGTGTTCTAGGTTTTTTAAAGGTGCCAACTGTTTCAGTGCCTGAAACCATTCCTGTACTGCCCTGGTCTCTCACATGGCAGGGTCTCCTCACTCTGCTTATGGCCAGTGTCATTACTCTCAGGGTTGGACTCTTTACAGCATGGTCAGATGCACCCTGTTAGCTAGTTCATATAGTGCCGTTTCATACAGACTCAATATTTCTGGAAGTTACTGCCTACCCATTATGGCGCCACCTAAATATCAACAAGAAAACGCAGAAGAATTTCATCCTCATTTGGAACCATCATTCATTCGGAAGCTCTTTCAGCTTCCATAGCTCCTATAGGTCTCTCTGTGGTCTTATAAACCTTGATTTTGAGGTTAACTTGCCCATGCAGTCTTCTATTTTCTGATACACAGACAGGCCCTGAGCAAAAAGATTATTTTGTTCCCTCACTGATGATTTGCTTCTTCTCTTTCTGAGATCACATCCTTATTTAAAAACAAAAAAAAAAAAACAAAAAACAAACTACATTCTAACTCCTATGTTCTCTCTGTATCTTAATAAGATAGAATTTTTTTCCCCAAGGAGACAAAACTATGCCCACTCAGGGACAGTCTAGAGATTCAGTGGACCTCCAGTGAACTCTTACTAAATATTGCATTGAATTGAATCTAGGATGCAGGTGACCAGTGCTGGGCAGCAGTTTCCCTCAAACGCACCATTCCAGGAAGAGTGTCTTCAGCCTGCTTTCATTTGCTGCAGTCAGCACAGGGAGGAGGCTTTGTAGGCTGCAAACAAAATTTCACAGCTCCTCGTGTTGGGGTGTTCCGTGCTTTTATTTTATCGCCTTCCTAACTGACATATAAAAATAAGAAGTTGAGGTAAACTGGAAAGAAAAAAAAGCCACACTGCTCTACGTTGCCTCAGCCTGGGACAAATTCTTCCCCAGAAGAAAAATCTGATATAAGAAGAGAGGAAAAATTAACCATCTTCAGCTGTGCTGAAGGTTATCCTGAGGCATCTTCAAGACCATTACCATGACTTACAGAGATTAGTTCTGGAAAGGTAGCTTCGTCCTAAAACTTTTGCTATGTATTTTTAGTGGAATTATTTTTTCTGTGACTTTGGCAGGAGAAAATCCTGTTCCACAAACTGTCATTTTTCCAAATATTCTTTTAGTTATTTTCCTGCTTTCTCTGCACTTCCCCTCCCCTCAACATACGCATATACAGCTTTGTGGGCAAAGATGATAATGACAACTAACATTGTACGCTCCCTTTGTCCTGCAATTTCGCTTTGTGAGCATTTGTCGGTATTTAGTTGCTGCCTGCTGGCATGAGCAACTATATTTCTTAATCTGTTTCACACGATTACTGCCCAAAGCGAGATCACTCTGTTTTTTCCTTAATTTTGCTAAAGAGGCCTGTGCTTTTCAGGGTGGAGCTTAGAAAGAAAAGCAGCAGGAAAGCAAAGGGCACTTAATGAAAACACAGCCCACAGTTCAGAGTTTCACACATCAGGAGCCCCTGCAGCTCTGCCGCGCCTGCTTTCCAGAGGTATTGAACCTTCCCGCCAATGTTGTAGGGACAAGTTCACAGCACATTAAAAAATGAGACATTCTTATACACAGCATTCTCGATTGAGTTATCAGGGGATACAGAATAAAAAGATTCCAGTTCATCCTTTCCTTTTAAAGCCGGGGCTTCCATTATGGAAATTACATCTTTCCAATCTGTTTTGTTTAGAGATATAAAAAAGGTGATGATAATAGTATTTATAATTACTGTTTGTAAAAGGCCTAGTATGTGCCATGCATAATACTTAACTCTTCATTTGTATTCATTTTATTTCTGACCTCAACTCTGTAAGGCAAGCAGAATTAAGTAAGGAAAGAAAGTGGTTTGTAGAGGAGAGTGTCTCTTCTGCCTTTCAATTATATCTTACTTATAACATATTACAATTTTAGGACACCCTGAATGTTAAATCTTAGCCTGATAAGATCTACAGTTCTATACTTTAAATTTTTAGAGCCAACTTTGACTTATACTCAGTTGTTTTAAATGGATTGAATATAAATCTTGACATAAAATTTCAACATTTTCACTTAGTTGATTAGATATTTCATTTGGGCAAAATTGTTCAACCACATCTTTTAACATAACCTAAGTAGAAGTCCAGGCAATAAAATAGTTGTTTCATTTCTTATAGAAAATTTCACAATAATTTTCTGATTGTAAAGAGTACTGTGGCTTAGCCTAAAAATTTCACTGCAAGTATTTTCTTTTGAAATTAGAGTTTCCTTTAATATAATATTTGAAGGGTTTTTACTCCATGCTTTTGTTTTGTTTGCAATATTTTCATCCATTTCAAATTGTAAAAATAATAAATATGAAAAATTCATTCTATGTAAGAAAAACTACTTAAAACTAAATTCGCAAATGTTAATCAAGGACCGTAATAATAGAAAAACCACAATAAGGGAATGAAAATATAAAATGAAATTGAATTATGCAATGTATTCCCTATTTTCTTAAAAGCTCATTTACCATTCAAATATTTAATTTTATGGTATTTTATAATTTTCATTTGTCATATCCTTTAGAGTTATCATTTGGTCTTTTTGTAGGTGTTATGTGAAAAACATGATTTATCTCCACTATTAAAAATTTTGGAAAATTCTGAGCTAAATCTACAATCATGGTAGAATGCTAGAGTAACTCTTCATATTATAATTTCCAGAGTTTAGAATAAGGAGAATAGCTTTTCTGGGGTGCTCTGCCATCCAGAACATTATCAATACCAGTCATAGCAGAGGATTTTTGTCTCTAAGTTCTGCCCCAGATTAGGTAGACATAGATGGAGGTAACTGAGAATGGGAAATCTTCATCTCACTGTTATAATTTGTTCTATTAAATTCTGGAATTTATTAATGCTTCAATAATTGATTATCTCTATACAGTCTTCAATGCTAAAAAGCATCACCAATTTGAAATCAGTTTGTCTTACTCAAGGATCTCCCAAGAGCAGAGGCAGCACAAGCACAGAGAGCTTCAGACAGTGATATCAGGTCCCCAGGGCAAGGGGAGTGAAGGGGATATGAGACAGAAGCAGGGAAAGCCATTCAAGAATGCATGACTATATCGCCACCCCTACAAGCCACTGGTGTATTCTGGATCTTCTGAGGAACGTTATAAAATGCGTCTCTAAACCATCCACATAGGATACAAAAAGAAGCATCATCATTACAGGCTTCAGTCTCCCATTAATCGAGATACCCTCATGGACATCAATACTCCCATAGTTCCAAGTCACGTTTGAATAAATGCCAGTTGCTTTTTTATTTATTTATCTATTTATTTATTTCCAGCATGTTCTATGAAGTAGCTTCAAAGAAGCCCTAGGATAGCAATATGATTTGGTCCCCACCCAAATCTCATCTTGAATTGTAGCTCCCGTAATCCCCATGTCATGGGAGGAAACCAGTGTGAGGTAACTGAATCACAGGGGTGGATTTTTCCAATGCTGTTCTGGTGATAGTGAATAAGTCTCATGAGATCTGATGGTTTTATAAAGGGCAGTTCCCCTGCACGTGCTCTCTTGCTTGCCAACATGTAGGATGTGACTTTGCTCCTCCTACAACTTTTGCCATGATTGTGAGGTCTCCCCACATATGGAACTGTGAGTTCATTAAATCTCTTTTTGTTTATAAATTATCCAGTCTCGAGTATGTCTTTATTAGCAGCCTAAAAACAGTCTAATACAGAGAGTAAGCAGAAAGTATGAATACATAAGCCTAGAGTGATATCCTTTCAGGTTGCACCTGTTAGAATCTAATTGAAGCTCATACATAAATAATTCCCACTGCAATGGTTGAAGTTGGGGCTAAGAAAATTTAGAATAATACACAAGAGGAGTTCAACACAACTTTTCAATGACTCAATTTCTTTCTTGCCCTTAACTAAGAGCCCATTCAAATCAGCAACCAATTGCAAAAAGATGGAAATTTACTAGCATTCATGTCATAGTACTCACACAATTTACGTAGAAAGCTGTGGCAAATAATCAAACCCAGTTTTATCTAAAGGCAGGTTATTAATTAAGATCTCATATAATAATATAATTTGACAACATATGAAAGAGAAGTCTGTATGCTAAAGTGTGAGAGTTGAGACATGGTTTGATGCTCTTGTCAAAGATAATGTCCTGTCTGCATATTTCATACTTTAAAGACATTATTTAGCTTATAATATTCTGCTTAAAATAAGAAAACATCAATTAAACCCATTTTATTCTCATAAAGCTTGTTTTTCTCCTAAACATGACGAGTTTTTTTCAAAGAGAGTAGGAGAGCAAAAGAGAAAGAAGAGTGTGCATATATAAGAGGGAGAAAATTGAGAGAGAGACAGAGAGAAAAACTGGAGATTGATTACAAGTTCTTGCTTTGAACTTTTTCTTTAAAAAGTGTTAAACGTGAAATAGCGCTCTGAAACGCTTTACAGTCCATTCAGTTTCTTTTGGAAAATAATACTTGGGTTGAAATGAACACTTTAGAAGATATTTTATTTCTTGGCATTTAAAATCAATATTTTTCTCACTGTCATGAATATTTTTTGAAGAAGCCTTGGCAGCTATTTTTATTCATTGTAATTGTGGGTCTCCCGTAGGTGAAGATGGAACACCTTTCTCTCATTATTAAGAGCTTAGTAGCCCTGAGCTAAAGGCTGTGATTCTTCATGTCACCACTGTGGTGGCAAATAAGAATTCCCATTTAGTTTCTAGTAACCTCATTTGTCAAGAAGACTGTATTTCAAGCTTATATAGATTTAAGGCAAATAAAAACCTCTATGGTCATAAATTGCATTCATCCATTAGAGAAAAGTTAAACTAATAAGGTATTAATTTTGCAGACATATTAACCTA
This sequence comes from Saimiri boliviensis, assembly GCF_048565385.1. NCBI lineage: Eukaryota > Metazoa > Chordata > Mammalia > Primates > Cebidae > Saimiri > Saimiri boliviensis. Next base: position 77,271,082 of record NC_133452.1, read on the forward strand.
TTCAAATTTTATTTTAAAAAGATGTAAAAATGAACTTAATTTTTAAATTGGTTCTCCATTAGTGATCCTTTCAATGTGCTGCTAAGGTGAAAGAGCACTTATATGAACCACATTCCAAGCTAGGGAGATTTCAAATTCCCTAAACTTCATTGTGAACACAAAAGTGAAACTATGTTAGCAGAATGTTCTGCCTGGCAGTTTAGAAAGGTATTTTTAAGTAAAAGCTTTGAAATTGTTCTCAAGTCTTTATGCTTTCAATTTTAGCCTGAGTTGATCAAGAATTTACAAAAAAAAAAAAAAAAAAAAAAAAAAAAAAAAAAGTCATGCTTTGAGAAACTTTAAATCGGTCTCAATCTTGAAATGACAAGTCTTTCAAGCCAAATGACTAAACCCCTCACAAGGGGAGAAGAGCACACTGGATCCCTCTGTGGATCAAACAAACTTTAGGCTTCTTACTCTTGCAGCCGTGGGCTCACTCACTTGTGTAGCTATAAAAACATTTTTTGAGTTGAGATCATTTTCATTTTTTTTTCCAATTATCTTGCCTATGACCTAAAAATACTGGGTATTAGCTTCACATTTAGTATTTCATGCAATTAAAAATTAAGCAAAACCATGAAATAGTAATGATGTAACAAGCCAAGTTACCACACATTTTCATGATTACTCTCACCAAACCCCCTTCAACCTCTTTTCACTGACAGTAGATGCTGCCCTTCAAAAGATCATAAAAATACAGAGGCAAACCCTCAAAAACATCTTTTATTTACACCATTTTAACATACAAAGACTATGTGTTTTCTTGGAAGCTATCAGGCTTATTAGTTTATACTATCTAAATTTCTGTCAATATCAAACTGATTTTTCTACTTTTCTCATCAATATTTTTTTCACTGTTTCATTAAACAATTAATCTAAATTGTGTCTCCAACATATGTATAGTCCCATGGTGATATGCAATGGGAAAAACAGTAAAAATTTAAAATATTTGTATAACTTCTCTAGTATGTTTCTTCATTAGGAGTTCACTGTTTTAAAAGTAGTCTTGTATTGCCCACTTATCTGAAAGTTTGCAAATATTTTATACTAATACTATATTGGAATATATGAAAATTTTCAAGTAAGATCTTTTATTATTTTTTCTAACTACAAATTACTTTTCCATAGAATCAAAGTCTAGAACCGATATTTCAGGCAAGAATTTATAGGTTAAAATCCATTGCATCTTGCAATCTAGCTGTGAATGATGACCAATACAACATATTCCATCATGGAAAGCATTTCTGTGGTTGACTCTGAAACTTCAGTATACATAAAAGCACTTAACCTTGTTTTGGGAGTAAGGCCTGGGAATCATCATTTTTCCAGCCAACTGGGAATTCAACATTTGGTAAACTTAGGATTTTTAAATTATGTTTAAATTGCACTCTACCTTCTTTGGATAAATAATTACATTATGCCGTTGATTTAGAATAAAAATGGACCTCAGGAAAATACTATAATTAGCTAGAATCTGGAATCTGATGTGGTTCCACAAAGTAGTATCTTATTCACATACCATTTTTTCTTGGGGGGAGGGTATGTATTAGAGTAAAATATATTAGAAATTTTTTTGGTTTTTTGTTGTTTTGAGACAGTCTCTTTGCAATAGCCCAGGCTGGAGTGCAGTGGCACAATCATGGCTCACTGCAACCTTGACTTCCTGGGCTCAGATGATTCCTCCACTTTGCCCATTAAAGTAGCTGGGACTACAGGCACACACCTTCACACCTGGCTAACTTTTTGTATTTTTTTGTAGAGAGAGGGTTTTGCAGTGTTGCCCAGGCTTGTCCTTATCTCCTGGGCTGAAGCCATCCACCCACCTTCGCCTCTCAAAGTAATCAGATTATAGGCTTTTGGGATTATATACGTGAGCCACTACACATAGCCTTATTTGTAATTTTCATATTTTATCTTTAACCATTGATCATTATACTTCATAACTTAAGTGTAATAATGAAGCTGATATGAATCTGGACTGCATTGATAAAAGTGTATTGTCCATTATCAGAGACATAATAATTCCTTTCTTGCTGCAAACATCAGACTTCACCTTGTATATTCCTGTTGGTTGTAAACACAATGCTTTAGGAACTAGGACAAGTATCACACATTCAGAGGAAAGCACCAGTGAAGCTGAAGGAACATCATTAGCGACATAGCTAGTAATAATGGCCCAGGGATCAGCAACCCTAACTGTGTCCTCAAAGTGATTTACCATTGATAATGTGGCTTAAAGATGGATATAAACAATCCACGAAAATCTGGGAGTTTGATAATTTAATTATACTTACTGGACAGTTACTAAGCTCTTACAATTATTACTTTGAATTTGATTCTCCAAATGTCAGTGTTCTGGGGCAAATCACTTCAAAAATGAGGAATGTATAAGGGAATTTGGGTTTTGTGGGGAAAGGAACAGGAGAATAGACTTGATGGAATTCATTTATTCAACATTTTATCAGTCAGAGCTCTTAATTTCTAACAAGAAATCCTCTCTGGCTAGCTTAAGCAGAAAAGAATCTGTGAAACGACATTTGGTAGCTCACAGAATCTTACCAGAGGCAGAGAACAAGGATGGGTGTTGCCCATGACCCTGAATTCAGCTTGTGTAGTGTGTTCTGTTCTTACCCCTATAGGCTACAGCCCCTCATATATGCGTGTGTGTGTGTGTGTGTGTGTGTGTGTGTGCGCATCTTCAACAGCAAATGTCATCTTGTAAAATATTGTGACTCATTTGGCTGATCAAGCAATACAAGGAATGACTAGGCCTTAACATTAATAATAACCATAGCTCATGATTTTTTAGAACTTACTATGTGCCAGTTAATGTTCTAAGTGTCTTATATGTAACCACTTAGATGTTTTAGTCCTTGCAAAAAACTCAATAAATTTTACTATTATCCCACTTTTAGAGATGAGGACAAAAAGATAGAGATGGATTAGGTAATATCCCTCTGAGAGCTAGCAATCGGTAATGTCAGGATCGGAACAAAATATAAGTTGGACTCTCAAATCTGGTCTTGTTTTCTTCACTGTGTTCTATCATCTCTAACCAAGTAATTAACTAATTAACTGACTAGATCTTCCTCAAAGGTACATGTGGCACTTTAATATGTCATCAATGAGTTGTAGGTGATCCTGAGATTGACTGCCTCAGGCCTGGACAGCTTGCATCTTCAGAAAAGGACAGGGAGCTTTTTATTAACTCACAAGGGAATATGTTGTAAACAGACTAAATAGAGAAATTATTCTACATTTGTAACCATGGTAAAATCGTCAACAGACATTGACATTATATTTGAATTATCATGAGATTAAATAAGAAGGGCGTATGGACACTTATACAAGTGCTTTAATTTGTGAAGCAAATCCCTTTACTTCCCCAAAGTTTAGTACACTCTGATACACAGAGTCTTGTGTGAGTGGTGATTCCTTATGGTCATCAGGAAAAGGGGTGAGTTACAATGCATAGAGCACAACTCACACACAAAGAACAAGCTTTGAAAATAGTCTCGCTCACCTAATAGAGCTTCTGTATTAGGCTGTTCTTGCATTGTTGTAAACATATACTTGAGACTGGGTAATTTATAAGAAAAGAGGTTTAATCGACTTATGGTTCTGCAGTCTTTATAGCAAGCTTGGTGCTGACATCTGCTCAGCTCCTGGGGAGGCCTCAAAAAGTTTACAATCACAGTGGAAGGCAAAGAGGGACGGGCAGGTCACATGGTGAAAGCAGGAACAAGACAGCAAGGGAGCTGCTACAAACTTTTGAATAACCAGATCTCATGAGAACTCACTATCACAAGGACAATACCAAGAGGGATGGTGCCATATCTCTCATGAGAAATCCACCCCCATGATCCAGTCACCTCCCACTAGGCCCCGCTGTCAGCATTGGAAATTACATTTCAACATGAGATTTCGGTGAGGACATACATTCAAATTATTTCAGTTGCTATCCAGAGAGAAAGCTGAAAAACTGGAAACTACACCCTGCACCCCATTTCACACTCTGTCCAAATCCCTAGAGAGTTTGGGAGGTATGCAGGATCTTCTCTTCTTCTAAAATATAGTTGTCAAAGGACAGGGTACCTTAATTGACTTCCAAGTTACACCTTTAATTGACTGTATTCTAAAATGAGATGAGGGGGCCTCAAGAGTGCAGTGCTTCCAGTTGCTGAAAGAAAATTCAACAGATACTCTATGTGACAAAAACTTTATTCATCTAATTTTTAATATTTTGAAATGCTGTGAATAATAAGTAAAATATTTGTGTTCTTCAGTGTCATTTGAAACAAACATGAAAATTGTTTTACACGTATGAGGAGGATTCAAATTCTAGGAGGAATTAATGATAATAACTTTTCCTTTGGAAAAACTCTATACATTGGAAAGCATTTGTTTGACAACCATCAGAAGCTAGGGAAAATATTTTCCTCATTAATGTTCATCATGAACCTTAGTTTCCAGCAATGACACTGTAAAGTAGCATAGCCATAATGCTTTGTATTACCTCTCTAAATTTAAAATCTGTACTATTTCAACTCCAGTTTAGAGTATAAACAACGAACAGTTCTTACAGAAAAAGGTCCTCTGTGTGATAAAAATAAACTGTTTAAATTTAGAAACAAAGCCATAAATGTGAGAGAGAATCAATGTTCCTAAAAACCTAAGTACTTGAATACTAACAAGCTGCAAGAGAGGAAAATAAAGAAGGGAAAGTAAGAATTCACAAAGCAAATTTTCATTATTGTTTAATCAGAGTGAATTTTTAAAAGACTCATGATACTATCTTTGAGAAACAAATGCCCTGTAGATACCAACCTAAAGAAAATGCAGGCAGAAAGAAACAAGGTTTTAATTTGAGACATAAAAGCTATCACATGCAAAAGACAACAATTCAAACCATGAGGTCAGTTGAGACTTTTTAATGATTATGTAAAGTCATATGTCATTGTAGGATTTCTTTTTACTGAGGCAAAACTGAAAACGTAAATAGGAGACTGAAATATTTTTTAGATTTAAAAATAAATACCCTTTTTTTGTTTCTACCAAGGTGGTGGATTTGATGTCTTAGAAATTCTCCCACAGAAAACACTTAAAAATAAAGGAGGCCAAAAAACTCATAATTATTTTAGTTATACCTCTGAGATTAAACACAATAAGAAAAATCCCTAGAATCCAAAAATGCAGAAAGATGAAACCAAAGTAGCAGCATGATGTTGATATTTAGGGTTGATGAAGTTGTGAGGCCAAGAAGAAAGTTGGGAGTTGGAATTGAGAAACGCTTCACGTATAACTAAGACTTTCAAAAGGCTCTGCTATGTGTAAATGAGTGAGTATTGAAAAACAGTTTCATTACAAGGTCAGAGAATTAAGAAAATTCACCTGTGTTGGGGATCGGAGTGTGGGTTAGGATAAGAACTCTTTGTAATCACCAGTTTACCAATCTGTGGTTTCAGGTTCAAGTATAAACTATAAAGAAGATCGAAGAAACTCGAGGTCAAGAAATTTTATTAAAATTGACCTGGATTGTTTACCCTAGACACTAGCCAAAAGCAAATATGTATTCTCTCTGAACATACTTTCATCTCAAGGCTTGCAGTGTTGCCACAGAAAGTACATGCCAAAGTTGCAAACTATACAATGAAACAAGTCAACATAATGAATAGGGAAGAGCAACAAACAGCAAAGAGACACATCCCAAATAAAAGGTGGAATACAAAATATAAACTATCTATTTATATATGCAAAATAATAACATGTAAATATGTTCTTTATTTAAAACACTCAAGGATATTAAAACAGTATAGAAAATAAGAACAAAAACTACTATGAAAATAAAAGGAAAAGCCTAATATAATATCTAACAAAAAAGAAAGTAACAGATATTAAAAATTCAATGTATAATAAAATAGCAGATTACATACACAGAGATATGAATTTGTAAATGACCACTGAGAACAAAATGAAGTGAAAAATATTAAAGATGTGTTAAAGATATTAGACACAGGATGATAATGTATAATAAATATTAAATTAGAATCCTAGAAAGAATGAATATACAAAATAGAGTAGGAATATTCAAAGAGATAATGTTTAAAATAACAGATTTTCCAGACTTAATGGAAGATAAAACTTCTTTACTTCAAGAAGAATAAATCTAAAGCAGAATTGTATACATGTATGTGTATACATGTGTTTGTGCATATGTTACATGTATCTCCATACCAGACATATTCTAGAGAAACTGCTAAATATCACAAATAAAGATAGATACCAAAATATCAGCAATTAGTAAGAAAGAAGGAAAACAAGCCTACAAAAAAAAATCAATTAGACCAACAGCAAGAACAAAGGTGGAAATAAAAAAATGAGTATTCAAAAAACTGAGAGAAAAGAATGCCAACAAAGGAATGTATACCCAGCTAAACTAGTATCAAAGAATAAAGTAAAAATAAACAAATGAATTTCAACACAACCCGAGAGAGCTTATTACTAATGAATAGTCAGTAGAAGACTTCTGAAAAATGTGTTTTAGAAAAAAAGAATGAAAGAACTGAGATTAAAAGTTTAAACAGAAAAATTAATAACCATGTGGGCAAATCTGAAATACAACAGTATTACAACATCTAATTTCAGAAGTTGAAAAAATAGGTGTCACCAAAACACTAGAAAAATAGAAAGTATAACAATAGGAAGTGACAGTGTTAGATCATTACAATATCCTTGGATCATTTTGAAAAAAATGACAGACATATTAATGTTAAATTGTTAAAGTGTATGCATTAAAATGTTAAAGATGTTCTGTAAAAGGTGAAAAAGCAAATATGATACTTGAGGAGATAAAATAGAATAATAATAATTATTATTATTAATCCAAAAGAAGAACTGGAAAACTAACATAGAAAATGCAAAACAGACACCACAAAATAGTACGGTTAAAAAAATACAAATATGCCAGTAATAACATGAAATGTAAATAGATTAAACTTGACAATTAAAAGAAAGATTGGAAAATTTCTGCTGTGTGTTATTTATGGGAAACATACTTGAAATATAAAACGTAAAGTTTAAAGTAGAAATATAAACCGACAGGTTTATTACAAGCAAAAAATTACAGGCCAGTCTCTCATAGGCAACATGCAAATCAATTTTAAAAGGACAGTAGATCTAATTGTGACAGATGAAGTTATTGAAGATTTTAGATTTTTAATATAGAAAAAACATTCTCAGGACTTTGGATCAGAAAAACATTTCTTCAGGAAGACTCAAGAAAGCACTAACACTAAAAGAGATGACATATAAATTGCTTTATATTACCGTTAAAAACCTGCTTATGAGAAAAGATCATCAACAGAATTAAAAAGCAAGCTTCAAATTAGAAGATATCTGTAATCCATATATCCAAGTAAAGATTCTCCGGCAAATTGAAAACAAAGAGATATCATACAGTTAAAAATGGGAAAAGATGGAAAAGCATGTACATAGTGAATGTCCACACTTCCAATGGCCGTAAGTGTTGAATATCATTAATTATTGGAAAAAATGGCTATTTCAGTAACAGAACTAGATGTGTGATCACCTACTAGTACAGCTGAAAATTTTAAAGCTGAAAAGTATTCAGCAGATGTGGAGCCACGGGGACAATCATATACTGCTGATGTGAGAATAAATTGTCACAAATGATTAGAAAACATCAGTATCTACTGGCCATATAAATATCCCATCACCTAGCAGTTCCATTCTTAGGTAGAAACGCAAAAGTAATGCATTTATATGTCTACCAAAGCATGTACTGAATATGATCACAGAAGCATTATTTATTATGCCACAAAACTAGAAACAACTCAAATATGTATCAAGGATAGAACTGACAAATATGGTCTTTTCAAACAATAAATACTACACAGTACTGAAAATAACAACATGAATCAATCCCATAGACATCATATTTTGAGTTAAAGAAAAATACAAAAGTGTTTATACTGTATTATTCCAATAATAAAATGTTCAAAACAATTAAAACCAATCAATACTGACAAAAGTAGGAATAGAGGTTGTCTTTGGTCTTGACTAGGAGGAGTTATGACTAGGAAGAGACAGAAAGCATTCAAGATACCGAAGTGACTGTATTTCTTGATCGGGGTAATTGTTATCAATGTAAGTTCCTTGTAATAATATATCAAGCTATAAACTTTTGACTGTTCATTTAAAATATAATTTTGTTTTTTTTTAAGTTCAGTTTTAAATTTTTTGGGTTCATATATATATTTATGGGGTGCATGAAACATTTTGATACAGGCATACCATGCAAAATAATCACATCAGGTAAATGGGTACTCATCACTTCAAGAATTTATGATTTTTTTGTATTATAAACATTCCAATTGTAATCTTTTAGTTATTTTTAAATGTACAGTAAGTTACTGTTGACTTACTGTCTCTTGTCTTTTACTGTTTGATTTCTTGCTGTAACCTCCCATTTGCTGAACCCATTGAGAAACCTGAGAGAAGGGAGCCATCTTGATGGAGTCAGTAAATGTTCAGCTTGCCAGGGAACTAAACAGGGCCACTGAGAAGTGGACAGAAAAGACCACATGAATGAGTAAATTACAACTAAAAAAAGTGTACAATGGAATATTATACCCCATTACAAATTAGAGCTATAATGCTAATTCATGAATCATGCAAAATATACAGACAAAATATAGAGCACTAAAGAACTTTAAAAACAAAATATAGTGTAGTATAGATTTTTATAAATTCTTAAAATATAGACAAATATTATTTATTGTTTGTGGAAGCATTTATGTAATGGAATAAACAAATGCTTACAGATAATAAATATCAAATTTAGGATAATTATTTTCTGGGGACATTGATGTGGAATGTGATTATAAGGACTTTAAGTGTATTTGTAATGTTTTCTGTCAAGCTACATAAAAGGTACATAAGCATTTATAAAATTACTCTTTACATATTTATGAATATGTAAAATATTTTGCAATAAAAACAAAAAGCAAACTACCACTCAAAATTAGGCAATATATCATTATTACCAATAAAAATAATTATATTAGTCAATATATAACACTAAATTATATTAGCTGGCACTTAACTATCTATTACTATAATAATTTTATATGATATTACTCTAGTCAGGAACCAAAAAATTAACTATTGAAATATAAAAATATATATTTTGGAGGAGGAGGTTGAGGCAGGAAAATCCCTTGAACCTGAGAGGTGGAGGTTGCAGTGAGCAGAGATTGCATCACTGCACTCCAGGCTGGATGACAAAGTGAGACTTGGTCTCAAAAAAAAAAGATAGAGATTAGAGATATAGGAATATACATGTATATCTCTATCTATATATACACACGCACACATATAGATTATAGATATAGCTCTGCATATCTACATAGACACTATATATTATAGATATAGCTATGTATCTCACTCTATATATCTATATATACACTATACACACACACACACACACACACACACACACACACACAATCTTTTTGACCCCTGATTTAAATTTTCTTTTTTTGAGATGGAGTTTTGCTCTTGTTCCCCAGGCTGTAGTGCAATGTCACAATCTCAGCTCACTGTAACCTCCACCTCCTGGGTCCAAGCAAGTCTGCCTCAGCCTCCCAAGTAGCTGGTACTACAGTCATGTGCCACCAAGCCAGGCTAATTCTGTATTTTTGGTAGAGACAGGGTTTCACCATGTTGGTCAGGCTGATCTCCTTATTCAAATTTCATTGCCTGCACTGTGCAAGCACTATTAATAGAAAATATTATCTAAGTTCTTCATTACAGGACTAGGATCCGTTTTTGGATTTCTTATTTTTTATTTTTTATTTTTTTAGCAACTATGTGCAATTGTGAAAGTTACAAAAAGATATTAGGGCAGCATGTGGCTTTTAAACAGAGCAGATATAAATGGTCTACACGAAATTTAATCCTGAACTTCGACTTCCTCAGCTTAGTACTCTCAGAAACTGAACTCACTTAAAAGTGAGTATGTACATCCTGCATGATATTTTTATTGTGTGAGGTTTATATCTGTTTATATAGATACTAAAGATGTATGTAATTAAATGATCATTCTTATTTATATTTCTTGAACATTATTTAATTTATTGGCTTTCCTTCTGTGGATTACTTTTAGGTCTTTTTTCTAATTATTTGCCTTTTTAGAATTTACTTTCTTAGTTCATAACCTTATCCTTGAAATAATACCTAATAGAGCCGTCCTTTATTTTGTAAGCACAACAAAGCCTATACATTGTGTAATCCCGGAGGCTTTCTGATGAGTGCTGCACAAGTCGAGGTCCATTTAACAAATATGATCTCATGCGCTGTCAGCATATGTGTCCTCACTATAATTAAAATGCAATAACAAGAAATGCATGGCAAATGAGTTTTAAATCTCCACTGACATAAGAAATAACTTCTCTCTTCCAGGGTCAATTGAACCACATTTCTCACTTATTTTGCCCTTTGTCTCCACATAGATCTATAATACTGAAAAAAAAATCTTTTCTCATTACAGAGCAACACTATAATAAATTAATTTCATTGCTCAAGCTAAGTACTTTTAAATATTACTATTTCTATGGCAATCCTCCTTCGATTTATTTTACTGAAGACTATCAGCAGCTTTTTTATTCAAACAGCATTCTTAATGTTATCAAGTGCAAGCAAATTGTGGCTAAACCAATCATAGCATGGCAATTCTTCAATTAATATTCTTAAACTATAAGAATAATTTCAAACTTGCTATAGCCTTTCCTCTCAGCATGAGTAGCCTCAATTCACTGTCTTCTGATGACAAAACCTGATGATAAAAAGTGGGAAAAAATCAGAATCTAAACATTTGGCTTCAATAAAACTACAGCTGAAACTTGGATTTTAAAAAATTAAGATTGGCATTTGTTCAGCCAGCATATTTGCATATATGCAGATTTTTGTCCCTCCTATTGCTGTTTATGTAGCAGGTACAAATAGTCCCTCCTCCACAAGTATCTAGGGAAGCTAAAGCATTCTAACTTCAAGATTGAATTTATTTATATAACACTCTTCTAACAGTGCAAATCACTTTCAATTTCATAGGCATAATTTTCTATATTTTTTTCATTTAAATAACATTAAATACAGAAATCTTTGGTTTGAATACACACAAAAATATTATTTTCTATTTGTTTCCTTAGAGAAATATTTATAGTTTTTATTATTGTTACTGGACATTATATGTTATTTTCTTACCTCAAGAAGAATCGTTTTATGGTCTAGCTTTTAAAATTCAGTTTTGTAGCCTATTTCACATAGGAATTTTTTAAAAGAACAAAGGAAAGGAGGAAGAAAGAAAGGGAGAAGGAAGGAGAAAAGTGAAGGAGGGAGGGAAAGAGGGAAAGAGGATGAATAAATTCAACATGATTGACATCAATGTATTAGGTACATGTTACCAGTGAATAGTGTTTTAAGAAAAGACATAGAGACAGACTATCATATCTCTTTATGTTTTCTATGTCAGTTAGCTATTCTTCATCAGCTACTACTACATTATACACAAAAACCTGATACTTCTGTTAACACCTAGTAGAAATGCTATAAATGGTTGATAAAGGATAACAAAGCTCTCAGAGTTTTAAAATGTATTTCAGAAGAAATGATTAGTAATTATTTCTTTTTGCTTTGTAACTGAAGTTTTTGGGAATTGAAATGAGTTCTTTTATTGAAAATTTTGAATAAGACAAGTTAACCGAAATTAATTCATAATATTTAATATTACTTTGTAATCCATTGTACACTCTTATTTAATTATGTCTTTTTTGTTTACTGGTCTTTACCAGTAAGATTCACTTATGTGTTTATCTTAATGTCATATATAGGGATTGAAGTGCCTATAGTGTTCCTATAGTGTAGGAAGGGCCTTATTTATCTATGCAAGCACTACACTGACCAGTATTACCAATATATAGCAATATATTATCTAAAATGAGTTACACATTTCTCCCATGTTCAAGGCACCATTGTAGAGGCCAAACATAGACAAATTAGGCATGGTCTTTGCTGCTAAGAGTTTATGATAAATCAAGGGAAACAAATTTTAAGAAATTCACATATGCGGCCGGGCGCGGTGGCTCAAGCCTGTAATCCCAGCACTTTGGGAGGCCAAGGCGGGTGGATCACGAGGTCGAAAGATCGAGACCATCCTGGTCAACATGGTGAAACCCCGTCTCTACTAAAAATACAAAAAAACTAGCTGGGCGTGGTGGTGCATGCCTGTAATCCCAGCTACTCAGGAGGCTGAGGCAGGAGAATTGCCTGAGCCCAGGAGGTGGAGGTTGCGGTGAGCCGAGATCGCGCCATTGCACTCCAGCCTGGGTAACAAGAGCGAAACTCCGTCTCAAAAAAAAAAAAAAAGAAAAAAAAAAAAGAAAGAAATTCACATATGCTCTAACAGTTTGAGTTATGTTCTGTGGATTCACTAAGGGCATCATTAATGAAGGTAGAGAAGCCTTTCCCAGCATGCCATTTGTGAGCTGAACCTTGAAGAACAAGCAAAAAGAGGAGGAGTTTGATGCAAATGAGGATGTTTTCCAAAGTTTAGTCACTGTGGATGACATGCATGACCTATGTCAATACCTATGTTTACAGTTACTTCATATTTTCCTTCATATGATTCAAGTTTTATTAAATTTTAAATAAATGTTCTTAAAAATAAAACATGTTAGGACTTCTACAAATGAAAGCCCAGTATCATCTGACACAATGTAAAGGTAAAGCTGAAAAACAGATGTGTTGAAAACAGAAGGAAACGCTGTGTTTTACATAGTTGCTACTGCTACCAAAGACTCTGTTCTGCAAGTCTGCATCCCTTCTTACAAAGATAATTTAAAAGAAGGAACTGGGACAAAATAGAAGAGATATGAAAAATAATGCTGCTATGGACTAATTATGTCCTCCTACAATTCATAAGTTGAACCACTAACCCCCATGTAATGGTATTTAAAGATGGGATCTTCAGGAAGTAATTAATCTGAGGAGGTCAAGAGGGTAGGACCCTGGTGCTGAGATTAGTCCCTTTATAAGACATACATAAGTCCTCTTCCTCCCCACCCCACTCCATATGAGGACACAGTGTAAAGATGGCCACCTGCAAGCCAGAAGAGAGCCCTCACCAGACCCATCATTCTGACACCTTGATCTGGAACTGCTAGCCTCCAGAACTGGGAGAAAAAAAAATTGTTGAAGCCTTTCAGTCTATATTTTGTTATACTAGCCAAAGAGGACTAAAACAGATGCCAAGAAAATTGAGGCAGGGGCGGGGGTGGGGGTGGGGTAGGACAAACAATCTTTTTTCAAGTTGTAATACAGTTCAATTTAATGCTATGTGTGTGAACATAATTATCTACCTACCAGATCTAGTTTGCGATAGGTGAAATGTATCTACACTTTTTTTTTTCATTTATTCAGTATAGATTTAATAACAGAGGTTACATGTATCTACAATTTTGTATACTCTATTTTCAAAAATGCCCAAGTAAACACAGGTAGAGGTGTGAGCAAACACATAGTTGGTGGAGAACAAGTGATCTAGTGGTGCAATAGTAGTCTTTTAAAGCTTGGACTTTAAGGTATGTGTGGGAGATATATTGATTATGCTGATAAGAGCGTAGGGGGATTTTTACTGGCCTAAATTATTTAGTTTAGACAAATTTAGTAGTTTCATTACTATGAAACAAATCACGACAAGAAATGCCAGATATAGGTGATGGGGAGGAAGGCAGTAAATCACACTGTCATGTGTGTACCTGTGCAACAATCTTGCATGTTCTTCACATGTACCCCAAAACCTAAAATGCAATTAAAACACACACATACACATACACACACACACACACACAATTTTGTTATAGTTTCTGTGAGTCAGCAGTCCAGGCTTCAGCATAACTGGATCTTCTGCTCATGGGCTTCAGCTGGAACTAGGCTGGAAAAAAATTTTTTCTATGCTTACTCAAGTTGATGACAGAATTCATTTCCTTGTGGCTGAAGGACTAAGGGTACCAGCATTTTGCTGGCCATCAGTTGAAGCTTCTCTCAGCTAGTAAGTGGCTACTCACATTCCTAGAAGCCATCTAATTCCCAGAAGCCTCCATTGTTCCTTGCCACATGGGCTTTCCCAACATAGCCTATTACATAAGCCAGCAAGGAAGACAATTCCTAAAGCAAGTCCCTACCAGCGAGGCAGATATATATATATATATATATATATATATATATATATATATATATATATCTGGAATGATGATAAAGCCTGAGCCATTCAATGTGAATGAAGAGGATAAAATTTGGACTTAAAAAGAAAAGGAGGATGAGAAACAGAAACAAGTTGACAATAACACAGATAATAAGCAATTATTTGTGGACTTGAACAGGAGAACATACAGTTAAATACAAGAGTGAAGTTCAAGCTTTGGCCAGGAAAACGACACTGGGTATTTGGGGAAAGCATAATTTAGGGGGAAAAGAGAGAAAGTGCTACCTCATTTTAAATCTCATATTTTAAAATATAGACTAACAGTCACAATATACTAACGAGAATTTGAATGAATAAGAAAAGTAGGAAAAGGGTTGGTAAAAGGACGTCGACACTAGATACTTCAAAGAGAAAGAAGAAAGATTTTGTGACATTGAAGACCTTTAGTTTCTTTCCTTATTAATAAAACAGAGTTCACAGTCAGGCCGTAGACAAAGACAGATTGGTGATCAGAAGTTAAGCAATGGCAGCATTTCATATATGTGGATAGAAATTTATTAAATCATGACATTTATCTGCTCAGTACTTTGATAACATAGATCTATTCTATTTTTAATCCTGAATAATTTAAAAAATTACTCTACATTAAATATTTAACCTATTCAAAATTATCCTGTCCTAAATATATCAATTAAATGCATACATTATATGCAAGATCACTTTTATTAAACCAAATTAAATATTGAGCTAAATTTAATAATTAAACTGGATTTCATATTAGATCAATTTAACACACAGTGTAAAAAGTTCAGTTTGTGCAAGAATGAAAGGGTAACAGTAATGAATATTGGATAGGTTAAAAAAGAAATGACTGAATTTAGTTAATAAAATATTCAACATTTAAAATTGTAAGGTAATATTTATGTACATATGTATATTTATGTATGTATATATGTGAGTGTACGCACATGTGTGTATGTGTATCACTGTGCTGATCCATGTAAAGATTTTAGATATTATTATTTAAGTAGAAATATATTTATTCTGGAAATATCTAGATAATCATGACTTCCCTGAATTCCCAGGCACCACCATAGCATATATTTTCCCCTCGCGATATGGAGTCACGTAAAAATAAAAACATAAATTACCTCTTACAATCCCTAACAAGAACTACCATACTCATAATAAAAAATGAGTTGATACAGTGTCTGAGCAGTTGAATAGCCTCATTTACTCTCCAAGTTTATTCGTTCATTGAAGAAAAATATTTCTTGGGCATTTAGTTGTGCTGGGAACTGTTCTAGGCACTCAGGAAACAGAAATGAGTAAAACACAAAATGTCCTTACACTTACAGAGTTTCATTTTAAGGCAGCAGGAGGACAAACACATAATGTGACATTTGATGACAAGAGATATAAAGAAAAATAAAACAGAATAAGGAGGATAGAGATTGACAGGAAAAAAAACGACATTTTTTTTTAGACTGACAAGGGAAGGTCTTTCTAGGAAGGTGGTATTTGGGCATAATGAAATGAAGATGTAAGTCTTTCTGACCTGGAAGAAGCGTCACTAATGCTCAGAGCTGAAGATAGCTGCCATGATTTGAATGTGTCCTCCAAAAGCTCCTGTGTTGGAAACTACCCCCAATCCAAGAATATTGGGAAGTAGGGCCTAATAAGAGGTGATCAGGTCATGAGGGCAGAGCATTCATGAATGGATTAATGTTGTTACCACGGGAGCAGGCTAATTATCTGGAGAGCAGCTTGTAATGAAGGGAGTCCAGTCTTGGTGATTCTCCTGCCCTTCTGCCTCCCACCCTTTCACTATGAGATGACCTTGGCCAAATGCTGGGGCCATGTTCTTAAACTTCCCAGTCTCTAGAATCATGAACCAAATATACTTCTGTTCTTTACAATTGACCCAGTCTGTGGTATTCTTTTATAGAAGCAGAAAATAAACTAAGACAGTAAATAAGTGACTTTTTCTATCCAGAAGTCTCATATCTTTTATCATAAACCTTCAGCATTGCTTGCAAACTGTCATAAAGGAGAATATTCAACCTGAACATTCAGTAAGTTTTGAAGATCATAGACATTTTAGAAAGGTCTCCAAATCCTAAACCCTCATGAAATATCAAATTAGAAATAAGTGTTTACATACACACCAATAAAATTCAAAGTATAATTGTTTATACATAAAGTTCGAATCAAGGCTAGCCTCCAATTACTGATATACAGGATTAATGCTATCTTCTGTTTAACTTAAACTAAACTAGAACCTGCAGTCTATAACCTTTCTAAAATGCAACAGTTCAATTTTCTGTCTTTGTAAGTAGGAAACATCAAACGAGATTGAAACTTCTTTGATGATTGAAAAGCTTACAGGGCCTTCCAGTCCTCACTCTGAACATTCATTCTCACTCTGCTTGCAGTATTTGAAGAAATAAAAGGGTAGAGAATGACGCTGAATTTATACCAAAAGCAAGATATTAACTGGAAATATATTTGGGGCTAAAACTCCAAAATAAAGCTGCCTTTTATAAAATCAATTTCTGTAATTTTTTTAAATTTTATTATTGGGATCTATGACTATTTAGATTCTAATTAGTCAATTTTAATATACAACAATTAATTATTTTATCACTTCCATTTCTGAAAACTAGCAATTATAAAAGGAATCAAACCAACACAATTTAGCTTCAAAAGGAGAAAAACATTGGGATGACTCAATATTTTACACATAGTCTATTTTCCACTTTATTGTCACAGCTCTTGAAAGCACGTACTGCATCTCTGTCTCATGGATAAGTATAACAGTGAAAGTTAAAACTCTCTCAGGCAAGAGCTATCTGCGAAACTTGCTTCCCCAGGAGAGGCTTCCTTCCCGTTGCTGTGACATTTTATCTAGCAAAGCATCTCTATAACATCTCTTTGGTAGCTTTGTTTGTTTGTTCCTAACTAAAATAGTGAGAAACCAAATTTATTCCAGTCAAATAAAAACCACTTGCCTTGTTAGCTTACTGCTATTGCTGTACGTCCTCAGTCTGAGAACAAAGTATTGTCCTTTACTGGATCCCCCATACTATTAAAGGCTTGCTATCGGTACTCCAAAATCTGGATTCAAATGAACTGCACTAAATTACCTGGAAGCTCATACTACCTTTACCTCTTCAGTCTTCACTGCCTGTACCTGACATGATTTTTGCCAAAAATCATTAAATAACATTTGTCTTATTTTATATATCCCAGTATTCACTTTTTCATCTCAATAGAATAAATCTAATCAAAGTGGTAAAACATGTCTTAAAGGTAAATATGTCTTAACTATTGCTGCAAAAACTGTCTTCTCTTTTGCTTCATATCTCAATTTGCCTTACAATGAGTGAAATACATACCTGTCTATAATATGCACATTTTCCACTATGTCTTCTTGATTACATTTTGTTTATAACAAAATAAAATAATTTAAATTACACTTGAGTGATTCTCCAGCATAATAATCTGATACCCACTACTTCCCAAATTCAAAAACAAAAAGCAGTTTTAACCAGAACCACACTAAACTCCTGATCATTGTTGTGTATGCATTTTTAAAATATAGCAGCTATGAGTTCTTTTCTTTTATCTACTTTTGTAATGTGAAAGATGATGGTGTGCACATTGCAGATACACTGTAAAAAAGATTTATTTATGCAGCTTTGAAGTGGAAATAAATAGCTCTCCTCTGGAGATTCAAAAAGAAATTTTAATTTGTTTATTTGATGCTATTTTTGCAATTGTATAGTACTATTTAGCAGTGACCAATATTATTTTTAATATAAAATATTGTAGTAGAAAATGAACTATTCGAACTTGCTATGCGCTGATCAGTATAAGTCATTGATGGGAAAGCGAATCATCAAGTTGGGACACACTTTTAGGCTACAACTGTCCTTTTTAAAAAAAAATTTAATTTTTACTCCTTAATTTAAAGGGAAATTGGATTATAGCCACAATTACTCTTGAAAACAGGAAAATGGCTTTTGGAACACCAAATAGGTAGACATAGAATAACAATTCAATAATTAGGCATTCTTACAATCATTTGCTAAACTGACCTCTTACAAGCAGACTTATAATTTTCTACCTGTATACACACACTGACACGTTCTTTATTCGCAGTTTCTACATCTTTCTCTTTTTTCCCCTCCCTCCTTCCCTCCCTCCCTCCTTTTCTCCTTCCCTTCTTCCCTCCTTCCCTACTTCCCTCCTTCCTTCCTTTCTTCTGAAACAAGGCCTTACTCTGTCATGCATACTGGAATGCAATGGTGTGATGTTGGCTCACTGCAACCTCTGCCTCCTGGGCTCAAGTGATCCTCCCACCTCATCGTCCCCAGTAGTTGGAACTACACGCATGTGCTACCAAACTTGGCTGATTTTTCTACTTTTTGTAGAAATGGGGTTTCACCATGTTGCCCATGCTGATCTAGAATTCCTGGGCTCAAGCAATCCACATACCTCAGTCTCCTAAAGTGCTGAGATTACAGTGAGCCAACATCTCTTTTATTGCCTTAGATAAGAGCAAGTCCCAAGACAATGTCCTGTGAAGGCTTTATTTTGTTACCAAATCTCAACAAGTATTGTATGGCAGAACAAAGTCATAATTATTCTATTGCCACAAAAGTGTGGAAAAGAAGAATATCAGATGTTCCAAATATCACCAGCAGAACTCTTTTTCCTTTGGTGTGATATTGGATCATGGCTGTCAATCCTTCATGACTTTCCATAAACAGGTTTATACCTTCATACCATTAGCCATATGACTTTATAGTTCTCCCACTAAAGGCATGATGTATTTCTCTGTTCCACAAATGTTGAGATTGTGACATGCTTGGCTAGTGGAATATGGGAGAAGTGAGAAGATGCAAGTTCCAGGCGAAAGCCACAAAAGATATCAAGTATTTCTACTCACCATTTTTTTACTCTAGTGTTCACTGTGCTGAGAACAAGTCTCAGGTATCTGCTGGTCCATGAAGAATAAAAAAGTATATGAAGCAGACTTAGCCAACTTCAGCATGGACACAAGCTGAACAGTGTTCTAAAGTAGGGCTGTATCTGCTGAACGTGAGGCCAAAGGCTAAGAAAAAAGAATGTCTACTATTATAAATCACCAGTTTCTTTCCGTTGTTATACAGCATTACCGCAGCAATTGCTAACCATGCAGATATTTTGTCCACATTAAGAGAAAAAAGAAACAAAGGAAAATAAATGCGTCTCAGAAATAACAGCTAATTTAATAATATAATAATATAAGGATAGCTGTAATTTTCATAATGAAAACTATGGCATTTTTTTAGGTGCTAAAGACCTCTATGAATAGACCTAAATACAAGGGACTAAGACATTTTGACTATAACCCCCCCTTGAATACAAAACAAAGGATTGGGTTATAGACACATTTACAAACAAACACAGGAGGCTAATTGGGTTTCATTTTCCAGCATCAATAATTATATAATGTATACGGTCCTTGGAAAATATAAATTAAGATAAGTATATTTGGCTGGGGGAAACTTTGAAAATTATGTTTTCCTCATAGCACAATTTTAATGCCTAGGAATCAAATAATGCCTCATCTCAACCCTAACTCAAACATTTTACTTTTTCAAAACTTGTATAACCTCCAAATTATTGTAACTTTTTACATCTCCTCCCATTATTTGATTTTCTTCACCACAAACAACCTTGTTATGACTAAGAGAAGTGTTTACTTGGAAGATTATTAGAACCCGAACAGCCCCTCTTCTTTGAGGGAGTCCCTGACTCTACCTTTACTGTGACTTCCAGAGAAGAGAGAAAGAAAGAGGGGAAAAAGAAAGATTTTTTAAGAGCATTTTACCATTTCTTCCTAAAACCCAGCAGCAATTCCATATGTGTATATGTTCCTGGATTCTGTGAAACAACACTGTACCCTTAAAATAAAATTCCCTTTTGCTTACAAAATACTATATGTATTTTGAATTGTATTTCTGCTACTTAAAACTAATTGATACAGAAATTAGTTCAGGAGTGGAAACTGCAATTGACAGATCTTAAAATACAAAACTGGCTGAAGTAGAAACATACAGGCCTGATTCTAATTCTGCTCATGAGAGGTAATTTATTTAAAATATCTTATTCAGTTTCTTAACAATTAAACTATATGTTCTAGAAGACTTAGTGGAAAAATGGTCAGAAAGGTAGAGTATATTTTCTATATAAACTGTAATCAAAGCCAGTCCTCAAAATAACTGAAATGTAATAACAAAGGAATTATATGTTTCCTAAGCTCTTGCACCATAGTCAGAGATCTAAAGACTAATGACATTTACATGATTAAAAGCCTCACTGAAACCCAGCAGTCTCAAACTCTACAGCACTCTAAAGCCAGTGAACAAACTAGAGACTTCATAGGCTTAGGAATGGAAATGAAAATGCCTAGGAAAACCAAAATACCAAGAAAATTCTGATTCCACTCCAAATTGCCTAAAGTGACAAAGTTACACAAATAAGGATGTCACCCTTAGGTAGATTAGGAAAAATGTCTCCCATTATGACTACATAAGCCTATGGTTTCCTATCTACGTTTTGAAAGACAAACCATTAATCAGAGCACAAATTTCATATACAGAATTCACTATCTTGGTTCTAAGAATTAGAAGTCATTCCGATGTCCAGTCTTGACTGTGGGCTGGAGAACAATGATTCCACTTGTTAATAAAGATCTCCAAAAATTAAGCTGATGGGCACCCAATTATAGCTTGGATATAAATCTCATACTCATGAAATAGAGAGTGATGATTGATTAAAAAATCAAGCAATGTTCAGGCACTTGTGCTTCTACTAACAGTAAATGAACCACAAGAACAGCACAATAAATTGCAGCTCAACCCTTCTTAGTACCAACCTTCAAAAACAATGGATTTTTAAAAATTCTCCTAGAAAACAAAATTGGAGCAATGATTCTGACTGACCCAGCTGCCACTAAATTTAGATAGGTGAAACTCTCATGATGGGCTCTGCAGTACTTTTATATATCTAGGAATGTATGTATAAAATTAGTGTAAACTATCCACCCAAATAAGGTACATTGTACCCACTAAGTAATGTATCATCCCTCACCCCCTCCCACCCTCCCATCCAAGTCTCCAATGTCTGTATTCCACATCCTATGTCCATGTGTACATATTATTTAGTCCCCACTTACAGGTGAGAACATATGAATTTTGACATTCTCAGTTATTTCACTTAAGATAATGGCCTCCAGTTGCATCCATGTTGCTGCAACATATATAATTTTACTCTCTTTATGGCCAAATAGTATGAAAACATTTTCTTTATCTAATCAGCCAGTGAGGGCCATTTAGGATGATTCTATATCTTTGCTATTGTGAATAGTGCTGTGATATATGAGTGCAGGCACCTATTTGATATAATGACTTCTTTCCTTTTGGGCGGATACCCAATAGTAGGATTCCTGGATGAAATGGTTTCCATAGAGGTTATATTAATTTGCAATTCCACTGTACCTCTCTGTATTGATAATAAATATTTAAATAAATATTTATTAATAATAAATCCATTTCACTGGATTATTTATAATTTTTGAATTATATCAAAGTATAATTGGACTTTTACATTTTTATACATATTAACCACATCTGTTAACTACTTCAATTTTACTTAGTCTTGGCTGAGAATACGTGCACCTGAGATCTGGATTCAGATGTTACTGTACTTAGGTCCTAAAAGTTAAACAAGATACTTATCTATTTATTGTCTCAATAAGTTCACCAGAAAAGAGTGTGGTTAAGAAATGCATCTTTATCTGGGTGTGAGGTTGATACTGGGACTAAAAAGTATTTAACACAAGGAATAGTGGTAGTATTGACAAGTTAGGGCAGTACCGATAAGCTCGGAAGGCATATTTGATTTTTGTATCTGCCTGAGGATGCATATTTAATATAGAAATATTTCGGTCTCATAATAAAAAGCCTTATAGGACAGATGACTGTTTCCTAACAAGTTTTTAATGCTCTTATTTTCAATGTTTAAGATATATATATTAAAGCTTTTGTGGCAAGAAGAGAAGTCCATGTCTAAAGCAGTGAGAATGCACAGGAATGTATAGGAGAATGTCTTCGTCCAGGAATAATATGGTGAATTTCAAAGTCTAAAGTTCATATGGAAAAGCGTTTGTGGTATGCAGAGCAATGGGACCCAACACACCAAAGTGTCCAAGTCTAGAAACAGCAGAACCTGAGGTCCCAATACTAACGAGGTTGCAGTTGTGAGTACTGCATAAATGAAGTGAGCTTGCTATTGGCAGATTACATTTTATTAGGTAGTAAAGGCTGTCTCAGGGAAAGAGTAAGAAAGTCAGAAATACAGAGCTCTATAGAAATCAACAATGGGATACAGAATTGAGACATTCAGTGTAAGTGTAAATTTATAATGGAAATACTATTGAAAAACCAAGCATTTAAAATAAAACTGTGTTAACACACAGATGGGCAGGGGATCTATAGTATATCCCATGGGACTTCCATTAGAAAAAAAGTTGGTCAGAGTAAAGCCAAAAAGAGAGGTGGCAATAGGAGAACAGGGTGAGATTAATTACACAGCAGAATAAAAGGATCATCCTCTCATAGGAAAGGCAAGCAGGGCTGCTGCCTTTTATCTAATTAATCCTAGTGAGGTTCAAGATCCAAGTTCTTCCATTCAGGCACTTATGCTGAAAATTAATGATATACTAAAAATTTTACTAAGCCAAATATCTCATGATGTCTTCTATTTCCTTTTTAAGGTGTAACACAATTTTAAGTGAATAAATACACCCTAAATAAAGGGAAATGAGGAAAAAAGCATCTGTACATGTGTAATCCTTGCTGATTGCAGAATCATTGGGCCAATTCTGTGTGTCACAGAATTATGGTGATTCTGATAGAGATTTTCATAGCCTCATAAGAACTTACAGTAATCAAAGAGGCTTTTCTTCTCCTGTAAAAATAAGTTAGGGGTTGGGGGGTGTTGTGAGTACAGGGAAAATCTTTTGCCTGAGTGTTACAGAGGACCAGTTTCCCATTAACAGGCTAGTCCTACAGGACCAGTTCATTAACCAGCAATGCTTTGTTTCTTCGCAGAATGTTTTGCAGCCCTGATGAGCTTGGCTTTGAGTGCCTCCCCAGAGGAGGGAAGACTAACTGATGGGAGCACAGCAGGCTAAGCCTATGTGTTCTAAGGCAAGTGTACAGTTGCTAATAAAGTGTTTGGATTTTTCTTTTCTTCTTTTCAGGTGCAGAAAGCTCTGGGGACCCTGATGTACTGCTTGATATTTTGATCTCAGTCTAAATCTATGCAGTTTTTGTGCATCTAAAATTAGGTCTTCAGGAGAATGTATTACTTGATGTGTATTCAGAGAATGTGGAAGTGAAATAAGAGCATTTTATGAAAAAAAGTTAGAAGTGAATCTGCAATGACCTTACACCCAAAAGAGAGAGAATCATAGAGTCTAAAATCACTGAATGAGACCTCAAGAGGCCAACCACCCATCTCATTCATAGACATCTCAGAAGGTGAATTCCCTTGAACATGTACAATGATTAAAAAAAAAAAAAAAACTCCCACTTCTCAAGATAGTTCTTTTATTTTATAGCCATTTCTAATTATTCTATCATCAAAGCACAGGTCTCAAGCTTGCTATTTGGGATCCATAATAGAAATCTAATTCCTAAGTCATTTTTTTCACCAGATTTTGGAAAACATGTCCTCTGTCAACGTTTTTCAGATTAAATAATCCCAATTCTTTTGTCATTTCTTGCAATATAGTCTTTTAAGTCTCAGGAACTTTGTTCTAACATATTAGTTAGGATGGTTTTGTTGCAAGTGACTGATACCTAGTGAAAACTAGTTAGGCAAAGAAAAAAATGTGTTACACATGTACTGGGATGTCTCACAAAATCCAACAATTTTTAATCAAGTATTCTCTGAAATTTCTTTTAGTAATAAAGGTTTCTTTTTGAATATGATGAAAATAGGCTCAATAATTTCTGACCAGTTCAAAGAACTACTTACCTATTATCTTCTCCTTTCTGACTAGTATATGTCTACTAATGCCGTAGATCTTAACCAAGGAATTGCAGGAGAGAGTGTTTCATATGTGAGTTATTTTCTCATTGCCTGGATGGACTACTGGCAGTATTTGGTAAGGCCTATGGATGCTAAGTCTCTTGCCAAACAGAGACTGCTCTGCACTCAAAACCCAGTTGCCACACCAAGAAGAAATGTTGTTAATGTAGCCAAAAGATTTGGAGCTAAATCACAATGTTAACACAAAATTCACTTGCTATAACCACCTTAACTCTTTTTTACGTGAAACTTCACTAAGTAAAATCTGTATCTTACCAATTTGGCAGTTGAACTTTTGATTCCAGGTGTAGGTCTATATTTATTTTAAATTCAATTTTATTTATTGCTTTCCATGTACTTCAACTTATTATTATTACTTTTAAAAATCTTGAGTAAGTCATTGGAGGGGTACTATAAAGTAGTGGCTAGGTCATCGACTCTAAAACAGACATATAGGAGTTTACTGCCTCTACCAACTTTTAAGATGGGTGATCACAGGCATATTAATTAACCTCTCAAATAGTGCATCTACCAGATGAGGATATAATGATTAGCTCATCCTTTGGATGTAAATATAAAATAAAAGAGCCTAGGATAAAACTGTCCAATGCACAGTAGCAGTTACACTGGTAGTCATAATTATGGTGATTCACAAATTTCATGAAAATGCCTCACATAGATTTCCTTCATTATTGATATGAATGTTTTCATGTACCTGTACCATGTCCACAAGAGGCCTCTAATTATAATAGTCTTATTCCATTAATCACCACTCCCGGACGAGATCCTTAACATAATAGGCAGCAGTTTTACTGTGAATTCTTTTCAGCTCTTAGGTCATAAATTGTCCATGTGTATGTTTCTTCAGCTTTAGTTCCACCTACAGCATGACCTGCCCTTTCTAGTCTTAAATGAATACCTTTCTTCTACAGAAGAAACAAAATTTGTTTCAAGTAATTCTGAATTCATGGTTTTCCAATGAAAAGCTAATTAGACGAGCAAAGTTGTAAGATTTTAAAATTAATCTATTCTCACATGCATTTTTAAGAATTCACAGATATATGAACATGTAGGCATAATTACTGCTCTTCATATGCAATCTTCAAATGTAATCATTTATGTTCCCACATCAAAGTTTATTGACTAGGCAGCTATCTGTGGATCCCAATAAATCATTAAATTTACCCAAGCCCTGAGGCAGCATAGATCATTGGTAGAGCACATGGTTCTCCTTTTGCTTAGGACCTAAATGAAATAGACCTACGTTAAACATATTTGTTGGGGGCTGGAAAAGGGGGAGAAAAGACCTATAAATGCTGTTCAGATTTAAAGAAAAATAAATAAACATTTGAAGATCCAAGTATATCTTTGTGTCCTGACTTGGTATCTTTGAAGCAATGAGAGAGCTCAATTTGAAAAAGTCTCACCAAGAGCAGGCTTATGACAGGTTTCCTTAATCTATCATAAGGATGTGTAGCTATTACAGTATCTTTTAGAAATGCCCCATTTGGGTCACACAGGAAAATATGCTGTTTCCCATGTCCGAGAATATAGTAGTACAGAGAGCTCCATGTCAATGTAGCTCATTACATCAATTAAAGGTATGACAGGAACAGGGAGGAGGATATGGGAGAAGGATGTCCTACCACACTGCATATGGCTACACATGTGAGCTTTCCCCAGAGGGAGGCACAATAGCAGCCAGGACCCAGCGACTATGTAGTAAACTACATGCCTGAGAGCTATGGATGCCCCCAGGTGATTCCGTCATCTGTTCCTTTCCATAATAATGCATCTGTCATAATTTAAGGTTTATAAGAATTCATCAAACAATAAGTACACGCTCTTGGGAAGGTATAGGGTTATAACATTTAAAAAGTCTAGTTTATGCTCATAGATTAGAAAATTAAAGATTTCAGGGTCTTCCATGAGTAAAAGCTCTGTCTCTAAGCCACATCAATTTATTCATTCTGATATGTACATTGTTTTTTACATGTAGAAAAATTTGCGAAGCATTATATATTAGAGTAGAAAGATGTTTTGAAACCTAGCCTGGCTGTCATATAATTCTGCATGATCCGTAATAATTACTTTTTATCATTAAGAATTTTGCTAGGCTAGAGCATGCTAAATTAATCAAAGCAGATTTTATCTTCACATTTCACAAAGGAAGTAACTAAGAACCTAAGACCTAAAATAACCTGCCCAAGATGACAGGGCAAAATAAGCAGCAGGACTAGCAAAGGCTCTAATCCAAATCTTCTGGCTTCAAGGCACGTGTGCATGGGAATATATGTGTGAACAGAGATTTGATATGTTATGGAATTTATACACTTGATCACCTTTCTCAGCCAGCATGAAATGTATCAGAAATTACTATAAGCCTGGAAAATAGCTTGTACCCACTAAAATGTTGTATAAAATGTTTAAAACTCAACAGTGGCATGAATCCTAGAAGTTTCCATTTCTGCCGCACAGACTTTAGACATGAACTTTCTCTTTGCCATGGAAAGCAGTAACATTCTGAGCCAGATTAACTGTCTTCATGTGAAACCATCACAGAATTGTGTATCTTCACCCCCTCTCCTGGGCCACTTCTATAAAAGGCTAGGAATTAAATGTATTTTTGTACATAGTTTCTTTTATTGTGTGAAATAATTACTTATATCTGATGCATCCTAAATCTAAACAGATAACATATTACGCTTTCAGTTGCCTGTTTGTACAACTGAAAGCGTAATATGTTATCTGTTTAGATTTAGGATGCATCAGACATAAGTGCTATCTAAGCTGGGCTCTATTTACCTTCTATTGGCCAACAAAAATAGCTGCTTCAGTACTTGAACCCATGGTTTTGGCTCCATAGTTTTTTTAGTCAAATCAGGTAAATGCCTAACAAGATCAAGTAACTGGCTTAATCATGGAATGAACATAGTAAAATTAAAATGTTGATTAACAGAATATCTATCATATGAGAAGGCATATGCATCATACCCATAATCTGTATTGAGCTATTTTCATAAACAGGTTATTTGAACAAAGACTTTAGAGGAGCACACTAACATCAGGATACAATAAAAAGTACATGACATTTAGATAAATGCCCGTCCTGTCCTGGCATGCATATTGAGTAGGGATAGGATAGTCACACAGACTGTGCATTCTGCTGTCTGGCTGTGTTCTGTTTGGAACTGCAACTGTATTTTAATGGCAAATTCAGAGGGATCGAATGTATAGTTATTGCAAGCTTGACTTGACTTTTCTAATAATCTTTGCTCTGCTCTAACATTCCTGACTTCTATGGTAGTGGTAGCATTTTATATTTTACAGAGTGAGATCATTTTTAAAATACTGTTATGCAGGCAATTAAGATTAAAGCCAACTTCCCCTTCACACTCTTGAGTAATATGCTTCTGTATCCCAAAGATAAGAACTTGAGAAATGGCTCACTGGGACAGGCCAATGGGCCTAGAGTCCAGAATTCTGTCTCTGACAGTGACAGCAAAGGATTTTTAGGGGATTGCATGGTTACCCACCATGACATTACCCTGAAGAATCAGGAAGTGTGTATTAAGAACACCTGATGACCTTTAACAATCTGTTATGAATCTGACATCTAAGAATGGATCTAATCCTTTGTGAACTTATACATTTATTTGGCTTCTGATGCCTTTATTGTATCAGGTGGCCTAGGACTAGCAGTCAAACATCCTTTGTTTCAATGCAAACTCTCTCACTACTGGTTGAATGAACTTGGGGAAATCCTTTTACTTCTCAAAGCCTCAGTTTGTTTATCTGTAAAAAGCAACCATAAACTGTCCTGCCTAAAAATATCAAATTTCAGAAAGGTTATTGTAAAGAACAAATGAGAAAATTAACATAAAAATGCAATGATCCACATGTAAAAGTAACATTCTAATTACCTTACAGAATTCCCAGGCTCATCTCCCAAAACAAGTTACTGACTACCTGAAAGAGGTCATAGGCATCTAAAAGATGGAGTTCTCACTAAGCCATTCCTCTTTCAGATAATTAAGAATATTACCTGAGACCAGACAAGCAGCTATATTCTTTGAATAGACAATTGTTAGTTTATGTTACTCAGGAAATACAGTCTCATCTTTCCCTTTTGTTTCTAAAACTGAAAATAATTGATTCAAAAATAATATTTAATACTTATTATGTCCATAGGCTACTGTTCTGATGACAAGTAGAGTTTACATTGTTTTATATGCCTATACACACTGTTGATTTTCAAACTAGAAATCAATGTGGTTTTTAAGATTCAGAAACTATTTCCTCATATGTTTGTCTCTCAAAAAAATTTTTTAATTTGGGGTAAGAATAACTGCCTTTTCCAGACAACATGTTCATTTTCTATAAGGAAGAATGAAAAGTTATACCATAAAAAAATATATATCTAAGAAAGGAACAAGTCAGTGTATGAGAAAGAAGAAATAAAGAGGTAGAAGAAATATGCCCTCAAAGAGGAATACACGATCCAATCGATTTCCAAAAGATTTATGATTATTCCAGTCATTAAACAAATTTTCAAAATTTCAAGTATATTAAATCAGTTAAAGGATTTTTTGCCTCCTTTAAAGCAGTTCCCAATTTGTAATTTTCTATCCAGTTATTCACACGTTACCATTTCTAACATGTACTGACCTTTCAATATTAATAACTTCTTTACTGGATTTACAATTTTGCTAATACAGCTGTCAGGAGTGTGTTGTTGTAAGATGTGAGGATGAGAAAGGTCAGCAGTTTCAGTAACACCCTTTTTAGTAAGATCATGAATTTGTAAAGATGGTACAGAACTACAGTCGACTCTTCCAGATAATTTAAACTGGGAAATGCGATAGGAGACAGTGGGACGTTGCAAATTAATGCATTTTAAAGAGCTCAAAGAGCAGATTTAGGGAGAAAGGTAGATTAAAAATTCTTGGAAGATGAGGCTTCTACTCCTTCAAAGAGCTAAGAAAAAATACTCCCCCAAAAGTCTCTTTTTCACTTGTACCTTTACCAAGATCATTCCTTGTTAAAAAGTCAAGTACAGTACTGTGCCCCAAATGATCTACTCTGTAATTCCACTTTGCTAATGATCGTTCCTCTCCACTTTTATTGAAACATTCATGAGGTAAACTCAGGAAGATAACAGGGGAATCCCTTTGAAGCCTGTACTGTGCTTTCAGTGTTTTTAGAGCCACTCTATTAAGCTATCCTGTGTGATGGGTCAACATACTACATCTGAGACAATTCGATTTAAGACATGCTAACTGCTTTATCACATCTTGCAGTCTCTAACCAAGTAGCATTTAGCTTCATCATTTTAGTCTCTTCATTTATTTTAAGACCAAGTCACAAGAACAACCTTATCTGTTTTTAATTGCTCTGCCCAGTCGCTAAAATATTTGTAATTGTTATACATTTGAATCAAATGTATTAACAAACATATGGCTGTAATAGAGAAATCATTCCAGCTGGTGAAGCCCTAAGCTAAGCCCACAATAATTTGATCATTTGCAAATCATTGTTACTTGAAAGTTTTCTCAGTACAGCTTGATTAAGACTCAACTCAGTCCGAAGTACAATGCACTTCCTGGGAGAAAAATGAAATTGAGTGCTCTCAACACAAGTAGGGCAAACTTGGTTATTCATGTAGATCTCTCCTGCACAAATGAACATCTGCTAATAAATGTGTTTCTAGTCTCCGTGATAGCTTTTACCTTCATCATTCAAACCTGGCATGAAACTTACATCGACTGAGAATTCATGTTATTTACTCATTGCTAACTATTACCATCCCATTAAATTTTAGCCTATAATGCCCTCTGGAAAATTAGAAATGTTTATAAAAATAAATGCACAAATAAGACAGGGAGGCATTTTGCCTTTTTTCCCCAGAAGCTCTTTGACAGGTGGTCACCTTGAAATTATGCTGTGATAGTACAGCCAATTTTTAAAAAATGGTCTTGATACAGAAGGTAATCAAGAGCTCTTGGGAGCTAGCTCTGCATTTTTCTAAGCAATCTTTTCTGCAGTTTAAATGTGTTCATACAAATCTTAAATGACACATAAAGCAATTTTTCCCTTCACACTATATAAATTAGTGATAGCATTGTAATTAAATGTCACAGAATGGCAAATAATTATCTTACTTAAATGGTTAATATAGGAAAAATCCATCAACTATCAGTCTTAAATATGTAAACTTGGTATTTGAAGCTGTATTGATATAATTAAACTTAAAAGCAGATTTTATTTGTGTGACCACACCTGCCACTGACAAATGAAGTTTGAAAACTGGTATTTGGCTACAGATCCCGAAGAGTCTACATCTCTTCAACTCTACTTCACCTCAACTCATACTTAGGTAAGTATTCAGGTATAAAAACTCTATGATCCTTTCTTGCCAAAAAGAAACTTTGAGGGTCAATGTATTCCATTAGAGAGGCCTCAGAAATGTCTGATTAGTAGCAACTTCCCTGCCGCTTCCTGTCTTTCTCTTTTAACTGTTTCCTATGGCCTTAGCAGATTCTTGGAATTTATGCTACTAAAAACGAGTCCCTTGTTCACCTCTTCCATGGGATTAGGACTATACTTGAAGCTCATAGCTCATTCTTGGCAGTTTAAAACCTTTGCAGGGACATGGATGAAGCTGGAAACCATCATTCTCAGCAAACTGACACAAGAACAGAAAACCAAACATCGCATGTTCTCACTCGTAAGTGGGTGTTGAACAATGAGAACACATGGACACAGGAAGAAGAACATCACACATCAAGGCCTGCTGGGGGTGGTGGGGGAGCTAGGGGAGGGATAGCAGGAAGTGGGGGGATTGGGGAGGGATAACATTAGGAGAAATACCTAACGTAGATGACAAGGATGGAGGCAGCAAACCACCATGGCATGTGTATGCCTATGTAACAATCCTGCACTATCTGCACGTGGACCCCAGAACTTAAAGTATAATAAAAATATAAATAAATAACTGTACAGCACCTAGCTTTCAGAATGTTACTTAACTTTGCAAAAGTCCATTGAAAAATTCAGTAATTATAATGCAATGTGATATCACACTATTGTATTCCTCTTTTCAACATCCCTTCTCCCTTTATTATACTGGGGATTATCATCCAATTCTCCTTCTCCGGGTGGTTTCCTGGCTCACCAACAACATACACTCATAGGAGGAAATAAGGAGTTTGAGATAAAGTCCCTGTTAACCCTCTGACAGGGCCTAGGGCCCTTCTGTAAATTCCATGATCAAGTCTATTATGGATATCAAAAGTAAATGCAGTACAGAAAAGTTGACTGGGCAACTGGACCACATGGAAAGAACTATAAAACAAACTGTCTCTATTATTCCATTCCTTTGACCTTGATAATGCTCTACCATTTAAGGCAGAGGATCAGCCAATGAAGACCAAAAGAAAATAGATACAAATATTATCAAGAACAGAAAAAGAGTATTTTTCCCTTTAGTCGCTCACGTTGAAGAGTTTGTATCAATCCACAGGGGAAGAAACCTGATCCACATTCTTGCAAGCATGCACAATACATGTGTTACAGATGCCTTAAACAAGCAAGTCTCCTGGGTATAGAGTAAAGTAATGCTTCTTTTCTCTCGGCAGCTCTTTAACATGTGTTTAGTGGGGAAAGTTTCTTCCTTGCCTCCTGATAAAAATTCCCATAGTCCCATAACTTCTTTGATTGGTCTTAGGCAACAAGAAGTCCTATGGTTTAATTACAATTAATTCTCAATTCAGCTATTAAAAATATCTAGTCCTTAAATAAATTAAAATTCCAAACTCATTTTGAAGTTAAATCTTTTTCTATTATTTTAATGGTCCTATCAAGCAGTAGGCCAGGGACAAGGATTGTGATCCTTTCCTCCTCCCCTGCCTGTGCTTATATCCCTTTCATATCTTCCCAATCAGGGTGTTTAATCACGTTCCTTTAGGCACAAATAGGGAAGGAGAAAAGATAAGGACTGAAAAGTTCATACCTTAGGGGTGTTCATTGAATTGACTTTGTGATCCCCAGATATATCATGTATTTAAGTTGACTACATGTTTGGTGGCTATTTTTTTTAAATTAATAATATATAAAAATGTTTAAATTTTTTTTAAAAAGTTTTAATGCTATCTCATTTCCTCTAGGGACCCTCTGAAGATCAAGGGAGAATAGACATCAGGATCATCCCAAGGTAGGGCATCTCATTCCCTGATGGTTGAGGGTTGCCCATCTGACAATTAACTCATCTGCAAACCCTATATTGAGGATGTAATTATAAAGATGCTGAAATTTAGATTAAAGAAAGAATTAAGAAAGAGATCTGAGGAACAGTTAAAAAGGATTAGCATTGGATAGAATTGTTATAAGAAATTGAAAACACAGGACACAGTTATAGGAAAGTGAGAAACTTGAAATAAGATCACGTACATGTTGGCATTACTAGTCATGAAAGGGACTGGTGTAGGACAGTGGAAATGGATAGCTAAAGTAGGGTGGGAGATGCGATCATTGGAAAGCAGAAGTTAAATGGACCAGCTACTGTATTGCAAGATTATCTACTTAAATAATGAAATCTCCCAAAAATAACATAAGATAGGGAGCCAGGAGTTAAATCTTCAAATGAAATGAAGAAGTGTTCTAAAAGTTGGTACAACTAGAAAGGATGGTGTGCACTTATATACCCGAGGTTTGAGATACTGTTTAAAATCAGTAATGAGAGTTCAAGTACTGACTAATTACTGACTGCATTCCAGGCAGCATAGTGGGGTTACTTTAGGTTTGGAAATGTGGAGATGGTATTAGAATGGCATGAGAGGGCCACACAGGAGGCAGTATCTCCAGGGCCCAGGAAATAGAGTCTGAAGATTTGTAATCAATCTAAACCACTAAAGAAATTAAATTAGAGCTTAAACTCTACCCACAAAACAATGTCAATTAATCAGGTCCAGAAAATTTCACAGATGCCAGTCTTTCAAGGACCAAATGATTCCTACTTGATAAACTCCAAAAAGGAGGAAAGTTCCCTTACCAACAAAATAGGTAAGTACCATACAAGAAAAAAATGTTGGCAAATCTCACATCCCAAACTAGATGCAAAAATCTTGTAATAAAGTTAGTAAGCTGCATCTATCAATGATTTTTGAAATCACAATAAGACTGAGTTTGTTAAAGGAATGGAAGAAAGGTTAGCATGCAATTTATTCACCATGTTATTAAAGGAGAAAAACTGAAAGCTTATATTAATCTCAATAAATGCCCAACATTTTGATAAAATTCAACACCCTTTTATGATTAAAATAAACAGCAAACTAGAAATAGAATGGAACTTCCCTAATCTGAAATAGGTTATCAAAAGCCTACAGCAACTTTTATTCTTAATGGCATATCATTACATGCTTAACAAGTATGAGCAGAAACACAACTCTTCAGATAAAATCACCAAACAAGTTAATTTGGGTTTTCTATCATCTCTTGGTCCTTTATTCTTTCTTTTGAGTTTTAGCTCAGTTTGATGAGTTTTCATTGTTTAAAAATTGTATTAAGCATTCTAAATGGAATTACATTGAATTATTGATTTATTTGAGAATTGTTATCTTTACAGTATTTATTCTGCTTAAGTAGGATCAAGAACTATCTCCTCGTTTTATATATCTGTTGAGCCCTGAAATAATGTTATATTTCAAAGTTTTAAAACAACATTTATTGAATATTTTCTTGTGTACTTGTTTTTGTTGCTATTATAAAATGCACATATATTGAAATTCTATATATTGCAATGTGCTATTGCTGGATGTAGACAAAACATTGATTTTCATATAGTGATTTGTTTGCAGCAAAGCTTCTAAATTTTATTAATTCAAAAGGTTATCTATAGATTTGTCTGGATTTTTCTATGTGGTCAGTCATACCACCTGTGAAAAAGGAGGGTTTTCCTTCTTCTTTGCAATTCATTGAGTTGTTATTTCTTTTTCCTGATCTCACTGTGTCCATCTGGTAAATGTAGAGGAGAAGTAGTGAGTGTCAATGGTCAGTCTTTCTTATTCCTGTTTGTTGTGGGTATTTGCCATTCTTTTGGCCAACTAACACCTGAACTTCCTTCCTAGTACAAATCTTAACAGGAGGCACAGCCCACCCTTAAAGTGAAAGCTAAAAATGTGACATGTTCACTTTCCCAGCTGTAGGCCACTTCAGAAGGGCCATGTGACTTAGGCTCCTCCATACCCTCTGCCAGATTGGATGAGTCAGCTAAAAACAAGCAAGCAGCCAGGGCAGCGGCAGAGCACTTCTTCTGTGTGAAGCAGTGATTATCATCTCTGCAAAATCAAGTTTGCAGTGCGGAAGTGACAGTGCAACAGTAGCAGGGCCTTTACTGTAACACTGAATTCCAAAGGCACAAAGTGCACCTGTGCAAACCGGGAGCATTTGGCATTTAACTGCTCTCAAATAACCCAACATTTTTTTTAGATAGCTAATAACCTTTTTGAAAGCTTATTTTCTGTTTAAATCAACTAGGTGTTCTGTTAAGAACCCTGAATAATAACTAGATTTTAAGAAAATGCTTTTATGCAGGAAGAGAAAACCGAGTACCACATGTTCTCACTTATAAATGCGAGCTAAACATTGAGTAAACATAGACACAAAAAAGCGGCAACACACACTGGGGCCTACTTGAGGGAGGAGGAAAAGGATGTACAAACTACCTACTGGGTACTTTGCTAAGTACCTGGGTGATTAAATGATCTGTATAACAAACCCCCACGACACAAAATTTGCTTATATAAAACCTACACATGTACCCCTTAACCAAAAGTAAAAGTTAAAAATACTACTATTACTACTAATACAAAGTTATCAGAGGATTACAAAAGTAAAATCAACCCCATTTTCTCAACATCCATTCCAGCTCCCTAAGGACAATCACTATTAAGAGCTTGTCAAATTCTTTTTGTGACTTTAAATAATGTATTATAAACTTCTCTTTATTCAAAACACCAGCAAAAATAGAAAATATCATATGATATTAAAGGCAAGTATTTATCATTTTATGGAAATTCTCTTTTATTCCAAGCTTGATAATAAGCTTCTTGTAAAATCACAAATAACTAATACATTTTAAAACGTTGTGATGCATCTCTTTGGATGTTTGCATTATTTTCTCCCTAGTGTGTTACTACAGTAAACCAAAAGCAGAGGGTTTCCAATATTCAACTATCCTTTCATTCCTGAAAAAAGCTTTCATGATTGAGATATTCTTGACTTTGTTTTCTTTTGCATTTAATTTTAGTTATATATTGCCACATTCAGTTTATTTTGTATGTACTTAGAATTTTTCTGTGTTCATAAAGAAAGACTGATTTGTAACTTTTTGTCTTGTTGCCTTCATTTAAGACTCATTTCAAAGTTATATTGCCTCATAAAACAAGCTGGAGACTTTCCCTCCATCTCTGTTTTCCTAAATAATTTATAGAAGAAATAATCATGTTTCCCATAAGTGCATTAAAATTAGCCTGTAACATCATCTTTTCTGGGAGGTGGAGCAAGATGGTAGAATAGAAGACTCAATCAATTGTCCCTCTCACAAGAACACCAATTTAGCAACTATCTACATAAAAAAAAAAAAAAAACCTTCATAAGAACCAAAAACCAGGGAATCCCACATAGTACCTGGTTTTATCTCTGTATTGCTAACATAGGCACTGAAGAGACAGAACAAAACAATCTTGACTCTCCAATGCGACTTCTCCCCCACACCCTGCCAGCAGCTACTTGGTGCGAACGCTGGGGGAGAGAGAGCACAGACAATTGTAAAGCATTAAACTCAATGCTGTGTTGTTAGAACAAAAAGGAAAACCTTACCAAAGTCAGCAAACACCTGTCCATGGAGGGAACATTTGAACCAGGCCTAGCTAGAGGAAAAATCACTAATCTCAGCTGTCTGAACTTGAGTTTCCACGAAACTCGCCACTGAGGGCCAAAGTATTCTATGTATCTAGGTAAACTTGAAAGGCAGTCAAGGCCATAAGGACTGCAATTCTTTGATGAGTACAAGAGTTGAACTAGGTTTGAACTCGGCCCAGATACAGTGGACTGGGAGGGCACATGACCTACTGACATACCACATAAGGCAGCTAAGGGAGTGCTGCCATCCATAAACCCAGGCGCCACAGCTGACAGCTCCAATAGAAAGCCCTTCCTTCCACTTGAGGACAGGAGAGGAAAGAGTGATGTGGACTTTGTCTTGCATCTTGGATACCAGCTCAGCAAGAGCAGGATAGGGTACTGATCAATATCATTAGGACCTTGTCTAGCCTCTAGGTCCTGGACAATTCTAGACATGCCCTGGGCCAGAAGGGAACCTGATGCCTTGAAGGAAAACACCTAATCCAGGCAGCACTCATCATCTGCTAACTGAAGAGTCCTTAGGCCTTGAACAACCAGCAGCAGTACCCATGTACTATGTGGAGGGGTTTGGATGAAACTCTGAGACTTGCTGGCTTCAGGTGAGATTCAGCACATTACCAGCTTTGGTGGCTACAGAGAGAAAAACTCCTTTTACTTGAGAAAAGCAGAGGGAAAAGTACAGGGGACTTTGTCTTATACCCTAGGTACCAAAATGATCACAGGGAGGAGAGCACCAAGTGGGCTCTTGGGGTCCCCAATTTCAGGACTTGACTCAGCATCTCTGGACCTGCCATGGGCCAGAGGGGAAACCACTGTCCTAAAGGATGAGCCCTAGGCCAGGAAACATTCACCACAAGCTTACCTAAGAGCCCTTGGGCCTTAAGGGAACGTTAACAGTAGTCTGGAAGAACTCCCTGTGGCCTGTCATGCCAGTGGCTATGAGGTTAGTCTTCTCTGCCTTTGCAAAGGGAAGAGTGGGAAGAACTGCATCTTGTAGTTTGAGTACCAGCTCACCTATGGTACAATAGAATACCAGGTAGACTTTCAAGATTTTTGACTCTAGTCCCCTACTCCTGGAGCACATTTCTAGACACACATTGGGCCTGGGAGAGCATGTCGCCTTAAAGGGAAGAAAACAGGCCTAGCTAAATTTGCCACTCTCTGATTGAAGAGCTCCAGGACCCTGAGAAAACATAGCCAGCAGCCAAGGAGTGGTTGCATCAGGCCTTGGGTAAGACCCAGTGCTTTATTGGCTTCAAGTCTGACCCAGGACAGTCATAATGGTGGTAGCCACAGGGATGCTTGAGCCACTTCATTCTGCAGCTTTAGGTAGTTCAGAACTGGGAGAGACTGTTTGTTTGGGAGAAGGTAAGGGAAGACAACAAGAGTCTCTACCTGGTAATCCAGAGAATTATCCCAGATCCTGTCCAAGACCATCAAGGTGGTACCTCTACCTCATCTCTGGACCTGCCCTGCTCCAGAGATGAGTCTATAAGAACCACAGCATTACTGTGCTCCCTAAAGCAGATACAGCTTAGATCACAACACCCAAGTGCTTTCAAATATCTGAAAAGCTTTCCCAAGAAAGATGGGTACAAACAAGCTCAGCAGTGAAGATTACAACAAATACTAAACTCTTTAATGCCCAGACACTGAAGAACATCTATTAGCATCAACACCATGCAGGAAAACATGACTTCACCAAATTAACTAAACAAAGCATCGGGACCAATCTTGGAGAAACAGACATGTGACTTTTCCAACAGAGAATTCAGAATAACTCGGTTGAGGAAACTCAAAGAAATTCAAGATAACACAGAGAAACAATACAGAATTATTTCAGATACATATAATAAAGAGATTGAAATAATTAAAAAGAACTATTCAGAAATTCTGGGGCTGAAAAATGCAAATGATATAGCGAAGAATGCATCAGTCTTTAATAGAAGAATGGTTCAAACAAAAGAAAGAATTCGTAAGCTTGAAGACAGGCTATTTAAAAATACGCGGAAGAAGCAAAATCAGAAGAAAAAAATTTAAATAATGAATCATGCTTACAAGATCTAGAAAACAGCCTCAAAAGGGCAAATCTAAGAATTATTAGCCTTAAAGAAGAGGTAGAGAAAGAGAAAGACGTAAAGAGTTTATTCAAAGTGGTAATAACAGAGAA
The DNA here is from genome assembly GCF_048565385.1 of Saimiri boliviensis. Lineage (NCBI taxonomy): Eukaryota > Metazoa > Chordata > Mammalia > Primates > Cebidae > Saimiri > Saimiri boliviensis. Next base: position 77,309,643 of record NC_133452.1, read on the forward strand.
CTTCCCAAACCTAGAGAAAGATATTAATATCCATATACAGGAAGACTACAGAACACCAAACAGATTTAACACAAAGAAGACTACCTCAAGGCATCTAATAATCAAATTCCAAAAGACTGAGGGTAAATAAAGGATCCTAAAGTCAGCAATGTGGATCCAATTAAACTTAAGAGCTTCTGTACAGCAAAAGAAACAATCATTAGAGTGAACCAGCAACCAACAGAATGGGAAAAAAATTTTTGCAATCTACCCTCCTGACAAAGGGCTAATATCCAGAATCTACAAAGAACTAAAACAGATTTACAAGAATAAAACAAACCCATTCAAAAGTGGGTGAAGGATATAAACAGATACTTTTCAAAAGAAGACATTTATGCAGCCAACAAATATATGAAAAAAAAATGATCATCATCACTGGTCATTAGAGAAATGCAAATCAAAACCACATTGAGATACCATCTCACACCAGTTAGAATGGTGATCATTAAAAAATCTGGAGATAACAGATGCTAGCGAGGATATGGAGAAATAGGAGCACTTTTACACTGTTGGTGGGAGTGTAAATTAGTTCAACCATTATGGAAGACAGTCTGGAGATTCCTCAAGGATCTAGAAACAGAAATACCATTTGACTCAGCAATCCCATTACTGGGTATATACTCAAAGGATTATAAATCATTCTATTATAAAGACATATGCACACACATGTTCATTGCAGCACTGTTTACAAAAGCAAAGACCTGGAACTAACCCAAATGCCCATCAATGATAGACTGGATAAAGAAAATGTGGCACATATATACCATGGAATATTATGCAGCCATAAAATGGATGAGTTAATGTCCTTTATAGGGATATGGATGAATCTGTAAACCATCATTCTCAGCAAATTGACACAAGAACAGAAAACCAAACCCTGCATGTTCTCATTCATAGGCAGGTGTTGAACAATGAGAACACATGGCAGGGGAATGTCACACACTGGGGTCTGTTGGGGAGTGGGGGACTAAAGGAGGGACAGTGAGGGTGGGGAGGTTGGGGAGGGATAACATGGGGAGAAATGCCTGATGTAGGTGATGGAGGGATGGAGACAGGAAACCACCATGGCATGTGTGTACCTATGCAACGATCCTGCAAAATCTGCACATGTACCCCAGAACTTAAAGTAAAATAAATAAATTTTTAAAACTCATTAAAGTATACAATGTAAATGGATGCATTTTCTTGTATATAAATTATATCTCAATAATGTTAACAAGCAATAATGTAAAAAGTAGCAATGTGAAAAACAAACAACAACATACAATGGAGCTCCAATATGCCTGGTGCAGACTTTTCAGTGGAAAGCCTACAGGCAAGAAGAGAGTGACATGACATGTAAAAATTGCTGAAGAAAAAAACCTTTTACCCTAAAACTGTATGTCTGGCAAAAATATCCTTCAAACATGAAGGAGAAATAAAGACTTTCCCAAACAAAAGCTGAAGGATTTCAACAACACCAGATCTGTTCTATAAGAAATGCTAAAGAGAGTACCTAATCAGTAAGAAAAAGACATTAATGAGCAGTAAGTAATCACATGAAGGTGCAAAACTTCCTGGAAATAGTAAGTAAACAGAAAAACACAGACTATTATAACACTGTTAACTGTGGTGTGTAAACCACTCTTATCCTAAGTAGAAAGAATAAATTATGAACCAATCAAGAATAATAACTACAACAAGTTTTTAAGACATAGATAGTACAATAAGACGTAAATAGAAAAAATAAAATGTTAAAAAGCAGGGAGATGAAGTTAAAGTGCAGAATTTTTATTAGTTTTCTCTTGGTTTGTTTGTTTCTTTATGCGAACAGTGTTAAGTTGTTATTAGGATAAAATAATGGGTTATAAGATAGCATTTGCAAGCCTCATAGTAACCTCAAACCAAAAAACATACAATGGATACACAAAAAATAAAAAGAAACTAAATCATATCACTAGATTAAATTACTTTCACTAAAAAAAGATAAAAAGGAAAGAAAGAAAGAACACCACAAAACAACCAGAAAACAACAAATTGACAAGAGTGTTTAGTTATCAATAACAACATTCAATGTAAATGGACTAAGGTCTTCGATCAAAAGACACAGACTAGCTGAATGGATGAAAAAAAAAAGTAGCTAAGAGAATAAAAAAGCCAAGGAGAATTTTTGGCATTTTTGTGGAGCAAGAGAAACCAAAATTTGAGTTCAAGACTCATCAAAAAGGAGAGCCATTTGTTTATTTTTACTTAAAATTATTTGCTTATATGTTTTGACTTCATGTCTCTTTCTTTTGTTATGGTTTCAATGACTCCTTTAAATTTTTTTAAAACATATCTCTAATTTATATCATAATTTGCTGAACTATCTTGAGTTCTTAGAACTAGTTTTCTAATTATTTCCATCTTCTGATTCTAATGGTGAATTTCTTCCTTTTCCGATTTGTAACTTTAGTTTTCAAACTACCTTTAGGCCACGATTGTTTTTCTTAAAAGAGGATTTCATGAGGCCTATATTGCTGAACGTTTTTGTTTGTTTGTTTGTTTGTTTGTTTGTTTTTTAAAGAGGGGCAAGTTCTCACACTGCCAGCCAGGCTAGAGTTCAGTGGTGCAATCATAACTCACTGTAACCTCAGACTCTCCAAGTAATCCTCCTGCCTCAGCCTCCTGAGTAACTAGTATGTGCCATCATTCCCAGATAATTTTTTTTTGGGGGGTGGGGATGTTTAGTGGGTAGAGACAGGGTCTTGCTATGTTGTCCAGGCTGGTTTTGAACTACCAGCTTCAAATGATCCTCCCACCTGTGCTTCTGAAGTACTGGAATTACAAGGATGAGCCACTGTGCCTTGCTGAAGCATTTTTAAAACAGCTTTCCATTTGCCTTTGTATACCACCATGGAGTATTATTTGCTCAGGCCTAATTTAAATGTCGTTTAGTTAATATTGTCACAAGGAATTCAAGAAAGATAAAATTTCAGGCACAGATTTCTCTTGGAAATGTATTGCCATTGAAAGCATGACAGAGTAAGGATTCTATTATTTTCTTAAACATGTTTTAGAGTCATGGTCCTTCCAGGGACCTGATTGATAAGAGACTCTTAGTTTTATTGCTCTGTCTTGCAAAACCCTGAATTTTTTTTTACTCCATTCTTTTGTGAACTTTAAGACCAGAAGAAAATTCCACTTTTTACTATGATTGAGTGTTTAATATCAGAACAACCAGAACAACTTTCCCAGTAAATATGAGAGCCAAATAATGAGGGAGGGACAAAGAGAGAGATAGAGATGATAGTGACAGAGAAAAAGCTAGAGAAAGAGGGAGTAGGGGCACAATTGTTTGAAGGCTTTGAAAAGCAATTAAGGCAGCCAGGACTCAAAGGGCCAAGGTACTGGAGAAAACTAAAATGCCCTGAGATAATCTTACATACAAGGTCACTTTAAGACATTTGACAATTTGAGATAGAGACATGTGAGGTAGAGCAATCTGAAGCCTCAGTTTAGAGCTTGTGAGAATATCACTGAATTGTGGAGACAAATATAAATTTGGTACTAATTTCCCAACCCTTCAAGACTTGGAAATGCACAATGCCAGCGAAAAGGCATTCACACAGAAGTCAGTCCAACATATAGCTCTTACTTTTCACTTGAGGCATTTGATGATTTCTAAGCAAGGTGTATTTTAGGTAAGGCTCTGAAAAATAAAGATAAAAAGTAGCAAAGAGAATTTAAAAAGTGAAGCAGAATCATTGGCATTTTCATGGAGCTAGAGAAACCAAAATTTGAGTTTAAGACTCATAAAAAAGGAGTGTCATTGTAAATATTGTAGGCTCCTGGCTAAGATTTCTAAAATGGGCAGATTAAGGTGATATGTTCATATTTTATTTGCCTTCCAAAATAAGGTTGAATTATCTCTACAGGAAATAACATCACACAGAGCCACTCAAAGTTCCATACCCAGTATCTAGCAATCATTAAAAACTGTCTATGTGTGTTAAGAAACAGACATAGACATAAAATCCAAGAGAAAAGAAGTCTTTAAATTTATCCATAGGTTATCCAGATATTTATCATAAAGAAAGTTATAAAATATTATGATTAGAAAATAAAAAAAAAACAGAGAGAATTTTTCCCAAAATTAAAATGCATTAACAAATGTAACAGAGGGGAACTCTGAAACTGAAGTATAACCAACTGAAAGCAAGACAGAATGGATAGACTGAATAGCAAATTAGATACAGAGGAATGGAGGATTTGTGATCTAAAATGGTGATGAGATTAAAACTAGCTTTAGCATTCTTTAATGAGAAACATAAATATTTAATATGTGTTCACTTTACATTTGGGTAACAGTCATACTTTTAACTTTTTGAAAAGTTTACTTTGTTTTTAGAAGTTCCACCTGGATGCGCAAGTGGATTAGCCCATGAGGCAAGCCACTCAAACCAGTAGATGAGGCTGAGGATAAAAACAGTCTAAAATAGATGATAACAAATGGAAGTGACATGTACCAGTAATGACCCTGACACCAAATGCAGCAATGGGGTCTGTCGCTTTTCCTATCAACCTTGCTTTTTTAAGTTTTCCCAGAAATATTAACCAACAAGAATCCTGGAAAAGCTGCAACAGGATAGAGTAAATGTGAAAAGCAAATGTATCTCAGTAATGCAAGCATAGACCATGGAAGATTCTATTGCTGGTTTACCCATACACACTTGGATTCCCTTAACTAGGTTGATGTTCTTCATTCTCCAGCTTCTATGAGTGCTGCTTCTAACAGCTCACACCTGCAAACTTCTCTGGAGGATTGTTGCTTCTCCAAAAGTGCCTAAAAATTATATCCATTCTCCCCCTAGCGGAGATTGTAGCCAATAACTGGCTATTGGAAGTGAAGCTCTGCAAAAGCTCCACTACTCTAGTCTCAAAGTGTGTGTGGTGTGGGATGGATATACAGTTGACTCTTGAAAAACAGTTTTCAGTTGTGCAGGTACACTTAGATGTGAATTTTTTCCAGCCAAATGCACACTGAAAACACAGCTTTCATGAGATGCAAAACATGCATATACACTGGGTCAGCTTTTCATATAGGTATATTCCAATGAGCCTCGAGGACTTGAATGTACACAGATTTTGGTATAGGAAGGAATCCTGGAACCAATCGCTGGCATTTACCAAGGGACAGGGACAACTGTGATCTGTTTTTACATTTATGCTTAAGAGATTCTCACATGATCAGGCTGATTTTGAATTTCACTTGAAGCCTTTTCTCACTTAAATTTATTCCTTCCCTGTCCTATTTTCTCATCCTCCAAAGGATTCTCCTTAAAAATAACACATACTGGAATATTTGTCTCGACATCTGTTTCTAAGGGATCCAACTTAAGGTACTTCCAAGAATAAGTTTAAAAAAAATAGTCATGGCACAAGTTAACACCATCAGGAATAAAAAGAGCATATTACTAAGTGACAATCATTACAAAGATAGCAAGACAATATTATTATCAACTTTGTGTCAATGTCTTTGAAAATAGACTTATTCCTTAAAAACAACTAAGAAAATAGGCCCAAGAAGAATATAAAAATATGATTAATCAAATGTCTATTAAGATATCGACTTTATAATTAAAAGCTTTCTTAAAAGTTAACTCCGGACCTTACGGCTCTTTAGGTGAAATTGTTTAAACATTTAAGAATAATATTAATCTTAGAAAAACACTACCAGAGGAAAGAAAAATAAAAGCATAATCTTAATATCAAAACCTAATAAGGACAGTTGGGGGTTGTAGCTCATGACTGTAATCTCAGCACTTTGGGAGGTCTAGGCGGACGGATCCCCTGTGGTCAGGAGTTTGAGACCCGCCTGGCCAACATAGTGAAACCCCATGTCTACTAAAAATACAAAAATTAGCTGGGCGTGGTGGCGTGGGCCTGTAATTTCAACTACTCAGGAGGTTGTGGCAGGAGAATCACTTGAACCTGGGAGGCAGAGGTGGCAATGAGCAGAGATTGCGACATTGCACTCCAGCCTGAGAGACAAGAGTGAGACTCTGTCTCAAAAAATAATAATAATAAAACAAAACAAAACCTAGTGGGGAAATTATAAAAAAAGGATAATGAAATTTCAATACCTCTTACAAATGTAGATGTAAAATATTAAAATAACAAATTTTGACCAGAGATATATAAAACCTAAAAAAGAATACTAGAAAAATTGTTTTATTCAGGAATGTAAGGGTACTATAACGTTTATAACTTAGTCAATGTAATTAATCACACTCACCAAAGAAAGATGAAAAATCACATCATTATTTCATTAGGTACAGAAAAAGCATTTGGTAATATCTAACACCTGCTCAAACTACAGAAGTGCCTTTATTTTGTGTACACCAATGTCACTTCCCCACATATCACTCCTATATGCTTATTTATATGGTGCTTAAAATACCTTAATGTCCTGATATTGTGGACTTGTCTGAACATGCATTGTTGCCAACATTCTAGTCCCATGTTGTCTACTTAAGTATAGCTAGATAGAAAAGAAATTAAGTAAGATTGGACTGACAACATATTCAATAACCTCATCGTTTTCTGCAACACTGTGAATGACATTCAAATAGAATTAGAAGATCTGGCAGCTCCTAGAAATATTGCCATCAGGCTATTGTCAGGCCAAATTCTCTATAAGCCTAAAATACTGCTCTTCTTGAATGATTGGAATCCAGACACTGAGTAGCCGATATCCTTAAGGTAGTTATCAAATCATAAGAATAATAAAGAATTTGGTCAAGAAATCCAGAAATCAATATTTCACCATAATTCATATCCTGGGAAAAATCATTATCATCTATTAGGCCAGACTTTCCTCAATTTTCATACAGAATTTAAACTTAATACACAGATAACAGAAGAAAATGATAAGTATGTTTCATTTCATATTTCATTAGAAAGAAAAGGAATGGGGCAAGTTGCCATTTAATTGCTTTCCTAACTTCCCAAACTGATTTGGGTGTAGTTTTGTAAGACAGCATGAAAGTTTATAGATTTCTTTTTTTTTTTTTTTTTTTTTTTTTTTTTGGAGACGGAGTTTCACTCGTTACCCAGGCTGGAGTGCAATGGCGCGATCTCGGCTCACCGCAACCTCCGCCTCCTGAGTTCAGGCAATTCTCCTGCCTCAGCCTCCTGAGTAGCTGGGATCACAGGCACGTGCCACCATGCCCAGCTAATTTTTTGTATTTTTAGTAGAGACGGGGTTTCACCATGTTGACCAGGATGGTCTCGATCTCTTGACCTCGTGATCCACCCGCCTCGGCCTCCCAAAGTGCTGGGATTACAGGCGTGAGCCACGGCGCCCGGCCGAAAGTTTATAGATTTCTTAATAGCTTTTCTTTGGTGGGCATACTTTCATTTAGTAACATTTACCACTATCCACATACAGCAGAGATTAAAGTCAGGTTAATAACTGGGTCCTATGATTCATGTTATATCTAATCAGATTTCACTAATATTTACGAAAACTCAGGTCCAATTTTAATTTCCACCAATCACATCATCTATATTTTCTGAAAGCATGTAAAGAAATTAACATGTAGACTTTTTAGCCCAGGGGATTCGGTTTAGTGATATAAGTGCTCACTCCAGATGCAAAATAGCTAGAGTTAGCAAACAAGGATTCATTTAATTGTAATTCCTCTAACACATAGGTAGGCATTTTAAAAATTAGGACATTTCCATAGATCACTTCCTAGGAGCAGATGCAGTACACATAATTCTCTTACCCACCCCACGGCATCACAGACATTAGACCGTAAATTTGATGAGCAATTCCGTAATCCATGGCCTTTGTTCTCACAAACCACACGTCACTTAGAGAAACCACAGTAGCCACTCTTACAGTTTATATTATTTTAGTGTTGTAACAGTCAAAAATCTTGATAATCAGGAGCTCACACATTTTTGTGATTTATAATCCCGTTTATATACCAAGATTCCTTAAAGTATGGTTGCATTTATGTGTTTACTATCACACAGTTAAGAAAAAAATAATAGTCTGCAACTAAACACTTTTATCCTCTTCTTTATCCATACCAACGCTATTTTTAAACAGAAGATGCTATATTTCCAAGTGTTTGAATAAAACAAATAGTAGAATTTTCTAGTTTCTCTCTCGCTTCTCAATATGAAGCCATCTCTGGCCAGAGACCATGATGTTAGGCAGAAAACAGGAGGAGAATTTAGAGGCTAGAGACTCAATGTTGTCACTGTGAGATCTTTCTTAGGTTACTTAGCATCTATGTGACTCAGTTTCTTTTACTTTGGAATTATAACACTTGTCCTCAATTATTTTACCAAATGTAATGAAAGCTATATGAGGTTCAAGTGTTTTGGCAATAAAATTGCTGTATAAATCAAGATGTGGAATTTTGGAGTAATTATTATAGCACATCATCTTATCACTGACAGCTAATAAATCATTTAGCATGTTAGTAACAAAAACTACTAATTATGCTAAGTGAATAGTGTCCTGATATAATTCTGTATTTTGTTCCTGGTAACTCATTTAACACGGACAGTCTCTCTTTCTTACCACAGTGCTTTGCCAGCATTTTCTTTAATCTTATCAGATCTCTTTGATTTAATTGAGAAGTCACTCTAGAAGAATGTCATTTTTCTTGCATCTCTTCAACAAAATAATATAATTAAGATTATGCAAAACAGAGAAGATTCCCAGAGTGCCAGGTAAGAGTGAAGGCCTGTGAAATCCCAAAATTAGGAATTGCTGTAGTCAACATAAATAATTGACATTTAGATGACCTAATTAAAACAAATTACATCTCTGTGGGAAGAAAGTTATAATTTTCAACACAGGATATTCTTGAGAAATAATAGACAAATATCTGAAATAGTATTTCATATTTTCTATAAAAATCATGAAAAATTTGGCTTCTCAACAAAATATATTCAATAAATAAAAAAAGTATGGAAATTTGAAAATACATTAGAAACAAAGTATTATTAAATAATTTTAAGGCAAAAGAGCAGAAAGTTAAGTGGGATTACTCTAGAGCCAGATAACACTAGCTTACATCATGTCTGTGCAAATGTCTTTATCGTTCAGTGCCTCAGTTTCCTGTCTATAAAATGGAGACTCCATAGGTCTCTTGTGAAGATTAAATAATTTAATACATGTAAAGTGTCTTGAACAATGCCCAAAATGTAGTAAGAATTTGGCAAATCTCCAATCTGTAGTCATTTTCAGGTTTTTGCACACTCAACTACTCTAATAATTTTTCAAAAATGAAAGCATTATAACAGATAAAATGGCCAACTTACCCGAATGTTTTTACATGTAATTTGCTTTCAGAATTTCTTAAGGAAAATAATATATTTTTTCACATGGTAACTACAGTCTTATTCCAGAAGGACTTCATCACCTCTTCTTTTTATGAAGCAATAAATGTCTGTTCAAAATCCCTCAAACATCAGAAATGTGCTTTTCTTTTGGAAATGTACCAGCTATCCTCTGATGCTCTAACAGATTTGAATTTTTCTCATTGTCAAATCATCTTTAATAAAGAAATGAAATTATAGATGTTGATACCACAGAGGAGAAAAAAATGTCTTCAAATTCTCTTTATGAAGAAGTTGGTACCTTGAACATAATGTCCATTTACACTAACGGATCAATATCAACAATATCTCCCGATGAGTACATTTTTTTTCAAAAGCAGAGAAGCTGCTGATAAAACTTTGTTAAAGTTTTATGAAATGATGGATTAAAATTATTGTCTGTTGAAACCTTTATCTATTGAGTATTTCAAAATATTTTTCTCTTGTTAAAATCAGAAGACGATTTTGGGTGAAAATGTGCCAGAGTCAACTGTTGTATTGCAGAATGTATGATGCATAGCAGACTGTCCTGAACAACAAATCTCTACAGCATTGTAATAGTCACAACTATAAAATCACATTGCTTGAGCCCCAAATCAGTGCCGATACTAGCTTTATGGTGTTAGGAGGGTTACACAATCTCTCTATGCCTCAGTTTTCAACATTAGTAAAATGTGGAGCACTATTGCATTTATTTAATAGAATTGTTGTGAGAATTAATGAGATAACACATGAAACATTTCACATTGTACTTGGCACATGAGAAGTGTTCAAAAAGCTTAGCAATAGTTATTATGGATTATATAAATATATATACATTATATATATTCTCAATAGCTTATATATATATATATTTAATGTTATTATGAAAATCAATCAAGCAATGCAACAAAATGCTAATTTTAGGAATGCTGTCATTGTGTAACATTATCTTTAACTACACATTTGGAAGCATCTGGTATCAAAATATAGTGTTTTATTTTGTATTAATCTACATTAAATATTAAGACAAAATTATAGAAAATGACTGAGTACAAATGAATAACAAATATGGTATCTTTAGGTTATGTTTAAAGGTCAAATTTTGTAAAACAACTTTTTTTTATTGGAGTGTGTTTATTATTTTAAAAGTCACACCCAAGTGAAACTGAAATGAATACAGATGTGAAGATAGAAAGTTTTGGTTTTCTAAACACCAAGACCACTGCCTAATTAAAGCATAGATTTGCCACAATTTTTTTGCCATTACTGACTTAGTTCTTCTTCAAAAATAATGTGTTGCTTTCAAACATAGTAATTGCTGTCATTTCATTAGTGACTAGTAAATGCTAAGCACTGTTCTAAATGCTTGTAAATACGATTTCAGATTATTTCAACAATCTTCTGTAATAGTGAGGAAAAATCATAAGAATTCATATACAATGAGAAAATGCAATTTACTCTTGATAATTACCTGGAAGAACTCTTATCATCTGGGCATTTAGAAAAACTAAACCCCCAACCAGTTTTAATTTAATCCAATCTGATCTTGTAATAGCTGCTAGGGCTTGGTGTGGATAAGTTTTCAGTCTCTCAGAGAGCTTCCCTCTCCTGTCTTTTTCCTAAGGTGGGGTACAAGAAAACTGTGTGGGTGACTTGACCCTGAAGTTTTGGAGGATAGAAGAATGTCCCTACCTTGTGCTGGTCATCGGGTCTACACTAACTATTCCTGTCTGCGTACTGATTACTAAGGCTTCAATCTGTGGCTAGTGCATTTGTGGTCCTTTATTTTTGTCTAGACAATGTTCCTGGAGTAAATTGAGCTCCCTTTAGCCATCCTGATTGCAGGCCCATGTGCTCCTACCTACCCAATTTCTACCACCTGGCAAGCACACTGACTTTCCACTAATGCACTCCACACACAAACCAAGAGGCTGGGGAAGGCCACCAGATCCTCTCTCAGCATGATCACAACTTTCCACTCTTAACTAGACTGGGTTGCCTCTGATGTTACAGGCTTCTTCTCGAATTCCAAAATGAGAGTGCACAGAGGGATATTTCCATACTGGATACACCTCTCAATTTTTCTAACACATGTTCTCTCCAAGCCCAGAGAAAGGAGATTCAGACTATGTTGGTTTGTGTAATTCATTCTGTTCCTCATTCTTTTTCCTTTACCTCTTTTCCATAGTCCCTTAAGACTGAGAGCTTCTAGTCTACTTTTCCCAGGTCGTATTCTTTTTACACCGTAAAAGAGCAAACCTCTTGGTTTTGCTATTAAAAGCAGAAAAGCCACTTTTCTAAACTTTGGTAGAATATTTTGGGCTAGATCTTTATGGTTAATGGGTTAGGAGAAGAGAGGAAGCGGATTGCTAAAGAAATAGAGCAAATCCTAGGTCTCCGCAAAGTTCAGCTGTCCAGCCTATTGTTATGTTCAGGTACCAGTTTCTCGCGAATAATGTCAAGGAGCTGAAACAATATATGATTTTAAAATTAAGATTAATTTCTGACACACAGTTGTTCCATTTTACATTTATAATATATGTGTTTTTCATCCCAGAAAACTGAGGCTCACAGATCATGAATAACTTGCTCGGGTCAAATCCCCACTTCTACTTGCAGCTGATGCCCCCTTTGCCTTCATTAATATGTTGACGCCTTGGCTGAGTTCTTAGTCCTCTTTCCTCCTCAGAAGCCTGCATTACACAGCCTTTCCACAACACATTTGCCTATTGAAGCTTACCAATGTTCCTCCTGGTGACGTATGAACCTTCTTTCGTAATGTTCTATATGATATAAAATGGAAAAATAAAAAATTATTCAATATTAAAGTCCAAGGACAAAACATCCCAGGCCATATAGAAAGTCACTCTTTAAAATTACTCCTGCAGGCCAAATTCATTCCGTCAACAAATGTTTATTGAATTCCTGCTTTGTCCCAGGCACATTTCAGGCACGGAGAGTCCTGCTCTGAACACAAATTTTCTCATGGAAGGAGGCCTATGTAAGCTCCAAAAGGACTCCAATCCACAGGAGGGAGCGGCACAATAAATATATTAACAAATAAGTATAGAATATTTCAGATGATGGTAAGTGATATGTGGAAAATGAAACCGGTTAAGGTGGATGTGGCAGGGGTATCTATTATATACAGTGTAAGTGAAAGCCTTCCTATATTTGTATTAGCCTATTTTCACGCTGCAAATAAGGACATACCAGAGTACAAAATAAAGAGGTTTAACTGACTCACAGTTCAGCATGGCTGGGGAGGCCTCAGGAAACTTATTAATATAATTATGGTGGAAGGGGAAACAACACATCCTTATTCACATGCCAGTAGCAAGAAGAAGTGCAGAGCAAAATGGGGGAAAGCCCCATACAAAACCCTCAGATCTCATGAGAACTAACTCACTATCACAAGAACAGCATGGAGGTAACTACCCCCATGATTAAATTACCTCCTGTCAAGTCCCTACCATGGCACGTGGGGATTACGGGAAGCACAATTCAAGATGATGCGGGTGGGGACGCACCCAAACCTTATCAGTGTTTAAGCCAGGACCTGAAGGAAGCAAGAAAGTAGGAAACACAGGTGTCAGGGGAAAGTCCGTAACAGGCATAGAGAGCAGGGAGTACGCTTGGTATGTTCAAAGGAAAAGATGAGCCCCACTGTGGCCAGAAGAAGGGAGACCAGGGGAAGAATGGTGGCAGATGAAGAGGAGACATATGCACCTTTGGGACCTTGTCTTTCCTTCTTTGAAAGGGACTAGGCCACTACAAGGTTTTGAAAAGACGATTGTTATCAACGGACTTGAGCTCCTAGGTAGAGGCAAAACTACGGGAAAGCAGCAGTGAAATTAGGAAGAACAGTTAGGAGGTTACTGCAATAGCCCATGAAAAAGACATGGGCTCAAATCAGAATAGTGAGAACAGTTTTGTTCTGATCTAACAAGCCATTCCAAATTTAGAGAAATAAGGCCACAAGTATTTAATTATGCTCCTGAATTCTGTGCCTCAGGAATTTGGACAGAGAAGAACTGGAGAGCTAGCTTCAGCTTCACGATTTCTGGGGCCTCCGATGAGAATAGGGACTCAGTTGTTGGGGGCTGGTGGCATTTGAAGCTTATTTATTCAGGTATCTGGTGGGTGATGACGGCTATCCACTAAAAACAACTACATGTTTCTTCTCCATGTGTCTGGGGCTTCTTCTCAGCATAATGAATGGGTCACAAGATTGAGTGTCTCAATCAAGTTGCATGGTCTTTTCAAACTAACAGATTCCCTCTGACTAAACTTGGGTCAGGCTCCTCTGAGCCCTCTTTTTAATGAGGCCTCCACATTGTCTTATCCTGTCTTTGGCTTGCTGAGTCTAGTTTCAGGAAAAAAATTCCAAGTCAGTTTCACCAGAATCTCCCCACCCTTGGCCAGTCCTTGGCCTGCTTTCAGGAGGAGTCCTATTAGGCCTGTGTAGCAAGAATCCATCTGCCCTTCTATTTCCCCTCAGTAATTCTCCATCTACTGCCCCCTCACTGTTCACTGGCTTTAAATCTCCGGCTGCCTTTGCAGTATTCAGAATTACATTCAGTCTCCCTCCCCTATTGAAATAGTTTTAAATATTGTCTGCCTTACCATTTTAACAAGTGTCCCAATTTTTTTTTTTTAACAAAATCTAGCCTCAGAAGACATACAGTACCATTTAGGCCACATCGTTTATGGAAACAACAGCCAGCCCACCTAGATTTGAGACCATGGTGATTAGACTCTATTTATTGATAGAGGAGAAGCAACATTTGTTTTAAGAAGAACTTGCAAAATATAAGTTATTGCTGTGGTTGTCTTTGGAAAATAAAATTTGCCCAAAGATTATATAAGGGAGAGTCATAGAAGAAATAATTTATTAAAAGCTTTTTTGGTGAGGATTTATTTGCTACCAAAAACACCAGGGATATGTACTTTTTAAAATATAATGTTCACTTTTTTCCCTTTAGAAAATAGTTTATATTCAATATATCATAGAGATTAAGATCTCAGGTAATCCATTCCATCAATGGTTTAAATAATTTCTGACCACTTTCTATCTACTTGACTTTGAGCAGGGTATTCATTCTCTTTTCTCCAAACCTCAGTTTCCTTATCTGTAACTAGCAATGATTATAATAGTAACAAGCAGAATTTTCGAAAGTATTAAATGTGACAATTCATGTGAAGTTATACCATTAAACAAAAATTTTTCAATAATTTTAGCTCTTATTACCTTCACTCTTATTTTTGGAAACTTAAGATATGGAAAAATAAAATCAAAATAATCAGAAAGAGTACCATCCAGAGAATTGTCTTGTGATAGTTACTATATTAGCTTAATGTAAATGTGAAGAAAGTTAATATAGTTTATTTTATTCACAGGTGTTAGAGTTGTTTTGTTGATAGAGTAATTTTTTACAATCCATTTTATACACATTTGATTACCTCCCTACATGAAGCCTGCATGCACACATACACACAGACACACAAACATATGTATGTAAAAGGCAGAAAGAGATTTGCCATAGCCTCAGTGGTTTGGTCTTTTTCCACAAGAGCAGTGAAAACCGTATTTGAAGTGGATGGAGACTAAACATAGACACAACCTAGGCTAAATAAAATACAAACATGAATTCTTCTCAAGGTGCAATTCATTCAAATAGAGGATTTGAAATTCGATCAAATGCCAATGCACAGGCATATAATGCTTGAATGACATTAATTAGTTGAACATTGAACCCAGACGCAAGTGAGGCTCATCCACTGAATATGTACATAAGATTTTCCTATCAAGGAGAACCACAGAAAAATATCTAAAGCAGCTTCCTCCTCTTATTTACATTCAGGTTCCTATTAACATGTTCCTGAGAAAGAACCTTATGCAAATATAACCCTTCCAACTTAATAGCAAACTGATCATAAAGCTGAACACTCTTCTTTTGTGAGCAAATGCCTTGAAAAAGCACCTGAACCATGACACTATTTAAGAGACTATGATTTTAACCAGACTATATTTTAAAACATCAACTAAAAGTCAGGATTTCAAGTATCCTCCTATAATCTTAATTCCAGAAAACTTTACAGTCTCTAGCTTAACATCATTATTTGACAAATACTAAATTCACATTTCTTAAGTATTCATCAGTTCTTTTATAAGCTTTCGTTTCAACATTTTTTTTGTTTTTCCTGTTTATGTAATTTGTGATCATGAAATTTTACTCTGATTTTCATCTTTTTCTCCCAAAATGAATAACATAAATCTGACCAGGCAGCCAATTTGACAGCTTTGACAACACAGCCTCCTTGACTTTTCAAATCAAAACCATTCCAAATTTATCTTGGTCACCCCAATTTAAAAACAAATCCATAGCAATTTTAATATTTCTGAATATAATGATTTTTTTCTCTACACTAATCATGTATTTCTTTTGAAAGTTCAATGATAGTTGTTCACAATAAATTATACTATTGCCACTATATTCTTATACGTGTTATCCTCCATCACTTAAACCCATCCGTCTTTGTGTTTCGGATGTCTTTTACAGACAACTCAGCCAAAAGCCAGAGAAGAATCAGTATAGCAGTATGAGATAAGAAATAAACTGGCAATTCTAAGATCATGAACTATCATACCTTTTTGACTATTAACTTATCATGTGACCTTCTGCTAGTCATTTACCCTCGCACAGCCTTCCTTCTGAAGTGTGTAAAAATGGAATGGCAACACTCTGGTTACAGCTCAAAGAGATCAAGGATAAAAACACTGGTACAAGGGCTGTAAAATACCTTGCAGGCCGTAAAATACCACATAAATGCTTGATAGTAAAACAGCTACAGAGCTCTAGAGTTTAATATAAAAGTAGTTTTCCTGCTACACAAAGTACTAGCAGAAGCAACTAAGATCCAACAGGAGAAGATGCAAAACTCTTGGCCATACTTAAAAGGCTTTGCTTGTATGAATTGATTTTATGGACTGAGCGGGGGATTTCTGCAGACTACGTGATCAAATGTATTGAGTAACCCAGTTATCACATACTACTCTAAAAACACAGTCTAATCAAGCAGGCTAAAGTCGGAAGCTGGAAGGCCTAACATTACACAGTCCCATGGGTGTGCTCTTCTTTAAATGAGTTTGTGTGTGTGTGTTTTGTCTAATGAAACTATTTCTTGGTAAACAACCAAAAGTAGAGATGTTTTTTAACATATTCTTTTTACCCACTCTGTTTGAATATGTTCGTCATACTATTTTTCCTTTGAAATTCTCATTTCATTTGCTTAGGACCAACATTAATTATTTCAAGAAAACCTTTCCCAAATTATCATTTTACTTGAAGATTTAATCACAACTAGATGTTGCCTAACAAAATTCATGTTATATTAAGAAATATCTTAATCCTTTTTTGGTTCTTCTTTGCTGCTCCTCAGAAGAGAAATTTTCATCTTGTACCCCTCACAGAAAAACTGCTTTTTGGTCTCGGTCTTAGAGTCACTTGTTAATTTATTATTTAATACCTGAAGAAAAAAATGTATAAGCCACCTGGGCTGAGCGCAATGGCTCACACCTGTAATCCAGAACTTGGCGAGGATGAAGTCAGTAGATAACCTGAGGTCAGAAGTTTGTGACTAGTCTGGTCAACATGGTGAAACCCCATCCCTACAAAAATTAGC
This sequence comes from Saimiri boliviensis, assembly GCF_048565385.1. NCBI lineage: Eukaryota > Metazoa > Chordata > Mammalia > Primates > Cebidae > Saimiri > Saimiri boliviensis. Next base: position 77,326,713 of record NC_133452.1, read on the forward strand.
CAGGCATGTTTGTGCATGCCTATAGTCCCAGCTACTTAAGAGGCTGAGGTGGGAAGACTGCTTGAACATGGGAGGCAGAGGTTGCAGCCATTGAGATGGTACTACTGCACTCCAGCCTTGGTGACAGAGGGGAAGTCCATCTCAAAAAAAAAAAAAAAATATATATATATATATATATATATATATATATATATGTGTGTGTGTGTGTGTGTGTGTGTGTGTGCGTGTGAGTGTGTGTGTGTGTTTCTGTGTGTGTGTGTGTGTGTACATATATATATATGCCACCTTAAGAAAACAATGCCAAGTCCTGAATCAAGAGAAAAATAAAACTAATTCAGCTAGCATATTAAAAAAATTTAGTATGTATTAAGTAATGTAGAGTGTTTTTATGACACCTTATTCTCCTAGCCCATCACTAGATTAAGACACAAAGGACCACACTACAACTACATTTTAAAAATTTATTATTTGTATATATCTCTGGACAATCACTAATTTTCTTAATCTACAAGTTTTTTCATTCATTCATTCAAAAAGATTCATTGAGACCTCCTCCTTGCTAGGCATTTCTAGGCACTGGAGATTGAGTGAAAGACAGGCATAAAAGTCTCTGTCCTTGTCAGATGCAGTGGCTCACACCTGTAATCTCAGCACTGGGAGGCCAAGGTAGGAGGATGGCTTGAGCCCAGGAGTTCAAGACCAGCCTGGGTAACATAGTGAGACCTCGTTCTTACAAAAATTTTGTTTAAAAATTAGCCAGAAGTGGTGTTATACACCTGTAGTGCCAGCTACTCAGAAGGCTTAGGTGAGAGGATCTCTTGAGTTCAGGAGTTTGAGGTGACAGTGAGCTATGATAGCACCACTGCTCTCTAGCCTGGGCAACAGAGTAAGACCCTGTCTCTATTTAAAAAAGAAAGGAAAAAAGGGTATCTGTCTTATATTCAAGTACACAGTGGAAATAATACCTTTCTTGTCCACCTCAAAGTGCCATCATAATGTAGATATAATTTCCTCAGACTAAATTTATCATTAAGAATTTATCGAATTTAGTTTTGAAAATTATGAGATTGAAAACACCAGCATCTGAGAAGAAACACACAACAGCTAGCTGAATATCTGAGACCAATACTGTGTGAAAATACTTTGTGAACTAAAAAGTGCCATATGAATATGTTATTCTTATGATTATGGTAATTATATTATTACTAAGTATTAGATACAAAGCCACATTTGAATGATAACTAGAAAATTTCTGTTGCAAGAGTGGAAGTAAGGAAAGAAAAGAAGGCATTTAAGCACAGAACGAGCCAAGGACAGACCTTGTGACAATATTGGGCTTTCTGAGAACTACTAATAGTTTTCTTGTTCTCCGGGGCATAAAATGCAAAGAATCTGAAATAGTGATAAATTAATTTGAAGAAGAAATCAGGGCCTTTGCAAGAAAGCCTGGGCATGCACTGTTATAAATGAGAAGGAGCTTCATGAAGTACTTGAAGTGAAGCCACTGAGAAATTTTAACAGAAGAATGACATGGTTTATTTTACATTTCAGGTAAATCACAGTGGTAGGAAAGAAGATCATATTGAGGAAGATGAGACAAGAATTAGAGAACACAGCTTATAGAGCACTGGGATTGGAGAGTAAAGTGAAGAAAATCTAAACCGTGGAATTGAGTGTATAGAGAAGAATGAGGTTTAGAAATGTGTTTAGAAAGTAAAATAATTAGGGCTTGCTGATGTGATTGGAGAGGATGTGGGAGGATTCCAAGTTTAGAATCAAATTTCTGGTTTGCTTAAATTGAAGCACTCTCAAACTCCTCAAATTGTGAGCAGACTAAATTTATCAATAAGAATTTATTGAATTTAGTTTTGAAAATTATGAGATTGAGAAGACTAACACCTGAGAAGAAACACACAACAGATAGCTGAATATCTGAGGCCAATACTCAGCAGAGAAATTAGAAATGAAGAGAAAGAAGTGGGTGCTATCAGCAATAAGATACTAATAGAAACCAAGAGTGAGTGGGGACTGTCAAGGGTTAGCATGGAAATTTTAGCAGGAATTTCAAAGAAGAAGTGTGTGACAGGTGTGATTTGAACTATCATGTATTAGTTAGGTTTAGTCTCCCCTTGTTCAGGAGGCTAAGCTCCCGCTTTAAACTGTCACCTTCCTCCCCACTCTGCAATTCTCTCTGCTTTGGAGAAGAGAGGGGGCTTATGAGACCTAAAGTAGGCGTAACGGGGGAGACAGCAAAGAGAAGTTGGACTCCCTTCTAGGCTGTGTATGTGATCAGTCCTTTTCCTCCTCCCTCTCACTTTCCTTCTTCCCCAGTCTGAAGTTGTAGAAAACAGACTTGAAATTACGCATATGGAGGGGTAGAAAGGCGTGACACTTTGCCTCACCCATCGTAAGGATCATGGCCAACACTCCTGTTACAAAAGACAGGTCAACAACACAAAAGCCTGACAAATGTATTTAATCAGACGTGATGTGGGAGCCTTCAGAAACAAGACCCAAAGATATAGGGAAAATTGTCTGTTTGGTTGAATGAAGAATGAACCATCATATAGATCATATAAAAACGTGATTGAGAGAAAGGGTAGACTCTCATGATTACAGACTGTTGGGAGAAGCCAGCAAGGCCTGTCAGTTCATATTCTTCCTGGCCCCGTTGCGTAACATACCTTTCTCCTGGGGATGGGTAAAAACCAGAGAGGTTTTGAAATAAGGGTCTTCAAGAGAAAGAAAGAGTTATATTTCTAGGTTTTATACCTTGCTTTGGGAAAGAAGAGTTCTAGTTTCTATGACCAAACTTGTGGAAGAATTCTGGTTTCTGTGACTTCCTTTGGGGGAAAATAGGGGTGGAAGACAGGAGAATGGAAGAAAGTCAGAAAGGCCTTGGTTCTGAGGCTCTCCCAGCTTCCTTCTGTTCAAAGTATTCAGCATGCCAAGTTACCACACTTGAGAATATTGTGTTTTGAGCCTCCATACACGTGAATCATTTTGTTAAGCTGCCTTACAGTCTGTTTTGGCAGTAGAGAGAGGGAGGAGAAAAACACAAATGAAACAGACAAATATGATGTCTGCACATAATCTTGGGAAAAGCAATATTAATCATTCATTTATTCATTCATCCTCACATTCATTAAACAAATGTGTATTGAGAAACTATGTTGTGCTACGTGCTCGACACAGAAAGAAATAGGACCTTATTCTGGTCCTTGAGGAATTTCCAGTCTTAAAGAGAGGCATTCATATTAGATTGCTCTTCTAAATACTTCAGTTTGAATGATCAGAGAATATGCAGACTTTGGTAACAACAACAACAAAACAGAAAAGAAAATTTTGCTTTCAGATAATTTTGTCTATATTTATGCTAATCATGAACTATAAAATGTCAAGACAATATGTTCAATGTGCATGAAAGAATTTGCTACTTAGCAGCAATGTGTAGCATTGGTTGGTCGACTGGATGAAGTGACCTTCAAACTTCTCTGTTTCAAAGTCTTAGTCAAGGGCCCTGTGACAGAGACACTCAGCCCATTTCCAAAAATTTAAATATTTTTCTATTCTTTAAATGGAAATTGCACATTTTTCCTGGGCCATAATTTTGACTCAAATAATTCATAACAAATTACCATTGCAAATTTATATATATATATATATATATATATATATATATATATATATATTTTAATTTCAAGCTTTAATTGTTTTATTCATGAATACTTCTCCTAGCATCCTAGATTAATGGTTTCAAACTCTACCTTTAAATGAAAGCATCGCTTTCCTTTCTGTCCTCTAGCATCTCTTTAAAAAAAGTCAGTTTAAAGCCTCATGATATTTAATTTCTCATTAATTTTCAATTCTCACTATGAGTTTGTTATGTGTATGATATTCAAACTCACAGCATTCAACTGAACTTTTAATAAATCCTTTTTACTAGTCACACTTAAAAAATAATCACAGGCTTTAGAAATGTCTGCATAGTCATTTACATATCATTTAATAGTTGTTTTCAATTTTCTGGGATTTTCCACCCTTTTCATCTGTATGTCCTTCTCCTTTCAACTATTCATGAAATTTTATCACCTGGAGATAAAGTAATTTAAAGGTTTTTTTTTTCTAATTTGCTCTTTTCTATATTCATAAATTTGCCAGATTCCAGAAATCCATATAATGCACCCAGGATTCATGCTGAACTTAATTTTGTAGATGAGAAAAACTAAACATTTGCCAATTTCAAGATAGCTGAACTGACCCATTGTTTTCCATATATTAGGGAAGAGCAGGCTCAAGTAAAATACTTTATTTGAAACAAAATTGAAGGACCTATAGAGATACAATAATTCCATGTATAATTCTACATTAGACACATGCATTCACAAAAGAATATGCCTTTTCTTTTACCAAAACATCATTAAAGCAAGTAATAAAACATACAAAGTACTGATCAACCCTAGTACTTGCAATAATACGAACACAAAACGAGAAAACAAAATTTAAAGACAAACATAATTTTCAAGCGCCATTGTTGAGATTGCCCATCTGAGCTCTGAATACTGAAAGATCAACATCAATGTTAAAAGAATACTGTAAACAAAGGCTAAGTGTCAACCCTTAAGTCATTTCTTTTTTTATGTCTTTCTTCTGCAGTTCTAAATTGTTACTATAAAAGTAGATGATTCATTGTAATTGTGAGGCCACTTTCATCTAAACAATCAACAATAATGATGTGTTGTAGATAATACAGTGGAAAATTGATTTGGTGTAAATTGTTTGCAAGATATTTTTGCCATGTCCCATGCTGCAAAGGGACTAAACTGTAATGCAGAGATAATACTACTTTTCTGCAAACTCTCTTCACGGGAAGAGATTATTTAAGTATCATCATACTATGTATTATAAATCAGCAAAAAATACAACCCCCCTCTTTTTATGGGAAACATAGCATTAGCATTTTCTAAATGAGACTGTCTTTCAATGCATCATATCAGATAAATATGAGGGGTATCTAGCTATATTTAGCTCCCCAACTGAAGTGCATGTCAAATTTATATTTGAAGCTTTTGGGAGAGAATATCTCTGAAAGAGTAATTTCCAAATAGTTTAAAGGGTCTGAACTAAGTGTCAGGAAATCTGACTTTTACTTTCAGCTTTACCACTATCTAGTTGTGTGACCTTTGATATGCCAAATTCTTTTTGAATTTTTTTTTCATTTGATTGAATGGAACTAGCCCAGTCGAAAGTTTAAAAAATATATAGGTGTTCTCTGTCTTTCCCACAAGAGTTAAATTAGAATTTCCAAAGATGGGAGGGAGGCATTAGTATTTTCTTAAGCTCCTCATGTGATTGTAATATGAATCCAACAATAACTTCCAACTCTAAAATGCTCTGAATTTTTTTTTAAACTTGCCATTTGAGAACCTCAGCATGTGTTTTAAATGAGTTCTAGGAAGAGAATTTTCATTGTAAGGTGTTGGGGTTTGTTCTATCAGTTGCATTCATAATGTAGGCTGACAAGGAAAAAAAAATATCAAGGAAAAAAATTAGCAGAGAAGGTAGACAGGCCATGCAAACGAGAGCTCAATTACAGAAGAGCTGTCTCCAGGAGACCTGAGTCATGCTCTTTAACATTCTAAGTGATTGGTTTGTGCAGTGAACCAAATCTGAGCAGTTCCAATGTTTCAAAATGTAATGACTTAAATAGAAATACTAATATACCCTTCAAGGTCATGAAACAGTTCCTTGGCCTTAGGAAACATGTAACTTCTGTGGGCTCATGTAGGTCAATTTGATAGACCTCATATAACCTTAAGATGCATCTTGCTTTTTCCACTGCATTAAAATATGTTAATACCAGCTTTGGAATCAAAATTGATTCATTTATTTAAATCTGCCTTTTAAAAATCTCTTTTCCATTTGCAGAATTACCAAGAAGTTGTTTAAATTACCATATTTTCTAACTCAACAAAATTAGGCAAAAAAAACTAGAGTACAAAAAAAGCCATCAAAACAAGAGATTATAAAAGAAATCTAAGAATAACTATACTTTGCTAATGACAGCCTAAAATTTAATTTAAACTGAGGCCTGAAAATGTTTAATCATTAAGAACTGAGTTTCAATCCTCAAACACATGTTTAAAGCATGTATTGAATAGGCTATCTCTAACCATATGGAAGTGGGATAGGGTAGGTAATAACCCACAAGGAGTTATTTCATCTAGAAGTCTTTTGTTTTTTTGCTTAGAAGACAAGATGTTGAATTTTATATATAAAATATGGTACATGAAATGTAGTCAATACATTTTACACACAAAGCCTGAGTACATTCAAAATAATGGCAAAAATTACAATTATGTTTGCATCAACCTAATAGAACAAAGTTAATATTAATCCAATTTCTCACAACTGTTTGCTAAGTTATGGCCATACCCACTATTTCAGACCCAACACCCCCTTTTTGAAAACAAATATTCTGTAAACCCCTTACCTTCCAAGTAACACAATCTACCTTCAACTATAATTTTTAAATATGCAATAAAATAAATATATAACAAAATAGATATTTTAATATATATTCATAACTACACCTGGTTCCTACTTACATACTCTAATTATGAGTAAGTAGACATCACAGGAGAGTAAGATGAGAACTCATTCTAAGCAATGAGGCCAGAAAGGTAAAGAGCAAAGGTAGCCATGGACTCTACACTAATAACAGTTCAGTCTTATCTGTATAAAAGAAGAGAAGAAGAAAAAAGTAACTTAATTGAAGTATAGTTAACAAGGCAAAGTATATTATAGTCTATCAATGGTGAGAAAAATGAGTATATATGATATTCTTGTAAATGAGCTGGTCCTTATAAATAAGGCTTATATATACTCATTCCAACCAACTCAGTTTGTTATGGTATGGACTGAAGTACCAGTGAAATGCCACTGGAAACACTTTTTATTGTGGACTCAACAAAATGTCCAAGGATGCATTCTGTCTCTGCTCTTAAAAATCCTTGGAGACAGTATCTTCCTTTAGGCAAAGGGTAATAGAAGATAGACTAGAAAAATAAACAATAATAAAAGAGGCTGTAAAGAAATCAAGAGGTAAATCCCTGAGGACAATATCAGAGTGAGATAGCAAACACTCTTATAAATAATCTAAATAAATTCAATACATAATTTCTATGACAGATTTCTTAACCTGCGTTACAAAAAAATTAAATACAAGGATGACAATAATAGGAAATAGTTTTACCTTTCACTATTATAGTTACAATAATATCATAATATTTGGTTCTAAATATTTAAAAAGCCTGCTGGGCACAGTGCCTCATGCTTGTAGTCCTAGCTACTCAAAAGGCTGAGACAAGAGGGTTGCTTGAGCGCAGGCTGCACTGTGCCGTGATCTATCCCATGCTCCAACCTGGGCAACAAAGCAAGAAAGACCTAGTCCTTAAAAAAAAAAAAAAAAAAAGTATCTTATTTTCAATCTCTTACATTTTAGCAAATAGATTTTCTGCTTTTCCTGAAACTGCACTAATAATTTAGAATCTCTTCAAATTCACGTTGTTAAAAAGAAGAAAAGTTACATGTAATTTATTTTCAGACATGCATATAAAAGCCTTAATTTGTTCAAATCCTTTCATAATTAGACTAATTAATTTGTAGTTTGGTCTACAAGTTTTGTTTTAGCTCAATTAACTCTTTTGCATATCTTGGCTAACATGTTCCACAGTAATTTCAAATAGATTAATCAACCAGTCTGGAATTGCTGTTCATTCAGAACTTTAAATCCAACCACTACCTTTATTAAATAAAATAAGAGTTATCTATTGCTAAATAAGTATATTTAAAATCCAAAGTGTTGCTTAAACAAACATTGAAAATTCTAAGTACCAAGGTAACTTTAAGTAGCCTAAGTTTAATAAATCTCATAATTATTTACTTCATTTAGTGAATCAGATCTGGTTTCAATGCAGCTAAAGGTGACCTCAATTAACTTTTCAAGTATATCTGAATTATATGTCACATCTATTCATAATATTTTACTCTTAATATTTATTTTCCCATTGATAGAATTTTTAGAATATAATAATAATGAACAGAATTTGTTTTGAACGATATTCTTTGAGAATCATCTCGTGTGTCTAGGATAAGATGTTTAACACCTATTATATATTCTATATGAAATAATAAATCACTCAAAGGGTTATTCTTAATTTTATTATTAACACTGTTCATTGATTTAAGGAGACTTTAACAAAAATTATCAAAGACTAAAGTTCAGGAATGGTGCAATTAATTGCTAAAATACCTGGTATAATTTTTAAAATTAGCTACAAACTTGTACTGCCAACCACCCATACCTAGCATTCCCAGCTGTAACAGAAGCAATGAGTTGAACAAAAGAAGGAAATAATTTTTCACAAAATAATTTTAGGTGTTTCAAGTATAGACAACACTTTAAAATGTATTGTCAGTAATTTTTAAAATAACGTTTTCTCTGTGATCTCTCATTCCATACGATCCTTTCAAATGCAGACAGTAAAGCCTCATTATCCAAAGGAATTTTTATCCACTTGTAATGAAAATTCATTTTGACTATAGTTCATTTCACAGCTAATTTTTGACATATTTTGCCGTCTCATCAATTATTCCTTACACAGTATCTTTGCTCAATGGAAGAGAGAAATTATTTCACTTGGCTGTCTTTGGTCAGCATACCAAAAACATCTTATATAGTTGGCAAAATTAATATGGTCTAATAATGTGAAGGTTACTATTTTGTGATGATGTGTGCACACATAAGAAGCAAGCATAAATTTGTTTTCACATGAATATTTTTATGCATTCCAGACACAATACTAGATTTTTCAAACCTTTCCTTTAAAGCTTGGAAATATGACATATGCCTTCTAACCTTGTCAGCATCCTTCTTTGTAAATGTTTGCTTAATTTTAACAAGTTGATTTCTTCATTAGAAAATAACGTGTGGGAGGAATATTTATATTAACAAGTGTTTATTTGCAGTCCTATCTACAAAACCCAATTTCAAACAATAATCTGATATTCAACATTTTTTAATGAGCTAAATAAATATATTTATATATGTGGAATCACTGTGAATACAACAGCTACAAGCCAACAGATTTAGGTGTAATGTATTGTTCTGAACATCAAAGAGCATCTAGCTCCTTAGCCCTACCACTAACTCTTGCATCACTCCCAATCATTGTAACAATAAAAACTGCCCACAAATTTCAAAACAAAATCAAAAACCTTAGGATGTGGTATTATTTCTATTGAAAACTAATTCCTTAGACCTCATTTATCAAAAATGACACTGTCTATAGGCATCTTGTTTTCAAGCACACCACTCTCCAAATACTATTACCAATATGTCCAGGTTACTTCTCTGGTATTCTACATCTGAAAGAAAAGAAAATCCTCAAATTGAGATCTCAAATGTCCTGACCCAATCATCTTTACGTCTTTCCATTACGCATCACATGCTTCCCCTTCTCTATCCAGTAAATTAACGTTCTCAGACCCACCAAAGTCCATCAGTTGTGTTGTGACACTCCGTTAAGCCACAACCTGGTTAAAGCCAGCTCCCTATCTACTCTGCATCTTCCATCCTAACAGCACACATTGTATAAACAAATCAGCATAACTGATTGCTCATGAATCTCAAGAAAGACTATCAGATTCTCTGGTAGCTCTGTTAAATTAAATCTATCCACTCATTTTTCTAGATGTTATTTATCTTCTTTAATTTCAATAGCCAATCCTGCATCCCCATCCTCAGACTTGCCAGATTGATTTGCTTCTGGTTTCCCTAAGACAAGAGAATCCATCAGTAGAGAAAATTCCACATTCCTTTAGGAGTAATTCTTCTTGCCTACTTAGATGTGTGCCATCTCTGCCTTCCCTCCTGCCATTCTTGAGAACCTTCAGCACCCAGGCTTCATCCCATCTTACTAGTCAAGAATGTTGTTTCCTATATTGTCCCTACAATCTATCATCAATTATTACATCGAGATAGGATTATCTTTATCTACATTCTAATGAACAACCATAATTCATATCTTTTTTAAATAATACAAACTCTCTTAACCCTATTTTCCCTCCAGTTTGAGTCCCAGTCCTGTTTTCAATTAACAGCAAATTCTCGAGATTATATTTTACAATTTCTGTCTTACGCTTTTTTTTTTCTCGACACCGCTTCTGCTTTTGTCAACTTACCACAAAAACTGCTCGTAGGAACACAACAAAACTTCTGTATTGCCTAATTCAGTGGTCACTTTTCATTTCTCTCTTTACTTGACTTACAGGAAGCTACTGATGTTGCTGAGTCTGTCTTGAAACTCTCTACTTTCACTTTACCTCTCTGGAGGTTATCTGCGTAGGTAACTGAGCCCTCATTCCCAACTTCCTACAGAAGATGTTCCTCATCCTCCCAAGTTTCAGACACTGATCACCCAGGCTAATCTTTAGCCCTGTCTCCTCCACTCCCTAAGCAATCTCATCCACTTCCATGGTTTTTGATGCCATTTATGATGTTACTTATTTTTACATTTGAGAATCCTGACCAGATTTTACTCCTGAACTCCTTCTCCAATTGTCTATTTGACATCTCAATTTGGATGCCTAAAAAGAAGTCTATCCTCTTCCATGGCTTTTGATGCCATTTATGATGTTACTTATTTTTACATATGAGAATCCTGACCAGATTTTACTCCTGAACTCCTTCTCCAATTGTCTATTTGACATCTCAATTTGGATGCCTGAAAAGAAGTCTTTAAATTAACACATAAAAAAGTGAACAGTTGATTTTCTTTATACAAATAGCTACTTTCCCGGTTTTTTCTATCTTAACAATGACAACACTATTCTTTCAGTTGTGACAGCCAAGATGTTAGAGTCATTCTTGTCTTCTGTACTTTTTGTATACCTCACTTTCATTCCATTAGAAAATGCTTTTGGACCTAATCTCAAATATATATTCATATAAAATCGCTTTTTACCTTGATCACTACTCCTCTAAAGTGGTGATTCATTCAATAAAACTCAAAAATTCTGCATTAGAAATCGCTGTAAAATTTAGTGGCTTAAAATAGCCATTGATTATTACTTAAAAACCTTTAGGTCAACTGAGGGAGATGTTTTGCTTTTCTGAGCAAGCTTTAGTGGATCTCAGTTCAGAGCTTTAATATCTCTGAAGTGTCAGCTGGGACATCTGGATGATTTTAAATCTGGTCTACATGATTTCCCATCTTCCAGTAAGCTAGTGTGGGCCTGTTCTGATGACAGCTGGCAAGGTTCTAAGAATACAGAACAGTGCAAGACCTACTGAGGCCGAGGCAAGGAAATCAGAAAACATATGATGCACTTTGCTGCATTCTATCAGTCAAAACAACTCATGAAGTCCACCTAGGTCCACTGTGAAGAAGAGCTATGAAGTACACTGCAAAAGCATATGGGTACATAGGAATCATTACTACATTTTTGTATTCATTTGAATGAAACTATACTGTTTCATTCTGAATAAGATCCAAAAATCCTAACTCTGGCCAACAAAGGCCCTTTGTAATCTGGCAAATCCCCGCTTTTCCAACCTTACTTCTCTCTCTCCTCTTTCCTCATTGAGTTCCAACTACACTGAGCATACCCCCATAGTAGACCCACTGTGTTTGTGGTTCAGCCTGGATTGCTCTTTCCACAAACCCCTTTGGTTCTTTCCCATTCTATCTTTCTGCTCCAGTTAGAAAGATGTACCCTGAATCACTATTTAGAAATGTCACCACAGTTCTTTGCTCTCTAAGTGTGCTTTATTATTCTTGATAAGACCTATTATTTAGTTCTGGTGTATGGTCTGCCTTCAGTAGAGGAATGCCAACATCATGAGATCAGAGAATTTGTGTTTGATTCATTGTCTCATTCCCAGTAACTAAACTAGCAGTGTTCAATAAAAATACAATATGTGTAATTTTAAATATTTTAATAACCATACTGAAAACAGTAAAAGGAGTAGGTGGGATTGATGTTGCCAATTTTAACAAGTACTAAGACATCTTATTTCACATTTTTTAAAAGCTAAGTCTTCAAACTTCAGTATGTATTTTACCTTTACACACATCTCCAATCAGATACATGCTCAACAGCCACATGTGGTTAGTGACTGCCATTTGGACAGCACAAATCTAACTCATTGTTAGTGCTGCATAAGTTTTAGTAATTCCTACTTTAACCCCAACTGTCCACACGCAAGTGGACTGGATGGCATTGCAGGGAAGTCCTGTGGCAAAACTGAAACTCCTAGTTCCACAACTTTATCAGTTGAAGGCAGGTCTTACTACTTTCCTCACTTTATCGCATTGCCCCTGAAGGTTTTAGTACGTGTTTCTCCAACCTTATCTCAAAGTTTCTGAATGCTTTACTATTTCTCTAGTTTTCTCGATCTCATTGCTCTTAACACTTTCAAGTATAGAGTAAAACATTCAAGACCACAGAGATAAAAGCTATAGATAAACGTGAACAAAACATAATACAAAATACCTCAAGTCAATTCTCTTTCTCGCTTTTCTGTTCACAAAAGTAATATATTTACTCAGAATTACAGTAGTTATTTTGGCTAGCTGTGGAAAAAATCAATAACAAGTCTACTTTAACCCTTTTCCTCTCCATTGTGGTCAAGATTCTTGCGGTCAAAAACCCTGTTATGGCTTTCTATGTTCACACCAGAGGCTAACAAACCCAAGTTTCTCCATCTCTAGGTAATTATACTTAGAGTTTATTTTGCCTAAAAAGCTCACTGTCTTCTCTCTACCCAGTTTCATTCTTCAGGTATCAGACAAAATAACACCGGAAGAGAGGGGATTCTGAATTAGACCATCCTCCCTGTTAGACATTCTCATAGTACTCAACTTCCTTCATACCATTTATCATGATTGTAAATACATAATCATTTGACTATTCCTGAATAAATAAATGCAGTTTATGCTGTATGCCCACTATAGAGTTACTGACACAAATCACATGCTCAAAAATGTTAAGTAATGAAAGTAATACATGAAAATATGTGGTTATTGAGTATATGGGATGAGAAAATTTAGAACTAAAAAAGATTACTAATGCCAACTAATGCCCGGTGTCTTCACTTAGGATAGCAGCACAAATGATTCTTAAACAAGTAACGCACACACAAACATTTAACTTAAACTTACTTGGCTGCTTATTTGCATTTGAAAAGTTTTGTAGGTATAGTATAAAGGGAAAAAGATGTCACAGGGCAGGGTGCAGGGCATTATGAGAAAAGCTGAGCAGATGGCCAGGGGATGTGCCATGCTTCATTATTAAGCATTTGTGTGACCTTCAGGCACTCTGGACCTTAAATTTATTTTTTGTAAAATAGCTGAATTTGATCTCTGTGAGACCCTATTTTATCAATTCTAACATGCACTTTTTTTCCTAATTTTAATCTCTCTAAAACCGAGATGCATCTTAAAATCAATGCTTTTTACATCCCTGTCAAGTGTGGTTGTGAGTGACATAAACAAAAGAAGAAGTCTTCCCTGGATACCTTCTGGAAAGATCAAGAAAGCACTAATAATAAAGCATGTTAGACTCAGTGATATACAGGGACTTTGAGCAATAAAATTCTGCCATACTAAGTTATTTTCTTTACCACCATTTCCTAACATTTTAAATCATTTAAAATTAAAAGATAAACATTTATAGAATAGTGTGTCTTTGTGTGACTCACTGACCTGATTCCTGTTAATCATGTTGTAAGTCAAAATAGCCAGGGTGTTTAGGCTCATAACTGACAGAGAAATATTTACAGTATGTTTTCATAAATGGCTAACTTAAATACCATTACACATACATATTTACCTAAAGACATTCTTTTCTGGTTAAGGAAATAGTCCTCAATCCAGAATTCTTCAAATAAAAAGCTTCATTTCCCTACACAGCATGAACAGAATATATGTTGTAAAAGCCTAAAAATGAATTCTTTTGCCACTTTTCATGTCCTTTCACATCACGGTAGACTTTTATTCTTTATGAATCATAAACTATGTATTTATTCAAATAATTACGATATATTTTGATACATAAACACTACACTTATAGGGACCTCCGACACAGACACACACCTCAGAAGCATTTTAGAGAACTTCCACTGCTCTATCATTGCTTATTAATTATTTTGTGTTTCAACATTCTGCACACAGTCAATTCCAATTAATCATACCAGAAATCTCTCTAGAAAAAAAAAAAAAAAAAAAAAAAACGAAAAACCTCTGTATACACACATTTACCCAAACACAGAATTATATACACAGAGCCAACATCTGGACACATTTACAGATGCCACCCCTCACAACCACAAAGACTTCCTTCAATGACTTTATTGCTTTGCCTTGAATTCTTAATGTTTTCTATAAAATGTATCACTTCCCCTTTGGGGTTAAAAATGGCACATTTCTAAATCTCCGCCTTTATTCTTTGCTTCAGTTTGTTTTCAAACATATTGACTTAATGTCAAATATTCACTTAAAAATGGCTTTTGCTAATTTTTGCTATGCAGCTACTACAATTTAAGCAGAGGTGTTTGCACTTAATGCCAACTGAAGGCAGCCTAAGCTGTCTAGATGGTGCATTAGGGAGAATAACTGATGGATTACAAATCTCTGCATTTCACCAACAAAAATGAATTTGAATCCATCAATTTTATTCCCTTATGCCAAATTTAGGAAGTTCAGTTTATGCAGATCTGTCAAAATATTACATTAAACACCTAGATGAACAAGTTAAATTAATTTAATTTTGCAGTTTGCTTTGATCGAATTAGGCTAGTTCTATACACAAAGCAGTAACTCCAAGGGAAATTGAACCTACTCGGGGAAGGGATCGGGGCAGTGGCAGCTGGGCTCAGCTGAATGGTCAGACAAAGTGTTAGAAATAGGTAACAAGGGAAGGCAGGTGCCTAGACTTTCCTTCTGACACCCATGCCTGTCTTTTACTTAACACCTATCTGATGTCCCTGAGAGAAAGTAACCACAGCAGTGAATAAAATTAAGATGAAAAAAGGCCACTGCGCTTGCAATGCAGAGCAGATCAGTCAGGGCGACCAAAATGAAAGAGAAAAAGGAACAATAATCCTGCTGTGTGGTTATATAGCACCTTTCATCAAAACAATGTGAGAATTCTCTATTTTTGCAGGCCTGCTCCCTAGAGGGCTTTGAAAGCAATTCAGGAGGGAAATAAAAGGATTGCAGAACAGATTTCAGGCTTGAATGATAAAATGGACATTCTGCAAGACAGATTTTACTGAATTGATAACTGGATGATTGAGGCTGTCACACATAAATAAATTGAAAAGGAGTAAAATCAAAAAGAAAGCAGAAAATTTTGAAAGGATATAAAGTACAAAGAAAACCTGATGACCTTGAAAGAAGGTCAGAGAACCAGCCTCTATATTCAGACAGTCGAGAAGATTCAGACCTGGAAATCTAGTGGGCTCCTGGCAGGTATGATCAACACCGAAATAGGAGACCCACACATTTCCAAAATAGCTTAGTAGCAACACTGTGCTGTTGGCAGGGTTAAGCAGTTATCAAATCATAGAATCAGTAACTTGATTTAAGCAACAGTTACTCTGAAATCTAGGCTGCTGCTGCTTTTTGTTCTTCCTTATTTTTTAATGGAAGGATAGGTCTGTGGAAGGATTGCTATGGAGTGTCCGAATCATACAAAATCTAGGCTTCTGCTCAAGTTTTTCCTGGGTATTGCTCATGGGTAGCATAGCCCCCACGGATATTCCTCAGCTGACTGCATCCCAGTCCCTAAGGAGTAATGGAGAGATGCCACCTTGGCCAGTGCTATTGATTATAACCTAGACCCTCAAAGAAGGAAGATTTCTCAGACCTTTTCTCAAATGTCTTAACTGGCTATTCCAAGAGAACCTAGAAAGGAAGGAAGGAGTCCCCTGTAGGCTCCCTCTCTCCCCCTGCGGTTAGAAAATGTTCATCAGGATAAATAACTAATGCATGCAGGGATTAATACCTAGGTAATGGGTTGATAGGTACAGCAAACCACCTGGCTCATGTTTACCTATGTTAACAAACTTGCACTGCCCTTCATATGTATCCCAGAACTTAAAATTAAACTAAATTAAAAAAAAAAAAATTAAAGAAAATGTCCATCTATACCAGGTGTGGTGGTTCAGGCCTGTAATCCCAGCACTCTGGCAGGCTGAGGTAGGCAGATTACTTGAGGCCAAGAGTTCTAGACCAGCCTGGACAACATGGCAAAACCACATCTCTACTAAAGAATACAAAAAAAAAAAAAAAAAAAAAAAAAAAAAAAGTCGGGAGGTGCACATCTGTAGTCTCAGCTACTCAGGAGGCCAATGAAAGAACGGTGAGCCTGGAGAGCAGAGGTTGCAGTGAACTGAGATTGTACCACTGCACTCCAGTGAGACTCTATCACAAACGGGAAGGAAGGAAGGAAGGAAGGAAGATGAAAGAAAGAAAGAAAAGAAAGAAAGGAAAGAAAGAAATGAGGGAGGGAGGGAGGAAAAGAAAGAAGGAAAGGAGGGAAGGAAGGAAAAAATTAAATAAAAGAAAAAGAAAAGAAAAGAAAGAAAATGTCTATCCAAACCTTTCCCCAACCACTGGAAACACCGATAGGTTTGTCCATGGGGCATTATTTTCCCCAGGACAGTTGGAGGAGAGCAGAAATTAGAGGACAAAGTGAGATGTTAGAATTAGCTGCATCCTCTGGACAAGGAGAGCCATCTCATCCTTAGAACTTCCAAGTGACCCAAGGTCTCGGACACCTTTTCATGGAAGAGGCAGCCATCTTCCTTTCTGTGCTCAAGAAGATACTGGACAGCCCTTTTTACAAGGTAGAATAGCAAAGTCTCTTCCGCTTTTCCATGAGGTATGCTTTAGGTCTTCTTTGCTGGTGTAGATACCAGCAAGAAGGAAATGCAGTAGTGACAAGAAGTCAAGCAAAATAGACTTTCACTACCTCAGAACATCAGCTTCTCCTACTCTTCTGCAAATCAGAAGATCAATGGGTCAAAAGGGCTTCACTTCATTTGCAGAAATTAATAGTAAGACTTACACTGTTTCATCTTAAGGTTGGGCCTGATTTTCTCACTGAGGAAAGAACTACAAGCACATTTCTACAATGGGTTTCTATTTAGCACTATCTGGTATAAAGTATTGATTTGTTAATGTTAATGATAACCTACACTTTCCTTAGGAGTATTTTCTATAAGCATTATTTGAAACAGGATTTCTTTTTCTCTAATAGGAATGTAGTACCTTGTGATATAATAAATGTATAACTCTGTGTGTGTGTGTGTGTGTGTGTATGTGTGTGGGTATACAGACACACACAAGCTGTCATTCTGCAATTGAAATACCTGTTAATAATAAAATTTTAATATTGCAGTGAGCCATCTCCAACATAATTTAAAGTTAATGACAGGAAAACAAAACAAAAACAAAAACAAACCTGTGGCCTAAGTAAAAGAGTATGACATTTGGAAGTATGACCTATAACCTTGACTGTTATTGTTAGCTTTCTTGTACCTATCTTCATCTATGAATTGGAGATAGCAATACCCACCTGTCTATGTTAGTGAGAAGATTAGAAATATGTAAATATAGTGTCTTCACACAGCAAGCGTTCAATAAATTGTAGAAACCAAGGAAAGAGAAAGAAAAAGAAAGAAAGAAAGAAAGAAAGAAAGAAAGAAAGAAAGAAAGAGAAAGAGAAAGAGAGAGAAAGAAAGAAAAAGAAAGAAAGAAAGAAAGAAAAAGAGAGAGAAAGAAAGAAAGACAAAGAAAGAAAGTAAAGAAAGAAAGAGAAAGAAAGAAAGAAAGAAAGAAAGAAAGAAAGAAAGAAAGAAAGAAAGAAAGAAAGAAAAGGAAGGAAGGAAGGAAGGAAGGAAGGAAGGAAGGAAGGAAGGAAGGAAGGAAGGAAGGAAAAGAAGAAGAGAGGAGAGGGGAAGGGGAAGGGGGAGGGAAGAAGGAAAAAGGAAAGAAGGAAAGAAAGGAGGGAGGGGAAGGGAGAGAGGGAAGAAAAGGAAGGAAGAAAGGGAAGGAAGGAGAAAAATAAAAGAAAAAGAAGAAAAGGAAGAAAGAAAATGTCTATCCAAACCTTTCCCCAACCTCTGGAAACACTGGTAGGTTTCTTCTTGGGGCATTATTTTTCCCAGGACAGTGGAGGAGAGCAGAAATTAGAGGACAAAGGTGCAAGGTAGCTACAATTTATTGAATGCTTGCTGTGTGAAGACATTATATTACATATTTCTAATCTTCACTGACACAGACGGGTGGGTATTGCTCTCTCCAATTCATAGATGAAGACAGGTACAAGGAAACTAACAATAACAGTCAAGATTATAGGTATAAGAGCAGGGGATTTCAAGAGAAAGAAAATGGTAAGTGCAGTTTGATATTTACTAGCTGGATAACTTTGGGAAAGACAGTTAACAGCTGTGACTCTCTGTTGCCTCACATGTTCAATAGACATAATAATAATTATTTCATAGGATTGCTGTAAGTAATAAACAAGTCAAAGTAAGTAAAGTGCTTACCTGGAATATAGTGGATGCTCAAAAAATGTGAATTCCCTTGGTCTCCCTGCCATGCAACCAAACACATCTACTTTTACTTAGTTTTCTTTATTCAACAATAAATAACTAAAAGCATTTATAATCAAATAGCCAGAGAACCTTCCTATGATTATTGCTAAAATATCTATGGAATGCAATCAGAATGTTCAATCCAGGGAGTAGATTTTGTGAATAGCAGCTGCTAGACTACTCAGGAACTTTCTATAACTTAGGAATCATTCTTTTCTCTTTCTGCCTGCTTCTTTGTTTACCTCCCTCCTATATTAATAAGGCATTTGCTATGTTTAAGGAATGAGCGGGAAGCTGGAGTTGAAGAAAAGAGAAAACCTTTATCCAGTTAACATGCTCTCCCCTAAAGGCAAGGCCCTCACTAACAGTGTTTCCCTTTCCCTGCTTCATAAAGCCTCTGTTTTGTTGACTTCTCTGCCAATAATTCCATTACTCCTCTCTCATCCATTTATTGCATTTCCATTGTCCTGGCCTGACATTGTGCTAAGCCAAGTACTGATGCCAAAAGGGAGAGGGCCAGTGGAGAAGGATTCATGCCCAGAGATCCTGGGAGCCCCTCTCTTGAGAACCTCCCAACAGCCTAGCCAGGGTAGAACAAAATTTCACTAGCAGCTGCAGCCGTAGTTCATGGCCCTGTGAGAATGTGACATCTCACTCTTTCATTCACAATGCTTCTCTGCTCTCTGCTTCTCTTGGATTTCAGTTTGCCTGCCTCCGGGACTCAGATGCTTCCACAGAATTGGTGCAAACCCCTGGGAAATTTATTTGTCCTCTGATATCATCCATGCTAATGCTCCTCTCCATTAGCTCAGATAATCAAAAGTTGACCACACATAGAACTGTGGAGGATTACAAAAGCACTTACAATCTAATGAGAGAGAGTGGAAAAATACTGAAGGAATTTACAAAGAGAGAGAGGACAGAAAGAAAGCCACAATTATATGCAGAAACCAGCTTAGAATACCCTAGCTAAGCACAAAAATTAAAGGGGAAATGTTATGGAATAACTGAAATGAATGCCACTAAGACTGGTCCCATTCTATTGAGGGATAGCAAGCCATATTATGAATGTGTGTCAAGTTTAGAGGAAAGCTTCCGTGGCATTTGGGGGAAGGGAAGTAAGATAACTGTCATTCTAGTTGTCGACTCTGATTTTTCTGAAATTAGTTTTTTACATAAAATGTTGGCTTTAGACTGTACATTCTCTTGCATTCATATGGGAATCAAGGTATAAGGCAGGGCTAGTTATCAATATTAGTAGTAGCCAACCATAATATATTATGGGCAGTTACATCTAGGAAATTAAACAGTTGTGCAAGTTAATGACATAAGTACACAGGCCCACCTCATGCTGGTAGCTGGGTCCCAGAAAATCTCAAATTTGCCTCCATTATTCTTGGTCATAAAACCATATCAATATTTTATACAGTGGAATGAAAGAAATCACAGCTCTCACCAATGTAATGAAACAGAAGGAATTTGGTAAATTCCTTTTTTTGAGAGAGAGTCTTGCTCTGTCACCCAGGAAGGAGTCCAATGGCATGATCTCAGCTCATTGCAACCTCTGCCTCCTGGGTTCAAGCAATTCTCCTGCCTTAGCCTCCCAGGTAGCTGGGATTACAAGGTGCCCATCACAATGCCTACCTGATTTTTTGTATTTTAAGTAGAGACGGGGTTTCACTATGTTGGCCAGGCTGGTCTAGAACTCCTGATCTCAGTTGCTCCAACCACCTCAGCCTCCCAAAGCGCTGCGATTATAGGTGTGAGCCATTGTGCCCAGCCGGGATTTGGTACGTTCTAATTTCTCATTTAAAATCTTATTTTTTAATGTAAGATAGCAGGATAGGACATTGAAATGGTTCACTGTCAATTACATTTAGTAATAGTGTCCACTACAGCAGTAGTTCCTTATATGACCATGAAATTAACATATTACCCAGAATTCAGAATAATTTTTGTGGTAAGTGACTTCATAAATGCGATTTTGGGCCAGGTGCGGTCGCTCATGCCAGTAATCCCAGCACTTCGGGAGGCTGTGGTGGGTGAGTTTCTTGAGTTCAGTAGCTCAAGACCAACCTGGGCAACATGGTGAAACCCATTACTACCAAAATCATGAAAATTAGCTGGGTGTGATGGCAAGTGCCTGCGGTCCCAGCTATTTGGGAGACTGAGGCAGGAGGATGGCTGAAGCCCAGGAAGTTGAGGCTGCAGTGAGCCATGATTGTACTACTGCACTCCAGCTGGGTGATACAATGAGACTCTGTTTCAAAAAAAAAAAAAAGCTTTTTTTTTTTTTTTTCTCCCCAGTCATAGATACTGGTCAGTTCACATTCACTGAGAGGGTTGTATAGCACACCTTTGTCATATTCCAGAAAAGTACATTATCTGCTTACTTTTATGAAGTTATTCACTAAGATTTAGTGGAAATAAACCTAACATCTGACAAGTAGGCTCATCGTAGCAGCAATAACCTTATAATGATTGGAGTAACAGAGAGGGATTAAACAACAGATGGTTTTGAACCACTTAGAACATATTCTAAGAGCCAGCAACCACTGTTAAGATTATAGTGATCCGCTAAACAGAATGAAGTTACTCAGTTAAAGCTCAAAAAAAAAAAAAATCTGGTCTTAGATGAGGCACCTCACCTATAAAAAGGAGGCACAAACATTTTTAGAATTCTCTGGATATAGGAAAATACAGAAGTCTGCATACCAAATACAGAGAAGAAATTAATTTTATAGTCAGTCATATTTCCTCCAAGATTACTTAAACAAGTCCTTTTATCATTCAACCCCTTTAGTTCAAAGTTGGTATAGTACAAGGGGAGAAGTTTGATCTATCCAGATTATCAGGAAGAGCTCATTTATAATACACAGGGAGATAGTCTCCTTAAGAGAGAGTCAACTATTCTTTCTATGATCTAGTCCATGAAAATATTTGGAGTGGAGGGCAGACTCAGAGACTCCACCCCAGCAAAACATGCATTGAATGACATAGTCTAGCACTTAAGTACTAGTCTGAAGCTAGAATAGCAAAGTAGGAAGAGAAAACCACAGAGGATTTGGCAAATACAAAATAAGTGGCAAAGAGAGGATAAAGATAAGGGTACTCTAATTGTAAGCTTGCTACAGACAGGAGTAACGACCTTCAGCATATTTACCCCAGGAGACCGGACACTGCTGAGATGAGAAGGAAATTTGTGTTGGTCATCTGACCCTGTTTGGGGTAATCCCCTGATACTGTTATGGATGGCATACAGTCACAAACAAGATCCTTTTGATGTTTCTTAGCCATCTCCACACCTGACTGGCCATCTCATAAGAATGTGTCCACTGAAAAAGGCTGACAACAAACACTTGAGAAACAGCTTTGGTAGGAAGAGGGCAAATAACTGCAATGTTAGAAGCTGCAGAGTGTAAAATGCATTAACACACACACTTCAATAGCCACAAGAGCTGAAAGTTAAACCATTCTAGGTTTTAGAAGTAAAACACTGGATGCCTTTAAAGCACTGGATGTACCAAGGAGATTGTTTCCCTGGGATTTTCTTTTTCACTAAACCTGGATTTCTTTAGTTGTTTAAAGGTTATTGGAATGGAGTTACATGGTCATTAGTAGCATATTTCTGTGCTCAGATTATTTCCAATGCTTCATTATTTTTTAATTTAAACTTCCTATTTTAAGATAATTGTGCCGTGACAACAGTTGTTAAGAAATGATGTGGGAAGATTCCAGGCACCCTGAACTCAGTTTTCATAAATAGTAACATCTTGCAAAACTCTAGTAAAGTATCAAAACCAGGATACTGACATAAACACAATCAACGTACAGAACATTTCCATAACCAAAAGGAACCCCCATTCCTTTTGTAACCACAGCCACCACCCTCTACTTTCCTGTGCCTGGTGCCCATCAACCATTCATCTGCCATTGCTATTATACCATTTCAAAATGTTGTATAGATAGAATTAGACAGCATGGAACCCTTTGGAGTGGGTTTTTTCTACTTAATACAATTCTATGGAATATCAGTACTAATACCTTTCGTTTTAGAGCAGTGTTTCATGATATGGATGTACATCAGTTGGTTTAGCTGTTTATTCAACCATTAAAGGACATTTAGATTGTTTCAATTTTTGGCTATTACTAACAAAGTTGCTGGCCATGTACAGGTTTTGTACGAATACACATTTCCCTTCTAAGTTCCTAAGAGTGAAGTTGCTAGGCAAGATGACAATCACATATTGATTTTTATAAGAAACTGCCAAACTATTTTCCAGACTGACTGTATCATTTCACATTTTCACCAGCAATGTATAAGTTAGGCTGTTTTTCTGCATCCTCATCAGCATTTTTTTAACTATTTTGATTGTGTATAGTGATATTGCATCATGGTTTTAATTTCCTTACCCTAATGACTAATGATGTTGAATGTCTTTTCCTGTGTTATTTGCCAACTGTACATCTTTTTTGATAAAATGTCTATTTACACCTTTTGCTCACTATCAAATTTGATTGTTTCTTTACTATTGAGTTTATCTCTTCTAAAGACCAGTATATTAGAACAGTTCTTTGTCTAATATATTTTTGGCAAATATTTTCTTCTATTTTGTAGCTATCCTTTGATCCTTTAAATACATAAGGATAATAAGAGTATTTTACAGAGCAAATGTTTTAAAATTTTGTGATGCTCAATTTATCAATTTTTATTTAATGCATCATGTGTTTGAGGTCGTCTAAATAGTTCTTATCCATGGAATATAGATCCCAAAGCTTTCCCATCTTTTTTTACATTCCAGCAACCTTTGTCATTAAACTTTGAGTGTCTTGTTGACAACACGATTGGATTTTTTTTTACATTCTGCCAACCTCTTTCAAGTTAAGTATTAAGACAAGTTAAGGTAATTATTGATGTGTCAGGGCTTAAGTCTGAAATATTATTTGTTTTCTATTTACTGCCACTATTTATCATTTCCTTCTTCCCTTTTCTTACTTTTCCATGATTATTTTAACATTTTTTTAAGGATTTCATTTGATTTACTTATAGTACTATTGAGTTTTGAATTTTCTTAGTGGTTGTTTTTGGTATTACAACATATATACATAACATCATAGTCTGCCGTTACTAATATTTTACCAAATTCAGTGAAGTATATTTTGTTCAATAAACTTGAAGTCCATTAAGCTCCCTTTAACATCCCCTTTTTATAAATATAATTGTCTTAAGTAGTTCCTCTACATATATTGAGAGCATCAGTCACTAGAGTTAAAAATTACTTATATATTCCTCCAAATATAATTTCGGCACACATAAATTAGAATGCCCATTGCTTTTACCTCTTTATTTACCTATTCCAATGTTCTTCTTTTCTTTTGGAAGTTCCAAGCCTTCTTCTCTTATAATTTTCTTTCTTTTTAGAGAACTTTGTTTGCCGATTATTTAAGGGTAGGTTTTCTAGCAACACATTTTCTAACCTTTCCTTCATTTGAAAATGTTTCTATATTTACTCTATATTTATTCTTCATTTATAAAGGATACCTCACAGTATGTACAATTTGTGGTTGACAGTTCTTTTCTTTCAGTACTTGAAAAAATGTTATCACAGTCTCCTGGCCTCCAAAATTTCAAATGAAATAACCATTTAATTGGTGCCCCTCTGTAGACAACACATCATTTCTCTTGGACTGCTTGCAAGACTTTTTTGTCTTATTTTTGAGACATTTAACTATGATGTGTCTTGATGTGAATTCTTTGAGCTTATTTTATTGAGGAGTCACTCAGCTTCTTAAATGCATAGGTTTATGTATTTTGCGAAATTTGAGAAGTTTTAAGCCTTTATTTTGTCAAATAGTTTTTAATCCATTTTACTCCTCTCTTTCTGGAATTCCAATGAAGAGGATGTTAACTTTTCATTATTTCCCCACTGTTCATTTTTTCTTAGTTCATTTTCCCTAGGTTAAGACTGCAAAAATGCTATGGTGCTGTTTTCAAGTTCCTAGATTCTACTCTCTGTAATCTTTACCTACTAGCAAACCCAGTCAGTATGTTTTTAATTTTGGTTCTTACATTTTCAGCTGTACAATTTTCACTTTCTAAAATCAATTCTATCTCTGCTGAAGTTTTCTGTTTTTTATTTGTTTCAAGAGAATACTTAATTGCTTGTGAAGCATTTTTATTATGGCTGTTTTAAAATCCTTGTCAAGTAATTCTAATAGCTATGCCATCCTGGTGTTGGCATCTGTTCATTGTCCTTTCTCATTCATGTAGCAATTAAGCTAATTCTTGGTATAATGAATGTGTTTTTTTATTGCATTATGGATATTTTGGATATTTAATTATGATATTCCATATACTATTTTGTCTTTTTATTTAAGCTGGCATTCCACTTTTGAAATGTAGCATGAGGACCAGGAAGATATTTATGCTCAGCTTCCCACTGGGTCCCACTAACCCTACCCAGGGAAAAGGCAGCAACAAATTACACTGACTTATTCTCTTTGAGTAGAAGTATAATATTAGCTCTCCATTCTGCCCCATAAAATGTTAAAATAATAATAGTTAAATATGGGGTTACACAGAACATATCACTAATTTTTTTAAGTAACTATAGTCAAATTTGTTGTCATTCTTGCCAACTCTTGAACTAAGCATGGAACTGTAAACTCACTCAGACCTGGGTTCTAAGGAAATATCAATGACCATATTAGTTCATCTCCAAATCTAGAAATTTTGGTTACATAAAAAGGAGTTCTAGGGTCTCCATGGTCAATTACCCAGACTTTCTGATTATCATGCTCCTGAATATTGTGAAAAGCACCTTCACTTTACCATTTTGGGGCAGGTGCTACTACTTGAATAAACGTTGAAATATGGGAAACTTTTCAACTGCAGCAACACTTACTGACCACTAAACTATTTTACAATTATAACCACTAAACTATTTTTACAAGATGCTGATGCTTCCTTAACCTGCAAAAACTCTCTCAGTGTCTTCGTAAAATAAATACATTCTGATCCCTTTCAGAAAATATAATTAGGGAATTGTTCATGCTAAATCCAATTCAATTTTTGTTCTACCTAAGGCTTTAGATTCCTTCTCTGTATAATACCATGGAATGCATGGAAGTTCAACTACATAAAGTCTCTTTTCAAGGCCAACAGGATAACATATCTGCTGCTTTTAATGTCGCTGGATCATTCTTTTTCTGACCTCTAGATCCTCTATTAAAGGGCTCACCTTATTAAGTCAGGCCCACCTGAATAATCTCTGTTTTATTAAAGTCAACAGATTGGAGGCTTTAATTACCTCCTTACATATGAAAAGTCCCTTTCTCTTCACCATGTAATGTGAACTAATCACAGAAATGCTATCATATAATACTCATATGTCTTGCCCACACTCATAGATTAGGGATTATATAGGGTATGTACATTAGAAGGTGGGAATCTTAAAGGCCAATCTAAAATTCTGTCTAGCACACTCCTCAGGTAACAACTGTAAAGAAAACCATGTTAATAGAGAAACACACTTAAAAATAAAAATATATCTAATTTTTGCTGTACAGAAACTCTGAAGTTTAATTAGATCCCATTTGTCTACTTTGGCTTTGTTGCCAATGCTTTTGGTGTTTTAGTCCTGATGTGCTTGCCTATACCTAAGTCCTGAATGGTTTTGCCTAGGTTTTCAACTAGGTTTTTTATGGTGTTAGGTCTCATGTTTAAGTCCTTAATCCAACTGGAGTTAATTTTAGTGTAAGGTGTCAGGAAGAGGTCCAGTTTCTGCTTTCTGCACATGGCTAGCCAGTTTTTCCCAACACCATTTATTTAACAGGGAATCCTTTCCCCATTGCTTGTTTTTGTGAGGTTTGCCAAAGATCAGATGGTCGTAGATGTGTTGTGTTGCTTCTAAGGCCTCTGTTCTGTTCCATTGGTCTGTGTCTCTGTTATAGTACCAGTACCATGCTGTTTTGATTACTGTAGCCTTGTAGTATAGTTTGAAGTCAGGCAGTGTGATGCCTCCAGCTTTGTTCTTTTTACTTAGTATTGCCTTGGCTATGTGGGCTCTCTTTTGGTTCCATGTGAAGTTTAAAGCAGTTTTTTCCAGTTCTGTGAAGAATGTCCTTGGTAGTTTGATAGGGATAGTGTTGAATCTATAAAGTACTTTGGGCAGTATGGCCATTTTCACAATATTGATTCTTCCTAACCATGACCATGGAATGTTTTTCAATCTGTTAGTGTCCTCTCTTCTTTCCTTGAGCAGTGCTTTGTAGTTCTCTTTAAGAGGTCCTTTACATCCTTTGTTAGTTGTATTACTAGGTATTTTATTCTCTTTGTAGCAATTGTGAATGGGAGTTTGCTCTTGATTTTGCTCTCTGTTAGTCTGCTATTGGTGTTTAGGAATGCTTGTGATTTCTGCACACTGATTTTGTATCCTGAGACTTTGCTGATGTTGCTCATCAGTTTAAGGAGATTTTGGGCTGAGACAATGGGAACTGGCAACCAACAGAAAGGGAAAATTTTTTTTGCAATCTACCCATCTGACAACGGGTTAATATCCATAATCTACAAAGAACTAAAACAGATTTACAAGAAAACAAACAAACAAACCCATTCGAAAGTGGGAGGATACAAACAGATACTTTTCAAAAGAAGACATATATGAGGCCAACAAACATATGAAAAAATGCTGATTATCAATGATCACTAGAGAAATGCAAATCAAAACCACTTTGAGATACCATCTCATAGCCAGTTAGAATGGCGATTATTTAAAAAGCTGCAGACAACAGATGCTGGTGAGGATGTGGAGAAATAGGAACACTTCTACACCATTGGTGGGAGTGTAAATTAGTTCAACCATTGTAGAAGACAGTGTGGCATTTCCTCAAGGATCTAGAAACAAATTCCATTTGATCTAGCAATCCCATGATCGAGTATATATCCAAAGGATCATAAATCATTCTGTTATAAAGACACATGCACACACATGTTCATTGCAGCATTGTTTACAATAGCAAAGACCTGGAACCAACCCAAATGCCCATCAACGATAGACTGGACAAAGAAAATGTGGCACAAATACACCACAGTATGGAATACTATGCAGCCATAAAAATGATGAGTTCGTGTCCTTTGTAGGGACATGGATGAACCTGGAAACCATCATTCTCAGCAAACTGACACAAGAACAGAAAATCAAATACTGCCTTATCTCACTCATAGGTCAGTGTTGAAAAATAAGAACACATGGACACAGAGGGGGGATCATCACACACTGGGGTTTGCTCGGGGGTGCTAGGGATGGGACAGCAGGGAATGGAGATGGTAGGGAGGGATAACATGGGGAAAAATGCCAGATACAGGTGTTGGGGGTATGGAGGCAGCAAACCAGCTTGCCATGTATGTACCTATGCAACGATCCTACGTGATCTGTATATGTACCCCAGAACCTAAAGTACAATTAAAAAATAAAAATAAAAATATATATAACTTCGAAAACCAAACATGAAATAAAAAAACTTTTTGAGTTTTACGGAAAATTGACGTCATCTGTTAGGTAATAAATGCCTTAATTTTTTGTCAATATAAGGCGATATTAAAAAGAATTTCCTCTGAAGGACTTTTTAATTTCTGTTTTGTTCATAAACTTTTCTCTGATGTAATGTGAGGTGTAAAATACAGACCTTCAGTTTTTCAGAATGTGACCAAATAATTACATAGAAAAACTTTTAAAATATTTCTTATATGTATCCATCTTGGGAGAAACCCATGCCTGCCAGCCGGTATTGAATTAATATCTTGTTAAATGTTACATATTACATAATACCAGAGCTTTATAATATATTAATCAAAAGCTAATATAACTAAAAAAAAGAAGTGGACAATTCCACAATTATATTTGTAGATTTCAACACCTGTCTCCAGGGAATGATAGAACAAGTAAATCGGTAAGGTTATGAAAGACCTAACAAATAGTTACAATGAACTTGACCTTATTGGCAATAAATACTACAATACAAATTTTTTCAAGTATGCATGAAACACTCACAAATGTGGCTATATTCTAAGCCATAAGCAAAACCTTAAATTTTAAAAGACTAGACATTATAGTATGTTATAATTTGGTAAAGGAATTCAAGTATAAATAGAAACAAACATATCTGGAAAACCCCCCAATATTTGGAAATTAAACAATATCTATCAAAATATAATCTCATAAATCAAAAAGTAAGCCTCAAGGAAAATTAAAATATATTCTTCCCTTAATTAAATGACAATCCAACCTACTAAAACATGTGGGATAGATAAAATCATTTTTTCAGGAAAATTTATAGCGCTAAATGCTATTTTGAAAAATAAGAAAAGTCAAAAGTTAGTCATTTTAGCTTTCAGCTGCAGAAACTAGAATGGAAAAGCAAAATTAAACCCAATGCAAGCAGAAGAAATGAAATAATATTAATGGCAAACATTAATAATACAAAAAAAGAAAAAAATCAATAAAAACAAGACTGATTGTATCTATAAAATAATTTGTTAATAATTAAAAATACTTTCAAAGAAAACTCTTGTCCCAAATGCCATC
Organism: Saimiri boliviensis; assembly: GCF_048565385.1. Taxonomy (NCBI): domain Eukaryota; kingdom Metazoa; phylum Chordata; class Mammalia; order Primates; family Cebidae; genus Saimiri; species Saimiri boliviensis. The sequence continues at coordinate 77,355,966 of NC_133452.1, forward strand.
ATATGTGATTTCTTCCAAATATTTGAGGAAGAAATACTACCAATTCCATATAAACTCTGCTGCAAAGTTGAAGAAGAAATACTTCCTAACTCCACTTAGGAGGTCGATAATGCTCTAATAATAAAAACAGAGAAAAACAAAGAGCTCCTACTGATCAAAGCTTGAAAACTTTGAGAAAAAAATTAATATAGTATTTGATTATAGCCCATAGAATAAAATGAATACCCATCATTCAATACCAATATAAATAAATGTTTGCACAAATGAGTAAATTAGAGAAAAGTGGTAGCTCTTTCTTACAGAATATTTCCAGTTAACAAATGTAGAAAGAAAGACAGAAATGAAAAATCACCTTTAAAAACCATAGAATAACTGTTTCAAACAGTATCTATAGATGAATGCTTATTGGGCAAAAGTTAGAGAAGAAGAGAATATATTTTAGTATTGAATGGTCGTCCACCAGATATTTAGTAATTCTGAAGGGGAAAATACTAACTTTAGAGTTGAGAAGCACAGCAGGCTACTTTAACCAGGTGATCGAGGTTAAATAAGACATAAGATGTATTAACATCATGTACTCCTTGATATTACACACAAAGGAAGACATTATTTCTGTGTCATTCTTGCCAAAAATGCATACCTTTAATCAAATCTTGAGAAAAGATCGACAAAACCAAATTACAAGCCATTCTGTAAAATAACTAACCAGCACTATTCCAAATCATCATGGTCATGAAAGACAAGGAAAGACTAAAGAACTATGACAGATTGGAAAAGACTAAGAAGACATAAAATTAAACGCAATGTAGTATCCTGGATTAGATCCTGAAATAGAAAAAGTGTTTCAGTAGTAAACTGGTGAAATACAAATAAAGTTCACTGTTTTGTTAAAAGAGTATTGTATGAAAGTTAATTTCTTCATTTCAATAATTATACTAAGGTATAGTATAGATATATATTGAAAGGTTATTGAAAGGCTGGGTGAAATATATACAAGTTCTAATTAATTTTTTAACTTCTCTGTAAACATAAAATTATTTCCAAATAGGAGTTTTTAAATTACATACTATATGTCTCATAATATTAATATCATACTGTTATTTCATATAACACTAGTTAGCACTCTTTTCTTGATCCTTAAGTTAGTACACTATTTTTCTATTGTACTAACAAAAACCCAAACAAAGAAACTATTACACAACCAATATTTTTCCTTATGATTGTGTAATAGTTTGGTTTTTTGTTTGGGTTTTTGTTTCTTTTTTCTTTTTTTTAGTAAAATGGGAAAGATTTTATTTAATGCCATGGGTGTTCTCGCCTGTTCATAGGTTTATTCCACTCCAGAATCTCTGAGGATAACAGGACATGCACATCTGATTTACCATTGAGGCTGATATTTTTCTTTATATTTTTTGTTTATTTTTCAAGTTTTATCTTAGATGCAGGGAGTACATGTGCAGGTGAGTTACATGGGCATACTGCATGATGCTGAGGTTTGGGATACAAATGATCCCATCATCCAGGTCCTGAGCATAGTACCTGTATTAGCCCATTTTCATGCCACTGATAAAGACATACTAAAGACTGTGTACTTTACAGAAGAAAGAGGTTTAATGAACTTAGTTCCACATGGCTGGGGAGGCCTCATAATCATGGTGGAAGGTGAAAGGCACATCTCACATGATAGCACAAACAAGAGAAGATAGATAGAGCTTGTTCAGGAAAACTCTTCGTTTTTCCTTTTATTTATTTATTTATTTATTTATTTATTTATTTGAGACAGATTCTCACTCCATCACCCAGGCAGGAGTGAGAATTGTATGAGTTACAATTCAAGATGAGATTTGGGTGGGGACACAGTGAAACCATATCAGTACCCAACTGTTAGTTTTGCAACCCTTGACCTCCAGAGTCTATTCGTGTCACCTTTATGTCTAGGGTACCTAATATTTAGCTCCTACCTATAAGTCGGAACATGTAGTATTTCTTTTTCTGTTCCTGTGTTAATTTGTTTAGGATTAAGGCCTCAGGATACATTCATGTTGCTGCAAAGAACATGATTTTATTCTCTTTTTACAGCTATGTAGTATTTCATAGTGTATATATACCACATTTTCTTTATCCATTTCACCATTGATGGGCACCTAAATTGATTGCATGTCTTTGCTATTGTGAATAGTATGGCAATGAACATGAGTTCGTGTGTCTATTTGCTAGAAAAATTTGTTTTCCTTTAGTTATATACCCAGTAATGGGTTTTCTGGGTTGAATGGTAGCTCAGTTTAAAGTTTCTTTGAGAAATCTCCAAACTGTTTTCCACAGTGGCTGAACTAATTCACATTCTCACCAAAAGGGTATAAAAGCCTTCTGCTTTCTCTGCAGCTTCACCAAAATTTATTTTTATTCACTTTTTAATAACAGCCATGCTGACTGGTACTAGATAATATCTCATTGTGGTTTTTCATTTCTCTGATGATAAGCAATGATAAGCATTTTTCTTTTCTTTTTTTTTTATTGAATTTTAGGTTTGGGGGTACATGTGAAGAACATGTAAGATTGTTGCATAGGTACACACATGGCAGTGTGGTTTTCTGCCTTCCGTCCCCTCGCCCGTATCTGTCATTCCTCCCCATGCTATCTCTTCCCACCTCCTCACTCCCCCGTCCCTCCCCTATTTCCCCCCAACAGACCCCAGTGTGTAGTGCTCCCCTCCCTATGTCCATGTGTTTTTTTTGGTTGTTTGAATGTCTTCTTTTGAGCAGTGTCTGCCAATGTGTTTTGCCAATTTTTAATGGGATTATTTTTTGTTTGCTCATAGATTCTAAATATTAGACCTTGATTGGATGCATAGTTTGTGAATTTTCTCCCATTCTTTAGGTTATCTGTTTACTCTGTTGATAGCTTCTTTTGCTGTGCAGAACTCTTTAGTTTAACTAGGTCCCATTTTTCAGTTTTTGTTTTTGTTGCAATTGCTTTTGAGGACTCAGTCATAAATTCTTTCCTAAGACCCATGTCTACAAAAGTATTTTCTATGTTTTCTTCTAGGATTCTTATAGTTTGAGGTCTTACATTTAAATCTTTACTCCATTTTGAGTTAATATTTGTATATGGTGAAAGGTAGAGGTCCAATTTCATTCCTCTGAATATGGCTAGCCAGCTATCCCAACACCATTTATTCGAATTGTGAATACCTTCCTCATTGCTTATGTTTGCTGACTTTATCAATGATTAAATGGCTGTAGGTGTGTAGCTTTATTTCTAGGTTCTCTAGTCTGTTCTTTATTCTATTCTGATCTGTGTGTCTGTTATTGTACCCTTACCATGTTGTTTTGGGTACTGTAGCCTTAAAGCAGTTTGAAGTTAGGGAATGTAATGCTTCCGGCTTTGTTCTTTTTGCTTAGGATTGTTTTGTCTATTTGGTCTCTTTTTGTGGTTCAATATGAATTTTGAATAGTTTTATCTAATTCTATGAAAAGTGGCATTGGTAGTTTGATAGAAATAGTGCTGAATCTGTAGATTGCTTTGGGTATTATTGACATGTTAACAATAGTGATTCTTCCAATCCATGAGCATGGAGTGTTTTTCCATTTACTTGTCTCATCTATGATTTCTTTCCACATTGTTTTGTAGTTTTCCTTGTAAAGATATTTTGCCTCCTTTGTTGGATGTATTGCTAGGTATTTCTGTGTGTGTGTGTGTGTGTGTGTGTGTGTGTGTGTGTATGTGTGTGTTTCTACTCATCAATAACAAGAATGTTATTGATGTGTAGAAATGCTACTAATTTTTATATATTGATTTTATAACTTGGAACTGCTGAAATTGTTTATAAGTTTCAGGAGCCTTCTGGTGAGGTTTTTAGGCTTTTATAGATATAGAAATATATAATCTGCAAAGAGAAATAGTTTGATTTCTCCCTTCCATATTTGGATACCTTTTATTTCTCTTTCTTGTCTAATTGCTCTGGCTAGCACTTCCAGTACTATGTTGAATATGAGTAATGAGAGTGAGCATCTTTGTCTTGCTTCAGTTCTCAAGGGGAATGCTTACAGTTTTTGCCAATTCAGCATGATGCTGGCTGTGGGGTTTTTCATAGATGACTCAAGGGTAGTATAATATTTTAAAAGTGGTTGTCATTGGCAGTATGATGATGATGATGATAATTCTATGAGAAAGTGTTAATTAGCTCAATCATTCTTTAATGTTAATACTGAGTTGAAAATCTTCTAAGGAAAAAGAAAATCAGTTTTTTTATTACTTAGATCTGATTCTTTCATATTTCTGATAGAACAAATCCAGCCTAAAAGACCAGGAAAATTGTGTGGGGGTTCTGATTTTTCCTGTATTCTATAGGATCAAATGTGGTACAAGCTAGAATAAAGCACAAAAGATATGTCCAGAGGCACAGAACTGGTGAATTGCAGAGCTATGGTTAATTGAGTCACCTACCTTCCCCCCATTCTCTGGCATCACATCCAAGATTTTTTTTTTTTTTTTAACAATCCTTTGTTGCATCTCTTACAGGACATTTTGTACAACATTTTAAATCTTTCATTTTGGATTGTTTTAATGAAAGTAATAAATTTTGAATTAATTTTAAATTTTGTAATTGAAGAACATGGAAAATGTTTCTTCAATGAAATTTCCTTGTATGACCTCTCAGATGGCTTTGCCATCACCAGTTTTACTGAGAACATCACCCTATTAGAAGCTGCAATCTGAACAGATGAAGCACCTTTCAACCTGAGTAATTACCTCCCAAGGCTATAAACCCTCTGTGCCCAACACATAACCAAGCCTTGTAATTAAAATATAAATTGCCTTTCTCTTTTTGATCTATTTTAAAAGAGAATTGCAGACCCAACAGCTGACTAGGAGGCAGGGAGTAAAGGAAATCAGAGTAAAGAGGAATGTAGTCCTGGAAAGAACCATCTCCTCCCTAAATATGGGATCTGTTTTGAGGATCAGCCTGGAAAAAAATGTTGGAGATTAAGCAATAGATGAGGGTGGGACTAGAAAATCAAGAAACAGTTGAATCAGGAGCTCCTTCCCATCTCTCCTTCTTTGGCTTTTCTTTGTCCACTTTCAGTGCTAAGTTTAAAATCTAAAACAATCACCATGGAATTTTTTTTTTTCTTACAGGACATTTTCAGTACAAATAACTTCAGGACACACACATCTCAAACGTTAAATCAAGGGCTTTTCATCCTTTGCCGCCACCAAGTTCCCCCAGTTGTATAGAAACGAGAATTGGAGAATATTGCCTAGTGGACCTCTTGGGCAACCTGAACTTCTGAAAAACAATGACTACCACCGATGTTTCTTTCATGTGATCTGTGCTTGATCTCCTAAATAATGTCTCACTGCCAGGGGTTTGGCAAAGGGTCAGGAAATGTGTGTGATTTAAGGAGAAAATTTGGAGACAACAAAAAGAATCCCATGATACCCTGAAACAACTGCTGCAGATTCCAGGGATCAAAGACATGGTTTATGTTACAGCAAATAATCTTTATTTTAAATGTTAGTTTCCAAAGAAATGTAAGCTTCCCAATAAAGGCAACCAGCCATTGGCAATGAAACCATACCATTTCATTTTGCAGACAATACTAAAGAAGTCCTGAGACAATAAGACACATATGGATGTCGAAAAGTCAGGTTTTTCCTCATGCTATTAAATTTTTGAGAATAAGCTTTTAAAAATCTAATCTATTACTTCGTCAATGTGACTTTCAGGAATTGATTGAAATCTTTTTTCTTTTATTACAGGTAATTCGTTTAAAATAAGAAATAACTAGGCGATTACACTAACAGTACTCCATATTCTTGAAGTGTACCACTGAGTCATTTCACCTCAATCTCACCCCACTCAGAAAAAAAAAAAAAATCCACTCACTTTTTAACCTTTATTCAAGGGTCCTTTTTTGTTTCATGGAATTGCTATGAATACTAAAACGTGTGTCCTCACTCTTAGAAATATATTAAGAAAAAATTTTCTTGTATTTAAAAAGTTGCCAAAAACCAACATGGTCAAAGAAGTGTAGCCTAAAAGCCTAAATTATATTTTTAGGCACTGTCAGCTAAAATAATTATCTTCATCATAAGTTAAGTCCATCACACCTTCATTTGATGTCATTCAAGAAGCCACAGTCGTTAATATTCAGACTCAAAAGGATCAGATTTCTAGGGAAAAAAATGGGTTTCATGGTTTGGCTTGATGCACAGCAATGCTATGCTCACCTTAGTAAAGGAATAACATGCAATCTGTGTGGCCTGTCATGTAAAGACACACACACACACACACACACACACACACACACACACACACATGAATATATATATACATATACATATGTATATAATATGAAATTCATGGCCATATTTTGGAGGAATGCCAACCCCATAAAACAATATCTTACTCATCTTTCTATTGACCATTCACAATTATAGAAGACATGCAGTGTAAATCAGAAAAGTTTTAAAAATGTTATTGAAGATCAACAAAATAAATAGAAACTTATTGTATGTTTATAATAAAGAAAAAATCTTCTCCATACTCAGCAGTCACAATGTTAAATCTAAATGTGTACTGCTACTTCTTTCAAGAACCACAGAAATGATTTTTTCCACATTTCTTTCATAGGTCCACTTTTTCAACTTCATTATTATGTGTTTGCTATTTTAATTCCAACTACTCAAAGAATGTATGTTTCCCTTAGGTGTCACTCCAAAGCATAATCTATTGCACTTCTAAACCACGGAACATAGTAATTCTTTAACCAGATGGCTTTTAGTAACTGAAATGAGATCCCAGGAGTAAAATTCCTGACATTCAAGATCCGTTTCCTTCTCAAACTTACGATATAATAAGATATGAAAGTATGATTAAAGTAAATGCAATTGTGAGAAAATGATTTTTTTAAGTAGTGAGAAATTCCCTATAAAATAAATTCTCACAGGAATCCCTAAACTCAAAATAAGAATTACTGGTTTACAAAGAACTCTTCTATCTATGCTTAAGTGAAAAATGGTGCTATGTTAAAAAATGCAAATGCTTGTTAGTTAAATTTGTCATCATATGTTGCTGCTTTGTATGCACCATCTGTTTTTTTTTTTTTTTTTTTTTTTTCCTACTTTGAATTAAGTTCGGGGTGAACAAAATTTAAATGTGGCTAAGTTTGACAGACTGCTTCCCCTTAAGTTGTCTTTGTTTTTTATGGTGCTTTCCAATTTAATAGTGAGTAGATATCCTTACTCATATTTAAAGAACTAATTTTAAAGAAGAATAAAGGATTTATTCACCCTTAATATTTGATCTAAAGAAACCTTTTATATGGTGGATAAAGATGACTACATTTAATAAGAGTTCCCTTAGGTGTCAATTATTTTAAATCCAGATTTTACTTGTTTCTAGAAGAATGTAGTGGTTATTTAGACCATGAGCACCTTTAAAGAGATCAAAGGCCTTTAGAAGACTAATGTATGAAGTAGAAATAAACTTTTCTTTTTCAATGGTTCTGAGAAGATCCTTTTCAAATCAAAGGCAGCAGAGCCTACTACTGGCATAGTTGTTCAAACTTTTCTCTAGTCAAATAATTGGATGTTGCTTGGAGCTAAACTTTTACAGTATAAAAGCAATGTCTAAATATATAAATAATAGAAATTTTCAACCAGTTTTTAAAGCCTAGTGATTTATTGCAATAGAGTGTTGGGATCTGTTTAAAGATCAACATTAGAATGATATCATCAAAAAAATGTCATTTCGGAGACATATTTTTAGGAATCTATAGCTCTTCTAAACAACTAAGAGTAGTTGTGAGATAAATCAGACAAGTTCCTGGAATGTTCCATGGAAGGAAATCTTAAATGAAGCTTCAGAAGATATGCCATCCTCTCTTCATTGAAAGGACTATGTTTTACAAATGGAGTGATGAATGTGAATTTAATCAACAAATATGTATTCTTTCTTAGTATTCCATCAAGAAAAATGGCACAAGAATTTATCTTAGCTTTGGCTTTGAAAACAGGGTATCTTTGTTTCTTATGGTGGCTGTAAAATTTACTACAAACTAGGTAGCTTAAAACAGCAGAAATTATTTGCTCATATTTAGTGATGCTAAAAGTCTGAAATTAATATAACTGAGCCAAAACTAAGGGATCAACAGAACTGTGTTGCCTTCAGAGGCTTTAAGGGAGAATTTATTCTTTGCTTCCTTCAACTTCTGGTGGCTTCTAGTGTTCCTTGTCTTGTGGTTGCATCACTTTAAACTTTGCCTCAGTGGTCACATTGCCTTCTCCTCTACTGTCTATTTTATACCTCCCTCTACTTTCATTTTATAAGGATATGTATATTTCCTTTAGGGGCAGCTCTATAATCCATGAGAATCTCCTCAACTCAAAATCCTTAATCACATTTGGAAATTCCTTTCTCAAATAAGATTGCATTTATAAATTCCAGGAGTTATGATGTGAATATCTTTGGGGAACCATTTTCAGTCTCTGACAGAGAACTAAAATACATATCCTAAGAATTCATAATTATAAACTGAAAAAGAAGTGCACCAAAAAATCAAGTTATAAATGAAAGTTTTTAGAAAAAAAAAAATACACACACACACACAGTAAAACCAGGCTCATAAAGATTTCAGTATAGTAAAATCCCTCAAAATGTTTTCAAAATAGTGTAAATTTCTACTTAAAGATATTGGTGACTGGATCTCAAGACAAATATTGTAGGCTAGTTACAATGATGCAATCCAATAATTCTATTTGTTTTGTAATAGCACAAACCCACACTTTTCATTACAGACTTTTTAACACTACTCATATTTTTATGATTGGACCTTATTCAATTAGAATTTCTGGATACAGAATAAAATAAATATGCTTAATATGGCTAAAAAAAGTTAAAAGCAGAATCGGTTATGGGAAAAGAGAAACTATAAAAATAAAGTTAATATTTTTAAAGTCATAGAAATTTTTAAAATAACATGTAATCTTCGCATTTTAAAAGTAAATGGAGAGGTTTAGCAGCAAATTAGTCTACCATCACCATAGCTAACCCTTAAGGAAGATTGACTATATGCCAGACACAATTCTGAAAACTTTACATTGATTTTTAAAAAATTAATGCTTATATCAACCTATTAAGTATGTATGTATGTATTATTATTGTCATTTGACATATAAATAAGTGAGACGAGAGATTAAGAAGCTTGCTTAAATTATATAAGTACTAGGTCAGGGGTGCCCAATGTTTTGGCTTCCCTGAACCACACTGAAAAAAGAATTGTCTTTGGCCACACATGAAATAGACTAACATTAATAATAGCTGAGAAAGGAAAGGAAAGGGAAAGGGAAAAAAGAAAAAAGGGAAAAAAGAAAAAGGAAAAGGAAAAGGAAAGGAAGAAAAAGAAAGAAGGAAAGAAGGACAGAAGAAAGGAAAGAGAAAGAAAGAGAGAGAGAGAGAGAGAGAGACAGACAGACAGACACCGACCCCCAAATATCTCAGGATATTTTAAGAAAGTTTATGAATTTGTGTTGGGCTACATTCATAGCTGTCCTGTGCCACATGTGGTCTGCGGGCTGCAGGTTAGAGAAGCTTATACTACTTAATGGAATGAGAATCAAAATCTCAGTGGTCTGTGTACAAAGGCCACTCTTCACTAGAATATTCTACTGACTTTGATTAGCACAGCTAAAGAGGTTGCTCCGGAAGAGGCAGGCAATCCAGAATAATAATAGTGTAGAAACAAGGAGGAAATTATGAAAAAGAGATGAGAAACAAAAGATAAAGTACGATGGTACAACATATATCTAATTGGATTTCAATAAGGAGAGACTAGAAAAAATGCAGAAAAAGTAATCTTCAAACAGACATGTCTTGAGAATTTCACCAAAATGGATGAAAGATATGAGTCCATAGATTCAGGAGTCATAATCAGTGGGAAACGGAACAAACAGAAGAGACCTTTACATACACACATACTCATAAAATGCTGAAGACCAAAGAAAACAATCCTTCAAGGGTAACAATGAAATAGAGACATATTCAGACGAAAAGGAACATAAAGTGATTAAACACTGTAAAATTCCAGTAGAAAACGTTGCAGAGGTTTTTATAAAGGGAGATACAAAAAAATATCATTCTGGAAATCTATTTATTTATTTATTTATTTATTTATTTTATTTTATTTTTTGAGATGTAGTCTTGCTCCATCACCAGGCTGGAGTGCAGTAGCAAGATCTCGGCTCATTGCAACCTCTGCCTCCCAGATTCAAGAGATTCTCCTGCCTCAGCCTCCAGAGTACCTGGGAATACAGGTGCCCACCACCACACCCAGCTAATTTTTGTATTTTTAGTAGAGATGGAGTTTTACCATGTTGGCCAAGATGGCCTTGATCTCTAGACTTCGTGATCTGCCCACCTCAGCCTCTGAAAGTGCTGGGATTAAAGACATGAGCCACAGAACAGCCTAGAAATCAATTTAAGAACCAAGTTACACCCATATGGAAGAACAAAATACTTATTATGGAGTTTCCAAAGAAGAAAATATTGTAGGTACATAATATAGGGCAAAGAGAAATCTAGAGAGATAAATCTGGCTATGACTTTGGGGACTACTTTTCATTCAAAGTAGTTACAGATACCAAAAGTGATGACTGAAAGCTAAGCAACTGAACAAAATTTTTTCATAGATACATAAAGTTGGAGGGGGAAATTTTGAACTTTTAGAATAGAAAAGAAAAAGAAAAGACCTTGGTACACTAGGACTTTTAGTTGGACCCAAAACCATTGTGCTCTAGTAACAGAAAGAATACTCTCACCACAGCAGGCAGACTTCTGCTGCCTTGTTCACTGAAAACCTCTGCATTCTTCACCAATGCTGACCTCAACTAAAAAGCTAAATATAGCCTGTGTCATTGACTCTCACCAGAGATGGATCTGCTGCACCCTACCCAGTTGACATCCTTGCACCCACCAATAGGTAAAAGACTTTCCCCACCAAAATAATTACACGAATGCTGGAAAGGCTAACTGCTCCCTTTAATGCACAAGCAACACAAGCCTACAAGTACACACACACACAATGAAGAAAACATGACACCACCAAAGGAACACAGTAATTTTGAAATAACCAAACCTAAATAAATTGATATTTTTGGGATTAGCTTGAAAAAGAATTCAAAATTATTATTTTAAAGTTCAGTGAAATATAAGAGCAATGGATAGACAATTAAACCAAAAATCAGAGAAACAACACATGAACCAAGTGAGAAGTACAAAAGAGATAAAATCTGTGATATTGTAAAGTATATATTTGGTCTTCCTCTCTGTCTCCCGGTTTAAGGTCAATATTCATGATGAACATAGATGTAAAAATTCTCACTTAAATGGTAGAAAACTGACTTTAACAGCACATTAAAAAATCTACATACCATGACAAAGTGGGATTTATTCCTGGGATGCAGGAATGTTTCAACACACGTAAATCAATCAATGTGATACAACACATTACAAAATAAAAGAGAAAACGCATGATCACCTCAAGAGACACAGGAAATATGTGACAAAATTCACTATCCATTCATGACTAAAACTCTCAACAAAATTGGCACATAAAGAACTTACTTAAATACAATTAAGGCCATACATGAAAACCCCACAGCTAACATTATAATCAATGAAGAACCACTGAAAGCTTTCCCTCTAAGATTCAACACAAGGTAAAGGTGCTCACTTTTGCCATTTTCTTCCATAACAGCACTAGAAGTCCTATCCAGAATAATTAGACAAGAAAAATAATAAAAATAAAAAATAAAAGGCATCCAAATCTGGAAAAGAAAAAAAAAAGAAGTAAAATTATCTCTCTTTGGAGATGAAATGATGACATACATAGAAAAGTCTACATTCATAACAAAAATCTGTTAGAAATAATAAACACATTCAATAAAATTACAAAATACAAAATCAACATACAAAAATACATCACATTTCTGTAAACAAACAACAAACTATCTTAAAAGGAAATCAAGAAAATTTCATTAATAATAGCAACAAAAATAATAAAATACTAATGAAAAACAACATAAGAGGGGAGAGATTGTATGCTGAAAATTATACAACAACTTTAAAATGACATAAACAGACATCCTATGATATAGAGAAAGCAATATTTAAATTTATATGTAAAAGACCTTGAATAGCCAAAGCAATATTGAGCAAGAAAAAAAAATCTAAAGGCATCACATTCCCTGGTTTCAAAATGTATTACAAAGCTACAGTGCTCAAAATAATACAATACTGGCAAAAAACAAACATATAGGCCAATGGGACAGAATAGAACCCAGAAATAAATCCACACATCTGTGGTAGACTGATCTTGAACAAAAGTGATAAGAAAACACCATGAGGAAAGAATAGTTGATGAAGAATGAATGATGTTGAGGAAACTAGACATTTACATACAGAAGAATAAAATTGGAGCCTTATCTTATACCATATATAAAAATCAACTCAAAATGGATTAAAGACTTAAACATATGTTCTAAAACCATAAAATAACTAGAAAAAAAAATAGAAAATACTTATTGACATTGGTTTTGATAATGATCTTTTGCATATGACCCCAAAAGCATATGTAACAAAAGTAAAAATACACAAATGGGATTACATCAGACTAAAAAGCTTCTGCACAAGAAGGGAAACAGCAGAGTGAAAATGAAACTCTCAATAAATTAGGTATTGACGGAACGTATCTCAAAACAATAAAAGCTATTTACGACAAATCAACAGCCAATATCATACTGAATGAGCAAAAACTGGAAGCATTCCCTCTGAAATCTGGCACTAGACAAGGATGCCCTCTCTCACCACTCCCATTCAATATAGTACTGGAAGTTCTAGACAGAGCAATCAGGCAAGGAAAAGAAATAAAGGGTATTCAAATTGGAAAGGAGGAAATCAAATTGTCCCTATTTGCAGATGAAATGATTGTATATCTAGAAGACCCCATCATCTCCTGAAACTGATAAACAACTTCAGCAAAGTCTCAGGATACAAAATCAACGTGCAAAAATCACAAGCATTCCTATACACCAGTAACAGACTTAAAGAGAGCCAAATCAAGAACGAACTGCCATTCACAATTGCTACAAAGAGAATAAAATACCTAGGAATACAACTAACAAGGAACGTAAAGGACCTCTTCAAGGAGAACTACAAGCCATTGCTCAACGAAATAAGAGAGGACACAAACAGATGGAGAAACATTCCATGTTCATGGTTAGGAGGAATCAACATCGTGAAAATGGCCATACTACCCAAAGTGATTTACAGATTCAATGCTATTCCCATCAAGCTACCAATGACCTTCTTCACAGAACTGGAAAAAAACACCTTAAACTTCATATGGAACCAAAAGAGAGCCCGCATAGCCAAGTCAATTCTAAGCAAAAAGAACAAAGCAGGAGGCATCACACTACCGGACTTCCAACTATACTACAAGGTTACAGTAATCAAAACAGCATGGTACTGGTACCAAAACAGAGATATAGACCAATGGAACAGAACAGAGCCCTCAGAGGAAATACAACATACCCACAACCATCTGATCTTTGACAAACCTGACAAAAACAAGCAATGGAGAAAGGATTCCCTGTTTAATAAATGGTGTTGGGAAAACTGGCTAGCCATGTGCAGAAAGCAGAAACAGGACCCCTTCCTGACATCTTACACCAAAATTAACTCCAGATGGATTAAAGACTTAAACATAAGACCTAACACCATAAAAACCCTAGAAGAAAACCTAGGTAAAACTATTCAGGACACAGGCATAGGCAAGCACTTCATGACTAAAACAGCAAAAGCATTGGCAACAAAAGCCAAAATAGACAAATGGTATCTAATTAAACTCCAGAGCTTCCGTACGGCAAAAGAAACAGTCAGTGGAGTGAATCGGCAACCAACAGAATGTGAAAAAATTTTTGCAGTCTACCCATCTGACAAGGGGCTGATATCCAGAATCTACAAAGAACTAAAACAGATCTACAAGAGAAAAACAAACAAGCCCATTCAAAAATGGGCAAAGGATATGAACAGATACTTTTCAAAAGAAGACATATATGAGGCCAACAAACATATGAAAAAATGCTCATCATCACTGGTCATTAGAGAAATGCAAATCAAAACCACATTGAGATGCCATCTCATGCCAGTTAGAATGACAATCATAAAACATATGGAGACAACAGATGCTGGAGAGGATGCGGAGAAATAGGAACACTTTTACACTGTTGGGGGGAATGTAAATTAATTCAACCACTGTGGAAGACAGTGTGGCGATTCCTCAAGGACCTAAAAATAGAAATTCCATTTGACCTAGCAATTCCATTATTGGATATATATCCAAAGGATTATAAATCATTCTATTATAAAGACACATGCACACATATGTTTATTTCAGCACTGTTTACAATAGCAAAGACCTGGAACCAATCCAAATGCCCATCAATGATAGACTGGACAAGGAAAATGTGGCACATACGTACCATGGAATACTATGCAGCCATAAAAAACGATGAGTTCAAGTCCTTTGTAGGAACATGGATGAATCTAGAAACCATCATTCTCAGCACTCTGACACAAGAACAGAAAAACAAACACTGCATGTTCTCACTTAGAGGTGGGTGTTGAACAATGAGAACACATGGACACAGGGAGGGGAGCATCATACACTGGGGTCAGTTGAGGGCACTAGGGGAGGGACAGTGGGGGGTAGGAGGGTTGGGAAGGGATAACATGGGGAGAAATGCCAGATATAGGTGATGGGGGGAGGGAGGCAGCAAACCACATTGCCATCTATGTACCTATGCAACCATCCTGCATGATCTGCACATGTATGCCAGAACCTAAAGTACAATAAAAAAAAAAAAAATGTCACCCTATAGAATGGAAGAAAATGTTTGCAAACCATATATCTGAAAAGGGGATAATATCTAAAGGAAATCAGCAACTCAATAGCAACACAACCAAATAACACAATTTTAAAATAGGAAAAATATCTGAATAGGCATTCATCTAAGGAAGACATATAAATGGCTAATAATGTAATATATGGAAATTTGCTCAAAATAACTATCAGCAGGGAAATGCAAGTCAAAATCACAATGAGACATTACCTTACGCTGTTACAATGGCTATATCAAAATTACAAAAGATGACAAGTGTTGGTAAGGATGTGGGTAAAAGGGATTCCTTGTACACTGTTGGTGGGGATGTAAATTGGCACAGTCCTTATAGAAAACAGTGCAGAGAGCCCTGAAAAAGTCATAAATAAACTGCTTTATTTTTAGCAATCCCACTTCTTGGTATATAGTCAAAGAAAATAAAATCAGTATCGTGGAAAGATAGCTGCATTCCTTTGCTCATTTCAATATTATTCACAATAACCAAGACGTGGAACCAACCTAATTGTCTGTGGATGGGTCAATCAATAAAGGAAATGTTATATGCACAAATACAGCAGAATATTATTCAGCCTTAAAGGAGGAAATCTGTGACAACATGGATGAATTTGGAAGACATTATGCTAAGTGAGGTAAGTTGAATGTACAAAGAAAAATACTGTATGATTTCATTTGCCTGAGGAATCTAAAAATGTCAATGTCATAGAAACAGAGGCTGTAATAGTGGTTATCAGGGTGTGAGGAAAAGAATATATGGGGAGATGTTGGTAAAGGGATACAAAATTTCAGTTATGCAAAGTAACTGAGTCTTGGAGATCTAATGTTCAACACTGTGACTATAGTTAACAATATTTTAATGTATGCTTGAAATTTGCTAAGATGATAGACCTTACATATTCTTAAATATTCTTACCACATACAAAAAATAGTAACTATGTGAGTGTATCAGTCCATTTTCACACTGCTAATAAAGACAAACCCTGAGACCAGGTAATTTTTAAAGAAAAAGAGGTTGCTTGTTTGTTTCACTCTTGTTGCCCAGGCTGGAGTGCAGTGGCTCAATCTTGACTCACTGCAACCTCTGCCTCCCAGGTTTAAGCAATTCTCCCGCCTCAGCCTCATGAGTAGCTGGGATTACAGGTGTGTACCACCACACCTGGCTAATTTTTTTGTATTTTTAGTAGAGACAGTGTTTCACCATGTTGGTCAGGTAAGTCTCAAACTCCTAACCTAAGGTCACCTGGCTGCCTCGACCTCCAAAAGTGCAAGAATTACTGGCATGAGCCACCATACCCAGCCAGAAAAAGGTTTAATGAACCTCATGGTTCCATGTGGCTGGGGAGGCCTCACAATCATGGTGGAAGGAAAGGAGGAGCAAGTCACATATTACATGGCAGTAGGGAAGAGAGAGCTTGTGCAGGAGGACTCCTCTTTATAAAACCATCAGATCTCAGAAGACTTATTTACCATCTTGAGAACAACACAGGAAAGACTCGCCCCCATGATTCAATTACCTCCCACTGGGCCCCTCCCACAACATGTAGGAATTGTGGAAGCTACAATTCAATATGAGATTTGAGTGGGGGCACAGCCAAACCATATCAGTGAAGTGATGGATATATTAGTTAGCTTGATTGTGGTAAATATTTTGCAGTGCGTACCTATATCAAATTATCAAGTTGTATAACTTCAATATAATTTTTAACTGTTAACTATGCTGCAATAAAGTAGGAAAAAAATAAAAATACACCTATTCAAACAGAAAATCATGCATATATCCTTAGCATCATAAAATATCTATTCTTTAGATATACATGCAGCAAACAAGCATTTGGAAAAAGCTCAACATCAACTTATTAGAGAAACGCAAATCAAAACCACAATGAGATACTATCATACATCAGACAGAATGGCTATTAATAAAAAGTCAAAACTTAACAGGTACTCACGTGGTTGCACAGATAAAGGATTATATACTGTTGGTGGAAATACAAATTAGTTCAGACACTATCAAAAGAGGCTGGAGATTTTTCAAAGAGCTTAACACAGAATTACCATTCAACCCAGAAATCCCATTGCTAAGTATATGCCCTAAGGAATAAAAATTGTTCTAACATAAAGACACAAGCATGTGTATGCTTATTGCAGCACTTTCACAATAGTAAAGACATGGACTCAACCTAAATGCCCAAGAATGATAGACTGGATAGAAAAAAATGTGGAACATACACACTATGGAATACCACGTAGCCATAAAAAGGAACAAGATCATGTCCTTTGTAGGACGTGGAGGGGGCTGGGGGCCATTATCCTAAGCAAACTAACACAGAAACAGAAAATCAAATACAGCATGTTCTCACTTCCAGGGTGTCTAATTCCAATGTAAGAATAGCTACCTCTGCTAGCTTTTGGTGTCCATTTGCATCAAATGTCTTTTTCCATCCCTTTACCGTAAGTTTATCTAAGTCCTTATATGTTAGGGTAAATCTCTTGAAGGCAGCACATACTTGGTTGGTAAATTCTTATCCATTCTGCAATTCTATATCTTTAAGTGGAGCATTTAAGCTGTTTACATTCAACATTACTACTGACGTGTAAGGTACAATTCCACTCATTGTGCTATTTGTTTCCTGTATATCCTGGATTTTTGTTTAGTTTGTTTAAAATTGTATTTTTGTTTTGTAGATCCTGTGAGAATTATTCTTTAAAAAGGTTCTATTTTGATGTGTTTTTAGGATTTGTTTCATGATTTAGGGCTCCTTTTAGTGGTTCTTGTAGTTCTGGCTTAGTAGTGGCAAATTCTCTGTGTTTGTCTGAAAAAGACTATATTTTCTTCACTTATGAAGCTTAGTTTCACAGGGTGCAAAATTCTTAGCTGAAAATTGTTTTGTTTGAGGAGGTTGAAGTAAGGCACAATTGCTTCTAGCTTGTAGGGTTTCTGCTGAGAAATCTGCTGTTAATCTGATAGGTTTTCCTTTATAGGTTACCTGGTGTTTTTGTCTCACAGCTCTTAAGATTCTTTTCTTCATCTTGACTTTAGATAACCTGATGACAATGTGCCTAGGTGATGATCTTTTTGTAATGAATTTGCCAGGTGTTCTTTGAGCTTCTTATATTCGGATATCTAGTTCTCTAGCAAGACTAAGGAAGTTTTCCTCGATTATTCCTCCAAATATATGTTCTAAAATTTTAGAGTTCTCTTCCTCCTCATAAATGCTGATGATTCTTAGGTTTGATCGTTTAACGCAATCCCAGACTTCTTGGAGACTTTGTTCATATTTTCTTATTCCTTTTTGTCTTTGTTGGGTGGGTTAATTCAAATATCTTGTCTTCGAGCTCTGAAGTTTTTTCTTCTGCTTGTTTGATTCTATTGATGAGACTTTCCAGAGCATTTAGCATTTCTATAAGTGCAAATATTGTTTCCTGAAGTTGTTATTGTTTTTTTCTTTATGCTATTTTATTGAATATTTCTCCCTTTACTTCTTGTATCATTTTTTAAATTTCCTTATACTGGGTTTCACCTTTCTCTGGTGCCTCCCTGATTAACTTAATAACTAACCTTCTGAGTTCTTTTTCAGGTAGATCAGAGATTATTTCCTCTTGGTTTGGATCCATTTGGCTGGAGAGGTAGTGTGATTTTTAGGGAAGTGTTCAAGAACCTTGTTTTGTCATACTACCAGAGTTGGTTTTCTGGTTTCTTCTCATTTGGGTAGGCTATTTCAAAGGGAAGGGTTAGGGCTGAAGGCTGCTGTTCAGTTCCTTTTGTCTCACTAGGTGTTCCCCTGATGTAGTACTCTTCCCCCTTTTCCTAGGGATGTTGATTCTTGAGAGCTGGGCTGTAGTGATTGTTATCTCTGTTCAGGATCTAGCCACCAAACAAGTCTACAAGGCTGAGTTGGTGCTGGGGGTTGCCTGCACAGAGTTGGTGCTACCCACCTCCCAGCTGCAAAATAAGTAGGGATTTCCTTCTTCCCCTTGCCTGTGGAGTCTGCACACTGGAGTCACACCCTTTCCAGATTTCTGGCCAGGAGATTTCTCAGTTGGTTCAAATTGTTACAAAGTTTGGCTGGAGGGTTCCTTCTTTCTGTGGCCTTTTCCCAGTGCCTCCAATAGCCCTCCTCAAAGAACCCTGTCAGGCGAGGCAGAAATGGCTTGGTAGGGGACTCAGTGAGCCCACAGGGATTCTCCTACTGCTTCCTCCACACCAGTGTTTCGCTCGGCTCTCTAAATTGACTGAGCTCAAGGTAAGGCCAGAATCTTCTCTAATAATCTAGACGTTCAGGTTCCCAAGTTGGGGGTGTGTGTGTTCAGAGGCAATCTCCATTTCTCACTTCCACAGTTTGGGCACTCACAGCATTTGGGGTGTGTCCCAGGCACTACAGGAGCTAGTTGCTTCCTTCAGAGGGTCTATGGGTTCTCTTGGCTTTTCTCATCTATTCCTGAAGTTGTTCTGGAGCAAAAGTTTACACACTGTCTGTTCATCCAAGTGGGAGCTTCAATCTAGCCCTGCTTCCCGTGTCTCCACAACATTTTACATTGTTCAGAAACAGGAAAAGCCAGTGCAGTCAGACAAATGATAACAATTAGAGGTATAAAAATTCTAGATGGTATAAATGTATATGTAGTAAACCCCAGATTTTTATTAAAAATGATCAAAAACAGGCCAGGCGCGGTGGCTCAAGCCTGTAATCCCAGCTCTTTGGGAGGCCGAGGCGGGTGGATCACGAGGTCAAGAGATCGAGACCATCCTGGTCAACATGGTGAAACCCCGTCTCTACTAAAAATACAAAAAATTAGCTGGGCATGGTGGCACGTGCCTATAATCCCAGCTACTCAGGAGGCTGAGGCAAGAGAATTGCCTGAACCCAGGAGGTGGAGGTTGCAGTGAGCCGAGATCACGCCATTGCACTCCAGTCTGGGTAAGAAAAGTGAAACTCCATCTCAAAAAAAAAAACAAAATGATCAAAAACAGTAACAAAATTCAGAAAATTAGTATGCTAGTGGCATACAACTACAAGAAACCAAGAGTCTTTGTATACAAAACAGTAACAAGTTGGAAAACATGAGTGAATGGTAAACATCATTTACAAAAATAGCAAAAGATACTTAATACAATTAGCAGTAATAATTCTAAAGTTTTATAAAGAAAATATTTAGCATTCTTTGAAAACAGGAAAGCAAACCTAAGTCTTGAATAAAGTGCTTGAGTAAGATAACTCAATACCATAAAAATTATTCACAATTTAGTACATAAATTATCACAATCCAAACAGATCTCTTAATTTCAAAAGTATAAAGATGGATTTTAAAGTTCATATTAAGTATATATAAATCTAAAATAACTTCAAAGAAAAGTATACATATAGGTATAATGACAAAATATGTATAGGTTTATAAACTTTAAACTGTAAAATTTTAAAATGCCACTGAAGGAAATCAAACATGTAAATAAACAAAAAGCTATATGACTGTCATGAATTTGAAGACTCAACATAGTGAAAATGTCCAAATTAATCTGTAAGTTTAATAGAGTTCCTACAGAAATTCCAGCAAGTTTTATGGGAGACATAGACAAGCTAATTCCAAAATTTATATGCAAAGATACACATCCTAGAATAGCTAAAGCAGCCTTTAAAGAAGACGAAAACGATAGGAATGACTGTAACCATTATTAAAGCCTACTCTATAGCATAGCAATCAAGACAATGTGGTATTGAAAAGGGGATAGACACATACATCAATGGAATAGAATAGAAAGGACAGAAATAGTCCTACACAAATATGTCCAACTGATTTTTGACAATGGTGCAAAACCAATTCATCGAAAAAAGAATAGCCTTTTCAACTAATGGTACTGGAGCAATTGGACATTCATAGGGGAAAAAACGGACCTCAACTTAGACCTCACATGTTATACAAAAATTAACTCACAGACTTAAAGTTAAAACATAAAACTTCAAAACGTATTTGTAAAAGTAGAATATATTTGGAATCTAGACATAGACAAGTAGTTCTTAAACTTACCAAAAGCTTGATGCATTAAAAAAAAATTGACAAATTAGACCTCAAATTTTAAAACTTTTGCTTTGTGAAATACCTTGTGAAGGATGAAAAGACAAGCTGCAGATTGGGAGAAAATATATGCAAATTGCATATCTGTCAAAGGTCTAGTATCTAGAATAATAAAGAACTCTCAGAATTCAACAGTCTAAAATAAACAATTCAAGTAGAATATGGACAAAAGATATTAATAGATGTTTTGTCAAAGAGGATATACAGATGGTAAATAACACATGAAGAGATTTTCATCATTATACATTGGAGAAGTGCAAATTAAAATCACAGTAAGATATCAATACGTATCCATCAGAATGCTAAAATAAGAAAAATTGTGACATCAACTGATGGCAAAGATGTAAAGAAACTGGAGCGTTTATGTACTGCTGGTGGGAATTCAAAATGGTACAGACAGTCTGAGAAACAGTTTGGAAGTTTCTTAAAAAATTAAATTTGCAACTACTATACATCCCAGAAACAGAAACTTTTGACATTTATTCCAAGTAAATGAAAACCTGTGCTTACACAAAAACGTGCAAAGAAATGCTTATAGAACCTTTGTGCATAAGACAAAAACTGAAAACAAAGCTGAAGTCCTCCAATAGCTGACTTGGAGAAACTAAAGTACATTCATACTATTAAATACTACTCAGTAACAAAAAGAAGCAAATTATTGATATGTGTGATGACTTAGATGAATCTTTGGGTGATTAGGTTGGATAAAATAAAAGTCAACTCCAAAAGGATTCATGCTGTATGATTTCATCTATGTAAAATTCTCATATTGCAAAATTATGGAAATACAAAATATGACAGTGGTTACAAGGGATTAAAGTCTGGCTAGGGGAGGGAGGTAGTTGTAGCTATAAAAGAGACAACACCAGGACTACTTCTAGTCATGGAACTATTATGCATTTGACTGTATCAATGTTAATATCCTGGTTGTGGTATATTTCAGTGGTCCCCAACCTTTTTGGCACCAGAGACTGATTTTGTAGAAGAAAATTTTTCAACTGTGGTGGTGTGGGGGACAGCTTTGGGATGAAACTGTTGCACCTTAGATCATCAGACATTAGAATCTCCTAAGTAACTGCAACCTAGATCCCTCGAATATACAGTTCACAATAGGGCTCATGCTCCTATGAGAATCTAATGCTGCTGCTGATTTGACAGGAGGTGGAGCTCAAGTGGTAATGCTCATTTGAACACTGCTCACCTCCTGCTGCATGGCCCACTTCCTGACAGGCTGTAGACAAGTACTGGTTTATTGCCCTGGGGTTGGGGACCCCTGATATATTATATTACAGTTCTGCAAGATATTACAATTAAGGAAAACTGAGTAAAGTGTACATAGACACTCTTATTTCTTAAACTTTTATCTAAATCTACGATTATCTCCAAAAATAGTTTAATTTAAAAATAGAAAAACAGGTATGTAAATAAATAAAATGGACAAATATAAAGAAAAACGAGGAAAATTTTACCCAAAAGATCAGTGAGAGGAAAATAGCTCTTCCAGGTATTAAAACATATAATAAAACTCCTATAATAAAAACAGTGTGGTCCACATGCATAAGTAAGCTGATAGACCAATGAAATAGAAGATAAATTCAAGAAATAGGTGTAAGTACATACTGAAATTTATTTTATAATTAAGATGATATTTTAAATCTCTCAGGGAATAATAGGTTTAAGAAAGAAACATATTTAAATGAGCACTGGATAGCCAGTTGGAAAACAAACTCACATGGTACATCAGAACATATTCCAGTTGGATCAGAAATCTAAACACAAAGGCCAAAAACCAAAAACAAATATAAAGCAGACAAGGAATCAAGCAAACAGCCATAAATACTATTTAAAAATGCAGGTGACTTTTCTAACTTGGGTCTGGAGAAATCTATTTAAATATGACTTTATGTATATCAGACTAAAATTAAAAATTTGTTTCAAAAGAGGACCCAAAGTAAAAGACAAGTCTATGACACCTTGTTTAAGGATGTATAACAAAGAAATAGCCTAATACACAACAATAATAAGACAAAAATAGAAAAATAAGTAAAAGCTATGGATATGTTTTACACATAAGATAAACATTAGAACACATAGAATATCATGTTTTCAGGAAAATGCAAATTTAGACAATAATTAAGTACCATAATACAACCATATTAGAATGAGCTAAGGAAAAGTTTGAAAAGTCTAATATCAAGTCTTGGTGAGAAAACAGAGTAATAGGAAGTCTTATTCACTGCTCATGGAAGTATAAATTTATACAAAAACTTTATGAGATTGGACACATATTTTAATCACCAATAATTCTCCTTCTAAGGCTTACAGAATCTCTTTCAAGTGTGCATCAGAAGCCTCATATGAGGATGGTTAGAAGCACTTAGTATTTATGAGTGTGGCCTTTTTAACTAGACTTATCTGGTTTCAAACTCTACCTTCAACATATAGTAGGTCTAAACCAGGGGAACATTTTACTAAAGCTTGCTTTGCTTTGGTTTCTTTGAATTTACAATAAGAATAACAGTGGTGAATTGTGCTTTCCATTTGGGTTTTCTCCAAGTTTGGTGACTGTTAGAACGTAGAAGGTCCCTAAGCAACACATAGCAATGGATCATGGTACTTTTTTAATCTCAGTCAATAGGTGAAAATGTCTGGACTTAAAGTAAGTAGTCTAGCCTAGTGCTTGGGCACATAGAATTTTGATTTGGAAGCTCCAGTTTTAAATCTCTGCTATACCACTTATCAATGTATGACTTTTAAGAGATTTATCTAGACATCTCTGATTCTTAGGTTTTTCATAGCATAGTACCTCATGTTGTATAAGTGCTCACATATTTATTGAATGCATAAACAAATTAATGAATAGTTGACTAAATGAACACAAGGTATTTTATATCATAGATTAGAATATTAACTGATGATTATTAAAATTATGATGATATAAACATGAAGTCAGGAAAATGGTGAAATGTATACACACAGGTGTGTGTGTGTGTGTGCGCGTGTGTGTGTAGCAGCAAAACAAATGCAGATGCTTCAGAACTTACTATGGGACTATGTCTTGCTAAAGCCATTGTGAGTTGAAAATATTGTAAGTCAAAAACTCATTTAATACACTTAACCTATTGAGCATCACAGCTTAGCCTAGCCTACCTTAAATATGCTCAGAACACTTACATCAACTTACAGTTGGGAAAAGTTACCTAACACAAAGCCTGTTTTATAATAAAATGTTAAATTCTTATGCAATTTACTGAATACTCTAAAAGAAAAATAGTTGTATGGGTACTCGAAGCGTGGTTGCTACTGAATGCGTATCACTTTTGTACCATCATAAAGTTGAAAAATCCTAAATTGAACCATGGTAAGTTGCGGACTGTTTGTATATTTGCTGAGACTACTTGAATTTCTCTTAGAGATTTATTTCTTTTTCTCTTTTATTCAATAGAGTAAACTTGCAGTGACACAAAGAACAACTCAACATTTTTGCACTCCCTGATTCAAATAGGATTACCCTTCCTCCTTCCTTGCCCATATAAATGACAGACTCCCAAATTTCCACTTTCCTTCATTGAAGATATAACTATTGACTAGGAGAAGAAATAGTTATCTGCTTCTCTATTTGTTTGCTCTTCCCCTTCCTCCTGTTGGGAACTTCAAGGACAGGACAAGGAACAGTAAATTAAAGAAACATGAGCCAAAATCCACTTATTTAGTTCATGCTATTGTTTCTTTTATTTTGCCTATTGATACCATCCGTCATGGTAGATGTCCAAATGTTAGCTTTTTAACAGCCTATATCTATGGTTTATTGAGAACCTGCTTCCCCACTCACATACAGAGACTCTAGACTGGACAGTTTCTGTAGCGAAGTGGTCTCCAGCTGATCACGTGGAATGTACCATTTAGCTTATGCTTTCTCATGTCCTACCCTCTCTTGGTAGAGATAACTTCATGGCACTTCAAGCTTAGCTACCTCTGTTGCATCTACTGGGACTCAGGAAACTTAAATTTTCTTGGAAATTCCAAAAGTAGAAGTGCAGTCAACACCTTGCAGCTCTTTTCTTCTCTTATCCATCATCAGCTTTCCCAGTCAAACTCCTGTCTTTAACATCTTTGACAAGAATTGGATACCAGGCATTTTGTTCATGTCCCACCTCAAATTTTGAGGGATAAAACTAAAGATCTTCCTTTTCTCACTGTATCATGGTCAGATGACACTGAATGAGCCTAAGAGCTCAGCAAACTTGTAGCTGGGGAACATGAGCCACTTACTCCTTCTTTCTGTGTGTCTTTGAAACTCTCTCAGTTGGCTTAAAGGGAGATGCTTAAAACCCAACCACTCTGCCAAGAAGACAGAGGTGATACATCCAGCACTCTCTTCTCAGTAAAAAATTTTTCTTCCCATGAGTTTCCCAATGCAATCTAGTTTTCCGCTAATACATATTGGGTAGAGAATGAGGGTCTGGGGAACTTACGTGGACCCGTCTGGCTTTCTGTAGCCATACTAACGGTGGGCGTGTAGAAGTTCCTTGTCTGTTCTTGTTAGAATACAAAGGTACTTACTGTTTGCTATGTTCAGTTTGCGGGCTACAATAGGAAAAATTCCATTTCATGATATATTATTTTCACTTTCTTGTTGAATGAAAGCAGAATGCAGAAAAAATTAAAACCAGAGGCCTGAAAGGGGTTGTGAGCAGAAGAGTCATAAATATACATAATGTTCTCTACAGTAACTGGGTTTCAAATAGAGGCACTATGAGCTCTGTAAGGGGCATGGCAGAAATGGAATAGTGAAGCTGGAGCCAATAGTGAAGCTGCCTTATAGACTTAAGAATGAGACTATAAGGCAGGTACCATGCCTGTGATTTACCTTTAATTTGCTGATTGTAGTAAGGTGCTGAGCACATAGAGTAGATTCAATGTATTTTTGTTAAATGAATGAAATACAGAATGAGTCAATGTTCCTAAATAAATGCTTTAATTGCCCTTTAGTAGATGTTAGCAGCTTGGCTTCAAGAGTCATTGATACATGACTGTGAACTGTGGCTGCCTCAGACTCTAACGTTGAACAAATAATTTCACATCTCTGTTTCTTAGATTTTTCAACTGTAGACACAAGATACTAATTATATTCTAGTCACTAAGCCAGGTGCTGTAGATAAAAAGATGAAAATGATCCAGTCCTTATTCTCAGAATCTTTCTGGCTAATGGAAATAAAAGATAAGGAATCTAAAAATTACAATGGATTTATGTGTGGCATTGTTTTGTTAAGCATCCAGTGTCATGGTTGCAGAGAGACTATTTAACAGCTATAAGGAGGTTAGAGTACAAACTTACTGTTAATGAACCAAGAGGTAGACAAGCGACAAAAATGTAGTCTATTAAGAGGAGTCTGCATATTCAAAAACTTGGAGGTGTGTCCCGGTGGTGTGGTTATCAAGCTACAAGTAGTTTTGTAGAGGAACGTGAGATGCATATGGTGGATGGGTAGAGTACGTGACATTTACTAGCTTAGACTGGTATTGCTCGCTAACAAGTGCAGAGTTAGCAGCTCTTGTATCCTCCAGCTGAATCCTGATATAGATTAGCATAAGTATGAAACTTCATCCGCTACCTTAGAAGGGTAGCAGGGGATCAGGGGACCAGTGTAACTTGAGATTCTAGAAAAAGTTCCAGTTTCTGCTCCTATCCCGTTGCAGGCAGACAGTCAGTTTCCACATAACCAAGAATCAAGTGAAGAGACCTTTTGAATACCACAAGACACCCTAAAGGACAAAATGAAGAGAGACATGAGAAACTCAAATTCAAGAAGCCTAAAAGGAGAGAATGGACCAGTTGGTTCAGTAGACTACATGGAATAGAAACAGTAATTTTCTGCTGTACCGCAGGGAGTTGCAACAGAAGAGCAAGCAGTGGGTCTGTGGCAATTGCCTAGAGAAGGGACTGTTGCTGAGGTCAGGGTGTTTCACCTTGGGCATTTTAATGGATGAGATATGAAAGATCTTGGGATGGACATAAGCCACCAATTTATCTGGATGACTCAAGGAAGAAAGGAGTACAATAGAAGACTAGTTAAAAATGTAAATCACCTGACTAGTCATAACCCCCCAAAATGCATATGGTAATGGACCATTTCACTAATATTTTACTTCATCTTGGTCAGAGTTTCAGTGCCAGAAAGACAAATGTATTTGTATAATGTGGGACTTAATTGGATGCCATTGCTATCCTGGAAAGTCATGAATATAGTTTAACTCTTGAAACAAAAGAAAATGCAAGTTAGTGACAGCTATCATGCTGCCCTTCAGTGGTTGGCAAAGCATTCATGAATGTTGAGGCCATGTCAGTGCCAAAGCCTAACTTCTGTGCTTTGGTATTCAACTCTTGAAACAATGACTATATACAGCTATCCTATTAGGATGCATGATCATTCTCCTGTGCACGGCTAGCAGAATATAAACATGTGAAATAACAAGATAAGATCCAAACATGGCAAAACTCCAGACACACATCAGCATCACTGAAATAAAGCCCATTGTGATGTCAGCACAGTTCTCTGAGGACGCTGTCTCCTGAATAAGGGATATTAAAATCCCATAAAGAAATTATACTAAGGGCAGTAACATAATTTTCTTACTGAGCTAATGATATGGCCATTGGCCTTTTCACATGGAAATACAGATAAAGGCTACATGCCTTGGCTCACACCTGTAATTCAAGCACTTTGGGAGGCTGAGGCTGGCAGATCATAAGGTCAGGAAGATGGACACCATCCTGGCTAACAGGGTGAAATTCCCTCTTTACTAAAAAAATTAGCCAGGCTTGGTGATACTTGCCTGTAGTCCCAGCTACTCGGGAGGCTGAGGCAGGAGAATCACTTAAATCTGGGAGGCAGAGCTTGCAATGAGCCAAAATTGCAGCACAGCACTTTAGCCTGGGCGACAGAGATAGATTCCTTGTCTAAATAAAAGGAAAGAAAGAAAGAAATACAGATAGAGCCCCATCCCATGAAATCCAATATTTTCAGACATTATCCTCAATGTGTCTTCTTCAACCACATCATGTGAGTCTATTGAAGCATGTGTGCTATGTTGCTGTATATATTGGATACTATGGGGACTCAGAACACTTATTGAACAGTTATTTCACACAAATTCCTATATTGCTAACTTCACATCATAAGACCATGAGGTTCTATAGAGCAAGTATTACTCTACTTTACTGGGGTAGAAACTATCACTTGGAGATGTCCAATGTAAAACAATAACAAATAAAATTAAGACTTTACCCAAGTTCTTTAACTCTGACCAAGAATTCCTTTGATTTATAAAATGTCACAGAGGTAAAAAAAAAAAAAATATTTTTGTATGAAAGTTAAACCAATAAAATAGTCTGTAATTTTCAGAATTTTATTATGACATTAAAATTTTATTTACAGAAATTTGTTCACAAAATTGGCACAAACCAGCACTAATTTTCCAATAAATGGAAAATGACATTTGAGCAGGACAAGTTATATTAATTAAATGAAGAAATTAAGTTTGATGGATTTTAGTAACAGAGAGAAAAAAATGGCTCCATTATTTCAAAATCACCTTTGAAATGTCAGATTTTTTTTTTATCAGGGATGAAATATCAGCAAGGGTATCCTTTACAATAAACTTCCTTACTGAAAAAATAAAATCCTACTGCTCTGAGGCTCATGCCATCTGATTGTGCCACTCTTTTTCTCCTCCCTTACACAGTCCCCTCATTATTGGTAGTCTGGTTTCTCCCCTTATTTCTCTACAGTCTTCCTCTCTTCTCCAAATGTTGCCATCTTTCTCAGTGATTCAACATCAATGTGGGTTAACCAACTGGTATCTAAGTCTCTCAGTTCCTTGACGTGCTCATCTCTACTGAAAGTCTCTGCATGCCGCCACAGATACACATTGCCTTGAGGGTACAATTAGCTTTGCCATCACCTGAAACTTAAACCTTCATTGAAACCCTGACATCAAGTGACATCAAGGAACACCCTCATGCTCTCTTTGAGCTCACTAGTTCACCATTGGTACAAATCTTCAACTTTTCCAAATTTCTCTGCTCAATCTCTTGCTGACATCAGCTACTTGGCTCCACTTTCTCTGCCCAGTTTAGATTCTAAAATTCATCATTTATATTAAAACATTGGCATAAGGCCTTATTTCCCTTGACATTTTTCTCTTTGATTTTGTACATGCTGGACAAACTCAACCATTTGTTTATGCCTGTACCCATGGACTGGAACAGTGCTAGCACAAACAACCCAACAAATTTGATTGGTTTTGCTTAAAAGTTTTGATCAGGCTGGGTGCAGTGGCTCATGTCAGTAGGCCCAGCAGTTTGGAAGTTGGAGGCAGGCAGATCACTTGAGGCCAGGAGTTCGAGACCAGCATGGCCAACATGGCAAAACCCTCTCTCTACTAAAAATACAAAAGTTAGCTGGGTGTGTTGGCCCACACCTGTAGTCCCAGCAACTTGAGAGACTGCAGCAGGAGAATCACTTGAACCTGGGAGGTGGAGGTTGCAGCCTGGGTGACAAGAGTGAGACTCTGTCTCAAAAAAAAAAAGTTTTGATCAAATACTCCTAAATATTTAACATGTTGATGCTAATTTTTCTTTAATGTAAGCCTGCCTTTCTACTCTTCAACAGGATCATTTTATAGTCTCTTTTTGAACGTTCTGAAATCTGTCTTCTACTTTTTTTTTTTTATGTCTTCTACTTTTTTTTTTTTGATGGCATAACTTCAACAAAAACCAAAGCTACAGTAGAGAAAGTGTCTATTCTTTTTTACATCACCAATACAAAACTAAATCTATCTTTATGAAACCCATCTTCTACATTCTCAATTCTATTATGACCTTTTCATATTCTTTAAACAGAAGGTTAAGTGAGTATTCACTATTTGCCAGAGAACAAGTGCTTCCTTCCCCTTAAGCCCTGGCCCCCGTTATATCTTGTTATCTCAAGAACCTCAATACCATGGGGCCTTTGGTCCCTGTCTTTCCTTCTTTCTTTTTATTTTTTTGGTTGTGGTTTTTTGTTGTTGTTGTTTGTTGGTTTCATTCAACAACCAAAGACTGATCTTTGTAATGCTTCAATGTGCTCAATGTGTTTTCTGAATGCTACATGTTGCACTGAGGGGAAAACAGGAAAAGAAATAAATTAGCTTTTAGCCCATATAATTTTTTGAATCTTTCTAAAGGAAAAACAATCTGAAAAACCAATATCGGAAGTCTTTTGTGATTTAACCTTATGACAAACTAATTTTTGTTGTCTTTTTTTCCAGATTGTTGCTCAGGGCACTAGTGAATGCTGCACTAGTTCTTGGCATATGATCCCTCTTGTAAAAGGCAATCATTGTAGGAAAACTGAGACCAAAGGCTGTTTCGTTCTCCATCTCTCAGCTTTCCAATGTAATGACACTAGGTCTTCTCATCGTCTATTTCTTTTCAGATGCAGTTTCTCCCTTTAACAACTTTCAATATGTAATTTAAAAAATAAACTTTTCCCAGAAAGCCTTGCAATTTCAAGGATTTTTAAATAATTTATTCTTTTATTTCTATAGGTATTTGGGGAACAGGTGGTTTTGATTACATGAATAAGTTCTTTAATCATCATTTCTAAGGTTTTGGTGTACCCATCATCCAAGCAGTCAGTGTACACTATACCCAGTGTGTAGTCTTTTATCTCTCACCTTGTTCCTACCCTTTCTCTGGGTCCCCAAACTCCATTGTATCAACCATCTGCCTTTGCAACCATGTAACTTAGCTCCGACGTATGAGTGAGAACATACGATGTTTGGTTTTCCATTCAAGAGTTACTTCACTTAGAATAATGATCTCCAGTTCCATCCAGATTGCTGTAAATGCCACTATTTCATTCCTTTTTATGGCTGAGTAGTATTCCATAGTATATACATACCACATTTTCTTTATCCACTTGTTGATTGATGAGCATTGGGGCTGGTTCCACATTTTGGCAACTGTAAATTGTGCTGCTGTAAACATGCATGTGTAAGTGTCTTTTTCATATAATGACTTCCTTTCTTCTGGGTAGATATCCAGGAATGGGATTGCTGGATCAAAAAAGTAGATCTACTTTTAATTATTTAAGGCATATCCACAGTTTTCCATAGTGGTTGTACCAGTTCACATTCCCACTAACAGTGTAAACATATTCTTTTTTCACCACATTTACACCAACATCTATCATGTTTTGATTTTTTGAATATAGCCATTCTTGCAGGAGTAAGGTGTTACCTCACTGTGGTTTTGATTTGTATTTCCCTGATTATCAGTGATGTTGAGCACTTTTTCATATATTTATTGGCAATTTGTATATCTTTTTTTGAGGGTTATCTATTCAGTCCTGAGCTCACTTTTTGATGGGATTGTTTGTTTTTTTTTCTTGCCGATTTAAGTTCCTTGTAGATACTGGAAATTACTCCTTCATTAAATATACAGATTGTAAAGATTTTCTTCCACTCTGGGGGTTGTCCGTTTACTCTGCTGATTATTTCTTTTCCTGTGCAGAGCCTTTTAGTTTAATTAAGTAATATCTATTTATATTTGTTTTTGTTATATTTGCCTTTGGGTTCTTGGTCATGAAGTCTTTGCCTAAGCCAATTTCTAGAAGGGTTTTTCCAAGGTTATCTTCTAGAATTTTTAGGATTTCGTGACTTATATTTAAGTCTTTGATGTATCTTGAGTTGATTTTTCTGTAAGGTGAGAGATGAGGATTCAGTTTCATGCTTCTAAACATGGCTTGCCAGTTTAACCCAGCACCATTTGTTGAATAGGGTGTCCTTTCTCCACTTTATATTTTTCTTTGCTTTATTGAAGATTAGTTGACTGTAAGTATTTGGCTTTATTTCTGGATTCTCTATTCTGTTCCATTGGTGTGTATGCCTATTTTTATACCAGTGTCATGCTGCTTTGGTGACTATTGTCTTATAGAGTAGTTTAAAGTTGGGTAATGTGATGCCTGCAGATGTTCTTTTTGCTTAATCGTGCTTTGACTATGTGCACTCTTTTTAGTTTCCATAGAAATTTTAGGATTTTTTTTCTAGTTCTTTGAAGAATGATGGTGGTATTTTGCTGGAAAATGTATTAAATTTTTAGATTGCTTTTGGCAGTATGGTCATTTTGACAATATTGATTCTACCCATCCATTAGCATAGGATGTGTTTCCACTTGTTTGTGTCCTCTACGATTTCTTTCAGTAGTGTTTTGTGGCTTTCCTTGTAGAGGTCTTTCATCTCCATGATTAAACGTATTTCTAAATTTTAATTTATTTATTTTTACAGCTATTGTAAAGGGGATTGAGTTCTTAATAGCATTCTCAGCTTGGTCATTGCTGGTGTATAGCAGAGCTAATGATTTGTGTGCATTAATTTTGTATCCTGAAACTTTGCTGAATTCATTAACCAGTTCTAGGAGCTTTTTGGATGAGTCTTTAGGATTTTCTAGGTTTACAATCATGTCATCAGCAAACAGTGACAGTTTGACTTGCTCTTTACCAATTTGGATGCCCTTATTCCTTTGTTTTGTCTGACTGCTCTGGTTAGGACTTCCAGCACTACATTGAACAAAAGTGGTGAAAGTGGGCATTCTTGTCTTCTTCCAGTTCTCAGGGGAAATGCTTTCAACATTTCTCCACTCAGTATAATGTTGGCTGTGGGTTTGTCAAAGATGGTTTTTATTACTTTAAGGTATGTCCCTTCCATACCAATTTTGCTGAGGGTTTTAATCATAAAGGGATGCTGGATTGTGTCAAATGCTTTTTCTGCATCTATTGAGATTATACTGTGATTTTTGTTTTTAATTCTATTTCTGTGGGTGTTTCACATTTATTGACTTGTGGATATTAAATCATCCCTGCATTTCTGATACGAAACCCACTTGATCATGGAGGATTGTCTTTTTCATATGTAGCTGGATTTCATTAGCTAGTATATTGTTGAGACTTTTTGCATCTGTGTTCATCAGGGTTTTAAGTATGTAGTTTTCTTCTTCTGTTATGTCCTTTCCTGTTTTTGATATTAAGGTGATACTGGTCTCATAGAATGATTTAAGGAGGATTCCCTCTTTCTCTGTCTTTTGGAATAATATCAATAAGACTGGCACCAGTTCTTCTTTGAATGTCTGATAGAATTCAACCATGAATTTGTCAGGTCCTAGACGTTTTTTGTAACTTTTTAATTCTCATTTATTTTTTATTATATATATATATATATGTGTGTGTGTGTGTGTGTGTGTGTGTGTGTATGTGTGTGTGTGTGTGTGTATATATATATATATATATATATATATTTTTTTTTTTTTTTTTTTTTTGAGATGTAGTCTCACTCTGTTGCCCAGGCTGGAGTGCAACGGCAAATCTAGGCTTACTGTAACCTCCACCTTCTGGGTTCAAGCAATTCTCCTTGCCTCAACCTCCCAAGTAGCTGAGACTACAAGCACCCACCACCACACCCAGCTAATTTTTTATATTTGTAGTAGAGACAGGGTTTTGTCATGTTGACCAGGCTGGTCTCAAACTCCTGACTGCAGGTGATCTGCCCACCACAGTCTCCTAAAGTGCTGGGTTTACAGGCATAAGCCACTGCACCTGGCCTTAAGTATCATTCTAATCTTGCTGATTGTTATGAGTCTGTTCAGAGTTTCTATTTATTTCTGATTTATTGTAGGAGGATTATATATTTCCAGGAATATATCCATCTCCTCTAGGGTTTCTAGTTTATATACATAAAAGTGTTCATAGTAGCCTTGAATGATCTTTGATATTTCTGTGGTATCACTTGTAATATCTTTTTCATTTTGTTTCTAATTGATCTTAGATTTTTTGCCATGGTTAATCTCATTAATGGCCTATCAATTTTATTTATCTTTTCAAGGAAGCAGCTTTTTGTTTCATTTATCTTTCATATTGGTGTTTTTGTTTGTTTGTTTCAATTTCATTTAGCTCTGCTCTAATCTTATTTCTTTCCTTCTACTGGATTTGTGTTTGGTTTATTCTTGTTTCTCTAGGTCCATCAGGTGTGACCTTAGTTTGTCTGTACGCGCTCTTTCAAACTTGTTTTGTTTTTTTTTGAAATGGAGTCTGGCTCTGTTGCCCAGAGTGGAGTGCAGTGGTACCATCTCAGCTCACTGCTCCCTCTGCCTCCCAGTTCAAGTAATTCTCCTGCCTCAGCCTCCCAAGTGGCTAGGACTACAAGCACTTGCCACCACACCCAGTTGGAGTTTATTTTGTCTGATATAAGAATAGCTATTCCTGTTTTCTTTTGGTGTTTATTTGCATGGATTACCTTTTTCCAACCCTCTACCTTAAGTTTATGTGAGTCCTTATGTGTCAGGTGAGTCTCTTGAGCAGATATTTGGTTGGTGAATTGTTATGCATTCTGTTTCTTTTAATTTAGCATTTATGCCATTTACATTTGACATTAGTATGGAGATGTGAGATACTATTCTATTCTCATGCTATTCGTTGTCTGAATTCCTTGTTTGTTTGTTTTTTTCCATTGTGATGTTATTTCATAGGTCTTGTGAGATCTGTTTTTTTAAGGTGATTCTATTTTAGTGTATCTCAAGGATTTGTTTCAAGATTTAGAGCTTCATTTAGGAGTTATTGTAGTGCTGGCAGTGGCAAATTCTCTCAGCATTTGT
This sequence comes from Saimiri boliviensis, assembly GCF_048565385.1. NCBI lineage: Eukaryota > Metazoa > Chordata > Mammalia > Primates > Cebidae > Saimiri > Saimiri boliviensis. The sequence goes on from NC_133452.1 coordinate 77,390,689, forward strand.
TTGTCTGAAACATTGCATCTTTCTTTCCTTTATGATGCTTAGTTTCACAAGATACAAAATTCTCGCTGATCATTGTTTTGTGTAAGGAGGCTAAAAATAGGACCTTGTCCCTTCTGGCTTATATATTTCTGCTGAGAAATCTGCTGTTAATCTGATAGGTTTCCTTTACAGGTTACCTGATGCTTTTGCCTCACAGGTCTTAAGATTTTTTCCTTTGTCTTCACCTTAGATGACCTGTTAACTATGTGCCTAGGTGATGATCTTTTTGCAATGAATTTCCCAGGTATTCTTTCAGCTTCTTATAATTGGTTGTCTAGATCTCTAGCAAAGTCAGTGAAATTGTCCTTGATTATTTCCTCAAATATGTTTTCCAGACTTTTAGATTGCTCTTCTTCCTGGGGAACACCAATTATTTATAGGTTTGATCATTTAACATAATCTCAAGCTTCTTGAAGGGTTTGTTCACTTTTTAAATTCTTTCTTGTCTTTGTTAGATTAGGTTAATTCAAAAGCCTTGTCTTTGAGCTCTGAAGTTCTTTCTTCAACACTATTGCTGAGACTTTCCAGTGCAATTTTGTAATTCCCTAAGTGTGTCCTTCATTTCCAAAAGTTGTGACTTGCTTTATTTATGCTATCTATTTCACTGAAGATTTTTCCATTCATATCTTATATCATTGTTTTGATTTATTTAAGTTAGACTTTGCCTTTCTCTAGTGACTCCTTGACGGGATCAATAGATGATCTTAGGAATTCTTTTTCTGGTAATTCAGAGATTTTTGTCTTGGTTTGGATCCATTGCTGGTGAGCTGGTGTGATCCTTTGGGGATATTAAAGAAACATGCTTTGTCATATTACCAGTATTGTTTTTCTGGTTCCTTCTCATTTGGGTAAACTATATTAGAGGGGAGATCTGGACTCAAGGGCTACTATTCAGATTCTTTGTCCCACGGGTACTCCCTTGATATGGTGCTCTCCCCTTTTCCCTAGCGATAGAGTTTTCTGAGAGCCAAACTGCCATGATTTTCATTTCTCTTCTGGATCTGGCAACCCAGCAGAGCTACTGGGCTCCAGGTTGGTACTGAGTGTCTAGAAAGAGTCCTGTGATGTGATCTGTCTTCATGTCTTTCAGCCATGGATCCTAGCACCTGCTCCAGTGGAGGTAGCCGGAGACTGAAGTGGGATGCCGCATGGGTCCTTGGTTATATTTTTGTTAAGCACATTGGTTTTGTGTCAGTTAGCCACTAGCCAGGAGGGAGCACATCAGCTGTGGTTGTATAGGGAGGATACAAGTTTGTCTTAGGATCAGGCAGTGGACAGGGCCATAAAGCTCCCAAGGGATTATTGCCTTAGTCTTCAGCTAGCAAAGGTGGATAGAGAAAGGCCATCAGGTGAGTGCAAGGTTAGGCATGTCTGAGCTCAGACTCTTCTTGGGTGGGGCTTGCTGTAGCTGCTATGGGGGATGAGGTTGTGGTTCTCAGGCTAACAGAGGTATATTCCCAGGGAGATTATGGCTGCATCACCCAGGTCACCAGGGAAGTGGGGGAAAGCAGCAGCCACAGGCCTCAGCCAGCTCCCATGAAGATCATAGCCCAAAAGGCCCATCTCACTCCCACTGAGCCCTCGCCAACAGCACTGAGTTTATTTCCAGGCAGCCATGGCAAGGCTGAGAACTTGCTCCAGGCTACAACTCCGCCAGCTGAGAAAGCAAGCCGACTCAGACTTTCTCGGCTGTCTCACAGAGCCTGCAGCGGCAATCAATCCCTCCAAAGCGTCTGTGGATTCTCTCAGTTTTCCCGCTATGTTCCTGCAATAGTTCCTGGAGCAAAAATTCACAACATAGGTCTCCACATGCTGCTCTGTCTGTGTGAGTGGAAGCTGCAAGTTAGTCCTGCTTCCTATCTGCCATTTTCCTTCTTCAACCCTCTGCCTTTCTGCTGCCACTTCACAATTCCCTTCACCCCAGTGCGTTAGCATCATTGTACTTTTTGCAAAAGACCAAAAGACTTCCAAAAGACCAACACTTTCCAAGCTCAGGGACTTGGACCGCTTGTGAAACACACTCTTCCCTTGTCTTTTTTTCTTTTCTTTTCTTTTCTTTTTTTTAAGAGACGGAATCTCGCCGTGCTGCCCAGGCAGGAGTGCAGTGGTGCGATCTCGGCTCACTGCAACCTCTGCCTCTGGTGTTCTAGCAAGTCTCCTGTTTCAGCCTACCGAGTAGCTGGGACTACAGGTTCATGCTGTCACGCCCGGCTAATTTTTCGTATTTTAGTAGAGATGGGGTTTCACGGTGTTGCCCAGGCTGGTCTCAAACTCCTGAGATCAGGCAATTCACTAGCCTCGACCTCCCAAAGTGCTAAGATCACAGGCATGATCCTACACCGTGCCCGGCCTTCCCTTGACTTTCTTAGGTTTAGTGTATGGTCAGTGCCTTGTGCTCAGAGAAGCCTTCCCAGACTATAAAATGTAGGTTTATCTGATGGGGCACGGTGGCTCACACCTGTAATCCCAGCACTTTGGGAAGCCGAGGCGGGCAGATCATGAGATTAGGAGATCCAGACCATACTGGCCATGGTCAAAGCCCGTCTCTACTAAAATACAAAACATTAGCCGGGCATGGTGTCACGTGCCTGTAGTCCCAGCTACTCAAGAGGCTGAGGCAGGGGAATTGTTTGACTCCAGGAGACAGAGGTTACAGTGAGCCAAGATCGTGCCACCGCACTCCAGCCTGCTTAAAGAGCAAGACTCTGTCTTAAAAAAAAAAAAAAAAAAAAAAAACGTAGATTTATCTAAGCTCTATCAGCTGTCTCAGCACCTGTTTCCTTGATGGCACCTAATACATCTGAATATATTTGTTTGTTTTTGAGTACTTAGTATTTCACTTAATACTTAGTACTTCTGACCATGCCTCCTTCCCAACTGTGAGTTCCATGAGGACATGAACTAAGTCTATGTTTTTTATTTCTGTGTTGCCTAGGCCCTAGATTACTGGTATATATTAAGTAAGCATCATATTAAATAAGTGAATTAATAAATGGATAAATGAACTCATCATTGTTCATTTTCCATTTTCACAGCCAAGCATTAGTATTGTTTTTGGCAGAAGAAACATTATGCTAACAGTGGCCCTCTCTCTATCATATCTAAGAATCTACTTGAAACAAACTGTATTTTTTGTTCATCCCCTTAACATTAGGTTTAACCAGATTCGAAGTTATTCTGTTTCTAGGGATATGAGACACGCACCAGAGCACAGTAAGGGATTCACAGATCTCGAAAATGCTACTATAATCTTCTCATACTGGCTTCTCACACTTGTATACCACTGCCAAGAGAGGAGCTAATTCCTATACTAGGTGAAGTACTATAATCCTTATTACAATGAGAGCCTAGAGTTACTAGACACAAAGGCAGAGGAATATGTATGTCTGCAACCCAGGGCCTTTCTTTTCCTAGTGATAATTGTCAACAGACAAATGCAGCAACTACAACTCTAAAAAAAAAAAAAAAGGCAAATAGACATTCATACCATCAGTAATGGGATTTTGAGCACTCATCAGGAAGTAATTCAGGCCAGACAATATGCTGGAATATGTTGAAGAGAATCTAAAACTAGGTGTCCCTGGAAGACTGTCAAATAATTATAGCCTACAGACCAACTGCAGTAATGAGAAAGGAAGCTGGTTTCATTTAGGTTTTGGCCTTCAGTCTAGAAGATCATAACTGCCCACCACCTAAAGGGAACTCACAACTCTCCTTTTAGGGAAGAAGTGCAGACATTTGTTCTCATAAAGAATGAAGAGTCTGTCTGACAAAGGGCTAATATCCAGAATCTACAAAGAACTTAAACAAATTTATAAGAAAAAAACAGCCCCATTAAAAAGTTGGTGAAGGATATGAACAGACATTTCTTAAAGAATACATTTTTGAATCCAACAAAGATATGAAAAAATGCTCATCATCACTGATCAGAGAAATGCAAATCAAAACCACACTGAGATACCATCTCATGCCAATTAGAATGGCAACAATCATAAAAAAATCAGGGTACAACAGATGCTGGAGAGGATGTAGAGAAATAGAAAAGCTTTTACATTGTTGGTGGAAGGGTAAATTAGTTTAACCATTGTGGGAAACAGTGTGGCAATTCCTTAAGGATCTAGAAATAGAAACACCATTTGACCCAGCAATCCTATTACTGGGTTTATACCCAAAGGATTATAAATCATTCTGTTATAAAGACACATGCATACATATGTTTATTGTGGCACTGTTCACAATAGTAAAGACTTGGAACCAAGCTGAATGCCCGTCAATGATAGACTGGATAAAGAAAATGTGGCACATATATACCATGGAATACTATGCATCCATAAATAAGGATGAGTTCATGTCCTTTTCAGGGAGGTGAATGAAGCTGGAAACCATCATTCTCAGCAAACTGCCACAAGAACAGAAAACCAAACACCACATGTTCTCACTCATAAGTGGGTATTGAACAATGAGAACTCATGGACACAGGGAGGGGAACATCACACACTGGGGCCTGTCAGGGTGTGGGAGTCTAGGGGAAGGATAGCAGGGGTCAGGGGATAGGGGAGGGATAGCATTAGGAGAAATACCTAATATAGTTGAAGGATGATGGATGCAGCAAACCACCACGGCACGTATATACCTATGTAACAAACCCGCATGTTCTGCACATGTATCCTACAACTAAAGTATAATAAAAAGAAGAAAAAAGAATGAAGGCTCCATATTGTGTTATGGAAGACAAATATAATGGGGTGACATGAATGGATCTGAGTAGGTAAAGCAATGTATTATACTGGGCATATGTATATTCTCAGATTCCTTTGGTCTCCCCTATTCCCTGCACCTTTGGCCATTTGTTAGATTTCAGTCACCTTTGAGATCCTAATTACTTCACATGGGCCATGAACTTATGTGCCTGAGGACAATCAGCCCACATTTGGGGATTGGAGGACTCTACCCACAACTTGTAGACAGGAGTAAAGTGTCATATCATCAGACATAAAATACCACCTCCCCAGAGGCTGCCAAAGCTTTCAGATCAATGTCAACTGGAAATGTGGGGAGTTAGCACCTTATAAGGGAAATAAGAGCAATATAAGACAGGAGATAGAAGACATCAACATGTACCTTTGCTTTTCTTTTCTTGCACTAGTGAACTATTCTGAGACAATCTTTTCAAAACTATCTTACTAAGCTGCAGGGATATCCCGGGTAGCCCTGCAGCTAGTTGCTTCTCTCCACAGTTCATCAAGAAAGAGTGGCCAGTAGCTAGTTTGTCATATTCTATTTTTCATCATTCAGTCCCTGTTTCAATTGCCTATCTGCTCATCTACCCTGGCCTTTCCCCCCCTCCCCCCAACCCTAGGTTTTTTGTTTTGTTTTGTTTTTATTTTTATTTTTTTAAAGATAGGGTCTCACTCTGTTGCCCAGGCTTGAGTACAGTGGCACAATCATAGCTTATTGCAACCTTGAACTCCTAGGCCCAAACAATTCTCCCACCTTAGCCTCCTGAGTAGTCAGGACTACAGGCATGTATCATCATGCCCAGCTAATTTGTAAAGTAGAGACAGGGTTTCACATGTTGCCCAGGCTGGTCTTGAACTCCCGTGCTCAAGCAGTCCACCTGCCTTGGCCACCCTAAGTGCTGGGATTACAGTTGTGACTCACCATACCTGGCCTGAACGTGGGTTTAGAGTTACCAATAAAAGTTAAGTCTTGTGAATTCCAAAATTTCTATGATTTTAAATATATTTATGAATTTATGAATACATAACCTATAAGAATGCATATTAAAATTGTTGTCTTTCTGGAAGCATAAATTAAGTTTACTTCATTACTTCAGTAATTTGTAAAAAACATCTTTCTGTGGATTTGAATGGGTATCATACTACTGTATCTGTAGCTTATCTGTGTTTTTTCTAACCTTTTTTGAAAGAGTAGCAAGCTTTATTCTAATATTCAATAACAGTCTTTTATATTTTCTATAGATATTGCTTAATTAACAAAATTAAGAAATGTATGTTTGAAATAAAATTATCATTATAATAAAGATTCATACATTCTCACCAAGCTATAGCATAAACATTATTTCCTCAACATACTGGCATCCCTCATGATAACTTACTAAAATACACACCAACAGACACTACGGATAACTCATAGCTCGGATTCTTGAAAAGTTCAGAGTCTACTGGGGTAAATAGACACATAATGTAACAGATATTGATAAAAGTTATAATAAAGAAATGCACCAGGGCTAAGAGAGCAAAAGGGAAAGACCAATTAACACTGCCCAGCAAGGTTGTCAAAAAAAAAAAAAAAAGAGGGGAGGTAACATTTGGAATATGTTCTAAAGGATTAGGAAGAAGTCTCCAAAGGAAAGAGGAATAAAGACTGTTCCTACCAGAAAAACAGCATTTACAACAAACTCTGATATTTATTATGTTTCAACCAGTGATCTGTGCTCTGGAAACAGAATGGTAAACAAGGCACATAAGGTCTAGAGTTTTTGTTCCAGTAAGGGACAGCTATCAAACAAAGAGAAAAATATTAGTTATGAGCACTGCATATAACTAAAACAAGAGAACATGGTAGAATGTGACTGGGGACTATTTGAGTGCCAGTGGTCAGGGACAGCCCCACTAGAGAGGTGCCATTTATGACAAGGAGCATGAGCCATCAGAGAAAGGAATGAAAAGAAAACTTCCATAGCAAGATCATGGAATTCCTGTAACGAGAGAAATAAAAGCAGCCAGTAAGATGAATTGTTAGGGAATTGTATGTTGAATTTAGTCTTGAGAGTGTGAAAGTCCAGGCGGGGTGGCTCATGCCTGTTATCCCAGCTCTTTGGGAGGCTGAGGAGAGTGGATCATGAGGTCAGGAGACCAAGACCCTTCCAGACAACATGGTGAAACCCCATCTCCACTAAATACAAAAATATAGCTGGGCGCGGTGGTGCGTGCCTGTAGTCCCAGCTTCACGGGAGGCTGAGGCAGGGGAATCACTTGAACCTGAGATGCGGAGATTGCAGTTAGCAGAGATCGTGCCACTGCACTCCAGCCTGGGTGACAGAGTGAGACTCCATCTCCCCCCACCCCATGCCCCCCCCCAAAAAAAAGGTGTGACAAATATTTTATGGCTATAAGAAAGGAAGGGATTTTTCTAGTATAGTGTCTGCTATTAAAGTGAGAAGGACCTGAAGATAAAATAATAAGGAAGATGATACAATTTTTCATTTGGTTGAAAGAAAGGGAATACTGAGCCCAGATGGTGGCAGAGTTATAAAAGGAAGGAGAAGATTTTTTTTTTTTAAGAGAGATGTAGATGATCAGTATGTTAAGACTTAGATGTGACAATCAAAAGATTTAAAGGTAAAAATACTGATACAATTAAGGAAGACAAGTAGCTGCATAGTTTGGTTGGTTCCCTGTGAATGATGATGCAATTCACCAAGAAAAGGAATTCAAGTACAGGTTTAGTCTTCCTTTTCAGTGAAGGGTAAGTAAGTGGGGACAGAAGAATACTTTAGTCTGAGACATGTTGATTTTGTGACACTTGCAAGATTCTCAGTAGTCAGCATATAATTAGAAAAATAAATCTAATGCTTAATAGACAAAGCAGAACACTTCAAATTCAGTAAAAATGATGAGAGAAAATCATGCAAGAACTATTTGGGATTGTTAGAATTTACGTGAATAAATTCAACATCTGATTACCAATCTGCAAGATCTTCCAAACATAAATCAGAAAGCCTTGTCATACATAGTTCTGTCATTACCAGATGAGAATTCTCTGAAGAAACCACTTATGAACAGCTTCAAGGAAAACTCCCTCCATGAAATAGAAAATCCTCCCGTCAGTTGATATTCTTTTGAAGTCAGCAAGAATGGATCTAACAAATAGGCTTAAACTTGGAAATCCTCAAGCTACTTTAATTCTGTTAATCTCCAAGGTGAATTTTATGGGTACTTAGATTCCAAATTCAAATCCTAATTTGTTCTCTGTATTGTGCCTTACATATGTGGGTATTTAACATAGAGGAGTTACCTTTCTGTGCCATAAATACAAGAGATACAAGAAAATAGAATTCTTATTGAGAAATAGGGAAGAAAAATGTAGGTACCCTTACAATTGGGAAAAAATATGCCATTATATAATTAAACATACAGTGAATTACTTCTATTTTCCGATCATGAAAAATCAGAAGTTGTAAAATATATTATCTGTCAACATAAAAAAAGTCACTATGTGACACAGAAAAATCATTGGGCTTAGGTTCAGAATACCATATCCAAGTCTCAATACCACCATTTATCAACTGTGAGAATGTAGACAAGAAATTTAATCTCTCTAAGCTCCACTCTATCTGAAAAATGAGAAAAATAGTTCCTAACTTGCAGGTTTGTCATGGCAATTAAATGAAAACCCATGTAAAAAGCAATGTATAAACCACATAGGATTAAACCATGTAAATTTCAGTTATGGATGGCACCTTTTAACCAAGTGTTAATTAAACAGATAAATAGGACATACACCTGACTGAAATTAAGTCCCAGGCATGACTAGAGAACAACAGAGAATCGGGTCTAGATCCAGTTCTATTTCTACCTAAAACCTGTGATTCAGTCGCTCCCTACAAGAACCAGGAAGCTAAAGACAGTTACTTCTTATAGTCTTTCAAGTTTGATGGGGTGCTGAGAAAACAGTATAAAAGAAAGAGGATTGTGAGGTTGACAATCTCATTACCTGAATTATAATTCAAAGAGGACAACTCAATTCAATTGGCTTAAGTACCAATTAGTTAAAAGACAAATTAAAGCTGTGATTCCATGCTTAAGGGCAAGGTGAAGCTTTGAAAGTCATGGCATGAAATCCAGGATATAGTGACTTTCTGAAGTTCCCAATGTGCTGAAGCTCATAAGCTGTTATTAATTGCTATGAAAGTCAGATAACCTAATCTCAAAAAAATGCTTCGTATTGAATTTAAATGCTAGCTTACTTTTACACTGTTTATAAAATAATGTATATCAATATTTTATTGTTTTAAAGAAAATTTACTATTAACTAGATGCAACATTATTTTTAAAAGTTAAAATCCCTGTTTTGATAAATAAGGTGTGGTATCTAGTAAAAATTAGAAAACCAAAAGGAAATTTTTAAGATCTTTAAGTTAGAGGTTCTCAAAATGAGCTGCTCATTACAATTTCCTGGGAAGCTTTGTAAACATACCATTTTATGGGCTTTATCCCTAGAGGATCTAATTTAACATATAGAGGCCAGTCCTTGGCAACAGTCGTTTTAGAAGCTCCATGAGTAATGCTAATATAAAATCGATGCTAAGCATCTCTTACCTCAAGATGAGACGCATGGACTTTACATAGATCCCAAGGCTTTAAGGCATGCCCTTGCCATTCAAGCATTACCACTACAAGTCTCTGAGTAAATAGGAGGAGAATGGCAACAATTCTATTTTAAATCTTAAGATATTTTAATTTAAAGTGACATAAAATAATTTCATGCCCTAATCAGTTTATTAATATTCTTATTTAGTTTCTCTATACCTTGTCATAACCAAGAGAATGGTTAACAGCTTCCTTTTTTCTGTCAACCTTTTGGCCATTGTGGTCATACACAATAGTTCTACACTGAATTTGTCAAAACCATCAAAATCATCATCCCTCAATACAAAATCACAGCTCAGGAGGTTAACTCATTTATTTATCTGGAAATATGCTTTGAAGAATACATACATATATATATATATATATATATATATATATATATATATATTTTATTGCATTTTAGGTTTTGGGGTACATGTGAAGAACATGCAAGATTGTTGCATAGGTACACACATGGCAGTGTGGTTTGCTGCCTTCCTTCCCCTCACCTGTATCTGTCATTTCTCCCCATGCTATCTCTTCCCACCTCCTCACCACCGCCCCCCTGTCCCTTCCCCATTTCCCCCCAACGGACCCCAGTGTGTATTTAACCTAGGAGACCAATCAGAATGCGACTCCCCTTCAAAGGTATAAGATTTTTCAGGAGTCAAGCTAAAGATTTTATAGTAGTTATGTGTAAGTGACTGTGTCTTCCTCAAACTTTTTCAAACTGTTCATTCTTCTATTAAGTACCTTTCAAAATAGTACACACAGCAGTACATTACATGAATATTGTTGGTTTTGTCTTTAGATTGCTCAACAGCCCTCATCCATGCAGACTATTCTATAGTCCTGCATAGAGAATACAAGTCAGTCTCTTTATCCTTAATAAGAGAGCTTGATTTTTCCTTATGCATACCAATTACCTTAAAACATAAGTGCAATACTACAGGCAAGACCTACTCCAAATGCTCTACTAAACTGCTATACAACTCCTGCCAAGAACAGAGCTGACATAACTGATCTGTGTAACATTATCTGAATTCTAATCCACTACCAGTTTATTTATTTAGATTATAAAGTCTCCTCTTGTAACAAAATAGTTAATGAGAAAGCTAAATAACTGGTCTAGTTCTTATAAAGATATCATGTCATGTTTGCTTGCAAGACAATAAATTAATTTTGAGCATACATAAATATAATTCTACATAAAATATATAGTATATATAACATAATTTAGATTAGTATTATATTAAGACCAAATTATTAAATTTTATAATATTTAAACCAGTAATGTCTACTAGAACTTCATGCAATAACGAGAATAATGAAAATGTTTTATTCTTTGCTAATCAATATGGTAGCAAAGAGACATGTAGCTATTGAACAATTGACATGTGGTTAATAAAATAGATTAAATTTTTAAGTTTGTTTAATTTTAATACATTTAACATTTATTTTAAATGGCTATATATAAATAGCTCAGATTTTGACAAATTGAGTTTTTCTAATTAAAAGAGATGAATGCTGTTATGGCTTACATGATGTGTTTAAAATATGGTGATTTATTGAGAAATAACACAGCATGAAGTATTAGAATTTTTAACCGAAAACATATTAAAATGTATATTATGTAGTGATACCAAAAATAGACAACCATTTTCTCTACAGGTTTTCTGAAATTATTGTATTCTGTGCTTTCAAAGTCACCTAAATTATTTTTATAATTTTCAGGTTTTGTTTCTAAACTATGACTTATATAAGAAAGATTCAACATGATAATTAAAAGTGCTCCTCCTCAAATAATGAATTGAGGGGATTCTGAAATTTGTATAAATCATAACTATATTTTCTTATAACTAAATTTGTATTTGTTATTCATAGGGATACCCTAATGTGCTGTGAAAGAATTTTGATAAAATGTACAACACATTGATATGCTGAAATCATAAATGGACTTTTCAGAATTAGTGTCACTCTTACACTCTTAATTATATGCAATAAAAATCCTTAACAAGTAGTTCACTAATGCTATTATTTAGTTTATGATTAATAATACAAGCAATTTAAGAGTAATATACGATAGCCAAAATCATCACATTGGTTAAAAATGCTTGGTTGAGTGATAAACTGATTAGCTAAGTCATAAATTTTGCTTCTGTTTGTTCTTCACCCATAGATATCTTATATGGTTCCAATTGAAAGGAATTTAGTGTTTGGATCATCTTTTAGTTTGCTTCTTTTTTAATATAGAAGTTGCAATTGCAGAATGTTTACAAAAGAATCTCCCAAAAGCATCTTCAAGAGCTTCTATAGACTGTCTAACCACTGGTTAGGAAACACTGCTGCCTCCAGGTTATCATTCACTTTCTCTCTTTTCCAAAGTGCCTTTAAACATGCTCTGCAAAAAGGCATCACTTGATGCTGCAGAGCAATCCCACCTTCAAGTTCTGCATTAAAAATCTTTCACAAGCCAGGTGTTTTCCCTTTGCTTTAAATTCTCTATAAAATTGAGTATATTCTCAAAGAATTTTACAATTAGTAGAGGTATTCAGATGAGCAGAGAGACATCTATATTAATGTCTTTCCCGACAGCATGCAACTTTCAAGAAGCAGTCATGATTCAAACTCAGAAATTCTATTTCCAGATTGCTACTGTTTCCACTCCACTGGACTTTCTTTTCTCATTAGGACAAGCAAAGAAAAATGTCAAAATACAGTGCAAATGACAAATATAAAATAAGCTTAATAACTATTTTTATTTGTATGTGCATGTGCTTTAAAATAAAATTTTCTCTATAAAAATAAGGTGGTCCAAGAGAGCAAAGCAGCAAGAGCTGCTGGAACAGCCACTCAATTAACATTTTCCTCCCATACTACCTGGGATTTTTAGTTCTTTTCTGTTTCTTGGTGATCTGTTAGTTTATATATATATATATGTGTGTGTGTGTGTGTGTGTGTGTGTGTATATATATATATATATATATATATATATATATATATGTAGAGAGAGAACTCTGACTTCCTGTTCCACTTTGTCTTAAAATCAATTATTCAAATTAGTCATCAATACTGACTGAACAGGTTTTCCAGATGTATTCTATGTCTAGTCCTCAACTTTTGTGAAAATGGAAATTCAGTGCATTATTATTTTACTATTTAAGAAAGACTCAATTACATATAATTTTACTTAAATTTTGGAATGGCTGCTATTTACTGAAAACCATATAAAACCCAGGAAGAATCTTTGAATGTAACTTAATCATCAGCAGTAATTAAACATAAAAGTGCTTCTAGTTTATTTTGAGAGGTATCTCAGTACGACAGTGTGTGTTGCTGATTGCACTCATTGTTTTTGCTTAACTGAACATGAACAATCTCATCTCTACATTTTACATCATAAAGCAATCTCAATTTAGAGTTACTGATTTATTTTTTGTTTTTATACGATCTCTATTTAAATGCTCCTCTTGGAACATATATTTTCAACCAATAAAAATTTTATAATTTTACTGTAAATGATTTCTCAGAATGCTTTTTGAGTGGGTCTGAGAACTAAAATATTACCATTATATTTCTCCTTTCCCAAACTCCCACCCCTATGTGGAATGCTCTAAGATAGCTTAATAGTTACTGTTGTTTACAAAAAAATTAAAATAAACACAGTATACTATCCTTAAGTTTGAATTATTTTATATATTTTAGGATTTTTTGCAAAGAAGAATAAAGACAATCCTCCAATGAAACTTTTTAGAATGGCAAATTATTTTCTATAAATTCTGCTTATAGATAAAATCCTCACAAATTCTATAAATACTCTTCTCCAGTGAATAGTTGACCCCTAATTAACTGCTTTTCCTTATTTTGGAAAGGTATTGTAAAGAAGTCTGTTTTAGTGTGTGCAAAGTCACGTGCTTATGGACTTTTTGGTCAGTCATAGTTATTCACAGAAACAATATGAAATAACTTTTGAAAGCTCAAAGGTTGACCTCATACACTAATTCTACTGCATTTTTTACAGTGGTACTCTAAGTTCTGGAGTTGAAGGTTTATATAGTAAATATAATAACTTTTTAACACCATCAACAACAAAGAAAATATGCTATGGTGGTGACAAAACTTTAAACATAAAACAAGAGCACCAATAAGATTAGAAATGTATTTAGTACTTCTTAAATTTAAGGAGTATTTTTGTTTGTTTCTCACTCTTCATATATTTTAAACCTTTACACCTTCAGAGACTTAAGAACCTAAGTACAGCTATACCCAGACAAAACTGATAGAATCATAAATTTTGTACCATTCTTAACCCCAATTAATTTAATTACCATAAGAGATCTGGAGAGAAACTGTGATCCAGCCAGTTAAGTAATAGGTCGAGATTGTGAGACTGAGTATACTAATAATGACTCCTACTGAGCTTGCTGTAAGGCCAGGTACATGTAATTTGTAAATATTTCTTCCAGTCCTATAGTAATCTCAGAAACATAGTCAAAATATGTTTTCAAAATAACAATCTTTGCATTTCTCACTCTCTCTTCACAGAGTAGCTTCCTCCTCATGTTTGGTTTCAATCATACCTGGAAGAACAGAGCACATAACAGAAAAATATTTTTTCCCCTGAAAACAAAAAAATTCCTGTCACAGGCCAAATCTGAGACGAATATTTGTAAATGAGCATTTTATTGTGAAGGGCTCTCAGATACAACCCTTGAGAGAGAGTGAGAGAAACAGGATTGATCTGCTGGAAGGAAAAGGTAGACTGAGATACATTTTCAAAAGAGGCCTCAGCAAATCCCTTGGCTTGCTCTTAAGTTGGGAAGACCCTGAAGAGATTAACCAAAGTGAAACAATGGATATGTGAATTGCAGCTCCCATAAGACTCTGTTGTTGAATGCAGGCTGCCCCCAGGGAGCAGGTACAACCTTGCCTGAGGCAGCTCTGCTTGGACAAGAGCCATTTCTGGCAAGAGACTCAGCTGTAACTGTCACATCCTCACTCCCAGAAGTGGGAAATGAGTGTTTAGATTGTGAAGGGATATGGGGGTGCAGCTCAGCATTTAATACAGTTAATTAGTAGAAATTTTACAGTAGCAAATTGCACATCAACACCACACAGAAGGACGATGGGTGAACTCTTGGAGGAAAAGTCATGCACCTTGTTCAAAAGCTTTCGTTTCCTTATTATCACCGGACTCCTTTCCTTTGTAGTTCTGTTTTTGGAAGTGGTGGTGAAGAGGGTAAGGGGAGATGTCTGGACAAATTCTAGAGGTGTTATTCTTTGGTTTCACATTCTAACTTATACATTGAGGTACACATCAAACATTATTTCTTGGTTAATGCCTCTTGAAATTTTTCATTTTGAGGCTTTTAATATATATATAAAACAATGAGAGTTAAATTAGCAAACTATCTGTAACGAAAAAGAAAGTGTACTAGAGTGAAATTTTGTTCTCTATATAGGAGATGAAGATACAGACAGACAGATCTAGATAGACTGATCAATTTGTGTATGTATAGTGAAACAGCATACTATAGCATAACAATAAAAAAATGTGAAGTCAAAATAAGAAGTAGACAATAAAGGGTTTTTTGTTTGTTTGTTTGTTTGTTTTATTTTTTTGGTAGTGTAACACACCCAGAATATGCTGACCTATTGTATTTAAAACAAATTTTAGGAAAAATATCACTTGGTTTATATCATAGATCTGACTCAAATGGTTAAATAATTACCAATTATTACACATACATTTAGATTCAAATTAAACCAGATAAATCACGGAATTTAGGGCACATTCTACTTCTCCTTAGGAAGAGTTGTTTTTAAGCTAACCTTTCATTTGTTTGTGGGCCACCTAGAGAGATCACGTGGATAATCTAAAAATTACCTAACCCTGGGCTTTATAAAAATCATATTAGAGAATACTTGTATCTCTTCTTTGATTCCCTTCTCTATTATCTGACCAAAAGCACTTGACTTTAGTACCCTTCCCAACTTCTGTGTTTCCCTATTCTCTCTGCTTGATTTTGGTAGTTTTCAGATTATTGAATGTCAGGTTTTGATTTGCTAAACAACTGATGTGAGAAAAATAAGCAACAGAAAATCCTATTTCCTTAAGAAGAAAGTGATAAATTGAGCCTGGCCTTTCTGACAAGAAAAAAATAATTTTCTTACTTTTTGAAAATAAAGCCTATTATCATTACTATGAGTTCTCATACAACCTTTGGAATCAGGTGTGATATAAATGCATTTCAATACTAAATAAATATGGTTACTATGGTTATAATATACTTCTCTGATAACAATGTTCCAAAACAATTATAATGAAGTCACTCAAGGTTTTTGGATACCACTAGCTGCAGAATTTATTGCAGCTCATTTTTCTCTTCCTACCCCTTCATTCCGAAAATGACACATATTCACTGCAAAATTCCTGTGTACCTTTAATCTACAATATACCTCATCACTATTCCTTGATTTCCTTCCTCATTGCTACTTATTTAGCTGAATCTTTGTCATTCTTTACCTAGCCTTTGAAATGATCTCCTTAGGGAATCTATGCCTCTAATCTCTTACTCATCCAAAACTAGCCCTTGCATAACTTAGTAAAGCATAGGTCAGATATATTTTATTCCTTTGTTAAAATCTCTTAATTAGTACTTAGAAAATAAAATTCATGGAGAAAGCAAGATGGCCAAATACAGCTCTGGTCTGCAGCTCCCAGCGAGACCAACACAGAAGGTCGGTGATTTCTGCATTTCCAAATGAGGTACTAAGTTCATCTCACTGGGACTGGTTAGACAGTGGGTCCAGCCCACAAAGGGTGACAGAAGTAGGGTGGAGCATCGCCTCACCTGGGAAGCGCAATGGTCAGGGAACTCCTCTCCTAGCCAAGGGAAGCAATGAGGGACTGTGTCATGAGGGACAGTGCTATCCAGCCCAGATAATATGCTTTTCCCATGGTCTTTGCACCCTGCAAACCAGAAGACTCCCTTGGGTGCCTACACCACCAGGGCCCTGGGTTTCAAGCACAAAACTGGACAGCTGTTTGAGCAGACCTTGAGCTATCTGCAGGAGGTTTTTTTTTCATACCCCAGTGGTGCTTGGAATGCCAGTGAAACAGAACTGTTCACTCCCCTGGAAATGGGGCTGAAGCCAGGGAGCTGAGCGGTCTTGCTCAGCAAATCCCATCCCCACAGAGCCCAACAAGCTTAAATCCACAGGCTTGAAATTCTCGCTGCCAGAACGGCACTCTGAAGTCGATCTGGGACACCTGAGCTTGGTGGTGGGAGGGGCATCCACTATTACTGAGGCTTGAGTAGGTGGTTTTCCCCTCACCATGTAAACAAAGCTGCAGGGACATTCAAACTGGTGTGGGGCCCACCACAGTGCAGCAAAGTCACTGTAGCCAGACTGCCTCTCTAGATTCCTCCTCTCTGGGCTGGGTATCTGAAAGAAAGCCCAGTGAAGGGATTATAGATAAAACTCCCATCTTCCTGGGACAGAGCACCTGGGAGAAGGGGTGGCAGTGGGCGCAGCTTCAGCAGACTTAAGCTGGCTCTAAAGACATCAGTAGATCTCCCAGCACAGTGCTCAAGCTCTGCTAAGGGACAGACTGCCTCTTCAGGTGGGTCCCTGATCCCCATGCTTCCTGACAGAGACACCTCCTAGCAGGAGTCAACAGACATTTCATACAGGAGCGCTCCAGCTGGCACCTTGTGGGTACTCCTCTGGGATGAAGCTTCCCGAGGAAGGAACAAGCAGTAATCTTCCTCAGAAAACTTATAGTCATGGCAGAAGGGAAAGAAAACACATCTTTCATCACATGTTGGCAGCAAGGAGGAGTACAGAGTGAAGGGAGGAAAAACGCCCTTATAAAATCTTCAGATCTCTTGAGAACTCAGTCACTATCATGAGAACATCATGGAGCTAACTGCCCCCATGATTCAATTACTTCCCACTAGGTTTCTTCCATGACACGTGAGGATTATGGGAACTATGATTCAAGATCAGATTCTACCAGAGGTACAGAGAGGAGCTGGTACCATTCCTTCTAAAAATATTCCAAACAATTGAAAAGGAGGGACTCCTCCTTAACTCCCTAATTTTATGAAACCAGCATCATCCTGAAAACAAAACCTAGCAAAGACACAACAAAAAACATAACTTCAGTACAACATCCATAATGAACACTGATGTGGAAATCCTCAATAAAATACTGGCAAACCAAATCTAACAGCACATCAAAAACCTTATCCACCATGATCAAGTCAGCTTCATCCTGTGATGCAAGGCTGGTTCAACATAATGAAAATCAATAAATGTAATTCATCACATAAACAGAACCAATGACACAAACAACATGATTATTGCAATTGATGCAGAAAAGGCCTTTGATAAAATTCAACGTCCCGTCATGTTAAAAACTCTCAATAAACTGGGTATTGATGCAAATATCTCAAAACAGAAAGAGCTATTTATGACAAAGCCACAGCCATTATCATACTGAATGGGCAAAAGCTGGAAGCATTCCCTTTGAAGACCGGAACAAGACAAGGTTGCCTTCTCTCACTACTCCTATTCAACATAGTATTGGAAGTTTTGGCCAGGGCAATCAGGTAAGAGGAAGAAATAATGGGTATTCAAATAGAAAGAGAGGAAGTCAAATTGTCTCTGTTGCAAACATGATTCTATATTTAGAAAACCCCATCATCTCAGCCCCAAAACTCCTGAAGCTGAAGCAACTTTCACAGTCTAGGATACAAAATCAATGTGTAAAAATCACAAGCATTCTTTTATGCCAATAATAGACAAGCAGAGAGCCAAATCATGAGTGAACTCCTATTCACAATTGCTCTAAAGAGAATAAAATACCTAGGAATACATGTAACAAGGGATGTGAAGGACCAATTTAAGGAAAACTACAAACCACTGCTCAAGGAAATAAGAGAGGACACAAACAAACGAAAAAAAATTCCATCTTCATGAACAGGGAGAATCAATATCATAAAAATGGCCACTCTGCTCAAAGTAATTTATAAATCCAATACTATTCCCATCAAACTACCATTGACATTCTTCAGAGAATTAGGGAAAACTACTTTAAATTTCATATGGAATCAAAGAAGACCCCATATAGACCAGGCAATCCTAAAAGAAAAGAACAAAGCTGCAGGCATCATGCTACCTGACTTCAAACTATACTGCAAGGCTATAGTAACCAAAACAGCATGGCACTGGAACCAAAACAGAGATAAAGACCAATGGAACAGAACAGAGACCTCAGAAATAACACCACATATCTACAACCATCTGATCTTTGATAAACCTGACAAAATCAAGCAATGGGGAAAGGATCTCCTATTCAATAAATTTTGCTGGGAAAACTGGCTAGCCATATGCAGAAAACTGAAACTGGACCCCTTCCTTATACCTCATACAAATTAACTCAAGATTGATTAGAGACTTAAATGTAAAACCCAAAATCATAAAGACCCTAGAAGAAAATCTAGACCAGGCGTCCCCAAACTTTTTACACAGGGGGCCAGTTCACTGTCCCTCAGACCGTTGGAGGGCCGCCACATACTGTGCTCCTCTCACTGACCACCAATGAAAGAGGTGCCCCTTCCTGAAGTGTGGCGGGGGCCGGATAAATGGCCTCAGGGGGCCGCATGCGGCCCGCAGGCCGTAGTTTGGGGACGCCTGATCTAGACAATGCCATTCAGGACATAGGCATGGGCAAAGACTTCATGACAAAAATGCCAAATGCAATTGCAACAAAAGCCAAGTTTGACAAATGGGATTTAATTAAACTAAAGAAGTTCTGCACAGCAAAAGAGACTACCGTCATGGGCAACCTACAGAATGCGAGAAACATTTTTCAATCTACCTATCTGACAAGGATTTAATATCCAGAATTTATAAGAAACTTAAACAAATTTACAAGGAAAAAAACAAACAACCCCATCAAAAAGTGGACAAAGGATATGAACATACACTTCTCAAAAGAAGACATTTATATGTTCAACAAAGTCATAAAAAAATGCAACATCGCTGATCATTAGAGAAATGCAAATCAAAACCCCAATGAGATACCATTTCACACCAGTTAGAATGGTGATTTTTAAAACATCAAGATACAATAGATTCTAGTGAGGCTGTGGAGAAATAGGAATGCTTTTACACTGTTGGTGGGAATGTAATTAGTTCAACCATTATGGAAGACAGTACAGTGATTCCTCAAGGATCTAGAACCAGAAATACCATTTGTCCCAGCAATCCCATTACTGGGCATATACACAAAGAAATATTCTACTGTTAAGACACATGCACACGTATATTTATTGCAGCACTATTTACAAATAGCAAAGTCATAGAACCAACTCAAATGTCCATCAATGATAGATTGGATAAAGAAAATGTGGCACATGTACACCATGGAATACTATGCAGCCATAAAAAGGATGAGATCACGTCCTTTGTAGAGACAGGGATGAAGCTGAAAACCATTATTCTCAGCAACCTAACACAGGAACAGAAAACCAAATACCGCATGTTCTCATTTATAAGTGGGAATTGAACACTAAGGACACATGGACACAGGGGAGAGGAACAATACACACCAGGGCCTGTTGCAGGGTCGGGGTGAAGGGAGGGAATTTAGAAGACAGGTTAGTAGATGCAGCATACCACCATGTACACATATACCTATGTAACAAACTTGCATGTTCTGTGCATGTATCCTGGAACTTAAAGTAAATTTAAAAAAAAAAAAAAGAAAAGAAAATATGGCAGGGGCAGGGAGACCTACAAGAGCCAGATCGTTATAAACTTTGAATGTCATGCCAAGAAGTTGCACTTTATCTTGAAATAAATCAAGAACAGGGCAAAAATATGAATGAATTGGCATTATGGAAGGACTGCTTACTCTGGTTGTGGTGTAGAGAATAAATTGAAGAAAAGACTGAAGGCATAAAGAGATATTGAGGGGTATTATAGTAATTCAGGCAAGATGACTCTACCTGGTAGACCTTCAATAACTGTCTGCTGCATAAACCAGCAATTTTAACAATTCACAGCCTTCAAATCCAAGAGCAGAATCTCTGCCATCATTTCATTATTTAGAATTGGACCATGCTACAGTTACCTGTTCCTACACATTTAGGACTACTCAGGACCAGCCATTACTCAATATTTCAATGATATAGTGATGTAAGAGGGTAAAATTATGAAGTACATTTCTAGCCTTCCAGAAGCACATTATTAAGACATCAAAGTCATAAAACAAGCTAATAATGGATATAAAAATAAGTAAAAATAATTAATAATAAATTTTGAAATATAAGATGGACTTCAAAATACCTTTTAAGTGATAAAGAGGTTGTTACAGACTGGAACAGTCAGACATTTCATGTGGAGTGACCATGAAGAAATTAAACTGGACTAAATAGAGTGAACTAAAAAAAAAAAAAAACACAAACATATATACATACATATATACACATACACACACACACACATACATATATGTTTACATAGCTTCTTGATTATTAAAGTGAGAGAATTTTTGATCAGGTGGACTATATTGTAATATCAGAGTGAGCTAATATATTAAGTAACTGCTGCTACCTTTGACATTTTTAAGGCAGGCAACGTAGTAAAGATAGTTGGGTGTTTCTTGATCAATCATCTTAGTCACTTCAAAATACTAATTATCCCTTGTAAATGTTAATAATAGAAGCAATAAAGAACAGATGGCCAAATGATCAGAAAACAGCTGCTGTTTTTCTGTCAAACCCAAAGATGTGAGCAATGTTTCTAAACAAGGGCCCAGCAGAGAAATCATGGTGATGAAATTTCTGCTCCAAGCCTATGCCATACATCTTCTATCTAAAGCTGCTTAAAGGCATTTACAGGCAGTAAGGGCCATAATGGTGTTGATGATCTCCGCTGTATGGAGCGTTCTGAGATAACAGGCAGGTCACCTTCTGCAGGCCTGCCAGCGAACTTGAGGGATAATCTCTTCAAAGCTCAGGATAAGCTCCCCAGCATCATTCCGTTTTCTGCTCTTAGGATCTTGATGAGCTTAGGAATCAAGCTGAAGAGAACACTTAATCTAAATGCGCTCTAGTGTTCCACACAAATGGGATCATTGCCATTAACAAAGACAAAAGGAAGATTTTTCTGAGTTTACCTAGAATAGCTGTTCCTGCCCTTTACACTGCCTGCCCTGACATTTTGATTTTCATCTTCTGGATCTTCTTTCTCCCTTCCTCTTTTATTTACCATCCCCTACCTTGCTCCTGTGCCAGTTTGAGCAGAGCAGAAGAGAAGATATATCAACATGTTTAGCAATAAATGTATCTGATAATTTTTGGAAAATCTATTGGCATTTTATAATATTTTTTACATTTATTTACAACAGATATGTATATTATTTATCTTGAATCATTCACATAAATCCATAAGTCAAACTCGCAAATGACCACACATATCTGGCCATTAAGTATGGGAACTTTCTATGATTTATTGTGTGCCTGAATGAGTACGAACTTTAGGCATCTATTTGTACTGAAATAAAAGGCAAAGTTTCAGGTTCTCAGCCTCTTCTTGCTGACAGCAGACACTGAGAGCCTACAGGAGCCCCTTTTAGCTACATCTATGTGGACTGGCAGCAATCTTAAGCCAAAGCAGCTGGACCCTGGCTCCAGGAAACTGAACTTTCTGGAGCCAATGCAGTGATGTCCAGAGTAAGATCACTTGATGTAAGTTCATACAATTTTAGAAATTTTCTCCCTGAGGATGGTGGGGAAAGGATTGAACAGTTATTCTTGAGCCGGATGTGTCTTTTCCCAGATATCGGAACAGATGAAGATTTGAAGTGAATTTTGCTTTCTCAACAGTGGAAACCTTCCAGCTCCTTTCCCTTCCTCACAGGCCCTCCCCTCTTCAATGTGCATTGTAAATGTTTCAGAGACTGACTAATAACACACCAAATTTAATTCCATTTCTTACTGGCTTACAGCCAAACCACATGTCCCTGTTTCCCATGGAGTTTGGCATGGACACGTGCCTGAGTTCTAGGTAACGAAATATGAATGGAAATAATGTAGACTTTTACTCTTGGCTCTTAAAAATCTCCCAGGGATGATCCTCCTGTTTTTCCCCTTCTAGCTGCTTGACCCAACCAAGCATGCTGACCTTGAATCAAGCATTAAAGAAAGAGACACAAATGGAAGAACTGTGGATAACTGGATTGCTTGCATTTATTATTTGTTAGAGTAGTTCTAGTTAAGTTCTAGTCATACTCTTACAGTGTGGCTGTTACTCTAGGACATGCTTCTTACCTGTAAGGCTAGGCCTTCTGGAAGTCTCAACCAAATGCCTGAATTTTCAGTGAGGTCTTTCCACTCCAGGCAGCCCAGAACTCCCATACCTCCCAACATTTTTCAACCTTTGCTAGCTTTTTTCGGCTCTCGTGCCTAAAGGATCTGCTCTCTGGTAAGGCCCAGGAAATTTCTCCTGTTCATTAGTAACCCAATAGTTGGGGAAAAAAAAACCTGTAGGGAACTAGTGAACATCCACAAAGACAACTGATTTCACTCCCAACACAGACACAAAGCTTTCACTACCTTGGTATCACCACCCAGCAAATCTCTATCATTTCAGCAGCCTTGAATTGCAATCTCTGCCACTTACAGGTCAGTAAGACTCTACTTGGACTCTATCATACTGCACCAAAATGACCTACTGAATATTCTGAATGTTACTGAAGCATACTAGCCTACATTATTCCCTACCTCTAAGTCACTATATTAGTCAAGATTCTTTAGAGGAACAGAACTAATAGAATATTGTATATGTAGAAGTGAGACTTTTTTTGTTTTTTGTTTTTGAGACAGACTCTATCTCTGTTGCCCAGGCTGGAGTGCAGTGGAGCGACCTTGGCTTACTGCAACCTCTGCCTCTCTGGTTCAAGGAATTCCCCCGCCTCAGCCTCTCAAGTAGCTGTGATTACAAGTGCCCGCCACCACAACTGGGTATTTTTAAATTTTATTTATTTATTTATTTATTTATTTATCTATTATCTTGCGATGGAGCCTTGCTCTGTCACCCAGCCTGTAGCACAGTGGCACGATCTCGGCTTACGGCATTCTCCGCCGCCTGAGTTCAAACGATCCCCCTGCCTCAGCCTCCTGAGTAACTGGGATTACAGGCATGTACCACCACCCTGAGCTAATTTTTTTCATTTTAGTAGAGACGGGGTTTCACCATGTTGGCCAGCATGGTCCTGAACTCCTAATCTGAGTCAATCCGACTGCCTCCATCTCCCAGAGTGCTGGGATTACAGGTATGAGCCCCCATGCCGAGCCAAAAGGGAGTTTATTAAGAATCGCATGATCACAAGTTGAAGTCTCAGGCTGTCTGCAAGCTGAGGAGCAAGGAAACCAGCAGTGGCTCAATCTGAGTTCCAAAATCTCAAAAGCAAGGAAGCCTACAGTGCAGGCTTCAGTGTGGTCAAAGGCCTGAGAGCTCCTGGCGAACCATGGGTGTAAGTCCAAGAGTTCAAAAGCCAGAAATCTTGGAGTCTGATGTTCCAGGACAGAAAGCACCCAGCATGGGAGAAAGATGGAGGCCAGTATGCTCATTCCACCTTCTTCTGCCGGCTTTTCCTAGCTGCACCAGCAGACAATTGAATGGTGCTCACCCAGATTGATGGTGGGTCTACCTCTCCCAGTCCACTGACTCAAATGTTAATCTCCTTTGGCAACACCCTCACAGACACACCCACAAACAATACTTTGCATCCTTCAATCCAATCAAGTTAGCACTTGATATGAACCATCACCAAGTCTACCGCTTGTCAACTTGAACCAATACACATCTCACAAAATCATAATCTCCAAGTAAAGACAATAATACGATCATAATTATGCTTAACATAATACAGCTATCCTTTGTACAACCATAAGCGCATCAATCCTTAACCTAAATGCTATTACATAAAGTTAACAACACTTAAATGCTGATATGAAGAAAATTAATCTTATGTCACATGATAAAAGAAAAAGAAAAAAATAAAATGAAGATGTTTTCTTAGTACAATTGTATATACATGTACAAACATATTCTTAAAATAAGGAGGAAGTGCTTACAATTACAGTCCTCATTTCTGTAACTGGTCACATGGTCAAAACTGGTATTGATAACTACCTTCTTTTACCTATTCTGTATTCCCTTTGCCTTCAGCAAGCACTTCAGCAGGTAATGGGTTTTTTTACCTGGTGGCATGACACAAACTTCATTCCTGAAGGCTCTGGGCCATTTGTAATCTTGCCTGGACTGGGTTGTCTTAGTTTCCCATTGACATTAATCACAGGGCATGGTGACACCCTAAGGGATCTCCTGAATTCCACACATACTCTTCCTTACCTCCATTGTGGAGTAGTAGACTGATTTCATCTTGATAGTCCCGGTCAATAACCCCAGTCAACACTATAACTCCCTTCTTAGCCTGTTGCCTTAAAGGTAGGAGGAGCCCAGAGTGGCCATACAGCAATCTTAGCTTTCAGTTTAATGGAATTGTTGTGCTTCCTGGTGGCAGCACTCCCCCCTCAGGAACTAAGACCTCTAGGCCAGCAGAACATAATGTGTTGGGAGCAGGAAGTAAAAATTTTGCTAGTGGGTCACTAGGGGTGATGGTGGGTGGTACCACTTCCACTTCCACCCCTTGATTCCTAGACTCATGAATCCAGACAATGGGAAAAACAGCACCATAATATACAGGATGCTGATTCAGAGCATACACAGCCTTCTGGAGAACTTTGTCCCAGCCCTACAAAGCATTATCACCTAGTTGACATTGCAATTGTGACTTCAAAAGGCCTTTCCACCATTCTATTAATCCAGCTGCTCCAGGATGATGGGGAACATACTAAGACAAGGGAATTTTTTGAGCATGAGCCCACTGCCACACTCAGTTAATTGTAAAGTGAGTGCATTCGTCAGAGGCAATGCTGTATGGAATACTATGACAGTGGATAAGGCATTCCATGAATCAACGGATGGTAGCCTTGGCAGAAGCATGGCTTGCCTGATAGGTAAACCCATATCTGAAGCGTCTATTCTGGTGAGGACAAACTGCTGACCTTTCCATGAAAGGAGAGGTCCAAAAGACAAAGAACTTAGACTCTGATGTTTAAGGGCAGGAACCATCCAGCATAGGAGAAAGACTCAGCAAAGCTGCTCTTTCCAACTTCTGCCTGCTTTGTTCTAGCCAGGCTGGCAGCTGATTAGATGGTACCCACCCAGATTGAGAGTGGCTCTGCCTCTCCCAGTCTACTGACTCAATTTTTTTTTTTTTTTTTAAGATAGAGTCTCACTCTGCCACCCAGGCTGAAATGCAGTGACGTGATCTCGGCTCACTGCAATCTCTGCTCCCAGGTTCAAGAGATTCTCCTGCTTCAGCCTGCCAAGTAGCTGGGACTACAGGTACCTGCCACCATGCCCAGCTAATGTTTGTATTTTTAGTAAAGATGGGTTTTTACCATGTTGGCCAGGCTGGCCTCGAAATCCTGACCTCAGGTAATTAACCAGCCTCAGCCTCCCAAAGTGCTGGGGTTACAGGCATGAGCCACGGCACCCTGCCCACTGATTCAAATGTTAGTCTCCTCTAGCAATACCCTCACAGATACACCCAGAAACAATACTTTGCATCCTTCAATCCAATAAAGTTGACACTTAATATGAACCATCACAGTCACTAAAAGTAATCCATTTGTGTGATTTTAATGCTTTATTTCGTTTTTTAAAACAAAATCTATACTTTTGTAATTGTATGTACATATATTTTGCTGACAAGTTATAAGAATTACTTGAAAGTGTTTATAACTTTGCAACAAAATAGCAGTTGCTTAAAAGTATCTGTTGTTTAAAACATGGGAAAAAGTGGTATAAACAATATACTCAATTGAAAATTAAAAGAGAGTGTCTAAAGATGTTTCCCATAAAATCAGACACTTCAGTCTCATTTGATTAAACTTTAACATAATGAAAAAGAGTTATTTTTGATATTCAGAAAAAAATAAAGTTCAAAGTAAGATCTTTAAAGTTGATTTTTAAAAAATGTAAAAGTGAGCATTCTGGTTGGAAAAAAGATTAAACAGTATTATTAATATAAACATGATCCTGTTAAAGGAGTACATTAATATTGTCTTTCTGGCCAATTTTACAATGAACATATATCATTTACCCAATGGAATTTTTTTTTAGAAAAATGGACATGCAATTATACATTCGTATTGGAAAATCTTTATAATAAAAACAGAAGAGAGGTAAGATGTAAAAACATAGTATATTAGATTTCTTGAACAAAGTTCTGTAAACATTCTGTTGTCAATTAAAATTAGAAAAGGTTAGATGTGTAAACAATTATTTAAACACTATTGTAGGCCATTTGATTGTCTAGTATATGTTGGGTAAAAACATTAAAAATACCAAGTATCTGATAATTCAATGAAAAAGTATACTGAATATAAATTACTTAAATTTACACATAAGGAAAAAGTTGAACATCCTAAAATCGTCACAAATTTTGTTACCATTTGTTTGTCCCTTCATTCTTATAATAAGCATGGTTCAATTAACTAACAATTTCCCATAAAACCTTTGTTCTTGTGTTTCAGAAATTGAACAAGATATTGGAACTGAAAGGAGACAGATGAGCTTAGCAAAGCTTGCATTTTAGGTGTCTTGAAGATTAGTTTGAGAAAACTCAGCTAAATTGTATACTTTTGATGTCTCAGCTTTCAAGTCAGCTCAGACTCAGCTCTGGTCTAAATGCAAGGACATTGGATATCTTCCTTTCAAAGCTTTTCATTCCTCAAGATGAGGTGTTCAATTTCTGAAATGTAACATTCCAATTCCCTCATGATCAAATGGTTTTTGAAAAAGAACAGAAGCTTCGGAAACATTATTATAACCAAAAAAAAAAAAAGGGCAAAAATAACTACAAAAGAATAGATTCATGTTTAACCAAAACTAAAAGGCAAAGGGACACATTCCAAATAGTCCCATTCAAGGACAAAAACCAACAGAAAAATCTTTCAGCAGGGTCAAAACACTGCAAATAAGTGTCCCAAGCTTGCAAGACTAAAAGAGCTAATGGTTATGTAAACCTTATAAGTAACTGAATATAAAGAAATAGAACTACTTAGCAATGGTAATTGGGCAAAGGAAGTATGAACTAAGATTATTATTGTCCATATATATGTCTGTGTGTGTGTGTGTGTGTATATATATATATATATATATATATATATATATATACACACTACATATATGTTAATAGGGAAAGGGAATTTCTAATTTCAGTTAAAACAGTGTAAAATTTATTATTAACATATATGTAGTGTGTGTGTGTGTATATATATATATATATACATATATATATATATATATATGTTAAAAGGGAAAGGGAATTTCTAATTTCAGTAAAAACAGTGTAAAATTTATAAGAAACAGTCCTGTCCAACCCGGTATGTTTGTGTGTATACACACACACACACGTAATATACATACACATTTAGCACATAAATATATATATGCTTAATATTAATTCCACACTCATTTATTCATTCCTCATTCATTCATATATTAGTCTATTCATTTAGCAAATGTTTGACCTCCTGTGAGCGAGGCACCATGTAAGGCATTGAGAACATCATGATGAATATGACATACATGATCTATTATTTATGCTTTCTAGCAGTCTATAGGCAAGGTGGACAATTTTAAAATAATCAAAAATGTACAATAAATTTTCACGTAAATAAAATGGGGAATAAGCAAAAAGAACAGAGAGTTTTCCTGATTGCAAAAAGAAGACAACTTACGGAAGACCTTTGGGTCAGTTATAACAGTTTAGTAATTTCTGAGCCTGAGTCCAAATACATATCCTATCATAGCTATTTAAAAAGAGAAATAAAACAAAAAACAGTGATTAGGCTGTGACATCAAATTTTCACTGTCAGAGTGCTATAACTTTTAATCGCTCTATTGAGTTCTAATACAAATTAATTTTAATTAAATAACAGAATTTGTAAAGCATTTGATAAATAAGTAGATCTACTATTCCACATGGACATAGGTTCAGATATCATTTAAAAAGTTATTATCTTTACAGAAATTTTAAAATTACAGTGACAAACTGCAGAAGTGTCAAACTCTAGGGACCATGATATATAATATGATTGTCAGACCAAGAATGATAGAAAAATTTCATCTTGTAAATACTGAAATATAAATTTCAGAGTTGTTGGCAGAAACAGCCCATTAAACAAATCAGCAGATCAAAATCTGCCTAAGCAATAATTTCCAGTTTTAACAGGAAATTTTGTTTTAGCAGGCCCTCCCAGTGATTCCGTTGTACACTCAAGTTTGAGGAGTACAATTCTATGGCTTCAAATCAGTTCCTTCCATTTTTAGCATAAAGTTACTTACCAGCACCCCTTGCATGCTCTACACATTCCTTTGACTTACAACCTTTTCTCTAAATATGTTCATCTCTTCTGGGGATAGTCTTATCTGGTTTTTGCTGTGTCTGTTTCCCCCCGCCCCCAAAAGATCCAAGCCTAGGATACATCTACCACATAAAATCATATTACCCTGAGATTTTCTTCTTCATTATGGACTCATCCTGAGTGCCTTTATAGTAGTGAAGATAGTGGCCATCAAACATCAAAATATTGACAGGGAAATATATCCCTTATAAATTTCACATTATTTGAAAGCAAACATATTCTGACACTTAAACAATACCAGCATCTTTTTGATCCAGGTTCAGATTTTAACTCAGGTGCACATACATCTGCATCTAAAATTTTCTGATGGGTACCTGAAAACTGATTTCAGGAGACTACTTTTCAGATCCTCAAATTTCATCTGCTTTCTGTCTAGAAACTGATCTCTGTGAGAAAATACCTGCCCTTAACTTCTCCTTTCCCACTTCCCCTTTTGCAGTTCCCCTTCTCTCTATAATGACGTGTACCCCTTAGACAGCTGGCATTTCAGCATCATGCAAAAACCTTTAGAGTGCCAAACAAAGGCATAATTTGCAGTTCCTTTAATAGAAGCACCATAAAATCATGCCCCAATTCTTTTTATTAAAATATACTGTCTCAATAAATGTATCTCTTATGTTTATTATAAACAGTTATTATCTATTTTGCTTTCATCAAGTGTATACTGCTACTAATTGTTATAGTATCATAAATGAGCTTTTAAAAAACACTGACAAGTTAATGGTTGCAGGAAATTAATAAACAAATTTTCAATCTACATATTTTTGATACGTAGAAAAATGATATATGATCCATAACATTGTGCAAGCCTAAGATACTACTTTAGAGAAAGAAAAACTGTAGAGAACTGAAATTCAAATATAACTTCAAGGAGAAAAAGATATAAAAATATCAACTATTTAAGAAGCACGTGTTCATGTACTGCTTAAATGAATAGGAGATATCAAATCACTGTGATATTTGCATTCCATTCAATACATTTAAAATAACACAACATTTAAATTTCAATATTTAGTGCATTCTTACAATTATACTCTTTACAATTATCTAAGCTTATAATGAACATTTTAAAATATCAACTTAAAAATATACAGAGTTAAATAATGTTCAACATTCTTTTAGGGATTCCACAAAAATTATTTCAAAACCATTTCCCTACATTATTCTGAATTATTTATCATCTAAATTTACTCATTATTTATTCATTCATCAAGTCAACATGTACGAAAAGCTATTAAATGTCACTAGTTGTGCCAAATGTAGGGGCTTGAGAGTATGGGGTTACCCAGAGATAAAGAGTTCTTAAAATCAAGGGGTTCACAGTCTAGTGAGGAAAACACAAATAAGGAAATTATTTTAATAAATTTCAGTGTTATTATAAAGAGAAACACAAGCTTTATGGAAACAGTAAGTTCACCAAACTTGAATTTTTGTGGGTTGGGCAATTAGAGAAGACATTCAAATTTCATAGGTTGTGTAATGATCACTTCACTGAATGTTAATAGATTATTAAAAGTTAGCCAGGTGGGCCAGGCACAGTGGCTCATGCTTTTAATCCCAGCACTTTGGGAGGCCAAGGTGGGTAGATGACCTGAGGTCAGGAGTTTGAAACTAGCCTGGCCAACATGGTGAAACCTTGTCTCTACTAAAAATACAAAAATTGGCCAGGAGTGGTGGCAGGCACCTGCAATCCCAGCTACTTGGGAGGTTGAGGCAGGAGAACTGCTTGAACCCAGGAGACCCAGGTTGCAGTGAGCTGAGATTGCACTACTGCACTCCAGCCTGGGTGACAGAGAGAGACTTTATCTAAATAAAATAAGTTAGACAGTTGATGTGTGTATGTGTATTCATTGCACGATATATAATGAAAACAAACCTAACTAAAAAGAGCAAGCAGGAGGTGAATGTATGAAAGAATGATAATTTGGAATATTCATTTGTGAGTTAACCCCAATTCTTCTTCTAGCCCTGCCCAAGCAGCATCTCCAACTCAAAACATAGAGACCAGTTTACCCAGAGAACAAATGAACCAGATTCTCATCTTCCAACTCCAAATAATTATGAGAAGGGTATAAACAATCTGTTTGAAAAAAGATGCCATCAAGCTTTTTATTGGCCCACCCACCAAGAGGCCCACATCCTCCCCTCTGGGAAGAGAGCAAGCTTGAAGAGGAGGCGAGTTCCACATATGGTACAATCCACAAGCTCTTTGTCCTACTCTAAGATAACCAAGCACCATGAAGGGA
Source organism: Saimiri boliviensis (assembly GCF_048565385.1). Lineage (NCBI taxonomy): Eukaryota > Metazoa > Chordata > Mammalia > Primates > Cebidae > Saimiri > Saimiri boliviensis. The sequence continues at coordinate 77,421,928 of NC_133452.1, forward strand.
CATGATAGAGTTATTTTGAGGTTTGACAGAATCTGAATTCAGAGTACTATTTCTCTGCCTCTTGAGCTCTACCTCACCAATGCACTCTTTGACAAGGGTGTGAGGAGGGGGTACAGAGAGGATGGTGTGAAGGGTCCAGAAAGAAAAGGACCAGAGAGAGTCCTGCTAAAGTCTCTAACTTCTCCCAGATGAAGTGGACAGATAAGGAGCTCCCCACTGTCCCCAGAAATGATAAAAAAGTTTTTTAAATTAGATTGGTGCCATTAAAAGTAATGGCAAAAACTGCAATTATTTTAATTTTTTTATTTACATAGGTTTTTAAGGAAGCGGTGGTATTTGGTAAGGTAAGTTCTTTGGTGGTAATTTGTGAGATTTTGGTACACCCACCCATCACCCAAGAAGTATACATCACCCTCAACCAACTGTTCATACTTAAAAAAAAAAAAAGTATGTATCACCCAATTTATTTGTAGCCTTTTATCCCTCACCTGCTTCCCACCCATTGTCCCCCCCCACCCGGCCCCAGAGAACATTGTATCATTATTATGCCTTTGCAATCTCATAGTTTAGCTCCCACTATGAATGAGATCATATGATGTTTGGTTTTACATTCCTGAGTTATTTCACTTAGAATACTACTCTCCAATCCCACCCAGGCTGCTGTGAATGCCATTAATTCTTTCCTTTTTGTGGCTGAGTAGTATTCCATTGTGTGTGTGTGTGTGTGTGTGTGTGTGTGTATGTGTATGTGTGTGTGTGTGTGTATGTATATGTATATATATATATATGTACACCACAGTTTCTTTATGCACTCATTCATTGATGAGCATTTAGACAGGTAACAATTACTTTTGCACCAACCTAATAGTTAGACTTTTTGGGACTTCCTAAAGGTCACCACAGTCAAAATAAGGCAATCCACAGTAGACTGTGGAGTAAATCATTTCCAGTTGGGATCTAAGGAGGTTTAGCTACCAGTTCCAGGAAACAAGATGGGAGTGGAGTCACTGTCTATAGCAAAGGCAGCCTGGAATCCAATTGGATCACAACTGACACACATGTGTCCTCTACCACACTCACCCTGGTGACTCTTGAATATTCCACTAATGGATGTGGGTAGAGAAAAACAAATAGGAGACATTCTGATTATGATTGAATTTTAAACCTAAGTTGTCTGAAAAACAGGTGAATTGGACAGAGAAATCTAGAAAATATCTAGATTAAATTGTTGTTTTGCAGACTGAGTTCTAAGAATTAAAAAATCAAATTGAGTTATTGAAATAAAGCAAGTTTCATTTTTGCGCATCGGATTCTGTAATGTATAGGTACCAAACATGAAAGACCTTGGATGTCAGACTAAGGAGTTTGGGTTTTATCCTGAAGGCAATAAGAGGCAGTTGAAGAATTTCAAATAGAAAAATGAGAGAAGCAGATTTGAATTTTATAGAATGCATTGTAGCAGCAATATGGAGAATGGATTGGTGAATTAGAGAACAGAAATGTAGAAAACCAGAGTAAGGGAGCCCAGCAAAGAGACTTTTGACTTAATTACAGAAATAAATAACAAACCACAGGAATAAGGTGTGATGGCGAGGATGAAAAGGAGAGGACTCATTTGAGAGTGTTTAAGTCACAACTATCTCCTCCCAGTTCAGTCCATTCAACCTCAGCAGACTGGTCATTGGGGAAAGATTCTGATCACAATGCTAGTAGTCAACCACACCCAACTTAAATCAGTTTGCTTCTCCTGTGCTAGCATCCATGGGTCCTGAATTCCTGCATAAAAGCTATTATATTTTGTTTTAATTTATTTTACTTTCACTTCTTAAAAGGTAATAAACTACCACCTATACATATTAATACCATTTTATATACATTATATACATTAACCATATACAATAGTTAAAGTCTGAATATAAAGTATTTCCAGGTTAAAACTGTATAATTTAAAACAGTATTAGTTGGCTGAGTGCATTTTTCTGTTCCTAAGGCCAACCTGCTGTTTATATAAAAGCTTAGAATGGTGTAAGAGTTCAACGCATTCTATGAGAATAAAATTGGTTAGTTCAAATCTAAACTGTAGAACTTATTGGCCCATGATCTCATTGGTCCCAAGTCAGTCTCTCTTTAACTCTGTTTATCTGTGAAATGGGGATAACACTAGGACTTTCTTCGTTAGTTCATGTAAAAAACTTAATACAGGGCCAGGAACAGAGAAAGCACACGGTAAATAACAATGGACTCTGTGAGAAATTTGACATTTCTTAAAATGTGTTTACATTTTTAAGTTGTATTTAGCACCAAGGAGTTTCCTCACCAAAATTTGTCTTATCATACTATATATTCAAACAAGGTGACCTTCATATTAAAACCTGTGAGTACAAAAGAATAAACAGCCACATAATTCACACATTCTTCATTAGTCACCATGTTTTGGCCATATACATACAGATATCTATACATCTTTAAACTAATTCTAAAACATTTTACAGAAAGGCAGGGCAAATTCTGTCCTCTATATTTTATGTGGTGCTGAGTTTAAATGCAAAGGTTTAATTTACAACAATAATAAAGGGTAGATAAGAAATAATCCAAATGGAAAGAAGAATCTTGCCAGTTGTGTTATTTCTGCTAAGCAGAATGTTTATTTTTTCATAGAACAAATTAGAAGTTTTCCAGATGGTTTATCTAAAGTATTTCTCTCTCCTCCAGGCAGAGGATAAATTAAAAGTGCTAGGAAAAGGTCATTCCCACCTCTCCAAGAGGCACATTTTCATAATTAAAAGAAGTGAAGTTCAACCACAAATGAAGTGATCTCTACTTAACATGTAAGTCACATTTATATATCACAGGTAATTGTTTAACTTCACGTCTGTTAAAAATATTTTAAAGCTTATAATCACCTTTTATGGCCTTTTTTTAAAATTCAAAGAACCAGTCTTTATCATAAGACTAGCAAAAGAGCCAGGTGTGGTGGCTGACTCCTGTAATCCTAGCACTTTGGGAGGTTGAGGCGGGCAGATCACCTGAGGTCAAGAGTTCGCAACCAGCCTGGCCAGCATGGTGAAACCCCATCTCTACTAAAAATACAAAAATTAGCCAGGCATGGTGGCAGACACCTGTAATCCCAGCTAATTGGGAGGCTGAGGCAGGAGAATAGTTTGAACCTGGGAGGTGGAGGTTACAGTGAGCCGAGATTGCAGATCACGCCATTGTACTCCATCCTAGGCAACAAGAGCAAAACTCCATCTCAAAAGAAAAAAAAAATAACAAAAGAAATGCATTACACTAATTTCCCAACAGCAACAAATGAGGAATGGTTTTATTCAATTAATTCCTAGCTAAAAACATAGAGGTGGGTGCATGATTTGTCCTATAACAACACATTGTCAGGGTACTATTGGAGGGAAGAGGCGTCCTATCTCTGGCACCATATTTCACATTAGGTAAACAATTTATTTCTAATTTGATCCTCCCAAGATGGTGGAGGAGGAAGAATCTAATATTGAGTTTTATGGGACAGATTTTATCACTTGTCAAATTAAGATCGCTACTATTGTGAGAAGGAAAATGAATCTAAAAACAAAGCTGAGACTCCAGCATAAATTCATCTCTATTCTGCAATGGTTTGCTGTTCGACGAGACAATATGCTGTGGAAGTTACAAAGGAAGCAGGCTGTCCACCAGCCAGCCAAGCAGAAGCAAAGCCTCCGTCTAGCCCCAAGCTTCCAAACTGGGCCATGAACACGTATACCTGTTTATGTTCCTGTTTATGAGGTTGAACAAATGGAATTATTACACAGTAATTATGCAAGCAAAACAGGATGATTTACACAGACAAACATTATTCTGTTAATAATCACATGAGGCAGCTGTAATTTTAAATAGAGATATCATGTAGGCATTTATATAGCCACATCTTGGCCATGCTCTCGTTTGAGGGGAGTCACTTACACTAGGGATAAACTTCACCTTTGGATAATAGAGAATTTTCTTGTGGTTTAAATGGGGAACAGAATCGATTTTGATAAAAGATTTAAGGTAATATCACTACTTTCAAATTTCAAACTCAGGAGAGTGAAACAGTAGCATCATCTATGGTCCCTAATAATTGGAAAACATGCTCATTGAAGTTAAATTTCTAATGCAAGACACCATCAAGGTACCAATTCATTAGTGTGATACAGGAGCTTATTTAGTGTTCAATTACGAGGACTAATCTGTTTTTCATTACGGAAAATTTTCTCTCTCTCCCTCTGATGACTACACGTGGTAATGTACTGGAATCCTTTTATTATTCTTGTTATATTAAAAAGTAAACAATGTTATAGCTGTAACATTTAAGTTCAGATGATCCAGGGGAATTTTAAAGACTATTATCACATCTCATGAATATGTTTGAACATAAACTCCAGGTCAATAAAAGGACTCTGTTAGTCCCCTTGCAATACTCTAGCCAGGATGTGGTAAAATAAATTTCCTCAGAATTGTTTAGCTCTTTGAGAACAAGATGTAAATCTTTATTCCATCTAAAAAAGAGAGTCCCTTCAATGTTTTCTCAATTTCCCTTGTTTCTCCTCTATCTCCAAAACGGAAGCAACCAGAACCGTCCTAGCTTCCCAAATAGTTTGGCTTAAGAAGAATTCGTCTATGGTTGTCCTTATGTGTGTTTGAGGAAACCACTGTAGGTTTTCTGAACCCAAGTTCTGGGCATTTCGGCCACACACCGTCACTCAGCAGTCCACGCAGACAGCCCTTACCCTGAGAGAAGTGGGCCATTCTCACGGTCTCTGCCCAAAAGCCATCTAGGAAAACCTTTCTTCAGGGAGAGATGTGATCTTCTCGTTTCTTACATCACTTGTGTATGATTTATTCACTTACAGTGGGATGGTCCAGGAAAAAACAAAGAAAGGAGAAGTAAGGCCGTTCCTCCTGACTCATTCTCAGGACCATAGCAGCAGCTTCACGGACATTGTTTACATGTGTGTTATAAACTATTTCACCTGAAGAACGCGTTCCCCTGCTAATAAAGCAAACATATTTGCCTTTCTACATTGAATTTAAGACTCCGATAGCTTCCAAAATGGTCAGCACAGCATATTATTGCTTCTGAAGAGAAAAGAAAAGAATACTCTAATGCTGAAACTGTGTCAAATTGTAAGGTGGGTCATTTCTTTTTAACAGGGGTTGCAAGAAATGTTACTGGTCTCCACTGCTTTACTGGTTAGACTTACTAGTACATTGTTTAGGGTAAGCCCATAAATGTTATACAGGCACACCTCCGAGATATTTTGGTTTCAGTTCTAGACCACCACAATAAAGAACATATTGCAATAAAGCTAGTCACACAAACTTTTTTGGTTTTGCCGTCTTTAAGTGTACAATAGCATTATGCCTAAAAAAAAAATACACCTACACCTACCTTAGTTTTTAAAACACTTCATCCCTTAAAAAAATGCCAACAATTCCAAATGGCTTCAGCAAGTCATAATCTTTTTGCTCACGGAGGCTCATGCCTCAATGCTGATGGCTGCTGACTGATTAGATTGGTTATTGCTGAAGACTGGGATGGCCATAACAATTTTTAAAAATAAAACATCAATGAAATCTTCCGTATCAATTGACTCTTACTTTCACAAAGACTTCCCTGTAGCATGCTATGCTGCATTTTACCCACAATGGAATGTCTTTCAAAATTGGAGTCAATCTTCTCAACCCCTGCCACTGTATTATCAATTAAGTTTATGTAACATTCTAAATCCTTTAATGTCATCTCAATAACTTTTACAATATTGTCACCAAAAGCAGATTTCATCTCAAGAAACTACTTTCTTTGCTCAGCTATAAGAAGCAACTCCTCATCCATTCAAATTTTATGAGATTGTAGCAATTCAGTCACATCTTCGTGTTCTACCTCTAATTCTGGTTCCCTCATAATTTTCAGAACATCTGCAGTTACTTTCTCCACTGAGGTCTTGAACCTCTTAAAGTCATCCATGATCGTTGGAACCAACTTCTTTCAAACTCATGTTAATGCTGATATTTTTACCTCCTCTTATGAATCACAAATATTCTCAATGGCATCTAGAATGGTGAATCCTTTCCAGAAGGTTTTCAATGTACTTTATCCAGGTCCATGAAAGGAATCCCTATCTAGAGCAACTTTAGCTCTAGAAAATGAATGTCTTAGATAATAAGACCTGAAAGTCAAAATTACTCCTTAATCCATGGAGTAGCAGGCATAAAACCATTAATCTCCTTATATATCTCCATGTGTACTGTAAATGAATAGTAATATTTTGAAAGAGGTCTCTTTTACTATGTAGTAAGTCTCCACAATGAGCTTAATATATTCAGTAAACCATGCTGTAAACAGATGTGCTGTCATCTGTGTATTGCTATTCATTTATACAGCACAGACAGAATAGATTTAGAATAATTTTTAAGGGCCACAGAGATTTTGAAATGGTCAATGAGTATTGGTTTCAACTTTAACAAACCAGCTTTATTAGTTCCTAACAAGAGAGTCAGCCTGTGCTTTCAAGCTTTAAGCCAGGCATTGACTTCTCCTCTCTAGCTATGAAAGCCTAGCTGGCATCTCCTTTCAGCGGAAGACTGATTTTTCTACATTGAAAATCTGTGTAGTATAGCCAGCTTCATCAATGATCTTAGCTAGATCTTCTGGATAACTTGCTTTAGATTCTTGACCAGAATTTGCTGTTTCACCTTGTACTTCTATGTTATAGAGATGACTTCTTTTCTTAAATCTCATGGATCAACAATTTCTTTTCTTTTCTTTTCTTTTTTCTTTGAAACAGAGTCTTTCTGTCACCCAGGCTGCAGTGCAGTGGCACAATCTCGGCTCATTGCAATCTCTGCCTCCCGGGTTCAAGCGATTCTCCTGCCACAGCCTAAGTAGCTGGGATTACAGGCCTGCAGCACCAGGCCTGGCTAACTTTTGTATTTTTAGTAGAGACAGGGTTTCACCATAGTGGCCAGACTGGTCATGAACGCTTAACCTCAAGTGATCCACCCGCCTTGGCATCCCAAAGTGCTGGGATTACAGGCATGAGCCACCATGCCCGGCCAACACTTTCCAGTTTCAATTTTTTTTTTTTTTTTTCTGCAGCTCCTTGACCTCTCTCAGTTTTCATGGAATTAAAGATAGTTAAGATCTCACTCTGCACTAGGATTTGGTTTAAGGGAATGTTGTTGCTGGTTTAATTTTCCATCCACACCACTCCAGCTTTCTCCTTATCAGTAGGTCTATTTTGTGTTCTTATTATTCATGTGTTCACTGTAGCAGCACTTTTTTTTTTAAATCTTTTTTTTTTTTTTTTTTTTTTTGAGAAGGGGTTTAACCATGTTGGCCAGTATGGTCTCGATCTCTTGACTTCTGGATCCACTGATCTTGGCCTCCCAAAGTGCTGGGATTACAGGCATGCACCACCACACCTGGCCCTGTAGTAGCACTTTTAACTTCCTTTAAGAAATTTTCCTTTGTATTCATAACTTGGTGAAGTGTTTGGTACTGGAGGCATAACTTTTGGCCTGACTCAGCTTTTGACATGCCTCTTTCACTAAGCTTAATCATTTCTATCTTCTGATTTGAAGTGAGAGACATGTGGCTCTTTTCATTTGAATGCTGAGGGGCCATTTTAGCATTATTAATTGGCCTAATTTCTATATTTTTGTGTCTTAGAGAATAGGGAAGCCTGAGGAGGGAGAAAGAGAGGGATAATGGCTAGTTGGTGGAGTCACTCAGAACATACACAACATTTATCAATCAAGTTTGACAGCTTGTATGGGTACAGTCCATGGTACCTCAAGACAATTATAATAGTAACATCAAAAGTCACTAATCCTAGATTACCATAACAAACATAATCATCATGAAAAAGTCTGAAATATTGTGAGAATTACCAAAATGTGATGCAGAGACACAAAGTGGGCACATGCTGTTGGGAAAATGGTGTCAATAGACTTGCTCCATGCAGGATTGCCACAAACTTTCAATTTATCAAAACTACAATACCCATGAAGTACAATAAAGCAAAGTGCAGAAAAATGAGATATGTCTGTATACTATAAAAGTTCCACACAAATAGCTTCTAAAAAGTTCACTTAAAAAAAAAAGTTAGAAAAGCTTGTGGTAACTTGCAAAAAGTAATTTTCAACCATTAAAATTTTATCTAGGGGTATAGCTGAGGTCCTATACTAATAATGTGGTTTTAGAATATCCCCATCCCCAAGGCAAGTGATCATTATTTATTCAACCTTGTCAGAAGCTCTATTAATATATATTGCTCTTCTGATAGGATGGTAATTAAAAGATAGACTAATGAAGGTAAAAATAACTGTAAGTATCCCAGAGTGTGGGCTCCAGCCTTTTCAGAAGGAAATTCCTAACACTTAGGGTGTTCTTTGTAAAACACCGTAAAAGAATTAGATGGATAATGACCTCCTACAAATGTGGGATAATTTTACTAGCAAAAAAAAAGTCAATATTGCATGCCAAAATATGACATCAAAACCAAGGCCATGTGTTTTCATTAAACAATACTCTGGTTTTAATTATGTCAGAATTTTTTATTATTTGTACAATTTATTTTGTCATCTGCTAATATACGGTAGCAGAAAAATAACGGCAGTCACAAAAAGTTAAAGAAAGAGGATATGATTGGAGGAAACTTAAAGTTCAGATAATTGTCAGGTTAAAAACCACCAAGATTTTATTTTTTCAGGAGAGAAGCTAGACCAATTCATCAGTCGTTAGTGTTCCTTAAGGATGTAGTTTGAGAACTGTGAATATAATATATTTGCCACATTTACAAACAAGCCCCAGAGAGGTCAACAACTCACTAAAAGATGCCCTATTATTAGAAAAACTAGAGCCCAGACTTCCAGCTGCCAGGCCAGCTTACTTGCTTGCTTTTTTCTTTTTATCTCAGAACTTGTTTCACAGGAACTTGTGTAACTGTTTTTCTCAATTTTATACCCGTTGCTGGCTCAGAGGTTGTATATTGACTGAATTTCACTATTTCCCGATGTCTGTTCCAGTTTGCATACCCCACACTATTAGGGCATGAGTGTATCCATTTCTTCACATTGTCACAAGTCAATGTGACAGAGTTATTAACAGCCTTCTCCAAAGTCCTCCTGCCATCCTTTGTCTTTGTTAATTTTTGTTATATTGACAGTGAGCTCAGCTCTAGAAGCAAATTAGTCTAAGCCAATTTCTCTTTGCTAGATATACAATTTTCCAGCATCCTTGCCACTAAGCATTGGTCATGTGACATGCTTCCAATCAACGAGATGCAAGAGGAAGTCACCTAGGAAATATTTTATTTTCCAGCAGAAAGTGACAGGCATAAAAGTTGACCCTCTTTGAACAGCCCCATCCCATTCTTTCTCTGATTGCTGCCATAGGATATGATGCCTAGAACGTGAACAACTGTCTTATCCCCGACAAAGCAACCACTTAAAAATGAAAAGCCAAACAAATAAGAACGCTAAAGAAAAAAAGAAGGCCTTGATGGCACTGCTAAATTTCTGCATGAATCTAGAGTAACCCCACCTCTACACTTATCATTGTGTGAGGTATTTATGTCTTGGTTGCTTGGACCAATATTAGACAGGTATTTGCTTCCTTATAATGTGACCAACAACCTTAACTAATATGCTTGCAATTACATGGTTTTCCAGTTAGCCATTCCACTGAGTTTAAAGTGGTATCCCACTTTTGGTATTAATTTGAATTTCTCTGATAAAAAGTAAGATTAAATATCTCCATTAGGCCATTATTAACTATTCAAGTTTCATTTCATTTCCTGTGAAGTTAGAACCATCGTCTATTTTATATTGACAAGTTTCTTTTATGTCCTAGCTATTAATTTTGTTGCCCAGTCTTTAGTTCTGTGTATGTATCCTTTGTTAAATAAATCAAATAATTTTGATACTGTCAAATTTATTTTTTCTTATGATTTACGCTCTTTTGTCACATGTAAAATGTTCTTTCCCATCCTCTGGCCACAAAGATTTTTTTTTAATTTTGTTTATAGCTTCACCTTTCACATTCAGATACTTAATCTGGAAGGTTAAGGGAGTTGTCTTTTGCTTATGATCTCAGGCAGAAATCACACTTTATTTCTATGCATACAATCTATCAGTTTGTCCAATGTCATCTATGTGACAGGCGGTCACTCCTCCCCTAATTAAGCAGTGTCATCATGATCTGAGACAAGGTTGCTATTTGGACATATTTCTATTCTATTCTCAACGGTCTAAGTAGTGTATCTTCATATCTGGCAGCATGTGTCTCCCTCTTTAATCTTATCTAATCATAAATATGTAATTTATTTTACTAATTTTGAATTCACTTGTCAATTTTCTCAAAAATTTCTACTGTGATGATTAGACTGGTATTACATTTGCAGATTAATTTGAAAAAATTATCTTTACATTTTTAATTTATACCAGCTATAAATGTAGCTTAATTCTTCATTTATTTACTTTTTAAATTTAGTTTTTTCTTGTTTTTATTTATTTTCTTTAGCATTTGGTTATTTTCTATTTATTTATTTTCTTTAGTATTTGTTTTTTATTTCCTCTAAAAAGCATTTTAGTTTTTCCTCAGTTTCCATTTATTATTTTATTAGGTTATTTCTCATGTACTTTATAGTTTTCATTATTTAATAAATGTTTTTAGTTTTCTATATCTTTTTTTGCTTTCTATTCTTGGCTTAGAGGAGCAGTCTTAAATTTTGTAAATCTAATAGCTTTTTCTGTATTCTTTTATTAGTTCTAATTGTTGACTGTACATTTAAATTAATCTCTTACGTAGTTGATTTTCATCTGTAAATAAAAAACATTTTGTGTTATCTTTTCAAATTTTTATAGCATTATTTCTTTTTCTTTTTTAATCTTTGGCCAGTATCTTCAGTATTAGGTTCAATAGAAGCTATTTTAGCTGATAGAGGTCTTTTGCATCAAGATTTTACCCTACTCAAAACAAGTTTGTCAGAGAGGAGCTAGAAGTAAAAGAGCTTTCACATACACACACACACACACACACACACACACACACACACACACACACACACACGACAATAACTTAGCCTGCCAGAAGACACAAGAGTCCTGGTTCAGAGACAAAGTAATTTATTATTCATAAGAATAGCAGTAGCTGGAAAATTAGTAAATCACGCTAGTTCCCCAAACTGCAAATCTCAGAGGGTGTTTTGAATGACAGGTGGAGTCTTCACATACAATAGGATGCTCCAAATAAGAGGAATCCTATGTCTCGTGAAGCTGCCGCTTTTTTAGCAAGCAGTGGGGAAGACTATACTTTGTCTACAGAGAGATCAGGTGCATTGCAGAACTATGTGATTTACATCTGCAAGGCATTATTTACTTTTTCAAAATTTTCAGCTGCATAAACAAGAATGAAAAAAGCCCAGGTGAATATACAGAGCTTTGCAATTTTAACACACTTGGCAAGATGCTTAATAGAGCCCATGGCTTCACAACACTATACTATTGCTGGTGGTACATGGAATGACATAAAATAAAATTAACTGCTAAATATGATGTTAACCTAAGCTTTTTGTCACAGAGTCTACAGTTTAGGGTGTTTTTCTATTTCTTTCTAAGAGATTTGTCATAAAGAGATGCTACATTTTTTTAAGTACATTTGCTCTATTTATTGAAATAAGCATGTAATTTTATTAGGCCATAAATATGACAGATTTTAGGTATAGTGAATATTCAACAATGATCACATTTGTAGGAGAAATAGTGCTTTATGACAATATGTCCTTACACACACTTCTAGATCTACTTAGCTAATATTTAACTTAAGATTTTGTATCTATATATAAAATGAAGTGGGCTTATAATTTTCTTTTTATAAAATATGACTTTCTCTAGCAACTAAGATGGTACTAACCAGTCCTAAAAATGAATTATCAAGCTTTCTCTTTTTTTTTTTCCTATTTTGTAGAATAACCTTTTTCTTTAAAGTTTAGTACAGCACACCTGTAAAACTACATGGACGTGAGTACGGGAAGTATAGTTTTGATTTGTGGGGATTTTGTTTATTTGTTTAAATTTTGTTGCTGAGGAACTCTGATTACTATTTCAATTTTCTTTTTAATGCCTATTAGTAAATTTAGTTTTCACGCTTTTCCCTATGCAATGTTATCCCTTTTATTTAAATTTAGAATGTATAATATAGAATTGAATGTGTTCTTTTAAAGTCCCACAGTTTTTTCCTCTTTTCCAGTATATATAATTTAGGTGCTGTTATTTTTACTCTTGATTCCACTGAGTTTTGCTCTTATTTTCATTTCTTCTTTCCTGTTTCTTTAGGTTTATTCTGTTGCTCTTTTTCTAGTGACATATTAAATGCTTAGTTCTGTTTTAAATATTCTTGGTTGCAAAATTTAAAGCTATACATTTGTCTCTAAGTATTGTTGATTTACTTCATAAATTCTGAAAAATAATAATGTCATTGATTTTAAAGCATAAGTAATTTACTGTTTCCATTATAATTTTCTCTTTTTCAAAATAGTGACAGTTTTTAGCTTCTTGACAGAAAGCTAAAATGTTTTTAGTTACTTTTTAATTGTTTTTTTTTTCCTCTTACAAGAGTTGATATTTTTAAATGTTATTAAATTATAACCCCAAAACAGTTTATGAAATGCTGGCTCATTCTAACTGAAACCTTTTGTAGCCAAAAGCATGGTTGATTCAACATAGGCTCAAAAATGTATACATATTCTAAGTTGGATATAAAATTGTTTATATTAATAAGAATACTAGTACAGATGTATATGTGTAAATTTGATCATATTAATAAAATCTTCTCTTCTTTTTGTCTGCTTGGCCTTTCACATTTTGATACAGTTATGTTAAAAACTTTCAAAAACAGTTTTTATTGATTTACATCTTTACACATTACTGTTCTTGTTTTTTAATGTGATTTATGAACTTGATGTATGCTATATCAAAGGCTATAATGTTAGACGTATTTAGATTCATGATCATTGAACTATGTAAACTGTAGTTTATTACCAGCATAGAAGAGTCTAATACATACCCATTGGAAGATGGGAAATATATTGGGGAAAGATTATCTTCCCATAGTTTTAAAGACCTAATATGTATTTTTTAATAGCTTTTTAAAAAATAATTTCAACTTTTGTTTTAGACTCAGGGGTACACGTGCAGGTTTGTTATAAGGGTTTATTGCACAATGCTGACAGTTGGGGTATATGATCTATCTCCTTACTCAGCTATTAAGCATTGTACCCCAGTTAGTTATTCAACACTTGACCTCTCTTTCTCCCCACCCTAGTAGTCCCCAGTGTCTATTGATGCCATCTTTATGTCCATGAGTACCCAGTATTTAGCTGTCCCTTCTAAGCATGAACATGTATCAATACTTTTTTTTTTTAACGTCATTTGTAGTTTCCTGGGTTTTTTAAAAAAATAATCAATAATCAGGTGGCATCATCTTCCAAGATGATCAATACATATATGAAACCTGACATTGTGAGATGGATTTTGAAAGTAATTTAAGAGTTAAGACCAATTTCATAACTCTCAGAAAGATTTTTAAATAATCCACAACACTCCACAGTAACACCTTACATTCACTCCAAAGACTACATCCTCCTCCTCCTCTGCAGTTATCGCTATAAAAAATCTTTCAAGTGCTCTTATCGAGAGTTCTATATGGTTGGTCTGATGGCTTTGAACAATAGCGGCAATTTGTAACATAGTAGCTTCTGTCTCTGATACTCAGAAAAATCTAAGCATACAGAGACTATTTCTCCTAATGCAGTTTAGGATCAAATGAAAGAAAAAGCAGTTCGTTCCAATCTAGGAAGGCTACTCTTTACCTCACAAATCTGTAGTAGAAAACTGTTTCTGAGATCTATTTCCATGTTTTGTTGTTGTTGTTGTTGTTGTATAAAGATACATTAGAAAAATATACCATTTTTTTGTTTTAATATTTCACAGTATGTTGATTTGAAAACTTTAAAATACAAATGTGCTTTCCTTAATCAGCCTGTGAATTAACTAGGCATGAGAAATTTAGTTTAAAATCTATTGTAATCAAACATTTGATATGCCTTTAGAGTATATGCCTTTCATTCTCCTACACAGAATATTTCAAACAACCTATAAGATATGAAATTCATAAACAAAATATTATTTTCTAAAATAAGATGAACTTTGATTATAAAACAGACTTTTAATAAGCATACTGAAAACCTGAGATTTCAATCATTGTATAGAACTGAATTACTATTATTTTCCATGAATCTGTTTTCACCGGCATTCTGAAGATCTACAAATCATAATCATGAAAGTTCATTTTAATAGGTAAGATCAATCAGTCAATAGAACATTATTTATTGATCCTTACTATTCACTTAAGAACAATTGAGCTGCTACCATAGGCCGGGTAATAAAAAGCTCCATGATGTCTCCCTGTCCACAGAAATCTCACACTCTGATAGAAGTACAAGGTAGAGTGTTTAATGGTAGGAATACATTCATAAGTATAGCAGGGTGTTCACTTATAATAGGCAATGTCTTCTTTCCAAATCTGGTAATTTCCCTTCACCTGGTGACCCCTTTTCCACCCTTCTATTGCCACATGGGAGTGACTGCCTCAGAGAAAGGAGAGGACAAGGAAAATGTTTAAAATAAAAAAGTCTTGATCAAGGTGTATGTACCAAAAACCAAATTCATTATCAAATAATGAACTTGTAAACAATTCATGATGATATGAATCAGGTTTTTTTTTATTTTTTTAATCTTAGATTTGGTAAAATTTCCACGGCTAGAAAAACAAAATGAATATTCTAAAAAAAAGCAAGATTTCTGGAGAAGGAGCTATGAATGTCTTCCAACCTCACACAAAGAATTAGCCTCTGTTAACAGAAAGTTGTGAAAGGTGATATAACTACCATCTAAGTATGAAGAACCTTAGCAAAAATAAAAAAAATAAAATAAAATAAAATAAAAAGCTGATTTGGAACCTGCTTGCCATCTGGAACACTGAAGGTGAAGGTAGCACTGCCTCAAAAATTCTCCATGTCACTTTGGCCAGAAAATTTGAGTAGCAGCAAAGACACTGCATGAAATGCCAGGTGCAGAGAGAGCCCGAGGCACCTTTCTCATTGTCTCCTGCTGCACAAAACCACTTAGGAGAGCAGCCAACGTTTTCTGTTCCCTCTAAAAGGGAACAAAAGTTGAGAGTAAGAGAGTTTGTGTCAACAGACCTGACAGTATCTTGGGGGACTGACAAGCAGATGCCACAGAGGAATATGGGATAAACCAGAGACTAAATGGAGCTGTAGGTACCCAGGGGACATCAATAAGAACAGATGCAAACAGCTGAGGACCAGATTCTGCAGCTCCTGCTGCTCAGCCTCTTCCTAACCTTCCCATGCTAAAATGCTACACTAAATATCTGGAAACTTAGATGTCACACTTGGGCAAAAAAGTGAAGCAGGGAGGGAATCCCTAAATGAATGCATTTGCACCTGAAGTCATTGAAAAGACAGAACATACTAATCTTTCTTTCTTGGAGGTAAAACTGGGATAGGAGCCTTAAACGCAAAGTTGTGTTACAGAAATAGGAATTTTCTGCTCCCCTAAAATTTATAAGTATTTAAGGAGTTAAATAAAAAGAATTTTTCAAAGTGTTGAAGCTAGTGCTTCCTGCCAAAACCTGTGAAGGGGCTGAAATTTTAATTTTCTTCCAAGTTAGCTTCCTGCGGTTACATAGATGCTGATAAAAGACACAAGACTCTTAGGTCAGTGATGGGAGGCCATGTATTACTCACAGCAATAACAGTGGCCAGAAAATTAGCATTTTTTTAAATTGTACTTTGGGCTCTGATGTACAAGTACACATCCTGCATACAGCAGGATAGTTGCATAGGTACATACACGCCACGGTGGTTTGCTTTCTCCATCCTCCCACCCCACCCCACCCCCATCGCCTACACCAAATGCCCATCGATGATAGACTGGACAAAGAAAATGTGGCACATATACACCATGGAATACTATGCAGCCATAAAAAACGGTGAGTTCGTGTCCTTTGTAGAGACATGGATGAATCTAGAAACCATCATTCTCAGCAAACTGACACAAGAACAGAAAACCAAACACTGAATGTTTTCACTCATAGGTGGGTGATGAACAGTGAGAACACATGGACACAGGGAAGGGAACAACACTCACATGGCTAGGTCGGGGATCGGGGTGGAGAGAAAGAGGGGGGAGGGACAGCAAGAAGGTGGGGGCAGGGAGGATGGGGTGATGGGGAGGGATGACACCAGAACGCTGGGAGAAAATGAGCATTTTAATGACAGTTCCCTGAGCTCTAATTTCCACAGGACAGCAATAATAGGGCCAAAAGACACGAGCAGTGGGTTGCATTACAGTAGAGCAACTTAAATTGAGGAAACTCGAATCTTTTGTAGTAAGCAGTAAATATGCCTGCCTTTTGCTCTGGAAGGAGACACTATCTCTATTTTTCAAGCCTATTCACTATCAATCATCCTGAAAAGGCAGTTCAGAACAAAGGAAAATGGGTGCTTCACTCATACGCCATACAGAAATTTGAGAGACTCATAGGGATGTGTCTCTCTACACCAGGCGTCCCTAAACTTTTTACACAGGGGGCCAGTTCACTGTCCCGCAGACCGCTGGAGGGCCGCCACATACTGTGCTCCTCTCACTGACCACCAATGAAAGAGGTGCCCCTTCCTGAAGTGCGGTGGGGGGCCGGATAAACGGCCTCAGTGGGCCGCATGCGGTCCACGGGCTGTAGTTTGGGAACGCCTGCTCTACACCATACCTGGTAAGTATGAAGTAAGTCTTGACTATGACTAATTATTATTAGAAATTAGAAAGCAGTTAATATAATATGATCTACTATACCAATACTTCCTAACATATACTATGCTATTGGACCAAAACGCTTTTACCAAGTGTTTGATTCTATTAAAATATAAATTAAAAACTGCTTCATGAGTATAATTTTTTAAACTACTAGAATTGGCTAAAGAATTTTTTTTTAATCTTGGAGTCAGATTCTTCTCATAGGAATTGAAAATATTTATCTGATTTAGATCCTTCTTTGAACAGAGGAAAAGGGGAGTTTTAGAATATTTCTCATCACTTAGATGAAAGATAGGGCTCTATTGAAAAGTCATTATTTTAGAATAATAGTACCTCATTAGTTTATTAGAATATAAGTTTGTTTATCTATATACTCCATCTTTGCTGAACTTGTTGGCAGGATTCTTCTCATTCTAAAAGTTAAAGGAACTACAAGCCATAGTGATTTAAACACATGCATACAGCTTTCTGACATGTCAGAAATAACTTTCCTTTGTTTAAAAGCCATTTAGTTACAACTTTAGTGCAGTCTCCTTAATTACTCTTATTTAGTCATACTGGTTTCTGCCACAGGGTCAAGGGTAAAGAGTTCAGAGGTCACTGTAATCGATTTGGTGGTGTCCCTTCTGACCAGAACTGAATTCTGGCATCAACTGCCTCAATAAGTCCAGAAAATACGTGAAGAAAACTGGAAAAGGAAGGGTATCATAATACTGATATTATTTAAAAATCAAAATTAGACTTCTATGATTTTGACAATTCCTAATACTCTGTCCCAAATTATTTCAGCTAGATTTTAGCCCCCCAATGGTATAATGCATTTGGTCTTTGATTAGTTTATCTAATGAAATAATGCTTGTGAAGTGGACATTACTGGCATTATATCTAGAGGTTAGTTTAAATTATACCTTTAATTAGACATAGTATTAAAAATTACTCTAAGAAAGCTGCATATCTAATTTTTAAAAAGTATGTTGGATGAAAGAGTAAGGCATTTTAAAAAGAGATAAATTCCATAGCAGCACAAATTCTATTTATCCAGGATGATTAAAGAGTAAGTGGTTAAATACTGTGTGTTTAGTCAACAACTAACACATATAAGCAATGAATGAGTTGACATTTTTCCAGGATTTAGAAAAGACAACCCAAAAATTACAATAATTTTTCCCATTATCATTCCTCAGAAGACAATTCTAGGTTCCACAATTATTCAGAGTTATAATTTTTGGCAAAAAAAAAAAAAGAGAGAGAGAGAGCTATAAATGTAAAGGGTACAGGAGATTTCACTGAGCTAATCATATGATATACTCTGGAGGCATTTTTAAAAATAATCCTGACATTTTCTATTTTAATTTTAATAATGTTTTTACTATCAAAATAAAATCTTAGATGTTTAGAGAATTTTATTTTTCCTTCACTGTTTTATTTGTGATGATTCATTTGCATAAATGACTTTACATTCAAAAATTTTTTTAACTGTTAAATTCCACAAGGCAATATTTGTCTAAACACATTTCAATAGCACTATTTTTATTAAGTATTCTGGTTAAAGATATTGGCAGAAATTAGAGCCATCACATTTTGAGGAAAAAAAAAATATTTATGACCAGACTATAATACATTAGTAAAAAATCAAAAACAAGAGCCAGCATTTTAAGAAAGAGCATTTCCCAAATTGTGAAATACATTAAGAGGTACAGATGGTACATTTTAAAATTTTTTACTTTTTTTCTATAAACATGAAACCAATAGTGCATTGTTATGAACTGAATTGTGTTTCCCCAAAACTTGTATGTTGAAGTGCTAATCTCCAATGTGACTGTATGTAGAGACACAGCTTTTAAACAGGTAATTAAGGTTAAATGAGGTCATAGGGTGAGATGCTAGTTGAGGTCTATCCAATCTTTTGGCTTACCTGGGCCATACAGAAAGAATTGTCTTGGGCCACACAAAATACACTGATGAGCAAAAAAATAAAAAGAAAAGAAAAAAATTGCAAAAAAATCTCATAATGGTTCAAGAAAGTTTATGAATTTGGGTTGGGTGGCATTCCAAGCCATCCTGGGCCACATGTGCACATGCAGCTTGCGGGGCCATGGCTTGGACAAACTTGTCCAAATCCAATACAACTGGTGTCCCTGAAAACGAAGAAACACTACAGATTCGCACACAGAGAGGAAAGGCCATGTGAGGGACATGGCAGGCACGGGACCACCTGCAAGCCCAGGAGAGAGTCCTCAGGAGAAACCAAACATGCTGGCACCTTGATCACGGACTTACAGTCTCCAGAACGGTGAGAAAATAAATTTCTGTTTTGTCAGTTACGTGGCCTGTGCTATTTTGTTATGGCACCCTAGTAAACTAAAACACAAAGTTGCAAATGTTTTTTGCCATTACTGATAATCTGTGTTTAAGCAATGCTGTGTTCTAAAGAATATCTGGAAGTTTTCCTAGGAGCAACTTGTTTCTTTTAATCGTTTCATGCTCTTTAAATCATTTTCTTTTTAATAAGGATGTATCTTTTCTAATGTGTTAACCTTTGTTCTGACATAATGTTTAAGCATATATCTGCCATTTCTGCTGCAACTAATTTATCTGTCCTGTAGTTTTTACAATCTGTTTTAATCCAATAAACATGTCTCCTTTTGGTGTTTCCTCAATATAGTATGCTTTTTAAAAATGCTCCTTGGTAAAGACTGTTTCGGAAATGATGAGGTAGTATACCTAAAATGAAGCTGCATTCTCAGCAAAATCCAAGCACTGTACTGTTATATGAACAAACAATTGACAAATAAGGATAGTTAAAAATGTCATTTTTCTTTCCCCACATACCTGTCTCCCTAACAGCCCTGGATATACACTTACTGTACAATGTTTTCAAAAAGCAGTGTTGATGCAAATGCATCTTAAACTGGTTTCCCCCGAAAATTCCCCCTATATACCAATTGTTTTAACTAAATGTAATTTAATTCACTCCAATTGCTTTCAACAAAGTATTTTATAATGTTTATCTAGAATGTTTCAGAATGTAGGTTGACTATGATTTCACCCATCCATTATTTTAACCACAGATGACCTAATGAACAGCAATTTATTTCAATAGTCTGAAAGTTTCCAAAACCTTTTTTTTCTGTTAACCCACAGCAAGTTCATTTTAGTATATCATACACATGCACACACACACACACAGCATACACAGTGGATATCAATACCTGCATGTCTATATTCCTCTTAGGAAGTACAACCCTCAACCACCAGATCTACATATAACTTTTCCATACCAACCCAATCCTGTCTCAATATCCTTTAACAAAAGAATTTTAACAGAATTACTTCAATGCTAAATGATTCAGAATTTCTCTCCTTGGCACAAATTTTCTTCTTACAATTTTAGCTATGTAACGTTTTGCTCCTTAGTCACTCATGTGCAATGTGTGCGTGTGTGCATGTGTGTGTGTCTCAATAAAATGGAAAGTAATAAGTTTCCAAGAGGGCTAAAAATATATTCAAACTGTAGAAACCCTAGAAGAAAAACTAAGCAATCCCATTCAGGACATAGAAATAGGCAAAGACTTCATGACCAAAACAACAAAAACAATTGCAAAAAAAAAAAAAAGCCAAAATCGACAAATGGGATCGAACTAAACTAAAGAGCTTCTGCACAGCAAAAGAAACTATCATCAGAGTGATCAGGCAACCTATGAAATAGGAGAAAATTTTTTGCAATCTATCCATCTGACAAAGGACTAACACCCAGAATCTACAAGGAACTTAAAGAACTGTACAAGAAAAAAACTAAGCAACCCCATCAAAAGTGGGCAAAGGATATGAAGAGACACTTCTCAAAAGAAGATATTTATGCAGCCAACAAACATGTAAAGAAAAAGCTCATCATCACTGGTCATTAGAGAAACACAAATCAAAACCATAATGAAATACCATCTCACACCAGTTAGAATGGCAATCATTAAAAGTCAGGAAACAGCAGATGCTGGTGAGGATGTGGATGAATAGGAATGCTTTTACACTGTTGGTGGGAGTGTAAATTAGTTCAACCATTGTGGAAGACAGTGTGGTGGTTCCTCAGGATCTAGAAGCAGAAATATCATTTAATCTAGCAATCCCACTACTGGGTACATACCCAAAGGATTACAAATCATTCTGCTTAAAAGAGACATGCACACATATGTTTATTGTTGGACTATACACAATAGCAAAGACTTAGAACCAACCCAAATTCCCATCAATGATAGACCAGATAAAGAAAATGTGGCACATACACACTATAGAATACGATGCAGCCATAAAAAAGAATGAGTTCATGTTCTTTGCAGGGACATGGATGAAGCTGGAAACCATCATCCTCAGCAAACTAACACAGGAACAGAAAACCAAACACTACATGTTCTCATTCATAAGTGGGAGTTGAAGAATGAGAACACATAGACACAGGGAGGGGAGCATCACATATCAGGGCCTCTCTGTAAGTGGGGAGCAAGGAGAGGGAGAGCATTAGGACAAATAGCTAATGCCTGTGGGGCTTGAAATCCAGATCATGGGTTATAGATGCAGCAAACCACCATGGCACATGTGTAACTATGTAACAACAAATCCACACATTCTGTATATGTATCCCAGAACTCAAAGTAAAATAAACAAACAAATAAATTTAGATGCCAGCTTCCAATTTGCATTCTAGATTTTTGAATATATTTATATAAACTAAAAGAAACTAGAGGTACTTAAAAATGCTATTTACCCCCTAGTTCAATCAGACAAAATGAATTCAACAACAACCAATGTTCACATGATTAGATCTACCCTAATGAAAAGCCTTAGCACCATGGCAAACATTTCAGATCAACAGCAAAATGTGTTTAGTAATAAGTGGATCCAAACTCTACTGATGATGCCAAACATTTTTGTAATAAAGACTTCCTTGCATTTCTGCCGGGAAAATAGAAATGTGGTCTGATTCACTACATGACAATTTGAAAAATGGTGGAACACTCAGAAAGCATTTCATTAACAAGTTTTAAGTCAATCCAGTACAAATCTATAGCTTGCCTAGTGATAAAAAAAAAGAGTGAAGAAAAAATATCCCAATGTTTTATTTGAATAAGTAACAATAATTGAATTCCTATTATGTTTCAGACACATATATTGTGTAAGTCCCACAATGTATTAAAAATTTGTATTGAAGACAAGGAAAACTTGTCCCCTATATGGGCACCTTATTTTCTGCATATGAGCCAGAAAGCTCATAAAACTGGGCCTGAGAAATAGAGAGAGAAGAATGAAGTGAGTCTTCTCTCAGATAGTACCTACTGGGCACAACTGTTAGACAGGTTCTATTATTATTTCCATGTGGGAAATACTGAGGATTACACAGAGAAGGAACTAGTTCAAGCCAGAAGCAATGCTATGCAGGTGGAGGACATGGAAAAGCTTTCTACCCCAGAGGATACAATAAAAGGCTGCATTATATAGAATTTGAAAATAATAATAAAAGCAACTGAAAGTCAGTCTGATTTAGATCATAAATGTGTACTGATAGTGATAAAACATTTCTCCCAAATAGAAAAATTTAAATTTTTTAAAAATCCAAATTTTAAATAATTGCTACAATTGCAGTTGAGTTTTAAATTAGCTTACTCCTATTATATACTCTTAAATAAACATTGTGTTCTATACGGTCATTTTAAAGTAAAAAACACTGATCATGTTTGGATTTTCAGTAAGCCCAAGAGTATCATAACACTGTCAACAGAGAATGTCTATTACTCATCACCGATAACCATGCAACAGCAGGTGAGCTGCTGGATTTTCTTTCTCTGAAAGCTTACTCTTCCTCTAGGAAACTAACATCATGGTTATCTTTTTATCCTATAGTCTGTATTACCTAAGTATATCAAGTCATTGATTAATTGAGTAATAATAAATAAGGTGGTATTATGAATTAGATGGGATTTTGAGGGATTTGGTATAAATTTTCTATAAAATTTTTGGTTTCCCAAGACATGGTATGCAAATCATTCTTTTTCTTCATAGGTTTCCGAAGAATATAGAAACATAAAGAAAACGGGAGAAAATGTGTCCCTTCATCATCAACTGAGTCAATGCACAGTTCCTCCCATATGCAAGATCTCATGAATCCTGGTAGAAATTGGAAGCTTTGGTTGTGGCCAGAGCAAGGCCTGTGTCAAATGTAAAATTATAAGGTGGATCTGTTTTTGTTTTTTTTTTTTTGTTTTTTTTTTTTTCAAGTATGTGTTGATGTTTTGAAGATTCTAATAATCTTCCCTCAACATACTGGTCATGCCCAAGTATTGCACAGATGGGAGGTCTAAAAGGAGTCAACTGGTCACTGGACAGTGACCACAAATGACAGGGTATCCCCATCCGCCTTGCTGGTTTATCTCCTAGGATCGTACTAGCTGTACCCAGGGGTAGTGAAAGGAAAGGGTATTGAGGAGCTGAAGTAGGATGAGTAGCTAAAAAGGTAATCCTCCCTGTGTTCTCTCTCATCATCTCTCAGCACATGGGCCTCCTGAACAAACTCTTGTATCTCCACTTTGATAGTGCCAAACTAGAGGACTAATTGGTCTATGTGAATCTCTTCTATGCTCTTGCTGTGTCACGCAGGATGGCATGTAGTGGTGCAATCATGGCTCACTGATGCCTCAACCTCCTGGACTCGAGTGATCTTCCCACCTCAGCCCCTCTCACCAGATGGGAGTACAGGCACATAACATCATGCCAGATTCTTTTTCTTTTGTTTCTTTTTTTTTTTTTCTTTTGTTTAGAGACGGGGTCTCCTTTTGTTGCCTAGACTGGTCTCGAACTCCTGAACTCAAGCCATCCTCCTGCTTCAACCTTCCAAAGTGTTAAGATTACAGGCAGAGCCACCACATCCAGCAGCTATCACAACACACTTACTCCTGAATTATTCCCAAGCTAACTCTAAGATCTCTAAAGGACTGGAGAGAAATTAAACCACCTCTGTGACTTGTACATATCTAGTCATACTAATCCCACCTCCATCTGCTCTCTTTAACTTTCTAAATACCACTGAAGCTGAGGAGTCATGCCCCCGAGCACCCACACACACTTTCTGTCTATGGCCTGGACCTAAATTCCTCTTATTTGCTTTAGTTACTATGTACACATTTTGCATTTTGTCACTTACAAGCCTGCTCCAAATTGGGGATTTTGAGGATGAGTTACGTAGTCTGTCTTCTCTGGGAAACTTGCTCCCTCGATATGATTCATATGACTGTGGAGGAAGGCTCCCAGCAATCATGTTTTTTTTCCCCTGGTATAGTACCTATTGGGCACAACTGTTAGCTCAGGGTGGATATCCGACCCAGTTAGAATAGGTAGAGTCCCTTCTCTTAAACTCTGAATAGCATGAAGAGATGATCGCCTCAGCTGAAAGTGGTTTCTTCGGCAGAAGACAAGGAAAACTAGTGCCCTATATGGGCACCTTATCTTCTGCATATAGGCTAGGAAGCTCATAAAACTGGGCCTGAGGAATAGAGGGAAATGACCGAAGTGAGCCTACAGAGGAGAGAGAGAGAAAAACAAAAAGAAAGGAAGACACTGAGCTTTGTGTGGTTCTGGCACAGAGGAAGTGCTCAATAAATGCTGTTAAATGAATGCATGAACAAATGTGAGCATGACTCCAAACAGCTGTTCAGACCCTGACTCCAGTATCTTCCTAACGTCTGTGAGGAATGCATTATATTCATATAACAGAAAGCTTTCTATTTTAGCCAGGTCACTTTTTTCCTTTTATCCAAGAAACTAAATAAGAAATAGAGTTTGTTCCTATACACCTACTCGGGTCAAACTCAGCTAACATTTACAAATCCCTTTCAATTTCAAGTCCATAAAATAGGCAATTTTCTTCTATATGACTTTACATATTAGCACCAAACATTCTCAAATCTGGCTTGAGAATATTTACCTAAGAGGAATCATACTAGGAAAATTACACACACACACACACACACACACACACACACAATACCCATCTTTATTATTTATGTAATATTCGCTATCCCTTTCAAAGATAGAATGATGTTGGTTACAGACAGTGTGACACTGGGATCTTCCTCAAACAGCCTATAAAATGGTCACAGAACTGTCCTGTTTTCTCTGATTAAATGTTTTAGGCATAATGTAAACATTCTCACCTTCTTGGTATCCTATTATATATGGGCCATATTGAGCATCACATGACAGCCTAGGGCAGTGGTTTTCAATATGAAATCATTTTGTCCCCAAGAAAACACTGGCAACATCTTGAAACATTTTTGCTTGTTGTAACCAGAGCAAGGAGGTGCTACTGGCACCTAGTGGGCAGAGGCCAGAGATGCTGCTAAACATCCTATCACCCAAGCGCAGGACAGCCCTTAACAAAAAATTGTTTCCAAATGCAACAGCGCTAAGGTTCAGAAACCTTGGTCCATGACCATCCATCCTAAAGTCCTGGAATACAATTAAGCTAGCATAGTTGTACTATTTGTGACAGGAACAGTCTGACTGGCTGGTAGAACTTCCAGAGAGAGGCTGAGGTGATATAATCATTAGCCGAGCACTTCAAAGAAATGCAATAAAACCCCAAGGAACAACATTGCTAATCATCTGTCATCTACATAGATGACAGGAAACCTGCCTGACAGACAGACCATCACCAGTGCTTTTTCAAAGAGATTCATTAGACCAATTTCAACAAAGATTTAAACCTTCCTGAAGCTTTGTCTCCACCTGAAAAGCCACCACCACCACAGAAGAAAGACTATCAGCCACTGCTCTAATTTTGCTCTCACTCAAACACTAACAGAATATAATGTCCATTAGGAGAGACATCTTCAGGCACAAAAGATGAATACAAGACTGTCTGGGTATATTCCAGCTAATAATCAAACAGAAAACAATGTCCAGGTCAGCGGAAGATTGATTAAAATAGAATTGTAGATGCAAGCATAATTCTTATGTTCTTAAAGCATATACTTTAGAAGAAACCTGGATCTAATTACTAATATCATTGAGTAAAAATATTGCCAGAGCCTGCAGTATCTGTTCTGAATGAATTCTGTGTTGTTTTAAATCCTAGCACATTATTTAAAACTTTAGCACACCAACTTATGTTAATGACTGCATGTAACTTTAATTCAAAATGACAAACAGTTGGAAATAAAAGATAATTTAAGAGCATTCTAATAAATAATTTTTTTTAGCTCTAGGCTGATTTTTTTAGTGAATTAATATAAACCCACCTACAAAGGCATCTCACACAATATTATAATATCATAAATCCATTTTATTCACCTGATAAATGTTTATCATCACAATTTCACTGTAACACTAAAATAAACTAAGCCTTTCTTCATAGGCTTTGCATCAGCAATTTTCAAACCATAGGTCACAGAGTGATTATTATGTATCTGCTAATCTATATTCGTGTGCAAAGCACAGCCTTTGGAATGATGTCTCCTTTATGCTGATTTTTCCCCAGGTGTATTTTTCTTGTCATAATTATAACAAAATAAACATTTTATTTAAAATTGTTGAGTTAATACCAATGTATTCTCCATTGATAGGTGGTAGAATCACCATTATTATCAACTGAGCAGGTACTTTTTTGCTATTTTACAAATGAGTTCTTACCTTCAGAATGCTAAGAACTCCTATCCTGTGTGCTAGGAGAACTGAATTTCTGCTTATGTTCCTTGCATTTATGTAGAAAAAAAAAAAGTCAGCTAGCCATGGGATATTCCTTCTGATTCCACATTTGCTCACTGTGGCATTCATAGCACAGCTGTCCAAATCCACCTTGGAATGCATACTTTCCTCTAAGATCAAAGTTTAGTATACTTAGCTGTGGGCTTTGTTGATCCATTCCTCTTGAACTTCGTTTGGGCCCATAATTACATGCCCAATATAGAGAAAAATGTCAAGAAAGAAACAGATTTCAATTTCAAGCTTCAGAGGAGTTCTGATAATAAAAATGTGGTGAAAATGATGAAAACTACCTTGACTGATGTACTCTTGTTTTTAGGGACAATGTACTATATGGTGGCTGTGAGAAAGGATACGTGTCAATTCTGAGATTAGGCCTTTGGCAGGGGAAGTTGTCATTTTTCAAAAGGGAAAGCTCTTTTTGATGTAGGAAAAATGTCCAGCCATGCTACTTGCTATGCAAAAACAGTGGGATTGCTTTCTGCATGCCAGAAGCAGGGCAAAGGTACAATCCACCCACTGCCGGGACCCATTAGCATCTTTTGTCATAATACATGGCAAATGGACCAGTAACTACCCACTGCCAATTAGAGTGATGATGAGCCAACCTAAAATAGGCAGGTGAGCAGACTAAGTGCCCCTGTGGTTTGCCAATTACCTAAATTATCTGCAGTAGTTTTAGTGCACAGCTACCATGAATACAAATAAAAACCACTCTAGTATTCAGGGGAGTTAGGCACGGCTTGGTGTCAAAAAGCAGAGAGAAAATAAGCAGGATTTTCAGAAGCTGAGTTCTAGCAATTGTGATATCCAGTTTCACCCAGATGAAATACAGTCCTGCATTTTGTTTGACAATTCTGTCTCCTCGAGGAAGGACTCCCAAAACAATGAAGTATCAATTCTGCGTTCAATGTCACCAATCAATTGCACAAATCGCTCCCAGTGATTCTCACTAAATGGACATTGGAATGGATCTACAGCACTGAATAAAGAGTTAAGAGCAAAAGACCTCAACCAAATAAAACTACCTTTACCAGGAAAAAGAAAAATCATTCATAAAGAGAAAGCAAGAAAGAAAAAGCAAAAAAGAGACTTTCAAGTCCTGCCATTCCCTCAAATTATAAAGAAACATCATAAAAGAAATCAACAGTGTCCTTTGTTGCAAACACTTCAGAGCAATCATGACATCTGAGCAACAGTCTTGTGAAAAGACTCCATCTTAGAACATCTATCTACTTTGGTAACAGCTTCACTACACTATCAACACTATCAATGAAAACCACTTTCAATTTTCCATTGTTCTCACATTTGCAGTTACTAGGAACAATGAGAGAGCTCAACACTATTTTAAGGGCACTACAACATTTTCTAATTAAAAAAAAAATGATGCTAACTTATGTGTTTAACATTTTCCCATCTTTCAGAAAGTTACACACATACCTGCCTCTAAATTTGGCATCGGATGTGGATAGATAATCTAATGCCATTATATTCATGTTCGTTTAAACTTCTTAATAGGTTGGCGTAGAGTAAGTGGTTTCAAAAGAACAATGCTGTGCTCACTGGATAATATGCATGGTGGCTGTGCTTATTGTTAATAGCAATCAGGAATCTGAGTTATATCGCACTGGTATTGAACTAATATGTGATCTTTGACAAGTCACTTAATCTTTCATCTTTAACTATAACGATAGTTTATCTAAATTATAATAGTAGATAATAAGACCTGGCTTGGAGTAGTGTGGTAAGACTTGATTAATTGTCATGTGGGTGAAGCACTTTAAGGTCTTTGGATAAAATGTATTACTAAAGTGCATGACATTAATATTATTCACCCATGAGCAATGTTTTCCTGTGTAATCATCCCATATACCATCAGTTTAAGATACATATGGGGATACTCCTAAGGTGTAGTAAGAGAATAAGCATTTTAGTGTTCTTTGCCTACCCTGGTGTTGCACAAACCAGTCTACTTTATAGAATATTCAATATAGTTACTAAATTCCACACTGACTGTTTTATTATGCTAATTGATAATCTAGTGTGCTCCAAAGATTAAAGAAAAATGAAATTAAACTGAAAAATCAAAGGGTAACAACTTTATAATGCCTCTTTAATTTAGCGAAATACAATTAAAGTCACACAGTGGTAGAATTGACTGTGAATACTAAGATGACTATAATTGACAAAGTAAATGTTACAGAGCTAAGCTGAATAAAAGCAAAGGAAAATGCCAATAAAATTCAGTGCCATGGGATATCTATGTAGGCTCACTAAAATAAACTATAAGACATCCATAGATGTCACAGAAAAGGATTTTCTGAAGAATGCTTATGTCAGTAGAAAAAGCTTTTAGAATCAGATAATTATTATTATTGTCTTTTATATATTAATAATAATTATTATTGTCTTTACTAGAAGAAAATACATTGCTGCAAAAGAATTAGACTTTACCAACTAAGCTTATTTGGCTTACTTGATATTTGTAAACACACTGGACTCAATATTGCCTGCTTTAAATAAAAACACAGACAAAACATGCATAAGCACATGTGTGTACATTTGCACACAAACACACATGAGGTCTATGAGTACAGTATATGATTTGAATGTCCAACTGAATAAAAACTTTGATGAGTTTCCCTGATGAAGCTAGTAGGATTTGGTTCCTTCTGTTATATAACTTTACAATTAAAGTTCTCTACATTATTACATGCTTAATGGAAAAATGAGTATACTTAGATTCTGTTGAGGAGGTGGGTGGTATACTGGTACAAAGTCTTAAGTCAGCAATTGCATAATATCTTTAAAATACTTATAAAATTCTCCTTCTGAGAATTTAGTATCCATAATGCTATATTCTTACATTCTGATTTTTTTACCAAAAATCTTGGAAGGCCAGAGTAAAGTTTACCAAAGGCAAACTATCTCTGGAATAAGAGTAACTTTTAAATTCATACAAAAATGTCTATGTGTTTTGTTTTAGAAATAGACTTTTCCCCAAATCTTTAACAATGAGATGGTATGACATTGTCATACCTACATCTGTCCTGTAACCCTCATCTGTCTGTAACTCCTATATCTGTCTGTAACCCTCAGCATACCACAAAAATACAAAGATAGAAATTGTGAAAAATAGCATAAGGTAAATAAACAGGGGACAGTGATAGAGTACAGAGAAATGGAAAATCCTTACTTTGGTAGAATGGCTTCTTTGAGAAACAGGGTGAGAGTAAGGGTGCAGAAGGGCAAGGGTAACAAAGTGACTTGAAGCTTTCTAAAATAAATGTACATATTTACTTTTAATTAGCGTACTTATTATAGTACTGTGAGTTTTAAGAACACATATGCCATATTTTAGCAGAACGGACTGTACCAGCTTTCTATATGTGGTGAGATTATGGATGACTTTTTAAAATAAACTGTTTCTCTTATTTGAATTTTTACAATGTTTGTACTACTTTTATGATGAGAAAAGGAAAAAGCTATTAACATTTTTGGCAGATCATTGAATGTAGTTGCTTCCTGAAACACTGAAGATTGCTCTAAAAATTTCAAATTTTTTGTCATCACTTCTAAAATCTTACTCAGTACCTCAAACTTATACAATTAAAATATAAAAATAATATTTATATTTATGAACACTAAAATCCCAGAAGCATCTAAATATGTTTCATACATTTGAACAATAGATTAGATTTCATGAGAAGAAAAATCAAAACAAAACTTAGGGCCTCCTGAATGTATCCTTGGCTGATATAATTATATCATTATTTATAGTAAAATTTCAAGGAGGCTGCTCCCAACTAAAAATAATAAAACATTCTGGATTCAAGATGACACCTTTTTAAAGAAGCCATACATCTTCTGAAACTGGGTGCCAGAAATAGCATTGAAATCATTGATAATGCAAAATTCCTCCTCCACAACTAAACAAGTTAATGTTCATCATGCCTGCCAAGGATATCAAAGAGCAAATAAATTCCTACTCTTCTCAGAATATTTCTAGAAGGGAATCAATGTTAACAACAGAAATAATGCAAGGGAGTGGGACAAGGACAGTCAAGATTTATGTGCTGATCTGTTTATACAGGTTCCTGCTCAGTTGGATTTCTTCAAAGTCTAGCCTCCTCTGTAAAAGGTAATCGTATTAGCCATAATCATTCATTCACTGTGGACCACTTAACCAGAAAACAACCCCAGTAACTCCCTGTAGATACATAAATCTAATGAGCTACACACCAATTTTTTCCCAAAAACTTCAATCTCTCATATTTTAAAACATATATTATGAATGTCTACTAAAGAAAGAAATTAGATTTACTTTTCTGTATATGGCATTGAACACTTTGTTGAATCAGTATTGGGCCATGGCGTTTCTTAGAAATTGCTTTCTTAGTTACATTAGCAAAGACACAGTCTGGATGGTGGTGTTATTTACCGACTTCAGATTAAATGAGAATGTATACAATTCTCTGGAACTGTATTATAGTAATGATTCTGTAAAATCTGTTACCAGGTAAATTGTTGAAACAGCATTCTAGTAGGGCAATGTATTCTTGTCTTCAATCATAACGTCTATGGTGGCGCGTGCCTGTAATCCCAGCTACTCAGGAGGCTGAGGCAGGAGAATTGCCTGAACCCAGGAGGCGGAGGTTGCGGTGAGCTGAGATCACGCCATTGCACTCCAGCCTGGGTAACAAGAGCGAAACTCCGTCTCAAAAAAAAAAAAAAAAAAAAAAAAAAAAACCCACAATCTTTCCACTTCCCAAGTATTCAACTCATTCTCTATTATTTTGATAATAGTTTTCAACATTATTAGCATCTTGCATTAGAAACTGACAAGAGTGTCTCCTTTTAGTGGATAGGGAAGTGCAATTTTAAGAGGAAAGTATTTTAGTTACTCACTTGCATTCTATGTCTAGTTTCCCCTCATACTCTCCAGGACAAAGGGCAAATTACGTGGACATTAAATATCAGTTTTTCCAGTAAGATTCTCCAGGTAATATCATGACAATTGAGTAAAATAATCCGCGTAAAGCAGTTAACATAGTAACTAACATATACTAAGATTTCATATCATAGTTATTATTAGAACTCATTTTCAAAATAATTTTCTAAAAAAGAACAGTGCCATCTTTCAGACTTCATGGAAATTGCTATTAGAGACAGAAATAACAGTTGAATTTAATTTTTTACTATAGAAATATATTTCATTCTGTTTTACTTGCTGAACTTCTATTTATTTAGGGTATCTTATTTCTAAGTTAAACACAAAGCAAGATAATTAAAATTATTGGGCTTAAATAAAGATTTTTCTTCCACACATCTGAAGAGGTTTTCACTGAAAATGTTTTTGCCCTGAAGGATGATAAAGAACTCTCTGACTAAATCTTTTACTTTTCACTAATTGTGTTAGATTCATCTAGAGGTTGAGGAGGTATAAAACATACTGTCTTTCAATAAATAAACAGTGTTGATTTATTGTCCATTAAATAATGCATCAGAAATTTAGTAAAATAAATTGCCTTTTTTTTTTTTTTTTTTGGTGTGACATCATAGTAAGTATTTGGTCTTTTTTCCAGTTTTTAGGAAAGAGTTCCTTAAATCCTTGAGATTTCCTGAGGGACAAACGTGATAGGAGCATCTTTAGTTCTATTGAGGCAACTCTTGGTGGGCCCCTAGATAGCTTCAGGATGGGAGCTGTCACCAGAAAGACCAACTCTTGACTAAAAGCTTTAAGCTTTCAACCCCACCCCCAACTTCCAGGGAGGGTTAGGGAATGGGGATTAAGTTAATTATCATTAATTTCAGTGATGTAGTCAGTCATGCCTAGGTAATAACAACCTTCGTAAAAACCCCTAAATGATGGGTTTTGAGGAGCTTTGGGTGGGTGAATATATTCATGTACCAGGAGGGTGACACACTCCAACTCCATAGGACAGAGGCTTCTGCACCCAGGACCCTTCTGGCCCTATGTACCTCTTCATCTGGCTATTCATTTGTATCCTTTATAATAAACTAGTCAACATAAATTAGGTGATTCCCTGAGTTTTGTCAACTGTTTTTGCAAATTATCAGATCTGGAAGGTGGGGGGAACCCTGACTTTGTAGCCAAGTTGGACAGAAGTGCAGGTAACTTGGGGGCCTGGTACTTGCCACTCCTGTCTGAACAGAGGTCAGTCTTATGCACTGAGCCCTTAAACCTGTGGAGTCTGATGTTAATCATAGTAGTTGGTGCTAGAATTGAATTGAATTGTAGGACACCCAGCTGATGTCAGCATTGGTTGGTGTCAGGAGGGGAAGAAAACCTCTTACAAGCCCTTGGTTTTGTCTCATAAGTTAATCAGATTATTTCTCTTAGTTTTGCTGTGATTGTTTTTCCATTTTTTTCTTAAATTTGTTACTATTTCAATAGAAAATAACAAAAGTGGTCATTAAAATCATTAATGGTTGTATAGTTTGGAACTGTCTTCAAAAGTCTTTTGAGAAACAAAAATGAAGCTCAAAATTCCTCAAAATTCAACCTAAGATATATACTATGCCTCTATATAATACATCTGTCTTTTTCTTCAGTGGCAATTTATATCTACATTATTTCTCCTGAAATGTTAATATTTTTAATATTAGTTTAATAATATTATTATAGTATGGCTTGAATTATATATGAATAGATATAGAAAGAGATGCATAAGATTTTTATGCTTGCATATAAAGGTAAGCAGAATTAATCCTGAAAGTTTTATATACATGACATTCAGAGGAAAACCTATTTTTATTAAGTGCTATAATTGTGACTGTTACATTATATATGTTCAATGTCTATGTAACAAAAATAGGACAATAAAAGATTTATTTGATGTATATTGCTTGATTAATTTGCAGCAGTTGTAGAAACAAATTTCTATTTGCTAGGAATAATAGTAATGTTGCAAACACATATTTTCTGATACAGTTAAAAATGCAGGAGGAAAAAAGCAAAAACTAAAATCAGAAAACAAGCAAAGAAAAGCAAGCAAATAACAAAATAAATAGCAACAAAGCATACGTTAATTTAGGGACTTCCTTTCCCCATGAAAAGTCTTAAAAATCTGATCTATAGATTTGTAAAAACTCTTAAAGTAGAAGCGCTTACACAAATCATTCAAATTATAATTTTGCATTTCAGAATTCAAGTTAAACGTTTATTTTAAACATTATTTAAAATATTATTTAAGATTTGGGCTTTTTCCCTTTATAACATGGCAGAGTTGTTCCTTATGTTTAAAAATATTCATAATTATTTATTTTTCAACTGTTTATAGAATAGAAACTTCTCTTTTCTTTTTTCATTCCTCCACAAACTCCAAATTGATAGCCCCTTCTGAAATATTGTTGCCTCAACTGAACATATTATTTCAGAGAATTTCACTGAGCATGTACAAGTTTAGTCAAGCCACTCTCTCATGTAACCTTACTCCTATTTCTCACCATAAGATAATATTAAATTTCTAGCAGCTGCATCATTTTCTTGGGAGTCAATGAAAAACATAAGTTCTTTTCACCTTAACTGATGTTTGGTCAAATTTCTCTCATCAGCTATTCCTAAGTTCAATTTTTTTTTTAGCCCATATGCAAACCTATATATCTGTCTATAATGTTTCACTTTACTGGGATCATTCACATCCTAATTTTATCATCTGTTAGATTTGACATATGGATTCCCACTTTGGTGTCAGGTAAAAATACTTTTAAATGTACTACATTCTGATTCAATAAATTCCTAAATTTGATCATTTAGTATTAATTGAAACCTTACAAATAACTTTTGTACATTTCAGTACTCTATAAAAATGTTTCCACTCACATACTATTTTCAAATATTGAACACAATAGCCAAGGCCATCTGGATCATCAGCAGGTTCTCTCCAATTTAGCCATTCAATAAATCAACAATTTCTGAATATGGATGTCTATAATACACAACCAAAACCAAAAAAAGAATGAGGTTAAGAGAATATAACTTGTTCCTAATAGATCTGTATCTGTTTCTACCAACCACACATGTCATTCTAAGGACCCACAGACCTGCAACTTGATCTTCTGCTCTAGAATATTAAAAATCAATATTAAACTTAAAAGACTATACTCTAAATTTATATCTCTATCCATTTTTTAAAATGAGACAATTTTTTATCAATTTTAGTCTGGGAACTCTCCTTCTCACAGGATTTCTCCAAATTTATAGGCAGGGTGTTTGAGATAAGATCTACAAATTGTTTTACAAATCCAGAGATTTAAGATTTAATGAATTGTTCAGGATTGCAGTGCAAAGGAATAAGGAACTCATAGAATGTAGATTAACCAATAATATAATTTAGCAGGAATAGAAAGTCCTTGAACAGTAGTCAGAAGGCCTGAATTCTGGTCTAGGTTAATTCTTTGAAAGTCAATGCCAGGCATCATTTCAAAGGCTAGTATGTAGTAGATGTTTATTAAATGTTTATTGAATAAGTGAAATCTGATTTATCTAAATTTGGAGATAACTAATTCACAGCATGTAAGTACTCCCTCATGATCTCATTCGGTTTATTGGGCCTTAACATTCCTGCCATATTTATTTTGGCCCTCAGTTACCAAAGATCATTCTCCTTAATTTCAGAAAATCAAAAAATAAATTGATCATTGAATTAATATAATTCGAACTGCTTTCTCTATGCCACCTGTGTGAAGAGCTGAGAAGCTGTATTTTTTCTGTATTGTATATGAAAGAATATCTGGAGAATGAACTAGGAATAGCCTCTTAAATGTTGAATGAAAAAGTAACAGATGAATGAAAGCTAAACTTAAATCCAAATACTTTACAAAAATATTAATCAAAATGTGACTGCATAGAACACCTTCATATTTGCCAGCACCTCTTGGACTAATCTTGGAAACTGCCTCTCTTTTTCAGTGTAATAGAATCTGCAAGCACTCAAGACTTGGGGTTATTAAAATAGGATGCTTATAGAGTATAGTTCAAAAGTGAATATAAAATGTTTAAGTTATACATGATACACTAAGTATCATAATATATCAAATACAATACTCTATGTAGATTTTCCTAATAGCAGGTGGAATTCCCAAAAAATAATTGAACATGTGTCAGGTATTGCATTAGTTGGCAGAGATACGATAATGAAGACTCGGCATTGGAACTGTAACTGAGTTTAACCAGGGAGGAAAAATGAGCAAAATTAACATGAATCTAGTATGAAAACTGTGATGGTTGAAGTGCTACCAATGCACAGAAAAGAGTAAAATTAATGCTGACCAAGAATTGTGTAGAGAAATAGAAGAGTTAAAAATAATATACTGAGCTGGGTTTTAAGAAAAGTGAAAGTTGATCAACTAGAGGTATGGAGGGAAGGCATTCCAGACTCAAGAAAACAAAATAAGAAATAACAATATATACTGTGTCTAGGATTAAGTGTATTTGGATGACTGGGAGAAAGTGATTTGAAATGAGCATGTAAGAGTAGACTGAAGTCGTATTATGAAGTCTATACTATCCACTGGTATTTGAATTTTTTACCTGGTAAGGAGTAAGAGTTCACAGAATACTTTTAAACAGTGGACACAATAACATATAGCATACTGTCTTAGTCCATTCCTGCTGCTATAACAAAATCCCACAGATGGGGTAATTAATACGTGATAGAAATTTATTTCTCACAGTTCTGGAGACTGAGATGTCCACAATCAAGGTGCAGCAGATTTGGTGTCTGGTGAGGGCGGGCTCCCTCTGCTTTAAAATTGACTCCTTGTTGCTGTGTCCTCACATGGTGGGACGACAGAGGGCAAAAGGGCCAGGCAGCCTTCTCAATCCTCTTTTATAAGAGAATTAATCCCATTCACCAGGGCAGAGACATCATGACTTCATCACTTCCCCCAAAGGCCTTTAACTCTTAAATATTATCACCTTGAGATCAAAGTACCAACATGAGAAATTCAGGAACATATACAGTCAAACCATAGTACATGTTGGAAAAAATTATCCTAAACCTCATGTCAAGCATTCCCCTTAAAAATAAATAAACAAGGTAATAAGGAAAAAGGAAGTATTGAATATTTTCTAGTTTTCATACCAGATAACTTGGTAGAAAAAAAAGTGACTGCTATAGCTTTTAATTTAAAAAAAAAAAAAAATTAACTGCTATAACTCCAGAGCAAGGAGGATTTTGGATTTGAGGATCAAGTTAAGTTTCATTTGATTCAAAGCTGGTACTGATCTAGAAATCTGGAAAAGAAAAGGCCATATGCCGCGTGACCAATTTCCAGCCTTGGTAGCGTAGACGAGGTGTGGTGGGAGGGGTGGGGAGAGGAAGAAACGGAGAGGACCGGGCCTTTCAGCATTTTGCCAGGGGACGGGAGTCAGTTCTGTCGGAATTGTTAGAGCAATCAACAATAATTTCAAGAGAGAAGAGAATGAGCAACGGATATACACAGCACTGAAAATTAATTTGGGGTCCACAAGCTATCGCATTGCTCTCTTCACTTTAGGATTCAGAAGCTGGCACAAATATTCTGAATCCATCCCAAGTACAGCATTTACGTGCGTGTGTGTGTGTGTGTGTGTGTGTGTGTGTGTGTGTGTGTAGTAGTGGTAGTGGTAGAATAGTTGGCCAAAATTTTGAAAAATGACAATTCAGCACAATGAAGAGTTCACATGGATTTAAAACACAACATTTATCTATTCAACTAATAGTTACTTATTAAAGACTAGGGTGAGACAAATGAGGTAAGGGATCCTGACCTTATGGAGATACCAGCCTAGCAGAGGAGACAGCAGACGGGCAAGGCAAACAGAGCAGAAACATAACAATTGATGAAGGCTTACTCTATTGCTCATAATTTATATTCATTCATAATGGTTGTGCACTATAACTTCAGCTACACATA
Organism: Saimiri boliviensis; assembly: GCF_048565385.1. Lineage (NCBI taxonomy): Eukaryota > Metazoa > Chordata > Mammalia > Primates > Cebidae > Saimiri > Saimiri boliviensis. Next base: position 77,459,527 of record NC_133452.1, read on the forward strand.
GTCAAAAATTTGTCCTGTTCACCACCATATCCCAGGGCCCAGGAAGAGTCCCTGGCATATAGCATCCCCTCAGTAAGTATTTATCCTGATTAACAAATATGCCATGAAATAAGAATGACAACCATTTCAAAGATTAGAAAACCAAAGCTAAAAAATGGTTGAGTGACTTGCTAAGAGTATGTAGCTAGTAATTGCCAGTTAGAAATTAAAGGCTATGGACATTTGTATAAGATTTCCTACTCAGTCACATATTTACCTTTTAAATATCATTCACATATAAACACTCTGAAATGAATATGTAGAAAAAACAAGGTGTGGTCTTTCCTTAGTATGAGTCAATTTGTACAGCTGAAATAGGGAAAAAATAGTCATTCAATCCACCTGAAATGCCAATGCCCTTAAAAACAGGGCTATTAGTAATGCAAATATGAAGTCCCCAGGACTGTGAAAAGCCTGCTTAACCAAGTAGCAGGTCTTACGAGACACTCCTGCTTTTAGGGGTCTGGCTTGGCTGCTCTCCATTTTCCCCATAAACGGCCAGACCTGCAAACCTCTGAAGAGCTAAACGTTTACAACTTGTGAGAAAGATTCTCCAGTGAGGAAACACTGTGTACTGTGTATTCAAACTCTCCTACTCAGATCACTACACATTAAGTAGCAGCTGAGCATCTAACTGAACTTTTAAATCAGGTCTGGATGAGGCCTAGAAGATGTACTCCTATCATTTCATGTTCTTGGAAATAAATACATAGAATAAAACATATTTGTGTGGTAGACTCATCCTTTCAAACTGAACAAGATGAAAAATATATTTTCTTGAAATGGAAGTTTTCCAGCACTCAAAAATATTTGGTCAGCATTTCTGGAAATTTATAGGAAACCAGTTAAATTTATGCTGTATGAAAGTCTCATATTATAAAATGAGTTATAAATTAACCAAAAATACCAATCACAAGTTGTCATCTCCCTTTTTCTTTTTCTCTCATTTATTTGTTTTATTAATCTCCTCTTATTGCTAACGGCATACAGCACATTTGTACAATATATCTTTCTGCGATAGACATTGATTTTGAAGAAAGAAAAATCAAGTTAAATAAATGATACATGCAATAGCATTTTTTCTTGTTTACGTTATAAAGTCAGAGAGACTTTGTTTCTAATATTGATTTAAACAAGAATGAAAAATGTCTTAGTTTTCCTATTGTTCCATGATTCTTACTCTTATTGCCAGAATTAGGAATCCAAGGCCCATCCAAAACTAAAAAAGCAAAACTCAATGAAAAATATACATAAACATACTTAGGATAATAATTTCACACTATAATGCATTATTATTCATACTCTTTTTATTTTGGTTGTTAAATGGCATTGTGCAGTGATGTGAATGGTGTTATAAAGAGATAGTAAATATTTTAGGCTTTGTGGGCTATGTATTGTCTCTACGATATATTCTTCTTTTTCTTAAAAAAAAAAATCTTTAAAAATGTGGAAATCATTCTTAGCTCTTGAGGTGGATCTAGCCAGTGACCTCGAGTTTGCCAAAGACTTCTTTCCTGTTCTAGCTCATTTTCAGAAGGCAAACTCTTAGCCATTTGTTGAGCTCTTAACTTGGTTGCATAGCACCAGAAATGTTTTCTGAAAAAGGAGTAAAATAAAACTTTTCAAATTCAACCATGTGGTTTTTTTTTTCTTTATAGTTGTATTCACCAAGACTTGTATATTTACAGGTCTATACAATTTCAGGGCCTGATCTGTGCCAGCAAAGGGACTCAGAACTTCCCCAACACAATCTCATAGAGCACAAACGTTCACTTGTATGAAAACTCACTCCTAATAACACATGCAAATGAAGGCCTAGTTTATAGTGAACTATACACTGCAAATGCTCTGTGTAAAAATCTATGAAGTCCTGGTCTGACTCTGTCCTTTCATTTGGTAAGGACAAGGGAGCCCAATGAAAAGCAAACCTTAAAGGTCTTGCCCATATGGCCCTTGATGCAGAGAGGGAAAGATAGAAGATAAACATGCGTGCAATGAGAAAATAAACAGGGCCATGTGATGGAGAGCAACAATGTCTGGAGATGAGAGTTGACTGTGTTTTAAAATAAATCGCTTATAGAGTGATTATTAACCTCAAATTACAGCAATGCCCCCCTGCATGCTCAACTCAGTTCAACAATATTCACTCCAATTGAGGTCCTACACATGAAATAAATATATATATATATATATATATATATATATATATATATATATTCTTTTCATTTTGAGTAAATACATTCATTGCTTTTATCTGGAGTGTGGAATATAAATAGGATAGTCAGAAAAGTGCTGACTTGCTTATAATACTAAGTATTACATGAAAGTTACCAGCCTCTGATGAAAAATTTGTTAAGAAAAAAAAACAACTGTCATAAAACTTCAGGAACTCTTTTTAATAATCTGGTAATCTGCAACATTTTCACAAAGAAATCTTGTCACTTGAGATCTTTCATAAAGAGATGTCGTCTTTCACAAAAAGATCTTGTCAGCAAAAAAGTAATAGCCAACAGATAATGCTACTGAGAAAAATTTCATAAGTTTTACCAAGACTATTATATGCATTTACCAATACATTATAAAACACTAAGAATAGTTAAAACAGTCCTTAAAAATAAATGCATTACATTTGCTATCTCTAATTTCATATCCTGTGTTTTTCACATTCTTGCTAGTCTGCAAAATACGATAACCTGTAGTATGTAATATTAATAGATCTCCCCATAGTTATTGGAAATTAGCAAGTTTCTGTAGCATTATATTTCATTTCCTTACCATTAAATACATTCAGATTATGCTATTTATTAGATTTGGGCTGATAACTTTACTTATTGAATAAGACAAAAGGGCTGCTCTAACTTCTCCAAATTTTATTTTGCCATAACAGTGAGGTTTGTCCTGGATAATGTCTCAAGTTCTTCTCACTGTTCATCAATAAAATTATCTAAAATGCTGTTTCAATCCACAAATGTTATTAAAATTAAAAAGCCATTTTACAGAAATAAAATATAACTATCATTAACTAGCTACTTACTATTTGCTAACTACTCAGCCAAACATTTTATATTCACTAGCTTGTTTTTAATTTTCACAATATTCCTTTGAGATATCAGCCTTAACTCCTTTCTACAAATAAAGAATCTGAGTTTTAGGGATTAAACATCTACCCCAAGGTTAGATAGCATTTAAAATGTAGATTTTGAAATCATCTAAGTTAGCATGGCTTTAAAATTAACATGGTTACTTAACAGTATCCTTACATCAAAATTTCTTATAATATCTTTTATATGTAATTTAAATTAATTCAATTATTCTGACACTAGTCAGATGATCTATTCTTTAAGGCTTATTATTTTCTTCCATAGATTTTTATATAGACACAGTAAAATAGTAAAATAATTCACATATATATTATATGATACATGTTAATAAATACCACCGATTTCATACGTTATATTAATATACATAAATACATGTGCTTTTACTTTTCTATATCTTTATATTTTTAATCAACATTAAAATCTCTAAAATGTATCTAGACTAAATTCATAGATCAAAAATATTGCAAAATAACTGTACCTCATAGTTTGCTACAAATGTGTTAAAGCATGATTAAAGTTTAGATTACAGAAAAGAATGGATATGGAAAAATATAAATAGTGAATGCTTTCTCATTATATTATCTTCCATGACTATTAAATATCTTTATGTATATACCTTTGTTTTTATTTTTGTTTTTTTAAAGAGACCAAGAATCCCCAAAATGGCTAAGCCTGGTAAAGTTGAAAATCTATCAACATCTACTTTCAGTAAATAACAATTAAATGTTATCCCCTTAATTTTCAGGTTTTGTATGAGATACTACTTTTCTTATGCACTCCAAAGTCAATGAAGAATGTTAGTATTTTCTAAAGCAGTAAAATATAGTGCTTGAATATCCTTCATATCCTCACAGAAAGAGTGACTTTGTTCATGTTTTAAGTAAATCCACTTTGGATTTCAAAGGTAATGTAATCTGTAATTAAAATGCCTCACAAAAAGTGTTGTGGAAGGGGTATTAAGCTCCCAAAAAGTCATTATAGAATTATAGCCAACACATCTGAACTATTTTGTAGAAAGACTCCACATTAAAAAAAAATCAAATACAAATCTAAAAACAGTGTAAAGCAAATTAAAAGAGTGGAGTTAATGTCCCGAACTTCTATTTCAACACTGACACTTGCTACTTATCAGCATCAAGGCTAGATAGTGGACCTCTCTTGGTGTCAGCTTCCTCTTCAGTGACCCACTCCACAGGGCCGTTGTGAGGTAACTGATGCAAGCTGCCTGCAACATGCACAGAGATCAACAAATCATAGCTATTATGTTCATGAGAATGTAATGTTGTGTTCTTGTATTTACAAACAAATGCTAATAAAATCTCATATGTTCACCCAATATTTGAGAATAATCAATAGCTTTCTTGTTCAAACCAAACAATAACCTTTCCCATAAAGAGGCATCAAAACATTCATAGTCTTCCTTTGTCCTAAGCTTTCAAATAACTCTTCCTATTTGTGGTGTTACAATCAAGTCACTTCTTTAAAAATAATAAAAAAATAAAACAATACTATTATTGCTTAAAACTGAAGAACCAAACTTAGAAAGTATCATAGACATGAAATACTATAAACCTAACAGTTTACATCACACTGAATTATGTCTAAATGTTCATGAGCTTAATATTTTAAGAGTAATATTAGCTATAGCATGTTCCAAAATGCATTAAACTGGTCATCATTGTAGTAGTAATGGTTATGTTTTTCCATAGACCAATATAAATCCACCAGTTTATCTTGGTTGCTTTTATGGGCTAGTGTGGAGGATTTTGGCATTTCAAGGCAGTAAGAAGTTTTACACACACACACACACACACACACACATGTGTGCATGAAAACATGTGTTGATGTATTGTCATCACTGACCTGCTTATGAAATACAGTGTTAAAGTTTCAATAGGGAAATTGAAAGACTGATATTAGAAAGAAATATTAAATTGTTGTACCTCATTTCCCAGCACATAGAATGTCTGACTCTTTTCAGAGGATGCAACATATTTGGGATTCTCAGTCTATTTCAAATATGCTGAAGCCTACATGACACCAGGCACACTTGTGGCTTTTACTAAATCAGTAAACAGACTGTAATGCTCCCTATAACTTTTCTGATTGGAGAAAACCATAGAGATAATACTTTCTACTAGTGTAAGACACAGAGACATTTCAGAAACATGCACTATTTTGTACAAAATCTATGTGGACAAAAATCATTTAAACATCTTTTGAAAGAACATTTACAGTGTGATCTTCTGAAATGAGCAGCACTATACTCTGGTGGCCCACTTCAGTTTTATTTGTTTTGTTTTCTCTGCTTCCTTCTAACCCTGTATTCTAGTTGTCTGTCCAGAAAACATATACCTAGCCTATGTAGAAGTATAATTTTTTTGCAGAACGAAGATATTTATAATCCTAAACACCCAAAACAAATGCTTTTGGTATTTTATTTTTTCTTGGAATATTTTAAAATAGTATATGTATTTTTTTGTATTTGTACAAATTCAAGCCAATGCAATTATGGCCCCTCTGTTGTAGAAAAGTTCATTTATTAGGTAGCTTGTTTTATATACATATTCTCCTGGAACATCTCTGACTTTCTCAATGTATTGGTTACTATACTTTGCAGTATTTGGTATACCCTCCACTGTGCATCAATCCTCAGAGAAAGTAAAATCTGTTATTGGATTGGTTGAAAATCAAAGGCACATGGAAGCAATTTGTAATCTATAAAATGCTCTCTCTGCACCAGTACCACCCACCAAGAAGCAACACAATAGGTAACTTAATGATTAAAGAAACAGTGATGATCTAAATCAAGTTACTTTTAATCTTTAACATTCAATGTGTGGGGGGTGGGAGGGCGTCTCCTGCAGGGAATGAATTTTGGAAAATGACCAAAGATGGATCACTTTGCTGGAAGATCTTAATGCTAGATGAGAAAAGACATAATGTGTTTAGTCATGTATACAGCGATGCTATTTCCAGACAGTGCATATAGCCAGCTTGCACCTTAGTTTTATCACTTGTAAAATAGGAATAATTATTTTTGCTTCATAGCATTATTGAAAAGATTAAATTTCATACATGTGTAAAGCTCCTACCACATAAATCATCTGGTACTTTTCCTTTGTCTTCTCCTTCATTTAAATTAAACTCAGAAATTATTTAGTGGACACCTGGTATGATAACATAGGCACTGAAGAAAGTTGCCCTGGAGCAGCTCAAAAGCCAGTGGGGAGCTACTCGCATAGCCCATTCACTCTCACAGATACATACACACACACACACATACACACACACACACACACACACACACACACACACACACACACACACAGATACTCATTCAACAGCTCTTTTGTGTTAACAGCATCATTGTCATTCTTCCATTTTCTCTTCTCCCACAGAATGAACCCAGACTGGCCATTAATTATGAGAATCCATCATATCCACCTCCTCAACACCTTTTGCATCTATTTTACTCTTTACCTTCTTCTGCCGGCCTCTGACCTGCTTTGGGCTTACACTGACTTCAGTAGTGCAATAGTTTCTTAATAGACTTTTTCTTGCCACTACTTTCTGATGCATACTTTACAGAATTACCTTGGTTATCATTACTAAAATGTATTTCATTCTTTCCTGACTTTCTAAACCCTTTAATTTCCTCATCAAAAACAAAGCCTATATGTTCAAACCAGTAAAGGCTTTGACTACCTCCTACAACCGTATCTTCTAATAAGAGGTCAATCTATCCCAGGTCATGAAGATAATAAATCTTCCTTGGGTGTGAACTGCATTCTCTTGCCTTTCTTCTGTTTCTCAAGTTGGAATGACATACTTTCAATGGCATATCCTTCCCTCACCACAAGATATTATCTTGTCAAGTTTCATCCCAACCTTGTGATACTGATCTATCTTGTTGGCATGAATCCTTCTTTCTCATATTCTCATGTCTATATCATGACCTCCATTAAGATAAACTCTCTTGGAGATATATGTCTGTCTATATATCTCCTCAACTGGAAAAGTGAGGTCCTAAAGGGCAAGGACTGTCAGACTTAGCTATGGTCTTCTCAGGTCTTAGAATAATGCTTTATTTAGAGAAGCTTTAAAAGAGATCCACTCAAATGCAACTGATTTCAGCTGTACTTGGGCAAATCACTCATACCAATTTATCTTGCTTTTCTCTCATTCATTTGTATGTTGCTTCTTTTCAACTCTGTAACATCCTTCTTTAACCTTTGACTAGTGATATTCAATCCCATGCTCTCTTTTGTTTTAAACCGTTGGTTTCCTTTAAATGGAGTCTGTAGTCGATCAGCTTCCCATATTTACTATAGAGGAGCCATGTAAACTGTCATTTGTCCAATTCACTGATGCAGGATAGAAGAGTTGAATCCAGTCACGCCAGAACTCCCAGTGGAAATGGCCCATACTGACTGAATATGGAATACAGGTAAGAATATGTCAGATGTCCACAAGAGGAAGATAACATCACCAGTTGGAATTCATACATAATCACCTACATAGGCTGGGCACAGGGGTTCATGCCTGTAATCCCAGCTGAGGATTTGGGAGGCTGAGGCAGGCAGATCACTTGAGGCCAGGAGTTTGAGACACACCTGGCCAACATGGCGAAACTCTGACTCTACTAAAAATACAAAAATTAGCTGGGTGGGTGTGGTGGTGGATACCTGTAATTCAAGCTACTAGGGAGGCTGAGGCAGGAGAATGGCTTGAACCTGGGAGGCAGAGCCTTCAGGGAGCCAAGATCACAGTACTGTACTTCAGTCTGAGTGACAGAGAGAGACTCCATCTCAAAATAAATAAATAAATAAATAATCACCTACAACTTGGGTATTCTTTTCATCTACTGATGCATAACAAACTACCCAAAATCTTAGCAGTTGTTTAAAACAATGACAGCACTTCATTTACTCACAAATCTGAAATTTACTTTCTTATAAATCTCCAGTTTCCTTACATCAGCTGGGGTAGCCTCAAGTCTGGGGACTGGAAACAATTGAAGACTCATTCACTTACATGGCGGGTCAACTAGTACCTTGCCTGGGGCTTTGGAAACAGCACCCATACCTAGCCTTCCCAAGTGCCATGTGATAGAGAAGGGATTAGGATCAGTAAAAATGTTGCCCAGTAGAGCAGGGGTTTACTTCCTGGAATTGAGATTAAAACATTTCTTAACTTGCTACAGATGTTCTCAAGCTCTATTGTACCTATGAGTTACCTATGGGACTTGTTTAAAGATGCAGATTCCTGATACCCAGAAATTTTAAATCGGTAGGTCTGACTTGAGTATACAGTATCTAACAAATACCCTCAGAAATTCTGAGGTAGTTAATCTAGTATCAACACTTTGAGAAATACTGATTTCTTCTACCATTTTAGTACATGGCAAAAGATAAACAACAATATATTTGTATGAGTATTTCCAAAACACAACTAGGGTTTTGAAGAAGTATGGTGAGAGGGAAGTGACTATACTGAATGCAAGCTGAATAACCAGCTAAGCCAATATGTTTTATTTTCTCAGCCTACTGCCTTGGTATTCAGTAGTAATTAACTGGTACTTGCCAAATGAAATGTGGGAAAGAGTAATTGTTGAATATGGGCAATCTCTATTCATGTTTCTTCATTTCAAACTTTAAATCAATTTAGTATGGATTTTTCATAAAAGGAAGCTGAAGTTTAGGAGGCAGAATTGTACACAGCAAAAGAACTAAGTAAATGTAGCACCAGGGTTCAGTTTCTCTGACTCCAGAGACATTGTTTTTTTTGTCCATACATCTCAGTGCTCAGCATCTTTGTATAAATCTAAAATTGGTTTCATATTCTGTCATTTAAGTGAATTTACTTAAATACAGACATCCTATAAGGACCACCCGAAGACTCCCCCATCACCATGAACTAGAGAATATTTGATAACACTTGTCATAAATACGTTTTATTCTGAAGTTATCTCATCTCTGAAATGCAGTGCTCAACACAGAGATTGGACCACATACTCTGTGAAATGCTTTACAAGATAAAACGCTCCTCTACGTGAAAAAGATTGGCACTGCTTTTAGGTAACCCTGTTCCCACAACTGAAGATGAATCGAGCTGACCTTCTGTCTGAGCAAGAATATAAGTTTCTCTCTTAAACTTTCTCATTTCAGTAACCACTTTTCCTTCTCGACTGTAAGTTTTTCACTTTAGCAAACAACATAGAGTATCTGCACTGCAGGAAACTGTGAGAATTCAGTCATGAGTTAACTGCCTTGTAACACAGACCAAAGGCTCTTGTAAGACATATGATGTTGGAGGCAGAATAATGGGCATGTTAACTACCCCTTCCCCTAGTCTCCAGGCTATAGCCCACTATCAAGTTTAATCATCAGAAAGTGGAATACCCTGGGCATTTCCTCTTATCCCCTGCAGAAAGAGCTTCACTGAGTACAATTTAATGTTATGTTCTTAGCCAGTAAAGTGAATCAATACCAGAGCTGTCCATTTTAGGAGTATCTTTGTTTCTTGCAGACATTGTCTGTTATGTTATTCAGTGCCTCTTAATCAAGGCACTGAAACTTAGTCTGAAATTTGTTTCCAGAAAAAAGTTTGCTTCTGCAGATAAACATCTTTATTTTCTTTTGTCAGACAGGAAAAAAGAAATTGTGTAAACCAATGTGTTTATTTTTGTGCATTTCTTGCTCAGAAACGTAGAGCCATTTTAAGTGCCCAGCTGTAGTAATTGACTTATACCAAAGGCTTAGTAACATCTATTTAATCTTGCTCCTTTTTAAAAATGTCCATCTTACACTTTGATGTTCATTATTTTTAGGCTTAAAAATTATTTTTTAGGATTTTAGGATTAAAAATTATTTCTAGGATTAAAAAATTTTTAGTATTTAAAAATGGATTATAAAATATTCAGAGTATAAAAATAAAGATAATTTAAAACATGTCCCAAGAGTTGATGGTTCTTACTCCAGCATTTTGTGATTTTTCTTTCAATAAAAGTTGAAATAACATGATTTTCTGATTAGTTCTGGTATGCAGGTATTAGAAACCCACAAAGTCTTTTCTATTCAAAATTACCCCCTTTCAGTTCATATCAACACATTAGGGAAATCATGTCATTGTCAAGTGTTGCTGTCAATCATTTGTCAGTTATCAAGATGATGGTAAATAGCATAGTCATGTCACATCTGGACCACTTTTAACCTCTTTATTTCTGAAGCCCAGATCATTCTGCTTTAATACAAAGATTATGCTTGTCTCTAAATGTCTAGAAGAGAATTCTAGGTAAAATTGCATTCATAGTATCCTGACCTAGATTTTCATAATTTATTGACATAGGACTAGAACTGCTTTACAGATTGTTAACCTAAACAAACATTTCTTATAGTAAGTAAGAGAGCATGGAATTTAGTGGATAAAGGTAAAACCAGATGTAAAACATTATGCTGAATTTTTTCTGTATAAGCTAAAAAACAGATAAGTCTCCTCATCCTCCTTAAAAATTTGTGATAGCAATATTATAGTTAATAATATGCCTAATTCTTTTTCTTTATTTTGTAACCAAGCCTCTATTTTAGTTCAACAGGTCCCTAAAATACTACAAATGTTTAGAAAATGTATGATCTTCTCAACTAGGTCACTTGAAGGTATTTTACTCTTCAAGTATGTCCCATAAGCATTTTAACATAATATAACCAAATTAAACATGGTAAAGGACTGTTTTTCTTACTTCAGATTGTAAAGTTAAAGGAAGTAAAAGCTCCTTATAGGAGAGGTTTTTACCTTTACCACTTATCATCTTTATAGGACAAATAGCTCTAATTTTCAGGCTATATAACACCCCTCTCTGCCCCTGCCTCATTCCCTACATGTGTTTTCAGAGAAGAGTTCTTCTAGCTGTCCCAGTTCTAAAGTGAAAACTGGGTCCAGTGTCTCTCCCAGAAATATCAATGACTATGGCTTATAAACAAATAACTTCACTGGGCTTCCCATATTCTTAGTGGTCAAAAGGTGAACTGATTGCCTGATGCTTCAAGTTGCTTAACAGAGCTTTACAAAGAAATGCTTCTCATAAACAGCCACGAAACAAATGCACGCAACACATACCCACACATACACAGAGGGAGTTAAATCTTACAGTTTTTAAATAAAATATCTCCTTGAGAAGTATGTGGCCTTGGAGCATCTTCAATGTTTTCTTATCTCCAGAAATATCAGACACATTAACTACAGAGGAATGAGGTGTTGCCCTTTAATAATAGTTACTACCACTCAAAGAATAAAAAACACTGTTTAGTAGCAAATTCTCATTGACTGAAAATTAGTTTATGTCAATAAAGGTTGTATTAAGCAGACATTACATTTCCTTCCTTGTTTCACATCACTTCCATGCAAAGATAAAGGATAAATGGCATGGAGAAAGTATTTTTTTAATTAATTGGTTACTCTTTCCAAAAACGAGACCACAGATGCTATGTCTGAGGTATTCATGAAGCTCTACAAAGGTTTTTGGTTAACACAGGTAAACAAAATACTACTATTATGCTCTGGCTACTAAAAGGCTACCACTACCCTCAAAAATTGCCTTTTAAGAGATCAGGCTCCCGGAAGCCCACCCTAACATCACTTTGTTTAGTGAAAATCTGTTAAGAAACATTAGAATAGGTGCTCTAGAAATTTATTATTAATATGCTGAGTAACATGAGTTTTATTATGAATATTAAAAATAACACTTAGAAAAGGTGAGCTATTTGAATCTATGGGGATCTTACATCTCTTAAAAATATGGATACTCTTCAGTTTTATTGCGTGTACTACTACAGACAGCAATGTACCTCTATCTCATTTCATTCTTGGAAGCAAAATATAAAAAAAGTACATGCACCTCCTAAATCTATAAGAAGATCAAGTATCCAGCATCCACCTTCTCACTTTTTTCCTTATCCACTGTGATATTGATAAGACTTATAAGAATCCATTTTATTCATTTCTCTCTAATTTTCAACTAGCAGGTTAGGTAAAGTATTTATTAAATTTAATGAAATATATTTCTTTTCTACCTCATATTTCATGTAGATTGTTTGAGCTCAGAAAATGTTACCCCCAAAGTATGGTGCTCTGGCATGATGAGTACTTGGAACTAAAGGAAATTGGGAGACCTCAGAAGCAGCCCCAGAACCAAGGCCTCACAGACCTACTAGTAGTGCCTTCCTGTCTCTCACCCCTCAATCTTCTTTGAAGCAAGTCATAGAAATCAGAATTCCTCATCTCCAAGGCAAGTGATAGTGAAACCGCCTTTGCAAGAATTATGACAGGGAAAAAAAATCTGATATAAAAAAAAATTATGACAGTGAAAGAAATCTGACTTAACTGACTTCATCTTGCTTTTAACCTCCAAGCTGTCCTTATTCATTCCTGGGCATAGGCCAAGCTAACTATGGGAGAAATTTAGTTTAACTTTAAAACACATATAGGCCAGTGTGATGGCTTATACCTGGAATCCCAAAACTTTCGGAAGCCAAAGCAGAAGGATTGCTTAAGCCCAGGAGTTCAAACCAGCCTGGGTAACATGATCAGACCCCATCTCTACAAAGAAAAAAATAAAAAATAATGGGACATAGGGGTACATACCTGTGGTCCCAGCTACTCAGGAGGCTAAGGCACTTGAACACAGGTGGTTGAGGCTGCAATGAGCTACGTTCATGATACTGCACTCCAGCCTGGGCAACAAAGCAAGTACCTGTCTCAAATATATACATTCATACATACATACATACAAAGATAATGACAGCCTCTTCTTCAGACTAACCACTTACTTGCTCAGGTGTAGCAGGACACGCTGCAGACAAAACCTCTCGGACACTAGGCTTTCGAAGGAAGTGGCTTTTCATTCAGCCGGGAGTCTCGGCAGACTGGCGTCTCAAGAACTGAGCTTCCCAATTGGAAAATCCTGGCCTCTTTTAAAGGCTCACAATCTTAGAGGGTACAGGTGAGAGGGTCGTGATTGATGAGATAAGGGAGGGTATTTCCCAACTGGAAAATCCTGGCCTCTTTTAAAGGCTCACAATCTTAGAGGGTACAGGTGAGAGGGTCGTGATTGATGAGATAAGGGAGGGTCTAATCGTGATTAAGCAAGAACAATGCCTTCCAGGGAAGATGCCTCCGTACCATGCCTGTCATCTATAGAAAGGAAAGGAATGGGGGCAGGGGCGTTGATCTTAAACCTCCAGGTCCAGCTAGTGGCACTGGTTTTGTCTCCTTCACTGACTTTGTGTCTTCTATTTCACTTCTCTTTTTGAAATGCAATATAGAAGGCTAAGGGGAAGTGGTCTTAGAAGCTTAAGAGGAAGGGGTCTCTTTCCTTACAGGGAACACATCACCTTTGGAAAACTAACAAATTAGACATGAGGTTAGCCAGAGGCCACAAGATTCCTAACCTCCCCAAATGATCCTATAGATAACATCACTCACCTAAAACCTAAGATTGCTGTTCAAGGTAATTTTCAGACCCTGCCTTCTGATAGCCCAGCTGGCGCCACTCAGATCAGCAAACTGGCCCAGCTGGTTTTCTGATCTGACCCAGAAAATGAAGACAAAAAGAAGACAGCTTCAATCCCCTATGATTTCATCTCCAACCCAACCAATCAGCATTCCCCATTACAGCCTCTGCCTGCCAACTTATCTGTAAAAGAATCATAGTCCAAATTTTGGGGAAGACTCTTTTGTATAGTAATAAACTGTCCGGTTGCTTGGCCAGCCCTGGGACTATTATATTCTTTCTCTGTTGTGAAAACCTGCTGCTTTCAGTGAATCAGCTTTTCTGAACAATGGGCAAGATGAACTCATCAGGTTATTACAATAGTAACTAGAAAACATTTTCCCCAAGGCAAACAAGCCACAAAACCTAGAAATATTACTTTAACTCTCCAGTCTATCTATCAAGGAGCTTGCCATAAAGAAATTATCTGACCTACCCTTGTCTAATAGTAGATTATAAAATCTCCCATTCCAGAGAGATCCTGCCACGTTTCCAGGAGAAGAAATGTTACAGCAGAGAGGCAAAAATAATCTAAGCAGAAGGCCTTTTGGAATGGATTTCCTACTCAGTCTATTACCATTAGATCACTCTTGTCCAATCACATTTCTACATGGCTATCCATGTTTCATTCAATCTAAGCAAAAAACAGGTTTTCCCACATCTCTGGATCTTCATTTCTGAAGGCTTTACATGTCATATAAAACTTTGACTAAATTTGTTATGCTTTCCTCTTGTTAATGTGTCTTTTGTTATAGGAGTGTTGGCCATGAACTTTGTAAGATCCATGCAAAGATCCATGCTGGTGAACATCTTCTGACTTTTAGAAACTTATGCCCTTACTTCTGGGCATAACGTGACCACTGCTCAGGAAGCCTCTGAAACATAAACAGAGGTAGCGATCCCTCATTTCTACCAATTTGATGGAATTTCTCATGAGAATGGGAGCTTTTCTGAAACAATGCTTAATGGTTTAGAATTAAAGGCATACAAATAAATCTTACTCTTAGAAATATGAAGCCAGAAAATATAACGACATCTCAAAAAGAATTTCCCTTAGGCATTAAAGCTTGATGATAAAAATGACAAAGCATTATAAAAATCTTAGACATTAGAAGCAGGAAGGGACTATAAAGGGTTCTGATTATAAGGATGATTAACCTTCAATAAGTACTCATCATGAGCTTGGCTTGATGAAAGTGCTTTCATATAAATATCTCCTTTAATATTTATAAGAAGGGGATTTAGAAAGTTGTACTATTGTCTCCATTGTACCGATGAGGAAAGTAAGGCTTACAGAAAGTAAGAAACTTGCCCAACTTCACACAGCCATCTTGAGAGGTGCTCACAATGGCTCCCAGAGAGCCTGATTCTAGCCTAACTTCCAGGCACTTTTGACTGGCTTTCTAATATAACCCCTTATTTTTACTCAAGTAGAGTAGGGAAGTAAAATATCCAGAGCCATTTCTCTTGATTTCAGTTCTGGAGCATTACCAGAACTGAAATCAATGTCAGATTAGCACCTAACATGTTACTTCTTTTGTTTGTTTGTTTGTTTTGTTTTTATTTTTTTAGATGAAGTCTCACTCTGTGGCCCAGGCTGGAGTGCAGTGGCACAATCTTGGCTCACTGCAACCTCCACCTCCCAGGTTCAGGCAATTCTCTGCCTCAGCCTCCTGAGTAGCTGGGATTACAGGTGTGTGCCACCACGCCCAGCTAATTTTTATATTTTTAGTAGAGACGAGGTTTCATCATGCTGGTCAGGCTAGTCTTGAACTCCTGACCTCGTGATCCACCCGCCTGGGCCTCCCAAAGTGCTGGGATTACAGGCATGAGCCACCGCGCCCGACCGTCAAAAACATATTACTTCTTAAAGAAGGAGCTAGACAGATACCATTCTTTCTGTATCACACAAAGCAGCAATGCCCCTGAAGCAATCCCTGAAGCAGGGATCTGTGGTTTTAGCATGTCATTTGGAGTGGTAGCCTCCCCCCCGACTCTTCATTTTCTCTACATCCATTTTCCTTATATCCAATCTCATAAAATAATCCTGGGTGGATTATAATGGCCAACTGCACCACTTCAAGGCTGGCCTGGAGTGTGTAAATTGCCTCTCAGTGGGTGGCTATTATATTTATATTGGTTTAAACTGTTTCCATTGCCAATCCATTATGCTGGAATTCCCCCTTGCTGAGGGCAGCTGTGTTATTCTTTTCTTTGACTGAAGCCCAAGAACTATCTCTGCAACTCCTTGGGAACCAACACTTTAAAGAATAAACATCTTGAGTCATACAAGGCCACTCCGTATCCCACTGCCACTTGCTAAATCAGGAGCACTCCCCTCTGTCCCCAACCAGTTCACACTGCTCATTTTTCAAGAAGATAGAAATTGGAGTGGAGTGAGAAAGTGATGTGATGCCTACTTAGGCAGAAAGTCTAAGGAATGTACTGAAAATAACACTTGTACAAGTAACTCTGTTTCTCTAGAAGGCAAACACTTCAAGCATAACCACAAATGAGGGTCCAGATAGCCACAGGTTTGTCCTGATGAGCACGGTTCAAACCAAATGCGATACTGTGAGTTCCCCTTTCTAAACAAAATCTCCTAGCAAACATCTGTAACTATCTCAGGATTGAACATACATACTTAAAATCACAGTTTCTTAGTCCAGGTTGGAGTCCAAAATCAGTGATTGGAAGTCGGGAACTAATTGAACATCTGTAATATGAGTTTCTGTCCCTCAGTCATTGATATGATATAATTAGGAGGCAAGTTTACAAATTTTGTTGTTTCCTTGGGTACCAGGCTTATCACTACAAACTGGTGACTGTTGATAAGCCCACCCAGCTGTCCTGTAAATGTAGATCCTTGGTAACAGGGAAAATAAGGCTGAAAACTTGGATATATTAAACTTATTTACATAACAGCAAAGAAAACCAAAAGCTTTTAGCTGATGAAATGAGTCAGTTTCATTGTTCTTAATTAGGAATCCACATTTAAGAATGGTAGTTGTAAGGACAAATACAAATTAAAAATAAGATGCTTAATTCTCCCTGTTAAAATGAGAAAAGAAATTGCCCTTCCCTCCCTTTCTCTTTGAGCATTTGCTTTAGAAAACTTGTAATTATAAGTACCTTCTCTTCTCTTTGAAATGTGTATAAATCCTTTTGAAAACCAGATAGGCCTTTTGTCAACTTTAAGACTCAAGAATGCCTTTCTCAAGGATTCAGAAGCTGTCTCTTTGAAATGTAAACATCAAGGGATATAGCACCCCTATCTCTACCTTTCTCTGGGAGAGTAGAAACCTAACTTCAGTGGGCACCTTGCTCTAAGTCGCAAAATTACATCCTGCCACAAATATACAAGAAATTTGTTCTTTCATCTGGGTAAAGCACTATTTGTCTTACATAGTTCATCCTCAAATCAGCCATTACCAGGGTGGTTTGAGGATGAACCATGTAAGACAAACAGTGCTGTTAAATCTTTTTACTCAAAGACTAGTTATTTTTATACTGAAATCATGTATGCAATAGGGTTGTATCTGCTTGGCCATATAGATGGGTGAGATTCTGCAGTCTTTTAGCTGATTGACTGTGATTAACATCACATCCTGGTTTAATGCTAATTCAAAAGTCAAAGTGGGGTGGTTTTTGTTTTTACTGTATAAATTTCTGGATTGGGAGAAGATTGTGTTTTTAATTCCATTTCCCCAACATTGTCAAATTTTGAAGGGAGAAAGAAGAACTTACAGGGACTTTGGTGGCCATGCATAACAGAGCAAGTTTTTCTTGATTCAGGAGACGTGAGTCCTCCATTTACTATACCAAGCTGTACTGTTCAAACCAAACTCTGCTTCAGTTAAGACCCCAGTCAGACATGAAGTATTTGTCCTGCTTTTGCTTATATGTGTAATGTGCTTTGAGTTCATTAAATTGGCATTACCTTGTTACAGTAAAGTCTCTAAAGCCAAACAAAACAAAACAAAATCAAAATTCTCAAATATTCATGTGAAAAATTGATAAATGTAAAGTTGAAAATCATTAAAAGAAAAGTATAATTGCTATAAGGTAAAGAAAATACCTAGGAATACAACTTACAAGGGAGTTGAAAGACCTCTTCAAGGAGAACTACAAACCACGGCTAAAGGAAATAAGAGAAGGCACAAACAAGTGGAAAAACATTTCATTCTTATGGATAGGAAGAATCAAGATCATGAAAATGGCCATATTGACCAAAGTAATTTATAGATTCAATGCCATTCCCATCAAGCTACCATTGATTTTCTTCACAGAACTAGAAAAAAACTACTTTAAATTTCATATGGAACCAAAAAAAGTCCATATAGCCAAGACAATCCTAAGCAGAAAGAGCAAAGCTGGAGGCATCATGCTACCTGACTTCAAACTATACTACAAGGCTACAGTAACCAAAACAGCATGGCACTGGTACCAGAACAGATATGTAGACCAATGGAACAGAACACAGGCCTCAGAAATAACACCACACTTCTACAACCATCTGATCTTCAACAAAACAAGCCATGGGGAAAGGATTACCTATTTAATAAATTGTGTGGAAAAAAAACTGACTAGGCATATGCAGAAAACTGAATCTGGATCCCTTCCTTACATCTTATACAAAAATTAACTCAAGATGTATTAAACACCTAAACATAAAACCTAAAACCATAAAAACCCTAGAAGAAAACCTAGGCAATACCATTCAAGACATAGGCATGGACAAAGACTCATGAATAAAACACCAAAAATAATTTCAACAAAAGCCAAAATTGACAAATGGGATCTAATTACACTAATGAGCATTTGCACAGCAAAAGAAACTATCATAGCATGAATAGGCAACCTGCAGAATGGGAGAAAAATTTTGCAATCTATCCATCTGACAAAGGGCTAATATCCAGAATCTACAAAGGAAGTTAAAGAAATATACAAGAAAAAAACAACCCCATCAAAAAGTGAGCGAAGGATATGAAGAGACACTTCTCAAAAGAAGACATTTATGTGGCCAACAAAGAAAAAAGTTCATCGTGAGTGGTTATTAGAGAAATGCAACTCAAAACCACAATTAGATACCATCCCATGCCAGTTAGAATGGCAATCATCAAAAAGTCAGGAAACGGATGTTGGATAGAATGTGTAGAAATAGGAACACTTTTGCACTGTTGGTGAGAGTGTAAATTAGTTCAGCCAGTTTGATCTTTCACACTGTGGAAGATAGTGTGGCAATTCCTTGAGGAGCTACAACTAGAAATACCATTTGACCCAGCAATCCCATTCCTGGGTATATACCCAAAGGATTATAAATCGTTCTGCTATAAAGACACACTCACATATATGGTTATTGCAACACTACTTACAATAGCAAAGACTTGGAACCAACCCAAATGTCCATCAATGATAGACTGGATAAAGAAAATGAGGCACATATACACCATGGAATACTATGCAACCATTAAAAAGAATGAGTTCAAGTCCTTTGCAGGGACATGGATGAAGCTAGAAACCATCATCCTCAGCAAACTAACACAGGAAGATAAAACCAAACGCTGCATGTTCTCACTCATAAGTGGGAGTTGAACAACGAGAACGCATGGACACAAGGAGGGGAACATCACACACCAGGGCCTGTCAGTAAGTAGGGGCCAAAAGGAGGGAGAAAATTAGGACAAATATCAAATGCATGCAGGGCTTAAAACCTAGATGACAGGTTGATGGGTGTAGCAAACCACCATGGCACATGTATACCTATGTAACAAAACTGCACGTTCTGCATATGTATTCCAGAACTTAAAGTATAATAAATTTTTTTAAAATATAAAATTTTAAGAAGATAAAAGTAATTTCTATATATATGAAATTTACATGTATGAAAACTTGTAATTAAGTGATATCTCAGAAGGGTGATTTATTTGGACTCAATTTTATTTCTTGTATTTAACGTATTTGCCAGTAGTTTCCTAAATGTAATAAGAATTAAAATTATCTGGAAAATTTGTTTTAATGTCATTTCATTGGGACCAATTCCCGATATTTTTGTTCAATTGATATGGACTAGATTCCTGAAATTTCCCTTTATATCCCAAGTGATCCACATGACCCAGAGACCTTCAACCATTAATAAATACAAGAAATACATAACATAATAAATTCCCACTTACGTTAGAATGAAAACAGACCTGGCCTCATTTTTGAGTAAGATAAAACAATTATATAGTAAATCATTATTCTATTACTCAAAAAGACTTTTAAGTTGTTACACTATTTTTATATGCATAGTCAGAAAAGAAATACTTAACATTGATGTGTTTCAATATAGTGTTGGGGCTCAGAACTGGCACCCCAAAGCATAGCATTTTGGCACACTGAGCTCTTTGAACTAAAAGAAATTAAAAGGACTTAGAACCTGCCTCTGAATCAAGGACTTTCTAATCTTCTCTTGTTAGGAGAGAGAAATGAAGAATCTCTTACCCCTCAAGCACAGGAAGGGGCTTTCTCTGGAAGTTCCCTTATCTGACTGAGGAAAGTTCTTCCATAAAACAAAAACAAAACAAAACAAAACAAAACCATGCAATTAGACCCCCCTCCCTAGGCATCTCATCAGTTGACCATGAAAGATTAACTACCAGAGAAGAGAAAAGACTGAAAATCTCCATCATGCCCAGACAGGCTTTTTGTCTATTCTTCTGAGGGTAGCTCTGACAGATCTCCTAGGAGACTTTATCTGCATAAGACAACTTTTGTTCACTGTAAAGTTCCAGCCCTCACCTTCCTCCAATTTGTCACCACCTCCGTCCAGATCTCAGGGGAAATTTGTCCTAGGCTGTCTGTTCTCCAGTACCATTCAGTCTCCAAAGAGAATCATTTACACGATACTGTCGGCTCTTTGGGCCCATTCAATTATATGAAAAATCATTTACTACCCCCCAAAATTGCCTATATTTCCTCCACTTTTCTTCTATGAAGAAGATGTTATTTAAGCTTCAGCTATGTGGCCCTTCCTTGAGTCGCATATCTTGTGTACTGCCCATGCATTTGCATGTTTATCAATTCGGATGCCTTTTCTCCTGTTAATCGGTCTATATTTTCAACGTGTTTATAGACCCAAATTATTGAATCTTCAGAGAGAAAGTTAAACTTTCATACAATAGCTAAAATAATAAAACAGCACAGAGTTATATTTAAAAGCTTTATATTAATTTGTAATACCAGAAGCCAAGAATAAGAAAATTACATTAAAATGAAAAAAATAATAATTAAACTTAAAATTCCATGCCAGAAGTTTTATGGAACAATAGAAATTTGATTTAACCACACTGGAAAAAGGAATTCAGCATCCGAAATGTCACATGAGTATATTTTTACCAGGTGGAGAGAAAGATACCATTGCCCTGGAGAGGCACAGGTGATACCTGGATAGTGTATAAAGCAGGAATTCCTGGGAGGCCAGTTCAATGGGAATTACTTTGGAAATTTTTCCTTAGGGGCACAAAATTTAAACTTCCGCCACTATGGAAAGATTAGCACTGTTGAAATTGAACTCCCTTGGTGACAGTTGTAGCAGAACAGTATCTCCTGTTAAACCTGCTGCCAGATTCCAACTAACACAATCTCAATTTCTTTGCTTTTTAAAGCCCCCCGAAGCTTTATAAAATGCGGCCGATACACTTTCTCTTATGACAAAGATCAGTACTGTCATATAGGAAAGTATTCCTGATTCTATCTCCATGATATTTCCAATATCAGCATTGCCTTCTTATAATATTTCAAATCAGTGGTCTTTAGTCAGAGAAATCATACACTTCAGTGTTCAACCTTACAAAATGATAGGACACTTTTCAAAACAAAACAAAAATGAAATACGGCGTACATCCAGTGTGTTGTGAAAATGTTTTTTTGTATTCTTCTCCTTTTCTCTATTCATTTTTATGGCATTGTCCCTCTTCTGTCTCTTTTTTCCTGTGTTAAATCTTTTACGTATTCTATTGAAACCACCTTTGCAAAATTATGACTGAGACAGTGAAAGAGATCTAAACTAATTGGCTCCATCTTGCTTCTAACCTCCAAGCTGTTCTTGTTCCTTCCTGGGTGTAAGCTGAACTCACTTTGGAAGGAACTCAGTTTGTAGCTTATAGTTTAAAACAAAGAGGATAATAGCCCATTCCCCAAACAAACCTCCTTCTCGCCTAGGGACAAGACTGCCCTTTTAGGACTAACAAATTATCCACAAGATTAGAAATGATGGTTTAGGAGTCATGCAGCTGGAGGCTACAGGATTCTGACTCTTTTTTTTTTTTTTTTTTTTTAATACGAAGTTTTGCTCTTGTCACCCAGGCTGGAGTGCAATGGTGCACTCAGCTCACTGCAACCTCTGTCTGCTGGGTTCAAACTATTCTCCTGCCTCAGCCTCCCAAGTATCTGGGATTACAGGTGTGCACCACCATGCCCTGCTAATTTTTTATTTTTTAGTAGAGACGGGGTTTCTCCATGTTGCCCAGGCTGGTCTTGAACTCCTGACCCCATGTGATCTGCCTGCCTCAGCCTCCCAAAGTGCTAGGATTACAGGTGTGAGCCACCATGCCCAGCCTAATTCTAACTCTTTCTAAACTGCTTCTAAGATTACTGCTTGAGATATTTTACAGACCCTGCCTTTGATGGATTAGCTTGTACCACCCAGACCATCTAAACTGGTTCATCTGATCTTGTGCCTCCCATCTAGGAACTGACTCAGGGCAAGAGGACAGCTTCAGCTTCCCATGATTTCATCTCCTATCTAACCCCCTAATCAGCATGCCTGGCTCACTGGCTTCCCCCCACCAAGCAAGTTGTCCTTAAAATCCCTGAATGCTTGGGGAGACTGATCTGAGTAATAATAAAAACTCCTGTGTCCTGCACAGCCAGCTCTGAATGATAACTCTTTCTGATTGCAATTCCCCTGTCCTGATAAATCAGCTCTGTCGAGGCAGTGGGCTAGGTGAATCCACTGGGCAGTTACACCATCTTTGTCATTGTACAAATATTTGCATGTCTCTTCTTTTTCTCAGTGACTACATTGATTTGTTTTATTTCCTTGCTGGCCTCTATTTTCCATATTTGTTTTCCATGTAACTAGGCACTAATTTTTTCTATACATTCTGCTTCACGCAACTTTCTTGCTCTTCTTAATTCCATTTATTTTTACTCAGTTTTACACATTACTTATTTCCTCTCTGTTATGAGTTGAATTGTTTTCCCCAAAAAATTCATATGTTGAAGTCATTAGTAACTCTAAATAAATCTGACTGTATTTGGAATTAGGATTGTTAAAGAAGTAATTAAGGTAACAGGAGGTCCTATGGTTGGGCCCTAATCCAACATGACTGGTGTCCTTATAAGCCAAGATTAAGACACAATCAATACAGACTAAGAAACAACCAAGTGAGGAGCCAGCAAGAAGAAAGACATCTACAGCCCAACAGGCGAGGTCTCTACAGGAACCAGACCTGGACTTCCAGCCTCCAGAGCTGTGAGAAATGCATTTCTACTGTTTAAGACCCCCAGCCTATGGTATTTTATCATGGCACCGCTAAAAAACTGATACAGCCTCTATTTCCATCTTTTCTTCTCTTTTCTTCTTTGTACTATACCTCATCCCTGTTTTTTGACTATTCAGAGCAGTAAGCATGCCCCAGCTCTCTTTCCTCCTCTTGTTTATTTGCATGCTTTCTTCTTTCTTGATTAATACATGGAATATGCAAAAGTGCTTATTTTGCTACGAGCATTGTTCTTTGAGTGTTTCAACTTTCCTGTACCATAGATTCATCATCTGCCAAATGGAGATAATAAAAGCATTAATCTCACATAGGACCATTGCAATGATTTAATTTGTTAACCAATAAAATGCCTATAACAGTGTCTGGCACATAACAAGCCAAAGTAAATATTAGTGGTGGTGATTATTTTTCTGTCATTCAATAAGTATCCACTGAGTGTTTATCCTGTGCCAGGAGCTGTTTTTATGGAGCTCACAGTCAAGTGGGGAAAATTAGACAATATACAAACTAACAAATGAATTAATAAATACCATCAGATTTTGATAAATCCTATGTAGTACATTTTAAAAGGTGATGTGATACATAATTATGAGGTGATTATTTTTCAGTGGTCAGGCAGCCTCTGGAGAAGTAACCCTAGCTCTAAGAAGAAAAAAAATCAAAAGCCAGCCAGAAAATTTCCAGGGGGCAGTGGAGAGAGAAGCATGTGAGAGAGTAGGAAGGGTTGGTGCAAAGACCCTTAAGTGGGCACCAGTTTGGTGATTTGACAGAGCTGTGAGGAGTCTAATATCCTGCAGGCTAGTTAGTATGAAGGTGAGTTACACAAAATGACGTCAATGGAGGATCTACGGAGAGCCAGTTCATACTAGATTTTATGAGCCTTCTGCCAAAATTTCAACTTTTCCCCAGGCCTCCCTAGAAGCAGAAGCCTGTACAGCCTACAGAACTCCCTTGAAGAGTTCTGTAAGTCTGGTTTGCCACAGAATAAAGGCCATCTTAACTCATCTAAGATTTAAGATCTTTTCAATGCAACATCATCATACAATTCACCATGGCAGACACCTCTGGACCCCACATTTACCTCTTGGTCTACCTCTGCTTTTAGCTGCTGCTATGGTTTTTGTCTCTGGACTTTTACAATCCTCACCTGGATTACAACTGACTGAATAATACTTAATTGGTTAATTATCATTGTATGCAGAAATAGAGGGGCTATAAATTCTCCACCACTGCTTCCCTGGGTCCTTCCACTGAGCCTGCAACATAGTAGGTACACGGCAAATGTGGACTGAGAGCTTGAAATACCTGGCTCGGTGCTGAACTCTGTAAATATCAGTTGACATATCTTCTCCTGACACACAAAAAACCCAAGTTCAAAACACAAGTAAAACATGATTTCTTTCCCCATGAGAGATTATCCACCCATCTCTGCCCCATCTCCTGGTTTGATTGCTTCAAAGATAAGAGTCATCTACAGAGAGTGAAGACAAGCCCAACATTGTAATCGATGGACCTAGGGAATTGGCTGGGAGCAATGCAAATAGAAAATGATATTCAATATTGCCTGCAGCATGAAGACAAAAGAGAGACAATGTTGATTGCTTTCAGCATTTTACAAAACATGTTTAATGGTTTTACATACCACTAGATTGCAAACTTCTTAAATATAGGGATTGTGCACATAATGCAATACCTTGCCTTAAGAATGAACAAGTAAAGTCCTAATAAAATGGAATATCAAAAAAAAAAAAAAAAAAAAAAAAAAGGCTTTAAGAGGTTAAGCAACTGGCTGATGTCAGCCATGCATGCCATTTTCTAAAGAGCGTAAGAGACACTGCTAGACTCACAGGTGCCTGAAACCAGGGGCTCAGTGCATACAGGACTGCTCTCTTTCTCATCTTTTTACTGCTTTTTTTTTTTTTTTTTTTTTTTTTTTTTTACCATTGTTCTGCATCCTATCTTAATTTTCTTTCCTTCCTTTTTCTCCTGACCTGAGAGGGATGATTCAAGGAGAATTCTACTTGGCCCATTTTGGGCCTCAAGCCCATGTCTGTGTTAAATTAAGTATAGCCTAAAGCTGTCTCCTTTTAAGCGTGGCCTAAAGGTTTCTCCCTACATAAGGAATTGTAGTATAACTGGATGCGTAAATAGACTATAACCTACTCTTGTGTCCATCACTGAGTTTCAGCCAAAGATAGTCTACTGTTTAAACCATGTTCAAATAAGGCAAAGGCCAAGCTGTAACCAATCCCGCTGTTTCTGAACCTTACTTCCATCTTCCGTACATCACTTTCTCTTTTTCAGTTCATAAATCTTCCACCACGTGGCCGTGCTGGAATCTCTCTGAACCTATTCTGGTTTGGTGGCTGTCCAATTCGTGAATCATTCTTTGCTCAGTTAAACTCTGTTAAATTTAATTTGTCTAAAGTTTTTCTTAACTGTTCTGAGGGCATATGAATCACCTGGGAAGCATGTTTTAAATGCAAATTCAAAATTCTAGAAGGTACATCTTTAACAGTAATTCTGGTGTAGAAAGCCCAAAGCCCACAGTCAGAGACATCCTGTTGTATTTTGAGGTAGACGAAGGATGTTCCACTTTTTTTTTTTTTTTTTGGTTGAAGAGCTTTCTTGTGGAAACATGTAGCATGGATTTCACAGGGTGAGACTGGACGTAGAGAGAACCAATAGGAGGTTGCTGTAATCATTCAAGTAGGAAACAATAAAAGTCTAAAGTAGGGCATTTTTGACCAGAGATAGGAGAGAGTGAATTAAAGAGATATTAGGACTATTTGATCCTAGTGTGATATGAAAAATGAGGTCAGGAGAAAGGCATGGGAGTCTGGCTGCAATTGCTAGGTGGACCATTGTGCTGCTATTCATCAAGTCATGAAATACCAAAGGGAAAGGGAAAAATGAATGTTTGTCCATGCCGATGCAGAACACGAGCATGCTATTTGAAGGGGCTCTATTGTCAGTTTCTCTCAACCCGTCTGCCATTTCTGGCTAGCAACCATCATAATATAAGCCACTGTGATATTAAAAATGGAATGATTAATAGAAATATCAAGAGTTACTATTGCCTCAGAAATATTTAATACTCTGACCCACGAAACAGCTTTGAGACAGGGTCTCATGATGTCACCCAAGCTGAAGTGCAGTGAGTGGCCCAATCACGACTCACTGCAGCCTTGGCCCAAAGGAACCTCCCTCCTCAGCCTCCCAAGAACTAGGACTACAGGCACATGATACGGTGCCTGACTAAAAAACATTTTTTTTTTTTAGAGATGGGGTCTTGCTACATTGCCCAGGCTAGTCTCAAACTCCTCAATTAAAGCAATCCTCCTGCCTTAGTCTCCCAAAATGCTGGGATTACAGGCATGAGCCACCACACCCAGCCATGTTTAATTCTTATTACAAGTTTGAAAACCTTCTTATCGGAGTGATAGTGCCATCCCTTCTTTCCTCAAAGTGTCCAGAGAACCCAACAAATAGCTGACGCCTGAGAAAACATGGCCACTAGAAAGACTTCAAACAAAAAGCATTCAAGTTGTATAGACAGAATTGCAGCATCATGCCTGTCCTGGGGTTAACAAAAAAAGCTTTAGAATTATTGGGAATTAAGAAGAAGAACTCTAAAACCAGAAACAAACCTTGCTGGGTTAAGAGCCCTCAATATGAGGACCGCAAGGGACACATATAAGACGATGCAGCCACACCAACAACCAAACTGTCCCATATCCATGCAGATGCACTTTTATTACTTGCTACTTTGGGACTATCTGGAGTAGGATGTAAGAATCCTGTGTATATAATACTGTTTCTACAAACTTAAGTACAAAAAGCATGATTCTTATCACAGAGTAAGGGCGCAGTCATTCCTTAGTCCTCTGCAGAAAATTCTCAGGATTTTTAAATTAGAGATTCTGCACTTGGGTAAACCCTACTGGACTATTAAAATCAAGATTGGTATTCAGAATGAGCAAAATTGGAGAAGCAGCCACTCTTTGACAAGTCATATGTGTGTGGACTGTACATTAATATAACATACATTTCAGTAATAAATTACAGTAGTGGAATAGGCGTTTGTTGAACTATTAATAAATTGCTTCCTTCTTTCCACACTTTAAATAGCACATAACAGAGGCTTCCTCTACTCTTGTCAAGAGTAACTGGGAAGAGAATGAACACTGTGCTGTCTCCCTCTGTGAGCTTTCTCTCTTGCTAGGATGGGATCTGAAATGAAACTTCTGTGATGCTATAGTTCCAATTTTTCCATGATTGCAAGAACTGCCTCCTGTTAAAAAATAATTGCTTTATAGTTCCGTGTTTTTTCAATGTGACTAGTGTCTCCGCTTGAATCTAAGCTGTGTGTATTCGAGGATTCAGAAGTGAATTATACTTGAAATATATGCATTCATTTCAGGGACTAGGATATATCATTTACTCTGACTGGCTTCCCAATACCTACCTAAATCTTTTAAGAATTCTCCAATAAGTTACATAATGAAACCTTAAAAAGAGATTACTTTCGTGCCTTCTGGGCATCAAGAGCTGAAGCATGGATCTCTTTGGTGCTCTCACAGGACTGGTGAGAACAGTGGCAGCAGCACCGGCCTTGGCAGTGCCCTCGTGCTTCCTGCCTTGGACGCAGCTGCAGCATTACTCGTGCCTTTGAGATTTTGGCAGTGAGTTACAGTGGTGGAGATTAGCAGTGACATGACACATTGTCTCAGGAAGGCAGAACCGGAGAGAAAGAAAATGATTGACTCTATCTAGCCACCCCTTCTCTGTCTTCTACACCGGCCCCTCCCCTATCTCTAACCTCTAAACATTAGAGCACAAGAGGATTTTAGTCTTTAGACCTCTTTCTTTATCAAAATGCACTACACAGGTGATAACATCTGGCACACGGCCTCTACCTTGCCATATCTCCAACGATTCCCAGATTTGTACATCTAGTCTGAACCTTTTTCTGGATCTCCCAATTTGGATATCCAAACAGCTGTTGGATGCTTCCATCTGGATATCTAAATGGCATTTTAAAATTAACATGTCCAAATCAGGTTCTTGTTCTTTCCAAATCTCTTCTTTTCATACTCCTTTTATCCTTTCAAGCAGCAACCTCATTTTTTGAGTCGTCTAGACCAAAAATCTCATTGTTGCCCTTGATTTCTCTTCTCCTCCCACCCCATATTCAATACAGTAGCAAATCTCATTGCCTTTTTTTTTTTTTTTTTTTTAAAGACAAGATCTCACACTGTCACCCAGGTTGGAGTACAGCGGCGTAATCATATCTCACTGCAGCCTCGACCTCCTGGACTCAAGCCATCCTCCTGTCTCTCAGCCTCCCAAGGAGCTAGACCTCCAGGTGCATGCCCCTGCACCAGGCTAACTTTGTTTTTAAAACTTATTTGTAGAGATGGGAACTTGCCATGCTGCTCAAGTTGATCTTGAATTTCCATCTTCAAGCAATCCTCCCACTTTGCCTCCCAAAGAACTAGGATTACAAGTATGTGCCACCCAACCTAGCTAAATTACCATAGTCTTTATATTAAAAATATATCCATATCCACATCACGGCCACTGCTACCACTTGGTTACAAAACTCCTGTCTTCCCTGGACTGCATTAACTTCCTTAGTAGTCTCCCAGCTTCTAACTCGGCCATCTTAAATTTGACTTTCAGAACCACAAGGCAGAGTGACACACATAAAACAAAATCAGATCTCATTTTTCCGTGGTTAAAATCCTCCAGTCCCTATTTAATCATGTACTAAAGATCTAGTCTGCACACTCACCTACGTCCTGCATGCCGGAGCCACTGCTCCTCTTGGGCACTATTGCTTTCCTTTCTGGCTTATACTCTTCTCTCCAGGCCCCTTGGCTCCTTGCTCATCCTGAAACACAGCAGGCTAATTCAGCTCAAGTCTCTCTGACCTAGCTGCTGTGTCCGTTTGGAACATCCTTCTACAAAATATTCACATGGCTTTGTTTCCCCATTTTCCTCAACATCTACCCAAATGTTAGATGAAAGGAAAGGTCTTTCCAGCATAAACAAGCAGCACTGCTCCTACCCTCACTTTTACTTTGCTTTTCTCCATCATATCTGTCACTGGCTGACTTGCTAAACATTTAACCATTTATTCACGTGTTGTCCTCGAGCTGTGAAAGCTCCAAGAGGTCAGAATGTTGCTTTATTCATTGCTTACATCCAGGGTCGAGAATAGCACTGAGGTTATAGTGGGCTCTAAATATGTGTTGAAAGAACAATCTGTGGCGATAGAACAGGGGTTCACAGACTTGTCTAATCCTGAAATCGATGTGAAAAGTTACAGACATGCCTATCTCTAGGCCAAATCCCACACCTGCCAATTCAAGTTTTCTTAAGGTAATATGGTAAAACCTGATTTTTAGATAGCTCCCAGGAGATTACAATAATCATTGAGACTTAAAGATTGTAAATTATAAAAATTAGTCCTCAGAGCTTTTGGGAAACAACTTCTGTGAACCTGAGAAACAACTGGGGAAGTACTTGAGAAGGCTGGAATTCCCAACAGTGGATGAGCTAGATTCAGGAAGATACTGGTTTTATAACTGTTATTATGACCCTGTTCTGACTCTGGGCTGCCCCAGCATGGAAAATAGATGTTACAATGGAAAGTGAACAATTCCAACTTAATATTTTGCTAAGACACCTCAGGCTAGCCTCTTCTGTCACCAGGACCACCCACGGCCAAAGGGGAAATATAGTCCTGATTTGTGCTTGCACAGAAGCAGAAGGTGAAGGAAAGCCTTGGCTTTCACATTCCCAAAGACAAAGTCTGTGGGTTGTGTCCCAGATGGGCCCAAGGTGCAGGGATTATTACTAGGCATGTGATGGATGGAACTCCAGAATCGAAGTCAGAGACCCAAGCTCTGGTCCCAGATCTGTTTCAAATCGGACTTGTAATACATTACTAAATAGCTCCGGGCCTCAATTCTCTCCTTTGTAAACTGAGATCCTCTCTTACTCCAAGTGCCCGATGCATCAATGGCACGATCCCAGCCATTCAGCAACTTAAAAGAAGCACTTCTGAAGTTTTCACCCCTGAAAACAACAAGAAGAGGTTTCAGGAATAAGTGAAGTAAACGAAGGCAAAAAGAGAGGAACAGGAGCTACTTAGAGGTATCCAAGCCAACGGATTTCGAATGGGATTCAGAACCTAGGAAAATAAATAAATGCTCACTCATCCATACTCAGCCTCTCTCTCCTGGAAAACAGACAGAAAGAGAAAGGTCCGTGAAATGCTTCGCTGTCACTTTTCCTTCAATTGATTATCCCAATTGCATTGGAGAGGACCTGTAGAGTCTGATGATCTCCTTATCTAGACCAAAGAGAGCCAAAATGTTCAGTTTGAGAGTATCTTAAGCAATTTAATTATAAGACCAGTTTACTTTAATCCTAAAAATATCTGTTCTCCAGCTGAACTCTCAGACTGCACCGAAAACTACTGCTTTTATTTTCTCCAAGCCGTCCAGAGGAACAGGAGTGCATTTTCCCAGAGCTCCTCTGGGGCAGTGATGTGTACAAATGTATGCAGCAAGGTTCTTTTCAAGTAGATTAAGTGAAGGGAAAAGTTTAACAAGGGCTCAGCAATTCTGCTAGGATCTCACTTGCAAACAGCCATGAAAAAAAATTCTTTAGCAGGGAATGGGTTGCTGCTTACTGTCTGTAGCAGGGCACCTCAGAAGCAGCAAAGGAGACCACAGACTTAGCCAAGGATTGCTGTGTCTTAACTAGCTTCCCTGGGGAACATTGCACCCGATAGTATGATCTAGAAATCGGATGGAAAATGATGAGCGTATAACACTCTTTCACAGGTATATAGTGTTTTTCATATTCAAAGCTCTTTAATGTTTCCCTTAGGAGCCTTGTGAGATAAGAGAAGAGTGATTATATCCTCAGTTTGCGAAAGGGAGAATCAAAGCTGAAGGGTCAAGCAATTTGCATAGGAAATAATTGGAGGCAGTGTCCAGCCAACATCAGGCCTCAGGGATTCCTAGTATTGAAGGCACAGCTCAGAAAAAAATGAGACCCAGAGCTTGGGTCTGAAAAGCTTCTATCAAAGGAAACAGGGACCCAGGCATGACCTTGTAATTAAAAGTGATTGGACAAAATCCAGTCACCGTGCAGAACAAAGAAAGCAGATTCATAACTAAAATGGCAAAAAAGTGGCACTTTACTGAAAAGTAAATTAATTTCCTAGAGCTTACTTCTGCAGGCATATTGGCATTTGATGAACATTAGTGATGTATTGATAAGAAAGCGCAGATTAGAATCAGGAAACCTCCAGATGCTTGAATTTATTTCTAAAGAAGAGTTGAAAATTTTCAGGAGCAGCTAAAGTTAGTTTGAATTAATAATAACTTAAAAATAAACCTCCTTTTCGTCACAGATAGCCTTTTAGATTCTTTCTTCTCCTCAGTTCTTTTTTTCCTAAGTGCTATTGTCAGAAAGAAGAAAATACAGAAAAAAGCTAGATCTATCATCATTGGCTCAAAGGCTACAAGAAATTTACAGAATATACTCCGAGAACTTATTTTTAGCTGTGGTAGAACCTTACCATGAACAGGGATGTCTTCATTTAGGCTTCTCTTGACCCTTGGTGGAAAAGAACACATTCAGATGAGTACTTCTAGAGAAATACGATTATACATACTATCTCTCTGATAACTGATTGGGCTTAAGAGAATGATGACTCACAGGTCAGATCATCTGTTTAATCCTGAGTGTATATGAACTGTGTATCTTTAGGCAGCTAGGTCAACATTTATAGCTATAAAGCAGAGACACTACTTGAAATAGTTTGTTGTTTTATTGTTTTTCTGAAAATTACATGAAATAAGATATATAAAGAAATTAGAATGGGAACTGATGAAAAGCCAGTGTCCAACAAAGGTTACCTTTAAAATAGAGCATTTTGACTTCCTCTTTCTAACAAACCACACAAATTTACTTTCTTACAGTTTAGTAAGTTAGAAGTCCAATGTAAGTCTCAATGGGCTAAAATCAATACAGAGCTGCATTTCTTTCTGCAGGCTCTAAGGAAATCAGTTTTTTTGTTTGTTTGTTTTTGTTTTTCATTTTCCAGGTAGAGGTTGCCTACACTCCTTGGCTCATGGCCCTTTCCTCCATCTTCAGCATAGGTCATGTTGCTTCTCTCTGTATAGTAGGCTAAATAAAAACCTCCCAAAAGCCATCTACATCATAATCCTTGATACTTGTAAATATTACCTTATGTGGAAAGAAAAGGACTTTTTTATCTCTGTGATTAAATTGAGGATCTTGAAATAAGGAGATTATCCTGGATTATGAGTGGGCCCTAAATGTAATCACAAGTGTCCTTATAAAAGGGAGGCAGGAGATTATATGCACAGAAGATGAGAAGGCAATATGATCACAGAAGCAGAGATTGAAGTGATGCAATCCGAAGCCAACAAATGCTGGCATCCACCAGAAGCTGTAAGAAGCAAAGAACGGATTCTCCCATAGTACCTTCAGAGGAAGCCCAGGACTGCTGACATCTTGGTTCAGCCTAGTGAAACGGATTTTGGAGTTTTGGCCTCCAAAACTGTGAAGCAATACATTTCTCTTGTTTCAGCTTCTAATAGAAGCCACAGGAAATGAATATAGTAATCGTAATTCCATCTGCAATCTTAATTCTCCTTTGCCGCTTAATATGACATAGACACAGGTTTCAGGGATTAGGACGTAGACAACTCCAGGCGGCATTATTCTGCCTACAGTCCATCAACTCCTTTAGTCCATCAGCTTCATAAACATGCCCCTATAACTCCCTCCATCTTCTTCCGCATAACACACTGCACTATTGCCCCTTTCCTTCAAACTCAATAGCTTCGTGGTTAAGAGTGTTTGTTTCAGAGTGTATATACTTCAACACTTACTAGCTGTGTGACTGTGGAAAGTTACTTAAGCTAATTTTCTCATCAATACAATGGAGATTTTAAGAATATTACTTCTTAGGATGGCTGGACTGATTAAATGATATCGTGTATGTAGTTTTGATTGTTTTGCACATAATAATCTCTCAATAGGGTCACATAATAATGGCCTTTGAATCACCATCATCTTTATCAATTAGGAGGTAGAAAGAGCACTCATATGTCAATTTTCTATTACATACTAATAGAAATAGGGTTCAAACAATAATCACTTATTACATCATGATTATGGGGATCAATTTTGGTTGAGCTCACTGTGTCATTCTGCTGGTCTCACTTGTGTTTACTTATGTGGTAGCACTTAGCACAATGTTCTCATTCACATGCACAGTGGTTGACAGTACCACCTATAAGTGTCTCCTCCTCACAGAGACTAACCCCAGCCTCTCCATATGGCAGTGTTGGGCCTAGGCTCAATACTCCCACATTGTAAATTCTGCCATATTTTATTAGTCAAAGTAAGTCCAAGGCCAATCAGAACTCAAACAAGAGGCACCTCCAGATGGGAGGAATAGAAAAGTCATTTTTCAGACGAGTGTACATTGAGCAATAAGAAGAATTTGGGGTCATTTTTTGCCATCCACCACAATGAGCTTTGGAAAGATAGTTCTAGATTTAAAATTGAACAAATGCATAACTTTGGACAAATCTTGCAACCTTGAGTG
The DNA here is from genome assembly GCF_048565385.1 of Saimiri boliviensis. NCBI lineage: Eukaryota > Metazoa > Chordata > Mammalia > Primates > Cebidae > Saimiri > Saimiri boliviensis. The sequence goes on from NC_133452.1 coordinate 77,493,430, forward strand.
CAATAACAGCATTTGAGGACCTATTATATACCAAATATTGTGCTTGAATATAGAGATATTAAAAGATCATGGGACACGCTCTCTCCCCTCAAGAAACCAACCTATAAGACCAGGACAATATTTACTTTAAATAATTGATATGGTGCCTAGCACAGCAGCTGATTATACCTGGCATATGGTAGGCACTCAGTAGATGAAAGCCATCATGATTATTCAATTTTCATGAGAATGTCTGGATTTCAGTTATAAATGGGCAAGGAAGATATGTCCTCTGTATTAGTCTGCTCATACTGCAACAATCAGATACCACAAAAATAATAGAAATTCTTTTCTCAGGGTTTTAGAGGCTGAGTAGTCTAAGATCAAGATGTCAGAATGGTAGATTTTATACTGAGAAATCTTCTCTTGGCTTGTAGGTGGCTGCCATCTTGTTTTGTGTTCACATGACCCCATCTTTGGGGTGAAGGAAGAGAAGGCAAGCTCTTTGATATCTCCTCCCACAAGGGCACTAATTTAATCATGAGGGCTCCACCCTTGTAAACTCATCTAACCTACATTACCACCTAAAGGGACCATCTCCAAATACCATCCCATTGAGGGTGAGGGCTTCAACATACAAATTTTGGGGGAACATAAACATTCAATCCATAACATCATTCAAGGCCTTTCATCTTTCAGGTGCAGAAGGCAAAAAGCTTGCATGCACTCTCTCTGTTGGCTTGGAATTGATTTCATAGCAAAGAATAGAGCCATCTTTTAAGTAAACATTTATATTCAAAACTAGACATGTGCATTCAACCTCAGATTTGTTCTATAAATACAATAGTATGGGTAGGGTGCAATTACCAGAGCTATAAACACATAATGTACTAATTTACTCTTAAACAAGGACAGGTGTTTAAATGCCTTTCACAGTCCAGGGAGTGGCAAAGCCTGGATAATAACTTCAGTCTCAGATACAGCTTATTTTTTTTGTTCAAAGGCTTATTACAAATCCTAGGTGTCAGAACCAGGCAGTATGAAGAGAATAAAACTGGGAGTCTGACCACCTGGCTTATAGACCTAGCGTTATCACTAACAAGCTCTCTGACCTAAAGTAAGCTATTTAGCCTCTCATAGCATCTGTCTCTGAGTGCACAATGAAATGGAGGGATTGGCTTAGTGTTTTTGTACTGTGTTCCGTACTGCCCTGGGATAACAAAGACCTGCAGCCAGGATGGGAGACACGAACAGCTTGGGAATCCCCAACATCCATCTCAGTCCAGCACTCCTCCCTTGTCTAAGTCATCTCTAAGACATTTGAAGAAACGATCCACTATAGGATAATATGTAAATAATGGAGGTCATTAAACTAGATCAGTGTCCCCAACTTTAAAGTGTTTACAGATAAAATGGGGATCTCATTGAAATTCAGATTCTAATTCAATAAATCTGGGATGGGGCATTTCTAAGGTTGTCCCAGATGGCACAGATAACTGTGTGTCCACCAGATCACACTCTGTTCAATAAGGGATCCAATTATAATACAAATGTTTAATCACCAAATTTTCAATTACTGAAGAAAAATATTTCTAGTTTATGTACATGGGTATTGAATGAGAGGAGCAAATGAAGCTTTGCAATCTTATGATTATTCCAACAGATCTAGTATCAAAAAACGCTTTTCCTTGGAAAAGAGCAGCCCTGAAATTACATTTAGAGGGAGAGGTACACTTGGATTGACTCAGGTGACTTTTGTAGGTACCTCAACCTTCATGTGGAATTCAAAGCAAATCTCTTGAAGGGTTCAGAGCAATTCTATTACCTTTTCCATTGTTCTTTTCATTTTCTCACTCCTCTGCAATGCCTGTTTCCAGGTTAGATGGGAAATAGAAGGACCAAAATACCAATAATAAGAAAGGATTTTCTTGCAGTATTTGCAGTCCAGCTGGAATTGAGAAGTAACAAAAAATCTCACAAGCAAAGCAAATCTTGAGGCCATCCAATTTGGCGGATTCCCAAGTGGCGGACTAAGAATCTAATGGGAAGGATATCTAAAGTTTCAGGCCTCTAAAGGTGCCCCATCCCTCATTTCAATACCAGAAATTTTCAGTCCCTACAGCTCTGGTTCCCCAACAAGTTGGGTAATTAGCTTGCTATCTGCCCCGTTGGAACTAATCTTAGCACTATTATGTTCAGAGGCACCAACCTCCCTGAAGAACCACATTATTAGAGGTTGCAAAGATAATCCAGAGACGTATAGTCTGAAAAGCCACATGAAAACTGCAAAGATGAATTAAATTACATTCCAGAGACTAAAGAATAAATTGGAAATGAGGCAATTTCTTATTCAAGAAGACTTCCTCCCAGTTCTCTCTGAATGTAAACATGCAGCTCTCTGCAGAGGATGGGGTCACCACTGCCTGGGGAAAGCAGCTTGAATTTTATTACCTTGGTGATCCCCGGCAGCATACATACTTCAGGAGGCACAAACCCTGCTCCCCTTTACTTTGTCTCATGTGCTGGTTTCTAGCTCTCATAACATTTTAATTAAATTTGGGCTTGTCTTTCTCTCTCACCTTACTCTCTGCATCAAAGGAGAGGCTTTTCACATGCCGCCTGGCTGTGGTCCCTGAAATTCTTCCATTCCGAAAGCAGGCTTCTTTGCCATACAAGGAGATCGGCAATTAAATCAAAGCAGAGGTAACCTGCAGCTTCTGTGAGAGATAGCTGCGCATATAACTTCAATGTGACTTATATATAAAGGTAATGAATTCTATAATGCAAATTTACATACAGGTCAAATAAAAAATGGCTTTGCATTAGATAGTACACCAGGTATTAGGTAGTTGTCACACAATAAATAATTCATCTTGTACAGCCACTTGCTATGTAGATGATAGTCTATGTATATTAACACATTTAGCACTTAGAATAAAATGGACAGCTGGGCTAAATGAATCTCTCTCAGGAGGTATTACCATTACCACTCCCCAGTGAGTTTAACTCTTCACTTCTAAGGATGGTAATGAAGATACTAATTGAATAGTGCACGGGATTCATTGTGATAAAGCCAGGGTTACAAGAACACAAGTGAATAACTTTAATACACCTTGATGGTCTGGGCTGTGGCACATACTGAGTTAGTAATGACTTGTAAATCAATTTAATGGGAATCTGTGGCACTCAGTAAAACAACAAAGGTCAGCTATTTTCAATTGGCAAAACTCTATTTACTTCCATTTTCTTTAAATGCCATTTGGTCACATGAAAAATGTCTAACTTTCTGGCTATTCTACAAGATTTCTTTATTTCTTCAACAGTAGCTACTAATGCATCTTCTGCATTAACACTTATGCATTTGGATATCACATCTATGGAAAAAAGTCATCTCCTCAAATTGCTTCATGATTAAACCACACAGAAAAAGAAATTTCCCAGTGATGCCTGAATTTTTAAGGCTTTGTGAAATTCCAACCAAAATCATGTTCCTCACTGGCAGTGTTGGACAACATCTCTCCCAACATGTCTATTTATGCTGGAACAAGGTGTGTTTTGAGAAGTTATTCAAACAATTGTTTACTGCCAGGACTTAGATGATTTATGGACTGAGGTGGCCCAAGTGGAGACAAAGTCTGGGTAAGGGCGTGGAGGAGGGGAGATGGCAGCTCCTGTGACAGTATTCAACATAAGGAAAGCATTTCCTCCTTGGAAGCCACACTCAACAACAGGACCAAAGATGGAAAAGAAGGAGAGACGTGGTTTGCAGCAGCTTGCGTCCGTCACAGTTCAACCAGAGAAGCTGAGTAAGTAGGATACATATGAATTTACATGAGCAGTGAGCAATCTGGGGGCCAGCTAATCAAATTCAAAGTCTGTAAGGTGAGCAGTCAGGGAAGAAGGATTGCAATCAGGCCAGAACTCCACAAACATAACCTGCACTGTGTTGTCCATAGGCACCAGTCAGAAAGGAAGATCCAGGGGAAAGACAGAGCAACTGCATGTCCAGCTGCTGTGTGGAGTCCCCGAGCTCAGAGAAGTCTTAAGCCCTATTTAGAGCGCTAAAATTAAGTAGGGCAGGCCCACCAATCATAGTCTCCCTTTTGATTCACTTCAAGTAACTGATATGGGCCTGGATGCAGTGACTCATGCCTGTAATCCCAGCACTTTGGGATGCCAAGGTGGACGGATCACCCGAGGTTAAGAGTTTGAGACCAGCTTGGCCAACATTCTGCAACCCTGTCTCTACTAAAATTACAAAAATTAGCTGGGCATAGTGGTGCATGCCTGTAATCACAGCTACTCAGGAGGCTGACACAGGAGAATTACTTAAACCTGGGAGGCGGAGGTTGCAGTGAGCCAAGATAGTGCCACTGTACTCCAGCCGGGGGAACAAAGAGCAAAACTCCATCTCAAAAAAAAAAAAAGTAACTGATAAGTGAAAATAATCACATTGACAGAATCCCTTCACAGCAGCACCTAGATTGGTTTGACTGAATAACAGAGAAAAGAGGTGTGAGTCATGAAATGATCATTGGTGCTTTCTAAGTTATAGCCCACCCTACCTAGAAACATAGTAGACATAGAATTTTAGGGACTGCAGTTCAGTCTAGCCAAGATAACACAATAAAAAGCCGTCACAGAGCTAATGCTAAAACTTGTCTAGATCCCTCAACCCTGAAAATGTGTGTTGGTAATTATATAAATGGAAGAGTTGTGTTACTAAGTGCTATAACATTTTGGAACTCAGACAGCTTTGAAGCGGGAACTCTCTTATACATTTATGTCATTGGGCATTATGCAAGAAGGACGGTTTTCTTCCAACATGTGTAAGAGTCCTGCAAGGGTTATAGCCACTTAGCTTCAGTTCTGTTGTCAATAAACTGGACTCCAGCTCAGGCAGAGTGGTGGTAGCAGCAACAGCAACAGAAATGATTTGCCTCTTGAAGTAATTCCTCTGTGCAACTGATGAGATTGGAGGACTGAGCCTCAGTGGCAAGTGATAATGATGGATTCATAAGCATATGTTAGCATCAGTGGAATATCATGGGTACATAGAAAGTAGATACCATAAAACACTGGAAATATTAGAGTCAAAGATATAGAAAACAGAAGCCATGAGAATTTGAGTATCAATGTAAATAGGACTACAATTGTACTCTTCAGCTACCAACATCTCATGTACTGATGTGGCGCCTGCATGTCGTATCCGTATACCAAGTGTCTGTGGATGTTCTAGGGCAGTGGTCACTATGACAGAGTAATACTAACCCAGGACCCATTCTAAGATCTGGAAGTCCAAAGCTGATGGACAGCAGTCAAAATCAGATTGTCAGAATGGGGATGCAACTAGAATTAGAACCTCAGGAGAAGTAGATAAAGGAAACAAGACCTATGAAAGAAACACAGTCATTACAAAACCAAACTCAGAAGCAAAAAGATAGGAATAGAGAAGCAACTCAGCAGCCAATAAACTAGTCCCTGAAGTTGACAGAAACTCCACCACACCTGGTAACACTTCCCCTTTTCCCTCTGACTTTGGCTGCAAAGGAAACCCTAGCTTGCCTAATTCATCTGGATCCTTTATCGAATTCTAACCACAACTCTCCATTAACCCCAGGTGTTCCTTATGTAAGGGGAAGTAAGGGCTCTTAGTGGAAATTTCAGAGACAAACAAGGGATAATAGAATAATCCTAATAGGAAAGTAACCTTCACTATACCTGTCACCACTTGAAAAAGGAATAACATTTGGCTAATTTAGTACATTTGGAAAACTTTTTTTCCATAACTTTAAATCAGCATAATGCTAACTTCCTTTCTCTGCCAGTGAGATATTATATCATGTTAATCGTAGATGTAAAACAAGAACAATATAAACATATAATTTAAAAAACAACCAATTATTTGTTACATTATTAAAATGGGAATGAGAAATCTTAGAATTCTTTGCATTTCTTGGTAGGAGGATGGACAGGAGAGATAGAAAACCCAAAATATATATATATTTTAAATTATTACAACAGAAGTTTTAACAATTTTGAATTCAACAAATTTGTGTCTATGATATCTATCTATGTACCTGTATAACAGGGATTCATTATTCCTCTGTACCTCCTAGCGCTGTTAGCAGATTGGGAGAAAGGATGCAGCAGGTATCATCATTTGGGGAGAGAGAAGGCAAAATATGTGGATTCCCACAGAGGAAGTAAGAAAAAGAAGAAAAAAAGAGAATAGGAAGAAAAAGAGAATTACAACACGGTTGAGGATATTTGCAGAGATCTCTACTGTATGTATGGATTGTTCCAAATGCATGAAGCAGGAAACAGAGTCTAACAAAGAAGAAAGAATAAAGAGGGGGAGAGAAATGAAATGTAGCATGATTAAGACACCATACAATAAAACTAATATTAATGAAAAAATAATGGTCTGCTTGCTGACCTCCTCAGAATGTGATTTAATTAGAAAAAAAAAAAAAACTGAAGTAAGTTTCTTAGGTGCACTGAATTCAGAAAGGGGGATGGGCTTTAGAGTTAAAAAGTTGTACTTCTGAGCTCCTTTGCCCTTCTTCCTTCTAGTGGCAAAGATGAACCATCTCGCCTCTGATGTCCAGGAAGCCCTTTCCTCTTAGAGTTCCCTCCACCAGGTTTTGCCTATTTGCTGAGTTCTCAACCTCTCTCTCTCTCTACTGGATATTCCCCTTCAAGAGTCAAAACTCACTCCATCATTTCTGTCCTGCGGGTCCCCACAGACCCCTCCAGCTATTGCCGTATCTGTCTACTCTTTAGAAGGAGAAGATCAGAGCATTCTTTTGAAAAGTACATCTAGTCATGTTACTCTTTCAAAACCCTTCCAACACTTCCCATTGTATTCTCAACATCTTTAACATTTGATCTACAAATCGTTGCCTGGCCCAGCCCTTGCCTGGCTTCAGTAGTAGTTCACCATGCTTTAGCCACATCACCTTCTTTCAGCTCCTTGAACACACCGTGCCCAGTTCAGTCCTGCCTGCACCTGCTCTTCCCTCCGCCTGAAAGTTTTGCCTAGACTTTTCATAGGCCATTCTCTAACTTAAATGTGACATCCTCAAAGAGTCTCTCCCTTTGACTAGAAAGGAAATTATGTTAAATCATAGTGCACTCCCCTTCTATTACGACACTTCTAAACATATATATTCTGTGTAGAAAGTTGCTGGATGTCTACCTCTCCCACCAGAGTGTAAGAACAGACACAGTATATTTTACTTACCTCACTCAGTATCTACATAAATAAATGTACTGTTATTCATTCTAAAAGCAGATTTTGTAAGCAGAGGGTAAGTGCTTCCACCCTTTATCCAGGAGTTATGTTGTGAAACTTGGTGATACCTGGAAAAGTCATCATTGATGTAAAATGCTTTCTGTAAAGGGCCAGAGAGTAAATATTTGAGGCTTTGCAGACCAAAAGGGCCCCACTGCAACCACTCAGCTCTGCCTGTGGGGTGAAAGTGGTCATAGATGATACACAAATGAATGAGCATGGCTATGTGCCAACAACACTGTATTCATGAACACTGCAATTTGAATTTCACATAATATTCAAATGTCACGAAATATTACTCTTCTTTGGATTCTCTTTCAAATTTAAAAGTATAAAAATTATTCTTATCTAGGGGCCATACAAAGGCAGACAGAGGGCTGGATTCGGCTTTCGGGCTGTTGTTTGTTGAATCTGATCTGTTATAACCAATTGTTTTCCCAACCATTCTCCCATCCTTTCTCCTAATTGTAAAAACAAACCAATAAATGACAATAATAAACACTGCTCCCTAGAGAGGAAACATGATCCAATTATGGCTCCTACCCCCATCCCCTGCTTGAATCCTTCCAGTGAATTTCCATTTCTCTTAATGTCAGAACTCTTTAACAGGCCCTAGGAAGCTGATCCTGAACACCCCCATCATTGCACTGGCCATATTAGATACCTTTTTCTATTCTCATCCGGCTCATGCTTGCTCAGCCTCCAGGCGTCCACTGGAGGCCCCCTTCCCATTTTCCACCCTGCCCTTCCCCAGCTAGTGATCACTACCTCCGAAGGGGAAACATCCTTGCAGGTGTGACGCTAGTTGCCTATTTTATGCCCCCTGACATCCACTCTTACTCCATGAGGCAGGCCCTGCAGTTTGCCTACCCGGTTGCCACTGCCTCCTATCTCCTCTTCCCTTTCTTTTACCTGGCAAGGCTCATCTTCTACCAAAATGGCTAGAAACTCACTTCCCAGTCTTTTGCATTACTAGGTTATGGCCATGTGGCCAATGAGATTCGCTAAGGAAAAGGTCTCCAGTTTGCAGTTCTGTGGATATTTGTTCATTATCCTTTTTCGTGAAAAATTAGATAATAGCACATAGCATGTATAAAGCAATTTTTAATTGTTGAGTATTATGTCATTTGGACTTCAGAATAACCATGCAAGCCGGGCGCGGTGGCTCAAGCCTGTAATCCCAGCACTTTGGGAGGCCGAGGCGGGTGGATCACGAGGTCAAGAGATAGAGACCATCCTGGCCAACATGGTGAAACCCCGTCTCTACTAAAAATACAAAAAATTAGCTGGGCATGGTGGCGCGTGCCTGTAATCCCAGCTACTCAGGAGGCTGAGGCAGGAGAATTGCCTGAACCCAGGAGGCGGAGGTTGCGGTGAGCCGAGATCGCGCCATTGCACTCCAGCCTGGGTAACAAGAGCGAAACTCCGTCTCAAAAAAAAAAAAAAGAATAACCATGCAAAACAAGTAGAAAAGATGAACATTTCTCACTTTAAAATTAGGGAAAGGTACCCTGAATTGTTAAGTATCCTCCACCAAACCCTTCAACTAACAAGTGATAAAATTCCGCCCATCTTCTGACTTTCAGCCGAGGCCTTAAGCTGGTCTCCCATCCTCCTTCATGCTGACTAATAGTGACATTAACTAGTTCTTCATCTTTACTTGTTAAACATGGGTTTTGCTCTATAGAAGAACTTGACTGATACTCATTTATATGGAAAAAGAAAAAGGTGGGTTTTTTGTTTGTTTGTTTTATTTTGCTTTTTGAGACGACGTCTTTCCCTGAGATGGAGTGCAATGGTATAATCACAGCTCATGACAAACTTCACCTTCCAGATTCAAATGATTCTCCTGCTTCAGCCTCTTGAGTAGCTGGGATTACAGGCACTGGCTACCATGCCCAGCTAATGTTTGTATTTTTAGTAGAGATGGGGTTTTACCATGTTGGCCAGGCTAGTCTCAAACTCCCAACGTTGTGATCTGCCCCTCTTGGCCTCCCAAAGTGCTGGAATTACAGGCATGGGCCACCGTGCTAGGCCTGTTTTTTTGTTTGTTTGTTTGTTTGTTTTTTGTTTTTGTTTTTGTATCAGCTATAAAAGCAATGCTAGCAGTAGTGGAAATGTAGAATATTCTTCACAGTTAAAAGACACTATGTATTTTTAAAAAGCAAGAAAAATTATAACTGAAACATTTAGATTTGAAGGAACATATTTTGGCAAGTTAGAAAATCCATATAATTTTTTTTACATTTAGGAAAGATTTGTCTAATGAGACAGCAAATGCTGAAGTCGCTGAAAAACAAAAACCAGATTTTGTTTCAAATCAGATATTAATTTTTGTGTGTGTTGTTTTAACTCTTAGGGGGATCTCATTACACTAAAGAGTTTCTGCACAGCAAAAGAAACTATCATTAGAGTAAACAGGTAAACTACAGAATGGAAGAAAATGTTTGCAATCTACCCATCTGATAAAGGGCTAACATCTAGACTCTACAAAGAACTTAAATAAATGTACAAGAAAAAAACCAACAACCCCATCAAAAAGTGGGCAAAGGATATGAACAGACACTTCTCAAAAGGAGACATTTATGCAGCCAACAAACACACACACACAAAAAGCTCATCATCACTGGTCATTAGAGAAATGCAAATCAAAACCACAATGAAATACCATCTCACACCAGTTAGAATGGTGATAACTAAAAGGAGGGGACAACAGATGCTGGAGAGGATGTGGAGAAATAGGAATGCTTTCGCACCATTGGTGGGAGTGTAAATTAGTTCAACCATTGTGGAAGACAGTGTGGTGATTCCTCAAGGATCTAGAACCAGAAATACCATTTGACCCAGCAATCCCATTACTGGGTATATACCCAAAGGATTATAAATCGTTCTGTTATAAAGACATATGCACACTTATGTTTATTTCAGCACTGTTCACAATAGCAAAGACTTGGAACCAACCTGAATGCCCATCAATGAGACTGGATGAAGAAAATGTGGCACATATACACCATGGAATACTATGCAGCCACAAAAAAGGATGAGTTCACGTCCTTTGCAGGGACACGGATGAAGCTGGAAACCATCATTCTCGGCAAACTAACAGAAAAACAAAAAGCCAAACACCACATGTTCTCTCTCATAAGTGGGAGTTGAACAATAAGAACACATGGACACAGGGAGGGGAATGTCTCACACTGGGGCCTGTTGAGGGGTGGGGTTCTAGGGGAGGGCTAGCATTAAGAGAAATACCTAATGTGTATTATGGGGTGTTAGATGCAGCAAACCACCATGGCACATGTATAACCATGTAATAAACCTGCATGTTCTGCACATGTGCCCCAGAACTTAAAGTATAATCAAAAATAAAATAAAAGGAAAAACAAAAACTCTTAGGGGAGTGCTCCAGCCTATGTGAAGGCTGCAGTAAATACGTCCATACTCCACCCATGCTCCTTCTTCAGGAACGGTGCACAAATTTCCTCACTTCTGGGAAGATCCCCTGCTGGCTCCCAGCTGGACGCTGGCTCAGAGTTGCCCTTAGTTGTCAGGACACTTCGTCCTCCAGAGTTTGAGCCCTCCCCTGGGACAGCTGGTAGCCTATTACTGTTGGATGACTGATGAGATACATAAGTCTGGCTCCTTTGCCTAAATTCAGGACAACTATTAAGGTCATCTGAGATCCAAAGAGTTCTGTAGAATATTATCTGAGCCTCAGTTGCAATCAAATTATGGAGGGAGGCAGCTCCATCTTTCTGACTTTTTTATATAAGAGTATCTCTGGGAGTATTAGCCATAAAGCCTTTGGTATGTGATTCTGCATCTTAGACTGTTTCCAGGAAGCCAATCCAAGACAAAGATTAATTCTGAAAAAGTAGAGAGAGAAAGAGAGAGAGAGAGAGAGAGAGAGTGTGTGTGTGTGTGTGTGTGTGTGTGTGTGTGTGTGTGTGTTTTATCTAGTTGGTTGAAATTTGTATTCCTCAAAAGATGAATAAAACAATATATGGGAACTGCTGAACTTAGCTTGTTTCTGAATAAATGTTGCAAAATCTAACTGGTTTCTGAAGTAGACAGCATGAAAATGAGGAAAAATATATCTTCCGATTTAAATGACTATATTTTAAATAATTTTTTATATATTTAATATAATAATTTATATATATTTAATATATATAATTAATAATTAATATATATTTAATATAATAATTTAATATATTTTTAAATTCCTAATCCAGAAAAAAAGATACATATATTCTTTCTTCTTAAAGTCCACAATAACAAATGACCTCAATTAAAATATTTTAAATAAAAATAAAAACAAAAACTAGCCTCAAAAAAAGTGTACTAAGCTCATATTTGTAAAATACATTTTGCATTAGGACGAGAAGAGGATTACACAATAGGACATGAACCAGAAAGGGTGAATGCTAAGATTAGCTGAGATAAATTAAAAAAAAAAAAAAAAAGAAAAGAAAACAGCAGGTTTTTGTGGCTTTTCTTTTTTCTACTAAGCTTGGAAAAAGCCAAAGATCATTCTAAAGTTTCATTTGCTTCTTCTCCTACATTTATGTAGTTTCTGAAACTTGTTAGGTGCTTCATAAAAGAGAGAAAAGGAAAGAAAGAAGGGAGGGAGGGAGGGAGGGAGGAACAGAAGGAGGGAGGGAGGGAACACGTAAAAGCTTCAGACTCAGACAGCCTCACGTACTTGCTGGGTGACCTGCCTACAGAAAGAAGCTACTCACTATGTATCTCCTTTCTGCTGAGAGCTGGACACTCACCAGACTCACCTGCCTGTGCAAAGGAGCTACCCACTTCAGGTTTCCTGAGAGCTGTTCTGTTGCTCAATCAAGTTCCTCTCTGCCTTGGTCACCCTCCAGTTGTCCACGTACCTTATTCTTCTTGGATGTAGGACAAGAACTCAGGACCCACCAAATGGTAGAACTGAAAGAGCCGTCACATAAACAGGGCTGAAACACACTCCCTGCTCACCATGTTGGGGGCAACAAGGAGGAAAGCAGAGCTATGGTCCTTCTGGGAGCCCAGACCTTGGGGCCTCCCAAACCAGGGCTGTGACACACTGTAACACCCTCTTTGGGGCTCTGCATTTCCTAGCATCTCTGAGCTTGCAGGCACCATCATGTTCTCCTGTCCAGATGCTGGTGCCTGCAGTGGAACCTGCTTGCAGTATGACTGCTTCAGCCACAGCCTCACACAGAGCTGGCACCTGGAGCACCTGCCCTACCACAGCTGGTGACCCTGGCTGTGTGCAGTGGCCAGACCCTGCGCTCTCTTGCTCACACAGCTCTTGTCACTCCTTGCCTGGCTGGCCATTGGCAGGCATGGGATCGAGGCTAGGAGCGTGAGCTGAGTGCAGCCTGCCAGATCGAGTGGACAAAATCAGCCCAGTGGACAGAACGAGCCCACGGAGTGCAAGCCAACCTCCAGCAGAGGAGCCGCCAGCCACAGGGGTTTCCAGCTGGTGAAGCAACAACCTAAGGATCCCATGACAATAATTTGCCTTGTCCCCACACCCTGATGTCTGCATCCTTAAAACATCTTGAAAAGGCTGACACACATACTAGTATCTCAATTAATATATATTCATTATGTAAACATGAAAAAATATATAGTGAGTGTGTCATTAAAATTTATATAAGAAAATCATCAGAGATTGAGATATGTGCTATGAACCAGTTCAGGCTTACTTTAAAAATCATATTTTAAAAGACATTCTTAAAATATTAATGCCAACATTTTCATAAAGGCCACTAGTGAGAAAGAACTATCTTCTCCCTTTGAGAAATACATCTGTCTTACCTGAAGGTCAAATACAGACTAAAGTTACTGAGTATCTATCATCCAGGAAGAATAGTTGATTATTCTTATTCCTATTTACACTGGTACTAAGGTTTATTTTTTGTTTCATTAATATTATAAACTGGAATTAGTAACTGAAAGTAATAGGAGGAGGTATTTGCTTCATTTTTAACAAAATGTAAAATCAAGAAATTCAAAGTATCTACAAAATGCAAACAGATACTGGCTGAACTTTGGGCTTCTTTTCTTTTCTTTTCTTTTTGTAAACAGTCTCACTCTGTGGCCCAGCCTGGAGTGCAGTGTGCAATCTTGGCTCATAGCAACCTCCGCCTCCTGGGCTTAAGCAATTCTCCTGCTTCAGCCTCCTTAGTAGTTGGGACTACAGATACACGCCACCACACCTGGCTCTGTGTGTGTGTGTGTGTGTGTGTGTGTGTGTGTGTGTGTGTGTGTTTTAGTAGAGGTGGGCTTCATCATGTTGGCCGGGCTGGTTTGATACTCCTGACTTCTAGTGATCCACCTGCCTCAGCCTACTAGAGGGCTAGGATTACAGGCTTGAGCTACCACACCCAGCCTGGGCTCTTTATTTAATAATAAACCTTATAATTGAAAGAAAAACATATTAATTCAATAATTGCTCATTGTTGAGATGTCATAGTCAGGTGGGTCTCTAGCAGAGATTTAGACTTAAAGGTCAAGAGCACAATATTTAGTCCATTAGAAACAATCATGTTCCAAATGATATCTTGATGACCTATAGGAGTTAATGTGTTTTCTAAGGAAGCATTTTAGACGATTGTTGGTGCTAGCAACAACCCCAATAATGGATAGCTAGCAGAGCATAAAAATTTTAAAGATGTGTGTCTTACTTGAAGCACTAAAGGTTAATTAAGTGAGGATCTATTGAACTAGGAGAAGGAAGCTTTTCTTTAAAACAGTATTAAGCACTAAATTATTAGCATAAGATTATTAAACAATGCCAGCAAATAACCAAGACCCCCAGACAACTTCCTGCTGAAATATCCAGCCCAGAAGAGCAGTTTCTCAGGCAGTTATGATTCTTCACAATGGAATTTATGAACTAGGGTCAGCACTTTAAATTATACTAACCAGCAACTAGGGCAGATTCACAATAATCTAAGAGCAAAAGACATCAGTGTAATAATTACTTTGACCTTTCAACATGTACTGAATCCAAATAAAGGGCAAATAAAGGGCATTTAAAAATACGCAACATGTAAAGAAGACTGATGCTGGCAAAACAGTACAGTACAGAGACAGAGAAGCTCAAGTGTGAGAAACTTGACACAGTGGAAATTTACACCATTCTAAGCTTCATGAGATCAAGGACCTTGTCCATTATGTTGCTGAGCCAATATTTCAGTCCCCTGTTTATTGAATTTTGTTTTACTCTATGCTAGTAATATATTTCACCCATTCATTTCTTGCTTTGCTTGCAATATGTGACTTTCATTTCTGCACTCCCTTTATGTATTTAAGTACTGGGTTTTCAATAGGTTATTGTGTGTTTCTTCTTTTCTTTTTTCATTTACTGTTTTTTATTAGTTTGGGTAAAATTTTATCTCTACTTTTATGAATCCTATTCTTATTTTATTATTTCTAGAGTTTGCATTCTCTACCTCAATAGCTCACTCTTCCGACATCTTCTAAAGACAGTTCTTATCAATACAGTTTCACTGAAGTCTAGTGATAATGTTTTATTAAATGTTACATTGTGGATGAAATCTCCCACAGCAGGTAGCTCAGAATCATTACCAGTCTGAATATTTTCTGTACCAAGATGATAATGATAAACACAAAGTCTCAGTTGGAGGCTTACCACTTATCACTTAATCCACAAACCCCCTGCAGGTATATTTTGGTGTCTTCAAATGCCCACCCATGGGTTGTACAAAAGCCTAAAGCTAAAATACATAAATAGTCTTTAAAAGGTCTTATTATACAACATTAGCTTTTTGCTTCAGAGAGATTGTTATCTTACTAACAAGAAGCCCAAACTAACCTACGTATTTGGAAAAAAAAAAAAAAATGTGTACATCACTAAGTACCCCTTCTAAGTATTTTGAAAACTCTTCCTAAAATATTTTTCTTATTCCAACTAAGAACCAAACGAAATATTTCAAATTACCATTTAATAAAATGTTTAGATAAGGGCAATGAAAGAATTTTTAAAAGAACTGTCTCCAGACAGTTCATAAATTCTGTAAGTCAAACTGGCTGAGCATTATTCAAATCATAATGAGGACTGCACACCAGGCACAAAAGGCCAAAGGGCTTGAACATCACCCTAAGCAAAATGATGGAGGAAGCACAAATGTATATGAGAGGGAGGCATTTACAGTCTTAGCAGCACTTTCTCATAATATCATGTGGACTTGCCAGGACTTTCTTTATTCTTAAAAAAAAAAAAAATTGATACGCAGATTGGTTTTCAGATTAAAACCAAGAGGTGAGAGAGTTTAACACATATGTCTAGGGCAAGCCATGCTGTTCTAGTTCTTCTCATGGAACAAGTCAGGTTTAAAGACAGAAATTGGCAAAGGGAAAATTTAATCAACTGAAAATTGAAAAATAAATGCTTACCTAATTTAGGTTCCATTTTCAGATGACTAGAAGAAGGCTGTTTCAAAAATCAGCTATTTAAGAGCTGAAGCTTTAATTTCCAAGTAAAATATTTCTGCTGTTTTAGATATGGCTTGCTTTATAATGATAACTAAGCCACAGGGAGTCAGAGGCATACACAGGGGATGACCAAGCACTTGATGTAAATTGGAGGTGACCTTGGTAAGGATCTGATTGTACGCATTCATTCCTGTGGAAAATTCATTCCAAAGTGCTACCTACCATAGCTGGTACTATGCTGAAGGCTGTGCATACCATAAGGAAAAATAAGATATAGTGCTTGTCCCCAAGGAATTGATGAACTAAAAGAGAAAAGTTTCATGGAAAAAAAAAAAAAAGGTTAGATATAACTACTATACAAAATACTGAAAGAAACAAGAGTTTGAAGAAAACTAAAGTTTTCTTTGACTGGAGTGATCAAGAAAGGTCCAATGAATAGAAGAAATGGCATTTAATCTAATTATGTTTGCATTGGTAAGAGGTTTTCTAAAGTTTCTCATAACAAAAGAAATACATATTCATGGCAGAAACTTTAGAAAACATAAATGGGCAAAAGGAAGAAAACAAAAACTTGACTCTCAAATAAAATCACTGTTAACATTTTTGTGTACATGCTCAAGATATTAGCTAATACATGTCATTTAAAATAGTCTACCATTAACACTGATAGAATATTCTACCAATAAACACTTTCCTAAAAGTTATTGACATGGAAAATGCCTGTGATCTATTGTTAAGTGAAGAAACGGATTATAGAATTGATTATACATTCATTCATATAAATACCTAAATGGAATCCTATATGTTGTGGCAGAGCAGGTATGTGTTGTATTTTAAAAAAAATTTTTTCTCTCTCTCTTTTGTGTGTGTGTGTGTGTGTGTGTGTGTGTGTGTGTTTTCTAAGAGAAGAGCTTTGAAATGCCTTTCTAACTGAAAATATTTGAGAGATTTTATGACTCAGTTGAATATAGCAAAAATAAAATGGTAATCTTATTAATTATCACAAAGTTAATGAACAAATTCAACACTTAGGACAAACAGTTTACAACTTCAAGTGAGCAAGGGTCCTCTACAACAAACATTCTTAGAGTTGTGATTTCATGGAAAAAACATATGTAGCCTCAATGTTATAAGTCAACAACTGATGAGGGTAAAAAAGCTATTAGAGCAGAACTATGAATTTTACAGGCAAGTTTTTTTCTTTTTAGTAAACAGAAAAAAATCTCAACTTTATGATGATAACATACAAAAGATATATAGATTTAACAATATTTATGGTAATGAAATGCAAATATTCTTTAACCTTCTTCCTTATTTTCCTAAACAAAAGGTAATAGCCAAGTCTCTGCATTCGAAGAAACTCATCATATAAACAGATTGTTAAAGCCAAACCTTTTCCACTGAGCACCATTTGAAAATTATGGCATACGGTTTCTACTATAATGTTAATCAAGATTGAATCAAAGTATTTGGGACTTCATAATTCTCTATTTCCATACTGCATACTATTGAATAATGCGGTGTTTTGTTTAACAATATAACATAAACCTTTAATTCTACTAAAGATTAGTATTGTATTATTTTAATGCCTGCATTATAGCTCTATTCTAGAGCTAAATCACATTAAAATTAACAATTATCATTAAACATCATAAATATTTCCAATTTTTCATTAATATGAATAATGCTTTTGTGACTACACTATTATATTTTCCACATACAAATATACATCTGTGCATTTTTTCAAAATAGTCTTAGAAAATTACATAAAATGGAAAATTTTTGTAATAAAGAATAACGTCCATTTTAAAGGTTGTTTTTAAGTATTGCCTGAACACTTTTCTAAAAGTTATATACATGTATACATTATAAATCTTCTCACCAGGGTATTATAGTGTCTGTTTTTTCCATAATGTTTTAAACACTGGATATTACCATTTTTCAAAATTATTTTCTAACTTTGGGATAAAAAGTGACATTCAATTTTGTTTTAAATTGCACTTTATTTCTAGTGAGTCTTTGTATTTTTTTTAATATTGGAGCTTAGAAGAAGATGATACTACAAAGTATGATGTTTTGGCATGCAGAGTACTTTGATTTCAAGAACTTTAGAAGGCCCCAGAACCAAGATCTCTCTGACTTTTCCTGTGCTCTTGCCTCTTGCCCCTCTCTCTCCCACCAAGGAAGTCATAGAAACTAGAACCCTTTTTACCCAAGGACATAGAAACCCTCTCTCCTAAAGCTAGTCATAAAATCTGGAAATAGTACTCTAATCTTCCACCACTTTTCTGTGTAAGTGCTAATAATGAAGAATCCTGGCCGGGCACAGTGGCGCATGCCTGTAATCCCAGCACTTTGGGAGGTCGAGGTAGGCAGATCACCTGAAGTCCACAGTTCGAGACTGGCCTGGCCAACATGGTGAAAGCCCATCTCTACTAAAAATTAAAAAATTAGCTGTGCATGGTGGTTCACCCCTGCAATCCTAGCTACTTGGGAGGCAGGAGAATCACTGAAACCTGAGAGGTGGAGGCTGCAGTGAGCCAAGATCATGCCACTGCACTCCAGCCTGGGCCACAGAGTGAGGCTGCATCTCAATAAAAAAGAAAAAAGGAAAAAGAAACTCTCTGACCTACCTTGTTTGGTGGTAGATAATAAGGCTCATTCCAGAAGGGGTCTAGCCTTTTCTGAAATGTCACAGAGAGAACAAAAATTGTCCAAACAGGTCTTCCTGAGTTTTCCTACTCAGTTTATTGCCATTGGATCATTTCCTTTTTGTCTAGTCACATCTCTACACATTTCTCCACTCTTCATTGAATACAGGAATAAAAACGGAAAGTTTTCTCTTGGGTCTTTGTATCTTCACTCGGAAGTTTCCCATGTCATGTAAAACTTTGATTATATAAATGTTATGGTTTTCTCTGGTTAACTTGTTTTTTGTTATAAAAGTGTTGGCTGTGACCCTTGTGATGGGGAGGGAGGAAAGGTATCACACCTTGTTTTTGGTCATTTGCTTTTATATTTGATTTGCTTGATTGGTAAATGGGATTACAGTTCCACCATATTCAGTGCCTCTGCCTAAGGCGATTTTCCTTGTTTGGTGGATATACATGTGTTATGGTTAGCTTTATGAGTCAGCTTGACTGAGTTAAGGGATACTCCGATAGCTATTAAAACATGATTTTTAGGTGTGCCTGCAAGGATGTTTCTGGAAGAGATTAGCACTTGGAATTAGTAGACAGAGTAAAGAAGAAAATCCTCACCAATGTATCCATCAATATATTAAGGAGCTGGATAGAATAAAATGGCAGAAAAGGTAAAATGATCTCACTTTTCTTAAGCTGGGACATCTATCTTCTTCTGCCTTTGGACATTGAAGCTCCTAGTTCTTGAGTCTTCAGGCTTCTAGACTTACACCTGCACTCCTCAGGCCTACTGGTTTTCAGGCCTTTGGACTTAGACTGAACTATATCACTGGCTTTCCTGGTTCTCCTCCTTGCAGACAACATATCTTGGGCTTCTCCAACTCTATAACAACATGAGTCAATTTCAATAATAAATCTCCTCATATGTCTATGTATATTCCACTGGATCTGTTTCTCTGGAGAATCCTGACTAATACAACATCCCAGATGTGGCCATGTGAATTGTTCTGCAATAAATAAATAAATAAATAAAAATAAAACAGCATGCCTCTTAACTGAAATTGTAAAAATTAGCTCTTTATTTACATTTTTCCTTTTTTTTTTTTCCTGCCAGGATACTAATGGCTCCTAGGGAGAAGGTGCTCCTGAGAACTCCAACTGTCCCATACCTAACATGTAATATCAGCAAGAACTGCATTTTTGTTGCTGTGAGAGTGAGAGTTTGAGATCACTTTTCTTAGCATAATTGGGGATATTGCAAATAATTCAAAACTTAAGCCCAAATGTAAATTATAATAACAAACAATATAAAAAATACATAGCATTCACTTCAAGGCTAAGAAGTAGTCAGAAATCAAGTCTTTATCAAAGCTGGATGAACAGTGATCCATGTTATGCAATAGGGAAACTTTCAGTTATAATTTGGAAGGCAGATCATGATCCCAAAGAGTATATTATCCGGTGAAGAATTTGGGAAAGAGAACATTAGTAGTATAACTTGATCACTATTTGATTCATTTAGCAGATTCTTTAAAAAGGAAATGAATTTTAAAAAGGATTTACTTGTTTGCTGCAGAGAAAAGATACTCTAGAAATACTGAGGGTATAGTGGTGGAAGATGAGACTAGTTCTCATCTCCATCTAGGCAAAAATAAAACAGAGAAAGCCTTTAAGTGACAAATGATTAAATTACAAACTCATGGCAAGGTCTCAGTCAACACAGTTGAAATGGAATTGAGTCTTAGCATCCAGTCCAGTCAGGTAAAAGAAACTGATGGTGTGATCTTCCAAATCCCAGCCTGATAAACTCAAGGTACCCATAATTAAGTGCAGAGTCAAGTTCAGAAAACATTGTGGCTGTGAGTCCTGGCACATGGAGCTAATTGAAAGCAAATAAGTAAGAATCTGAATACGTTTTTGCACTGAACTGTCAAAATCGCCACCAATTTGGCCTCAAAGAAACTAAGTATTTAAGATTAAAATATCACCAACATATGCAGCAGATTGAGAAAGTTTGAAGAAAATATGTTTTTGTTTGTTTTTGGTAATCCCCATTGTCATTTTTAGCAATAGTAGAAGAGATTAAGAGAAAAGAGAGATAACTTTCTAAAAGGAAGAGTCAAAGGTCAGAGTACAATGGGTAGGGAGCTGCCCCCAGAAGGAGAATGAGGACTTATACAGGGAACATTCCTTATCCACAAGGTAAGGAAAATTGTGACATTGGTCCTGTGAGATTTCAGCTATGCTGCAGACAGATACTGTCTTTCCCTTTCTTTCCATGTCTCAATGGGAATTACACTTTTAGAGTGATGCTATCCCAGCTCCATCATTGTGTGTATGTGGGAGACAGAGAAAATAATGTTGTTAGTTTATATGTCTCTGACTCAAGAGGAACCTCATTTAAAATGAATATAGAAAAAATGTGGCATCTCTCAGAAATATGAAGCTTAAGCCCAGTGTCTGATATGGTTTGAAATATTTGTCCCCTCCAAATCTCATGTGGTAATGACATCCCCAGTGTTTGAGGTGGGACTCGTTGGAGATGTTTGGGTCATGGAGGTGGATTCCTCATAAATGGCTTGGTTCCTTCTGCTGGGTAATGAGGTACTGCAAGATCGGGTTGCTTAAAAGAGCCTGGCACCTCCTCCCTACTCTCTCTTGACGGCTCTCTCACCATGTGACACACCTGCTCCCCCTTCAGCTTCCACCATAAGTAAAAGTTTTCTGAGTCCACACAGAAGCTGACCAGATGCTGGTGCCATCCTCGTACAGCCTGCATAACTGTGAGCCAAATAAACCTCTTTTCTTTATAAATTACCCAGCCTCAGGTATTCCTTTATAGCATGTAAAACAGACTAACAATGGTGTTGTAACTGAATAATTATTGGGTTGTCTCCCTTGGGTAGAGGTGGCAAATTACATTACTGTTCACTCATATTTTATACCTCTCAATGTGGTACTTTTCCCTATAGGTAAATTAACAATTCCCACCCTCTGAAATTTAGGGATAGCATATGACTTGATTTCATCAATGAAATATGAGTGGTGATATTGTGTGTCACTTCACACAAATTCTTTCACAGTAAGCTCATGGTTCAGATTCCATGGTGCAGATTCCTGTTTTCCTTCTGCTATGATATCAGCAAGATTCCAGAAAGAGGGTGCACATTACCCTGGGTCTCTTAAAAAGGATTATGGGGAGAGGGGCTGTAATTATCTTACAATGGATATGAAGCATCAGGGAAAAATAAGCCTTTGCCTCTGTAAACAAATCAGATTGTGTGATATTTGTTATCACAATGTCCTGACTAATACAATGTTTTAAATTTTGCCCAATTTATTATATGTTTATATAAGCCATATATATATATATATATATATATATATATATATATATATGTATAAACACCCACATATATAAAGATATAAGTTTAAATGTTTTTTGACAAAATTACAAGTATTGGCTCCATTTTGTCATTAGAATTTTTAAAACATATTTTAGCCTAGAAAAAAAATGTTATATTTTTATTAGTTCAATCACTCCATCACCCAATACAGACCACCGCTATACCCTCTGTTCACAAAAATGTGTGGGGATTTCTCCCTTCTTGCAACCAATCAGTCCATTCGACACTGGACACCTGCTGGGTGTCCGCCAATTCAATTCTGATATATCTACCTAAACACTGTGTTCAATTCCACAGGTTGTGGGCTCAGTGTCTGGCCCTCACTTTTAATGCCAATTGAAAGCCCCAGATTTTTGTTAAACCTGTGCTTCTGATCGACCAGCTATAAATTGGGGTTCCCATGACCCCCCTCTTTGGGTTCCACTTGTTTACTAGAGTGGCTCACAGAACTCAGGAAAACACTGTATCTACATTTACATTGATTGTAAAGGATATCACTAAGGATATCGATGAAGAGATGTGTAAGGTAAAGAATATGGAGAAGGGCCAGAAATTTCCTGGCTTCTTTTGGCATACCACCCTCCAGAGACCTGCACTGGTTCGGCAGTCAGGAGGCTCCCGGAATACAGTCCTTTTTTTTTGAGACAGAGTCTCACTCTGTCGCCAGGTGCCAGACTGGAGTACAGTGGCACAATCTCGGCTCACTGCAACCTCCGCCTCCCAGGTTCAAGCAACTCTCCTGCCTCAGCCTCCCGAGTAGCTGTACAGTCCTTTTAAGACTGCATAAAGGTTTTATTATGTACTTATGATTGATTGGAAATAGGTGATCAACTTAATTCTGCCTTCTCTTCCTTCCCTGGAGGTTGAGAGTGTGGCTGAAATTCCCTACCCTATAATCTTACTCTGCTCCAGCTTGGTGACCAGCCTCTATCCTAAAAGCCATCTAGGGGTTGACAGCCACCAGTCAATCATTAGCGTACAAAAAGATGTATCATTTTGGAGATTTTAGGAGTTGTACAACAGGATTAGGGAGCAAAGACAATATATATTTCACCATATCACAACTATTCATTAAATAATCTTATCTGCCTTCACTGATTTCAAATGCTATCATTATCATACGCTACATTTCTATTTAAATTCCATTTCTTGATTTCTTGTTCCATTCTATTTATCTGTCTTTTAAATACATATATTTTAATGATTGTAAATGTACATATGTTTCTATATTTTGTAATTGCAGGCAGGCTCATTATGCCTATCATTACTCTGGTCCTTCAAAATTATATTGGTCATTCTCATCCATTTACTTGTAATACATAATTTTGTCAAGTTCCTTCCAAAATTCAAGAGAATGATTTCCTACACAATTCATAACTAAATTGAGAGAACTGATATTTTTAAATATTGAGATTTCTTTTCAAGAAAGATGGATATCACTTTACTAACTCATTTTTTATTTTTTTCATGGTAGAGTTATCTATTTTTATGATTATGGAACGTTTTAAAATATTACAATTGAAATTTTATTTATTTTTTAATGTTAATAATGATTTATACTTTTACATCCAACTTATTAGGATTTTCTGTGTTTTTAATTTTTTTCAAGTAAATAGTTTTTATTTAATTAGACAGTTATATCATTTACAAATAATATTTTATCATTTTTTAAAACTGATATATAATTTTCCTTATTTAATTGCATGACCAGAACTTTCTAAATAATAGTTGAAAAATAGATAGTGGCCATCCTTGTGTTTGTTATTTTAATGGTACTATTTCTTATATCTCAATTTTCACAGTAATAAGAACTATTGTTTTTTATGGGAACTCTTTCTGTGTTAAATAACTACCTCACTCTAGTATATTGTGAGTTTTTAATCAGAAATGGATATTGAAAGTTTCAGCATTTGGAATGATTATAAGATGACCATACTATCAATAAATAAGATTTCTTAATTTTATCGAATAATTCTTCATGTATTTAAATTTCAGAAATAAACCTGTTTAAAATGTTAATTTTTTAACACCCAACTGCCTTCCATTTCCTATATTTTATTTAGATTGCTTTATTTCATTAGAATGAAAACTCCATGAGGGCTGGGACTTACCACTGTATGTCTAGCATAATTTACAGTACCTTGTAGACATTCAATATATGTTATTAATCAATGGAGAATTACGTACCTTTAAGTGAGATTGCTCTTTGTTTATGTTTTCTCTAATTGTCAAATTATGTTATTATACTAAAGGGATTTAAGGAACATTCCTGACTATGGCAGGTTAAATTGATATAGATGATTCTACTACTCTGCCTTCTGCTACAAAAATGAAAAAATGGTAGATAAAACATAACTTTAAAAAATCCATTAAAAGTTCAGAAGCTTGATATTATCACGGGGAAGTTTTGGGTGAATTGGTATATGTTGTTATCCATTTTTAAGACACTAAAGAAATAAAAAGCACAAATTTAAACAAGCCTGGACCTGGCAGTGCCACAATGTCTTTCTGTCTTTTAATAAATGCATTTAAAACTATAAACTTATCCCTACATGCCATTTGACTGATTATCAAACATCTTGATATATATGTATTCTGATAGTTTCTCTCATTATTACTTTCTTAACACACAGATTATTTGGGTTTTTTTTTCCCCAAATGTATTGGTTTGCTCCATCTTTTACTGCTAATTTCTAAATTACTTGCATAGTGGTTATAGAACTTTATCTGTGTGATAAAATTTTGAGAATTGTTGTGAATCCTGTGTTCCATAGGACTTTAGAAAGAACGTATAGTTTCTGTATACTCCCTTTTAAATATGTTATATTTATTTGTTTTTAAAAGTGTCAGTTTTGTGTTTTAAAAATATATTGCCAAAGTATTTCTATTTATTGGCTGCAAGATTCTCTTATATCTGGCTTTTTAATTTAGTTGTTGAAATACTTTCACTCCTTACTAATTTCTATAGCTTGATCCATCAGTTTCTTACAGGGGCCCATTAAAATATCTTTTCTCTTCTTGATGTTATTTTATAAGGTATTACTTATGCTGAGCAATAATAAGAGATATTTATTTGTCATCCTTTAATCAAATATTGTAAATGTCTTAATTTCATACTGTTGCCTTATTCTTGAGTGCCAAGATCTCATTCACCTCAGTATGAACTGTAACAAATACCAATTTATAAAGAGAATATGAAAGATGAAAAAAAAATCCATTCCACATTAAAAAATATAAGAAAGAGAAAAAAGAACTATCTCTGGCTCCATGAATATGAAGAAGCAGCAGAGCTAGTGCGGTCAGCCTGAGAATAGATTACCTGGCACTCACGGACTTTTCATCACAGATAGAGGCTTTAACAGCTGTGAACTGGGTACTAATGCCCCATGATATTAGGAGATGTGGCCTCAGGCCAATGTGAAGACAAATGTGGAGCCAAAACTGATTCATCTATGTAAACTAGGAGCTTACAAGAGGTACCTCTTCTGTTTAGATGTAAGAATTAGGTGAAGAGGCTGTTCTGTATTTAGAGCTTTGGGTGTGAGGTCCAAATTTATGATACCTTTTGTAATTTAGCTGCTATGAGAAAGATTAATATTTGAAACTCATCCAGGGCCATTGGAAGCTCTAATGTGAAAAGAGATGTGAAAGGATACCTTCTGAATATTGCTGAGCTTGTGGTCGACCCATAGCTTACTAACTCCCACAGCAAAAGCAAATCAACAACATCAAAATAAAAATTTACAGACCATGAGCTCCCAAGAGTAAAGCTATAAATTACATAAGAAACAAATTATAAGATGGAAACAACAGATGCCACAAACAGAATAATTAGCACATGGCAAACTTTAGATTTCAGAAAATTCTGAGACTAGCAAATAATTATGATTAAAATCAGAAAAATAAGGGAATTGAAACTGTAATGAAGAATGGGACACTCGTAAGAAATTAAAGGGTGGATTTGTAAAATGGCCGTATACAACTTCTAGAAATGGAAAAGATAGTTGTTGATTCTTCTGGGGCTCAGCAAGTGATTCCCCGAAGTCTGGCACTTTGGCATGCTGAGTCTTTTGGACTCAAGGAGATTGAAATACCTTAGAAGCCGCTTCAGAAGCAGAGTCTCTCTCTGACCCTCTCCTGTCCTCCTGCCTCCTGCCCCTCTCTATTCCTCAAGGCAAGCCATAGAACTAAGAATTCCTGTTTCTCAAGGTGGGTCATAGAAACCAGAATTTCTCTCCCCCAAAGCAAGCCATAAAATCTAGAAATATTACTCTAACCTTTCCCCATCTTTGTAAGCAGTGTCCGTAAATAAATTCTCAGGCTTATCTTGCTTGATGGTAGATTGTAAGACCCTCATTCCAGAGGAGTCCTGATCCATACCCAGGAGGAAGGAACACTACACAGAAAGGAAAAAAAATAATCTGAACAGACAGGCCTTACTACGTTTTTCTTTTCTATCACATTGACAGGCTACAAAATTTTGAAACTTTTATGCTCTGTTTCCCTTATAAAAATGAATGCCTTTAGCAGCACTTGAGTCACCTCTTAAATGCTTTGCTGCTTAGAAATTTTTTCCACCAGATACCCTAAATCAGTTCTCTCAAGGTCAAATTTCTACAAATCTCTAGGGCAGGAGAGAAATATCACCAGTCTCTTTGCTGAAACATAACAAGTGTTACTTTTTTTCCAGTGCCCAACAAGTTCCTAATCTCCATCCAAGACCATCTCAGCTTGAACCTTATTGTCCATCTTGCTATCAGGCTTTTGGTCAAAGCCATTCAACAAGTCTCTAGGAGGTTCCAAACTTTCCCACATTTTCCTGCCTTCTTCTGACCCCTCCAAACTGTTCCAACCTCTGCCTGTTACCCAGTTCCAAAGTTGCTTCCACATTTTCAGGTATCTTTTCAGCAATGCCCCACTCAACTGGGGCATTTTACTGCATTAGTCCATTTTCACACTGCTGATAAAGACATATCTGAGACTGGGCAATTCATAAAAGAAAGAGGTTTAATTGAGCTTACAATTCTATGTGTCTGGCAAAGCCTCACAACCATGGTGGAAGGCAGGGAGGAGCAAGTCGCGTCTTACATGAATGGCAGCAGGCAAAGAGAGAGCTTGTGCAGATAAACTCCAAGTTTTTAAAACCATCAGATCTCCTGGGACTCATTCACTATCATGAGAGCAGTGCAGGAAAGATCCACCCCCAAAATTCAATCACCACCCACTGTGTTCCTCCCATGATATAGGGGAATCATGGGAGTTACAATTCAAGATGAGACTGGAGTGGAGAGACAGAGCCAAACTGTATCACCTTCCAAATTCAGATTATCAGGAAAAAATTATTTATGTAAACTAGTTCTTGAGTTAAAACAAATATATTTGTCCAATTTCTGATTGCAGGACATATATTCTGAAATTCATCTGTTTGAATTCCTTAGGTAATTTTTCAGGAAGAATTTATGGGCAGTATGATAAATAATTCTTTCCATATCTAAAAACTTTTGTGTGTTCATATGCATTCATGTGAACAATTGGACAATAAATAGAATTATGGGACTCAGTCTTTTATCTGTAAAGATTCACTTCAGTTTCTCCTGAGCTAACTTTTTCAAGCTTTCTGGGCAGTTAACATGGCTACATAACTAAGATTTGGGTAAGGTATGTAGGTAAAAGTGTTACATGTTGCATTCATGCTTGCCCCAAAAATACTCATGAGCTTCTCCTCCATCTTTCGTTCCTCATCTGCTGACTTTGAAAGGAGAGAACTCCAGAGACCTAGAGGAAGCTGAAGCACTAAAGAGCAGCCTGAATCTCCGCATAACCACAAGAAGACTACTCGCTCAGAAATACCTACTGGGTTTTAATAAGCAAGAACTTTACATGCTACATACAGTAATGTATCTGTATATACTTGTTTTATATACCATACTTTCACTGTGATAAACCGCTGATGTGGGGAGTTTTGTAACAGCATCTTGTGTTATTTATCATAACCAATCTAAGAGAATTTTCTGGATTATAGCATTTCACAGGTTTTATGTTAAAGCTATTCTTTCCCTTTATGATAACCAGCTTTTAAAATCTGGATGCTTGCTAAATTTTCTTATTATCTTTGAAATTTAGGGTATGTGTAGGTATAAGTGGCTTGTCATTAATTCTCACTGAATTCTTTCCACATAGAAATTCAGCTTATGGTAGGCAAAATAGCCCACCCAAAGATATCCACATTCTAATTCCTGGAAACTTTGAGTATGTTATCTTTTATGGCAAAAGGGAGTTTGTGTATGTGTTTATGTGAAGGACCGTCAGATAGGGGATTGGATTCTCCAAGTTGGTCCAATCTAATCACAGAAAATGTTAAAATTTTGAGAAGCAATGCGACAAGAGAAGCAGGGTCAGAGAGATGTATAGTTAGCTTCGAAGATGGAGGAAGAGGCAATAAGCCAAGGAATGCAAGTAGCTTCTGGAAGTTGGAAAAGACCAAAATACATATTATCCATGCGAGTCTCCAGAAAGAAAGAAAGCCCTGCCAGCATCTTGATTTAGCCCAGTGAAATTCGTTGGAATTCCAACCTACTGAACTCTGTAAGATAATAAATGTGTGCTGTTTTAGGCCACTAAATTCATGATAATTTATTTTAACAGCAATAGAAAACTAACACATGGGTCTTCTGTCATCTCAGGAAGTTTTATTATATTTCTTTTAGTACTACTTTTCTTCTGAAAACTCTATTGTCTTGTTCTAAAATTCAAATTACATATACATTAAATCATATAGATGTTCTACATGACTCATATTTCTCTCATTTTGTTCCATCAATTTGTTTTCTTTATATGAGTTCTGGACTTCAAGTGTACTAATTTTGTTTTACTGATATTGAAAATGCTATCCTTGGGCACAATTTCTTTTTTTTTAGTTTAGCAATGAAACTGAATTTATAGAACTAATGTTTTAAATCTCAAAATTAGTATCACTATATTAAGACATTCTGTTGTTAGTGAAAGATTTTTTTTTAAATTCTCATGTAGAATCTCTACAAGCTCTAAAAAATTATCTTCAATTCCCTGTAATAATTGTGATTCATTGGAGACCATATGATCTGAATGCTCAAAATGGTTCTCCTTATTTGGACTGCTAAGTCTTTTAATATACTTAGC
Source organism: Saimiri boliviensis (assembly GCF_048565385.1). NCBI lineage: Eukaryota > Metazoa > Chordata > Mammalia > Primates > Cebidae > Saimiri > Saimiri boliviensis. Next base: position 77,522,373 of record NC_133452.1, read on the forward strand.
TATTTTTCTCTGCTAGCTCATCTCTATGGAAGTGGATACAAATATTATTTTTAATATTTAAAATAAATTGAAAAATAGAAAAATATACTCGAGATATATAACAATTTTTCTTTGCCTGAAGAGTAATCTGATCTCTCCTACCTGGTGAGGATGGAGTTGTGAGCAGTCGGAGGTGTCCGCAGGGGTATGGTGCTTTACCCTTGTCTAAACAAGTTTATCTTTTGTCTCTCTTAGCAGAGTGGAGCCAGCTGAACATCAGAGCCCTCTCCAATGGCAACATGGCAGGGCTCACCTAGGTACTGCTCAGTCTCCAGTCCTCAGTGCCTACACTCTTTTCACTTTACTTTTGAAATCATAAGTGACGTTGCATGTAACTGCTATTATTTTGATCTATAGATATGGGGGAAAGGATATTTCATGGGGCGACAGAATTATTTGCTGTAATGGGCAGGCGATATATTGCCTTTGCAGTAATGGGCAGTACTGACCCTAGATTTGATTGCTATTGAAGTTTTATATCATTACTTTGTACCTCAGAGTACTATCTAAAAAGCTGTGAGTGGCCGGGTGTCACAGCTCATGTCAGTAATCTCAGCACTTTGGGAGGCCAAGGCAGGCAGATCACTTGAGGTCAGGAGTTTGAGACTAGCCTGGCCAACACTGTGAAACCCCATCTCTACTAAAATTACAAAAATTAGCCAGGCATGGTGGCACATAGCTGTAGTCCTAGCTACTTGGGAGGCTGAGGCAGGTGAATCACTTGAACCCAGGAGGCAGAGGTTGCAGTGAGCCAAGATCATGCCACTGCACTCCAGCCTGGGGTACAGAGTGAAGCCCAGTCCCCTTCCTCCCCCCAAAATAAGTCAAAATAAAAAATATAAAAAAATTTAAAAACTGTGAGCTTTCTTTTGTATTTAAGATATACTAATTGTACCAAATATCAGTTAGTGGGAATAACATATCTCAATCAAATTATATTATTGGAGACCTGGAAATTTCTAGATGGGAGAATAAGCACATTTAATGAAAAGCACTGTAACTAATGCTTCTGCAAATATTTTATTGTTTCTTATTTTTTCTTTGTGTGTTTTTTTATTGTTTATTTTAATTCTTTAAAAATTCTATTAGATAAACATTATAATCTACATAATATAGAAAAGATAACTGAAATGCAGAGGATTAAGTGTTGTCTATGATAACAGTATAAATTAGCAGAGCCAGAATTAGATTTTAAACACAAACTGACCAACTCCAAATTCTGTTCTGAAATTGAAGGCCAAATATATTTAGTGGTAAATAGTTTTAGGAGAACATGTGATTTCTGTGTATAAAGGAAACAGCACATATCTAAACTAAGAAATCAGTGGTATAAATGGCATCAGTGGGTCCTGGCTGTTCCTAAACCTCCTATCAGAGTGTACTGTGAGGTTTCCTACATCATAGAAGCAATTTGATTGATCAAGAATCTTTTGCACTTTTTAATATGTTACATTTCTGTGATTATCACGTTGTAATTGCTTCAGCGTATAATTCTTTTTCATACTAAATTTCACATTTCCTTGATATGGTCAGTTTCTGTGAATTCAAATCAGTGAAATTCAAATAGGATTACATTTCTTTCATCTAAATAATTTATCTTAAAAAAATGAATGTGAAGAAGGTGGCTTAGAAATAGAAAGCACTGGTTACACAGAACCTGCTCTTGGCTTTCAGGAGTATGAAGGAAATTGAACAATAAATCAATTTTTATGGAAGCTATTGACTTGCAACATTTGCTGCTTTTAAAAATTAATAGCTGAAATAATGAACATTCAAAAAACTCTCCCCACCATCAGTTTGATTAATTTTTTGATATGAAGTACAGATGACAGATATAATACTTGAAACTAGATTTTTCTACAGTCCAATCAGAGAAAATCCTGATAGAGACCACAATGACCAATACAGTCTTGTAATTTTTTTCCTTTAATTTGTGCAAAAGATTCCCTTGCATAGACTTGCCCTATCCAATAAAATGAAAGTTTAATTATTTGTATAAATATTATTGTAAATGCATACTAGTGCCTCCACAGTCCAAGTATCATCATTTTATATTAATATTGCATTACAGTAAAACTGGTAATAAAGTGCTGCTCTGAAGAAATTGTGCATGGGATTTCTAACATGGTGCTCAGCCAGTAGACGGGTTTATTAAAGTTACTGAATTATGTAGTGGAAGAAATGGAGTTACTTAAACTCTGCCCATGGAATCTGCAACAAAATTGAGACAATGAAATCGTTACAAGAAATTAGATGTCAAACTTTATGACTTTTTATACCAATGTGAAATCCGCGAGTAGCTTCAGCTTTCTGTAAACCATGCATATCCAACCCAATTAGTTTCCATTAAATCCATGCAAGCCCAGGAAAACAAGTGAGAACACAATGCAGAAAGATCAGAGAAAAACAAACCCAGCTATGTCTATGGAAACGGCAAAGCAAAATAACCACAGGAATCCTCCTTGAGGCTCCTAAAGGGTCTTGTATGCAGAGGAAATGGCAAGAAAGTATGTAGTTCTCATTTGGTTCTTATCAAAAGGATACTTTCATTCATTCACTATTATATAAACTTGAGTGGCTGACAACCACTTTCTAACCTCCCGAGCTTACACTAAAGTTGCTATTTTATAAGGGAAAACATTTTTAGAACATCTGAGTGAGTGCGCATTTCATTAAGGTTAGTTTAGTTTGTCATTTGTTCCGTGTGAATACAAAGCACAGTGATTGAGATCATGGGCTCCGGAATCAGCCTAGTTTGCTTCCCAACTCTACCATTTGCTGTGTGATTCTGCACAAGTTAATTAAGTTCTCTGACTTTCTTCCTTTCTTAGAGGGCAGATATAAAAACATAAATAAATAAGATGTTGCCAGTAAAGAATTTGCCAGAGGGTCTTGCTTAAAATGTACACAATAAATATTAGTTATTATCAAAAGGATTTATTTTAATTTGACTTGTATCTATATAACAAACTACTACAAATATTTTGTCCCGTGTCAGGGGTTCCCAAGACTACTATCAGGTTCAAGAATTTACTAGGACTTGCAGAAGTCAGAAGAGCTTTAAAGAGAAAGGATATAGATTAAAATTGGCAAGAAATAAAATAATAAAACAACTTATGAAAGGAGTCCAGGAGGAATCAGGCATGAGCTTCCAGTTAGCCTCTCTCAGAGAAGTCATAGAAACAGCATTTAATTCTCCTAGAAACAGTATGTGACAACATGTACAAATTATTACCAACCAGGGAACCTCACCTGAGCCTTAGGGTCTAGAGTTTTCACTGGAGGTTAGCTACATGGGTACGGAACATCTAAATGGCTGGCACTGACTACTCAATCTCCAGTCCCTCTAGATGTCAAGAAGATACAGTGTTCCAAGGGCCCAGATGAACAAAAATAGGCATTCATTATAAATCACATTGTAAGCATAAACTATTTGGAAAGGCCCATGACCCAAGGTATACAGAGACATTCTTGAGCAAGTATATTTCAAAGGCTTAGCATTTATCTCCTGGAAGCCAGTCAAGGGCCAATCATTTCTTTAGAGTGTACAGGTTTGAGCACCCCAAGCCTACTGAATTAACACTTGACTGTACAATGAATACATCAACATTACATGCCATGTGGATACTCGTGTGCTTGAGCTGTCCCTCTCTTTATCTCCAGATGCCTGTACACACAAGCACACGCACACACACAGACACACACACACACACACACACACACTCTTATATAGTTGCAAAATTTTAGAAATGGGCACAGTTTAAGCCATCTAATCCAAGTTCCTAATTTTAAACTGAGCCCATTTAGAAAATATTTTCTAACTTTCCCCTGCAAACTTGCTCTCATCTTGGTCTAGTCCTTCTAGTCATCAGTGTTATTATCATGCCTCGAAACACTGTTGGACACTGAGCTACAGGAAAATGCTCTAACCCAGGAGGGCTAAAAAGCCTTAGTTGTAGGGGACACACACCTGTAGAGTACAATAGTTTACAATCTATCAAGTCAGTAGATACAAGTGGCCTTCCAGGTACTGATCAGTAGAGACTAAGTTGGAATAAGATTGTCCTCACAGAAGAGTGAACAGAGGCCCCACCCTGATGGCAACGATGAATCTAGAATGAGAGATGGATGAAAGGTGGGATTTGTGCAAGTCTGTGAAATGATTCAAGCCACAAGGTGGACAGTTCCAACGGTGCATGAAATCTGAAAAGAATAGGGGGCGTAAGGGATCCCTTTCCTTCCCCTTAATTCCCTCTCATGAGAAAGTGGTGGATATAATAGAACCAAGCATTTCTCTTGGTTTTTTTTATGACCTAGCTCATAGCCGAGCTCACTGAATTATTTATTGAGTATAGTGCAAGACCTACATCAGGTTTTATTGAGGTTCTCTAGCTCAAAAGTGACCCCATTGCAGTATCTACGACTCCATATATGGAGTAAACCTTGAATATTGTGCTTCATGAAAGCAGGCAGTAAAGTACAGTGATTTTAGATAGTTTGGTAAATTATTTGCCAGGAGGAAAGGGTTAATGCCTGATAGCGAATTTGTTAAAACTCAGACTTTGTACCTCTACCTCTTTTTCCTTCACCTTTTATAAGTTTGCTTGAGAAATTGCCATGTTATTTGTAGTAAGCTGAATAATGGACATTTAAAGAGATATTGAGTCCTAATTCTGGAGCCTAGAGCCTTTGTAGATTTGACCAAATTAAAGATCTTGAGATGAAAAGTCTATGGGTTGAATTATAGCCCATGAAAATTCATATGTTGAAGTCCCAGTACTTCATAATCTGAACTTATTTGAAAACAGTGTTCTTACAGATGTAATTAGTTAAGATAGAGTTACATTGGAATAAGTATGGTGGACCCCTAATCCCATATGACTGATTATCTGATTGAACAGCAACATGCACACAAGGAGAATATTGTGTGAAATTGGGTGATGTATCTACAAGCCAGGAAACTCCAAAGATTGCTAGCCAAACCCCAGAAGCAAAGAGGAATGCAACAGAGTCTCCCTCACAGACTTCAGAAGGATTCAACCCTGAGGATGACACCTTGATCTCAGACTTCTAGCCTTTAGGACTATGACACATTTACTTTGTTGTTTAAGGCATCCGGTTTGCAGCACTTTCTTATGAAAGCCTTAGGAAACTAATACAGAAAGGTTTTCTTGGATTATCCTGGTAAGCCCAGAGAAAATCAGAGGGAAATTTCAAATAGTCAGAAGAAGAAAAAACACAGCCAGAAGAGGAGGAGGTGATGTGACCATGGAAGCAGATTGGAATAATGTGGTCACAAGTCAAGAAATGCTGGCAGTCACCCAAAGCTAGAAGAGGGAATGAATAGATTTTCCCATAGAGTCTCTGCAAGGAACACAGCCTTGCCACCAACATGATCTCAATCCAGTAATACTGATTTTGGACTTCTGGCTTCCAGAGCTGTGAGGAATAAATTTTTGTTGTTTTAAGCTACTAAATGTGTGATAATTTATTACAGCTGTGATGGGAAATGAATAATTATATGTTCACTTAAGATAAGATTTGTGAATCTTATGTTTTCTGGAATAGAACCTCTGAATATAGCTATGACAAGGGGCATTACAGTGGCAAAGGGCATTACAGGGCATTGTATCAGTGCTTGGCTAATGTTTCATCTACACTGCTACAGACTTACGTATTTAAAATACTGCTTTTTACAGGAATCAAATTACAGCAGCTATGAGGTAAAAGACTTTAAGGATTTTTTATCATATGATACCAATATAAAATATTTTTAATGAACTTAAAAATTTGGTTACTAGAGAGATGTAAACACTTAAATAAATAATAAGTAATGGTCACCGAGAAACAGCACAGATTTGTTAGCCAAAGTCACATCAGACCAAATGTATTTATTTTCTTTGCCAGAGTTAGTAGACAGTAACCTCTCAGAAATGTGTTGGGTCTGGTATGGGTGGATTAAGGCATTTGAACAAAGGTAGGAAAAAATAGACTGGATTTAAGATGATAACATGGTAAATACATGTAATACTAATTATCTGAACGTATTTTATTTGACACAGAATACCTAAAATATTATCATTTCAACATGTAGTCAACATAACAAATGGATCTATAACTAATTAATAGATCATACTTACAATGTATGAGATATAGATCAATGTCATAGCAAAAGGAAGTTTCAGAAAATGGGAGCAGGCATTTATGGGGTATTTTTGATGAACTAGAGATTATTCTAAATGCTCTTATTTACACATCATTTATTCCCCCATTTCTTCTGAATTTCTGCTTCACTAAAATTTTTCTAAGGTTATTCTCACCTCTGCTCTTTCTCATTTATCTACTTTCTCTGCAGCTTAGTATTTCTGCTCGTTTCTTAGGCAGATGTAGAGGTAACTAATTCCAGGTCTGTGCCATTCAAAACAATAGCCATTAGCCACATGTGGCTGTTACAGACTTGAAATTGTGGCTAGTTCAAATTGAGACTGCTGCAAATGTAAAATGCATACTGAATTTTGAAGACAGTATAAAAATGTGAAAAAAAACCTCATTAGTAATTTGTTATGTTGACTACATGTTGAAATGATAATATTTTAGGTATTCTATGTCAAATAAAATATGTTCACATAATTTTACTTAATAAATGTGGCTGCTAAAAATTTACAATGACAGATGAAGCTCCTATTTGTGGCTTGCATTATAATGCTATAAGACAGCATTGCTCCAGGTAAACATTTAGGGGCCTTATCTTTGTATCATAAACAAAGAAGTTTGCCGAACAAAAGGTAATCAATTCCAAAAGATTTGGTGCCACTAACTTAGGACCAGAGCAGGCACAGAAACTGGTGGTATTAAATTATTTTTTCTTTTGGCCAATAACAAAAGACACTTAGTCGTGTTACTAAACCTGCTGGAGGCAGTTGTGTGATGACTGAGAGTAACCATCCCCCTCTTCCCAACGTCCTTCCAATCATGTACTTTGGAGTTGATCTCTCCCTCCTCTGGAAGATATCTCAAGTGATTCTCAAAGCTTTTTTGGCCCCTTTCAGAAAGAACAACCTCATTTCAAAAATTTAAAAATCTCATCAAATCTAACATTACAGTTTAATCTATTACACAATTTAAATTCTCTTTCTCCAGCTGGGGCTTGCCCCAGCTGTGCTCCTGTAAAGAGTTAGGAGAGCCCATTCTTCTTGCTCTTCAACTCCCTCCTCCTCACTGCTGTTGTCCCTTCTGAAGCATTCAGTTAAGGGAGGAGAAGTGTCAGAGGGAAGAAAATCCCAAATGCCAATTGACTGACAGCTGACACATGGTTCCAGGGACCAGGGAGCAGCAGATGAACAGCTGCTCTTTCTCTCCATACCTTTGCTGGATGCCACTGAGATCCTTCTGGTGCAGACCTAACCATGGCTCTTGTGAGACAAGCAACATGGCCTCTGGTTGGCCTTTGTCACAAGGGCCCATGGTCTCCCAGCAGTCTGCCTATAGCTGGGTCTTTTCACCCTTGCACCCCTTCTTGGTGTGAGTCCCTACTGAGACAGCACAGGAGGGCTGCTTTTGGTGGTGATGTGTACATCCATTTCTGGAAAAGCTGACACATTTACCCCATCCTTCTCTCTCTTTTTCTGTCTTTACTCTGTCACCATATAGTCCGCCCTTGCTCTTAGAGAGTCATCGGTCCCTCTATGTCCCCAAATTCTGGGAACATACTGCCAGCCTTGCAAGTAATTTGCTCCAAATACCCTCCCTTTTTGGCTTGAGATGGTGTATATTCTCCTAAACTCCTCTTTAAGTGGCTGAAAGGCAAAATGCTATAATACTCCGATAATTTTTGCAAAAGATCTTAGGCTTTTTTATTAGATTAGAGCAGGCTACAAGATGTTAACAAATCAAACACCAAATTTCCATAGCTTAAAAAAGAAATGTATCTATCTTCTCCGTAACAGTCCTGGATGGGGTTTAAATAAGTGGTTAGCTCTCCTTCAGCTGATCATTCATGTGCTCTTCCACTTGCAGCTACACAGGTCACTGGGGCCTCATCATCAGATGTATCCAGACAGGGAAAATGAGGACAGAGAGAGACACATTTGCCCTCTGGGAAACTCCGGTTTGGAACTAGCACAAATCTCTTCTGCTTACCTTCCATTGGCCATACCTACCTGCATGAGAACCTAAGAAATGCATTCCACCCACGTGCCTAGCTACAGTTCTGCACATGTACCCCAGAACTTAAAGTATAATAAAAATATAAATAAATAATAAATAAATAAAACAGATTTTATTTTACAACTGGAAGTCTCTGCCACAATCTCTAGTATCTCTAATCTTCCATGACTCTTTCTCTCCATCTTATATATCCTGGAAGAAAAAAGGTAATGGGCTAATGCTGGGAAGAATTGTTTCACAGTGCCTTGAAACATGCCCTGAAGAGGGTCTGTGTTCCTTATTTAGGATGTAGGGATACTTGTGCCTATGTTATTTTTCTCAGTGTATTAAGCCTCAGTAAATCTGAAACCAAGTGTACCCTTACAACACCCTATTACTCAATCATTGAGTGAGTGCCCATTCTACAACAGGCACTTTACGTATTCCATCTCATTTGTTTCTACAATTCTTTGACATAGGTATTAGGTTCAAAGAGGTTATTTAATTTATTCTTTAATTAATTGAATTAGGCAGTATGAAGGGGAGCTGAAATTCAGCCTTAATTTTTCTGATGATAAACCTTGATTATAAACTACTTCCTGACTGTCCCTTTCAATCTTGACATTTTATAATATTTACTTTGTCTATTTTAGCCATTTCTAATTTTCCTTTTAAATTGTTATAGCAAAGATATAAACTAAAGAAATATATTTACAGCATATAAATACAGTATATATGGTATTTATAGAGTATACATGCATATATATATACTGCAATTATAATCAGCATATGTTCATATGTATATAATTGCTGATTATAATTGAAGAAATAGAGAAAAAATATTCTGTTTGTGAAAATATTTTCAAAATTCAATATCCCTTCATGTTAAAAAAAAAAAATCTCAATATCCCTTCATGTTAAAAAAAAAATCAACGAACTAGGCATCAAAGGAACATACTTCAAAATAATAAGCACCATCTGTCACAGACCCACAGCCAACATTGGACTGAATGGGCAAAAGCTGGAAGTGTTCCCTTTGAGAACTGGAAGAGAAGGATGCCCACTTTCACCGGTCCTATTCAACATAATACTGAAAGTCCTACCCAGAGCAATCAGGCAAGATAAAGAAATAAAAAACATCAAAATAGGAAAAGAAGTTAAATTATCTCTCTTTGCTTATATGACTCTATACCTAGAAAACCCTAAAGATTCAACTAAAAAGCTCCTAGCATCAATAAATAACTTCAGTAAAGTTTCAGGATACAAAACCAATGTACAAAACTCAGGGAGCAAAGGCTAAAAATCTCCTATTGGGTACTCTGCTCACTATCTGGGTAATGGGATCACTCTTACTCCAAACTTCAGCATCATGCAATACACCCATATAACAAACCTGCATATGCATCCCTTGAATCTAAAATAAAAGCTGAATTTTTTAAAAAAATATCAAAAATTTGTATTTTTCAAAATTGTTCAATACCCATGTAATATGTCAACATTCATTACTGAAAGAGAAGGATGCTAAATGGAAAGCATTATTTTGAAAATCATAATTTGTCCATCAAAATTAAGCCAGCAAAATCTGTATTTTAGAAAAACAAAACTTAGCCATACAAATTCTAACACAGTCAGACATTTACAAAAGTTTTAGGGGACAAAAAAATACCATCCTTGAATGGTTTTGATTTTAATAGAATTATTAGTCAGAATTTAGTTACAAAACAGTTGAAAAAGCTGAGGGAACAGATTCTAAACTGAGCTTCAAGGAACCATTCCTAGAGCACTCATAAAATGTCTACAGAAGAACTGCTGTCTCTGGTATAATCTGGACTCTGGGGGTTCATGAGAGGCCACCACGCGACTGCCAAGAAAACGCCTTGTACCACGTGATCTGAGCCAGTAGAATAGATGCCCATGTTTCCACACCTTGACATCCATGGATTTAGAGGATGAGCACTTGAATCTCTGCTATGGCTGCTACCCAAAACCTCCACAAAGGCACTTGTCAGGGGAAATAGCAGATGCAGCAGAAGCACACCTGCTGCCTCGTGACGCTGATGTCTCCCTTTCACATTTTTCCCAAGTCCTCTGTTCAGTGAAAGCTCGATTATGTTCAGAAGCTAAGCTATAAAAGACTATTGCTTTAGCCTTTGGCCTGTATAAAATTATGCTGCAAGAATTGGGAATACAGTTGAGTGAATCAATCCACTGTGCTACCACGGGTTGGAAGGCAGTTGGGGCAAACAACCAGGTTGTGAACATAAAAATTGGTAGGAACACTTTTCCACCAGCATTAACATGGGAAAAGAAGAATAAATTATTACTAGATAATATACAAGCAGGCAGTAGTATTCTGATTGTGTGATTTAAACATGCAATCTTTCTTCAGATGAAAATATTACTATTTTTTAAAAAGTCTGACATGACAAATAAGGAGCTATTCAATGATTTCAATTACAGCTGTTTCCACAAGGACCTTTGAATGGATTGTGCTACGACTCATTATTGTTTTCGATTCCAAACACAATAATTAATTGTATTCATTTGTGTATACTTTTGTCTGGGTGAATAACAATTAATTCGGCAAGTCTATTTCCCTTCATTTGACGAAGTGTTAGGCACGGAGGTATTTCTTTTAATCCTAACTACAATTTTTAAAGGTAGGAAATATTAGCATTATTTTATAGATAAGAAATTGAAGTTCAGAAAGGTTCAATAATTTATCTCGAGTCATGCTACTAGAAAAAATGTCAGAGCTAGGATTCAGAACTGGTTAGCTTGACTCCTGTTTTGTATTACCCTTAGTTAGTATTAGGAGATTGTCACTCAGTTGGTGCTGTACTGTGTATTTAATAACTGCTTACTATTTTCTTTATGCCAGGCTTCCACATAAGCAGAGTTGCAGGTCATTGTCATGACACAACATCTCAGCTAGTTCTTCTAGCTACTGAGGAAGAAGGACAGGGTTCAGTCATTCTATGAAGGAGACTATTAGAGAGATTAGTGAATATAAAAGAGCTGAGTGAGGGGTTCTGCAATGACAGTAAAATCAGATAGGCAACTGCAATCTAGAAAAACCAAGGCTGCCTATACAAAACACGAAGAGAGGTGAGAGAAGGGTAGAGGGGAGAATAAAACTTCCATGAAGCTGCTGTAGCTGATGTCAACAGAAATTCTGCCCTGGTGGCTGGGAAATGAGGAAGTGAAATGAAACAATGAGGAAAGAATTCCTCCGTAGAATAGAGCTGTCATTCATAACTAAGTAGATGCATAAACCAGTCATATGCGTAATTTTGGTAGGGTGAGCTTGTTAAACAGTAGAGAAAGTCAATAGTGGAAAAGGCGATTAAATCATGAGTTTGAATACTTAGGGACTAATAATAATAAATAACAAAAATTTATAATCATGTCTCATGTTGCACATAAAATTGTGTTTCATTAAAATCTGTATTTATGTAAATTTCTGGAGAAAACAATTTGTGTTAGGATAAGGTGAATAACTGTATCTTAAATGAAGGTTAATTTAGCTGATTTTAAAACTGCTTAGAGTTCACAGTAAAAGTGATGTGTCATCGAACCTATAGAGATTTTAAAGTATATTATAACATAGATATATAGATAATTTTGGCAAAATTATGGGTTTAATCTTTCCATGTTGATACCTTGGAATTGTGACAACTATGGACAATGTAAATAAGGGGAATCTTTACCTGATACGGTCAATGTATTTTAAGTAGTTAATTTCCAGTGATTTTTTTTTTCTCACAACTTGTTCACTTACTCAACAAATACTTATTGAGCATCTTCTTTATGTAAGACACTCCTAAATCAATCAAAATAATCCAGCCAGAAATGCATGCAGATTTAGTTACTGACTCTGCTTCGAAAAAAGGATTTTCAGGAACTCTCAATTTTTACAATATCTTAGGGTATACATGTAATAAAAAATCAGAAGTGTATATTGGTGTGATAATATAAACTTTTCTATCCACAGGGACAAATGCGTCTTCACATTCAACATTCCAAATGTTCTTCCAAGGTAGAGAGACTTGATCATTTTTGCCTTTGTATTTTTGTTCAGTATTATTAATGCAAATAAAATTATATTACACTCTAAGCCAGTCTGTCTGCATATAAAGCCCAAGAGGTCTACGTGTAGGGTATCTTCCCTACAGATAGTGTGAAATATTCTAATGGAGTTTAACTCTTGATTCAATGCACTGAGAATTTGTTTTTAAAAAACTGAACAGCTATTCATTTTTATCATGAAACAATTATTTTAAAGTCATTTCATGACACTATCATTCACATATTTTTCAGAAAACTTTCAACTATACATCTATTTTAAATATTTTCCATTTTAAATAATTTATAATCACAAGGAATATCAATCAGTATTTCAAATTTTGTATCACCTTGGATATCAGATTAATAAATTTTCTAATGACCTATCCTTTTACTAGGTACCTAATTTTATTGATTTACAAACGAATAATTCATAACTGTAGTCTCCTAATTATTAGAGAAAAATAGTGAGTCCAAATTGCCATACATAAACACAAAAGTTCCTGGTTATAAACTGAAAGCTAACCAAGACATAAACTGAAAAGTTATGGACAATAAATCTATCTGTAGGGTGTTATTACTACATCCCTAATGGTCTCATCTACATGAATGCAAACATCTTCCCAAACCATAATGAGACTCAATGTAAATCTCTTCAGGGTCATGTTTAACACTCTGTGCCTATGGAAATCATAAGATTATCTGCAACACTGTTCCGTTTCTTTCTGTTTCTAGGTGAATTAATTCTGCTCTATTGCACAGTTGAGCATCTAAGTGATTTCTAAAGCAATAAATATGATGATCCACAGGCGCTGAGAGGCTGACTTCAACTTTCCTGAAACTTAGAAAAACTGTATGTGAATCATAAGCATAAAAATTCACCAGATATTTATTGAAATGAAAAAATTGCTTAACACCTTTGGGAATCCTGCTGTATACCCTGCTGACTCAGGACTTGGGTCAACAATATTCCATGAATATGGAGACTAAAGTGTTAGCCACCTACAAAGCATTATTTGGCCTTTACTCTTGGAAGTTTAATGCTAATAAATGAAAATGTGGAACCTATGTTTATATCAATAATGAGGTAGAGACAAGAAGTAAATAAGAGAGGAAAGTTATATACTATCCTGGAAATAAAATACAAACAATTGTATTGATAGAGAAATACTGAAATGGGAATAACTCAACTTCTTTACTTACTATGAGAAACATGCTGTATTCAGGCAGTTGTAGCAAGCAGTTTGTAGAGAACCAAATCATTTGATTTAAAGTGACTAATTGAGCAACAAAACATGCATCAGGGAAAAAAAATGTATCTATATACATATACATACACACAGTAGATATGTTCAGCCAAGTAATAAAAACACAGACTATCTTATTTCAATAGATGACCATAATTCTACATTGCAACAGTATCTGAATGAGAAAAGCTACCAATGGAACAATAGCATAAGAAAAATATGTTAAAATTAGTTTTATAGTCACTGATAAATTACTCAAATGAAAAATCTTAAATGACAAAAATTGCTTGCATGAGAAGTGAGAAGATTTTTATTTGTATTTAATGCCATGGAATTAAACATATTATTCATGAAAGATTCCAGATGGACAGAAGTGAAGACTGAAGTAATTTCCAGATAGACAAGGTGCAGTTGATCAGGTAGCACATTCTCACAGCTGTGACTGAAATCACAACACTGCTCCTTCTTATAATATGTGCTATACTAATATCTGTTTCCTGATCATGAGATTCAAACTAACACTAACAGCTTTTTTCTAGCAGATGGTCTGATGATAAACAGATGAAATGTTCTCTAATTAATGTCAACGTTAAATCTATTAAACTTATAGCTATAGTTAAGTTAGTTAAAATTAATACTTTATTACTCATTTTTAATGTAAGGTCTAAGCTTTTACAGAAAACTATTTTGAAATGTTTTAGCTTTCCTTTGACTATCTATCTGAATTTTTTCCAACCCACTAATATTTCTGGCATATTGAGTTTACAGAGAAAGTGGTAGCAATTAATGACCTTGATTTGAAAGGTCACAGCAATATGAAGGAAGAGCACTGGACACGGAGCACATATTTCAAATTATCGCTCTGTCATTTTTTATATAATTTCAAGGAAGTTTTAAATCTTTCAGAGTTTGTCTTCTTTTCTGCAAAACAGGAGTGACAACAGCTACTTCATAAAGTTGCTGTGAATTAACAAGTTCAGGTCCCCAGTAAACCTGGTGGCATCAGGTAGGATACTTGAACTTGAAGATAAGCCAACATAGTCAAGGAATTAGCCGTTGTCAGCAAATGTATATAGGGGTTTGAATTTTTTGTCCTAAAAATTTACATTTTAATATTCATATGTGGGCAATTTGGAAAACGTCTCTCTTCTTCCCCCTTCTCTATTAAACTTGTGATGAAATATTAATTTTAAAAGTCTATGATAAAAATAGTAAATGAAAATATAACTAAATTTAAAATAAATTGCTATTTCAGAGAACGCTTCACATTTACATTAAGTTCTAATCTGGCAAATATTCTAGTTTAGATTGCTATGTGTGAGCATAACTCTCAAAGCCTGGGGAAAGTGAGGCATAAAAAGAATGGTTCAATAGTTTTTATTCTTGTTTATCAAAGAGTTTATTCAGAATTGAATCAATTATCATTATAAACTTTTTGATCAGTACTAGCCTCAGGTTAATTTGTAAACATTTGAATTCATATTTAAATGTTTTCACTATGACAGATGATATAAAGTTATTAATTTCATGTGGAAAAGTGTGAAAATCTTGAGGGCATAGATTGTATCTTGTGGCTGTGTGTGTGTGTGTGTGTGCATGTGTGTGTGTGTATGTGTATGCATATTTTCTCCCATTTTCATTCCGAAAAAGAACAAGTAGGAAGATATAGAGCAATGGTCTTAAATTCATTTTTTTTAAAAAAAGACAATAACGAGGATTGAATGATAATGTCTCATAAAAATAATCTGTTTCAAACCCTTAAATCCCTTTGCCTGGACCACCATACGAACCACTCAACTGATGTCTTTACTTCCAGTCTCCATGTGAGTGTCTGTCCCCCTAGCAGGAAAACTTTTAAACTGATACACAAATGCCTTTGCAGCCACCACTTGAGCTCTGAACTCCACTTAGGCAGGAGGCAAAGATTTTTTAGTCATTCTGTGTCTTGTTATTATTCTAACATTGACTCATTGTATACGTGAATTGAAGTTATCTCTAAATGCACCGTCTGCCCACATGCTCTTTACCGTTTCCTTAGCCTGAAATGTCTTTAATTTATTCTCAAATCGGCAAAATCTTATTTTTGAGTTTCCAATTTCCACATCTCCTCTTCCATCCTTAGAATGGAATTGATCTTTACTTCCTTCTTTGTGTACTCATTGCAGTTTCTATTTATATAGGTAATAATATTTTAAAATACTTCGGCACCTCTCATGAGCCAGTCATACTTAATCTGAACATAAGTGGACTGAAGGGTGGTTTATAACAACAGAAATCTGAAATCAGGGCCTGAACAGGCTGTGCCATAACATCTAAACCCTTTGTAATTTGAGCTGTGTTAAAGATTATAGCAGGGGTATCTCATCTTACAATATCAAAGTCTAATTTATTGATGTAAACATTGGGTCAAATACATGGCTCTTCGAAATTTTCTTGATGCCAAGATACCAACAGCTTCAACTGAAAATTCTCCCAGCACAAATAGGTATGTACTTTATAACACAGCAAAGCAAACCAAGAGCCCCACACAAAAGCAAGATCACCAGGTAAGACCTACAATCTGGGTGAAAATTTTCCATTTGTAGGCTCACTTCTGCTTCTTGTCATACGGTTTCAGCTTGTATGATGGAAGTAGGGTAATACTAGTAGAAAACAATAGAAATATATTTTCTACTTTAAGAAAAAGAAAGCAGTAGAAAATATAATAGTAGAAAACTGATAGGAATGTAGATTTTAGAAAATGGGTCAAAAGAGAGCACTGTGACCCATACTTTTTTTTTTTTTTTTTTTGGTCAAAATTACTTCTTTAAACTTTCCTTGAGACATTATATTGCTTAGTCTTATGTTGCCAGCAAATATCCTATTGCCCCTAAAATATCCTAGGATTATCTAAGCCAAAGACAACTCCAGGTAGCATGGAGTTCTAAAGCACATTCATCTTCACAACCGTTCCAGAAAGTATGTATTATATCATCTCTATTTTATAAATAGGAAAGCTGAGATGTTAAAAGATTAGTGTGGATTATTCACTAGAACCAAAACTTGAATACATCTGTTTAGTTCGAAACCTATCTTCTTTCCCACTTTTTGGTCACTCATTCAAATGCTTATTGTGTTCTGCCAGGTGTGAAACACGGGTGGACTCCAAAGATGCGATGGTGGACCCTCATATGCAGTTCTTACCCGTATGAAGAGTTTATAATCTAGTGTGAGATACAGACAATAGTCAGGTAAAAACCAAAATGTACAGCATTATAAAGTAGGCTATCAAGGAAAAAAATTAGAACCGATGGCAAAGGTAGAGAATAACAGTACAGATCCTAACTTCTAATCTTGTACAGGGAGAGCCTCGATAAGGAGGTGTTATCTAAGCTAAGACTCAAAGGATGAAAAAGAGTCAGGCATGTGAGGGTCAAAGAGAGAACACTGCAGGCAGGGTAAAGAGTCTAGGTAAAGTCCCTGAGCAGGGGGAAGAACTGGGCTGGTTATAAGACCTGAGAAAAGCCAGTGTGGTTGAAACACAGTTAGTACAATGAGAAAGGGCACTAAAAGGGCCTGAAGAAGAATGGAGGAGTTAGGTCACCAGCGGCCCTGCAGGCTATGAATATCAGACACTTCTGGAGCACCAGTTTATACTCTCTGGGCAGGTGCTTCTCAAACTTCTATAGACATATAAATCACCTGGCTATCTAGCTAAAACATAGATTCTGATTTGCTAGTTCTATGGTGAGCTGAAGATTCTGCATTTCCTTTCTTTTTTTTCTTTCTTTCTTTTTTTTTTTTTTTTTCAGACGGAGTCTCACTCTATCACCCAGGCAGCTCACTGCAACCTCTGCCTCCCAGGCAAGTGATTCTCCTGACTCAGCCTCTGGAGTAGCTGGGATTACATGTGCCCACCACCATGCCTGGCTAAATTTTTCATATTTTTAGTAGAGACGGTGTTTCATCATGTTAACCAGGCTGGTCTCGACCTCCTGACCTCAATTGATCCATCCCTCTCAACCTCACCAAGTGCTGGATTACAGGTGTGATCAAGCCCAGCTAGATTCTACATTTCCAACAAGCTTCTGAGTGATACCGATGCTAGTGGGCTCTGAACCTCACATGGAGTAGCAAAGTTCTAGAGCCCACATTTTTTTACTCTGGTTGTTGCTGTGCAACCAGCTGCATACAGCTGTAGCACACATTTGTTTTTAGCCCTGAGGCTTTGGAACTTAGGTGCTGCAACCCATTGCATCCAGAACCATTTAGCCAATCTGATGCATACATAGACTGGGAAGGGTGAGGATGTTAACACCCCTTGACACAACCCTTAACCAATGGGACAGAGCCAATGCATTGAATTCTCTCCTCTGCCCACTTTCAAGGGCATTTTGCACACTGCTACTATGAGCATTACAGTAGGATGGAGCCTCAGTTGTCCCCAGTGGTAACCAGCTCAGTAGCATATCCCGGTTTAGTCTGTCATTTCTTCTCTGTTACACTTTTCTCAGTTTCCCACTATTCTCTGGGGTCACTGCCCAAAATAAACTTCTTGTATGCAAAGCCTCATTTCAGTCTTGGCGTCCTGGAATAAACAAGCTAGGACGTCATGGTCCCAGGTTAGTGGTGGCATAGCTCTCATGTTTGGAAGATTTATTAACTTGTCATGTCTGTGGAGTGAAGAATACAGTCTTATTTAATATTTGTATATCTTGTAATTAGAGTAATACTGATTACCCAGAGGAGCTCAACAAAAGTTGCACAATTCAAAATAATTTATTCTAAGTTCATTCAAATCAGTCAAAGGATTTTTACAAACTATTCAAGAAAATTACAAGGCAGAAATACAAGAGAAGTATAGTTGTATAAAGGTCTAAAGAGCAGGGACTCTGGAGTCAGACTGACTGGGCTGGATGCCTGTACTGCTGTCTTCTAGCTGTGTGACCTCAGGCATGGCATGTACTTCTCCTGAGCTACAATTTCTTCTTATGTAAAATGTGGATGATGATAATGGCACCTACTTCACTATTAGTGAAGTGTACCATTTAAGGCACTGTTCTAGCACTTTAATGACAATTTAAAGCATTAGAACAGTGCATGGCCCATAATAAACACCATACATATGTATGTTAAAATTTAATACGTTTTTAAGGAACTCAAGAGAAATCTGAGAGTAGTTCCTCATGCTGGTTTTCAGACTAATACTACTGTATAAAAATCAACTAAGGCACTTGCTAAAGACAGGTTACCAAAAGCCATCCTGGACTCATTAAAAGATTTTACAGACATAGGATGGGAATTCTATACTTTTAGTAAGTCTCCTCAGTGATTCTGTATATAGACAAAATATATTCTACTTGACCAACTTTCTACTTTAGAATCTTTTAAAGTAACTATGGCACCGAGGATAAATATACGTGATACAAAGTAAACACAAAAGGTGAATTTTTAAAATTTTATCATTTTTTCACTTCATTTATTTACTCATGTATTCATTTAAGCTACAAATACTTGATTGTTTGTTATTTTTAGTGAATGTTTATCCTTTGTTATTATTGACTGGGTAAACTGTTACCCTTGTTCTCAATTTACAGTCTTTGTTGATGCTCACTGAAATTCTGTAGAGCAAGTAATTCTGGTATTAGCTCATAGCACTGTATGTACAGTTCAGAGAGGCTGATCAATCTGCCTGCAATCACACAGCCTGTAACGTGATAGTACTACCATAAGAATCTTGACCTTTGTACCCAGAATCTCTATTATTTTCATTATCTCATTTCATATACCGGATTACATATTAAAAAGAACAAAAATAAACTTGAGTTTTTTTATACTTAAATTCCAAATGTTAAATGCTGGTTTATACAAATTTTGCTTTATATGTTAATGAGAGTTGTTAGCTTTGGAAAGTGCTTCCTTGATGTGAAATAGAACATAAAATAGAAACCTAGTTTGGATATGCAAACACAGTTTCATTTTTTAAGGGGCAATAATGGCCTGTAGTCAAACTACAGCTTGTTAGGTAAATAAACGATTTTCTTGTTAGCTGGAAGTTTAAACATAGACTCATTCATTAATTTGTAAATTGTTCTCTCAGTTTCAACAAGCTCACATTGTCATTGCCTGTGTTTATGTAAATGTGGTCATGAGGGAGGGCTGCAGATAGGGGCATGTTACTGGGAAGCTCAGGTTTGAGACTGGATCATGCGCTCTGTTTTACATGCACAAAACCCTAGAAATCGGGGTGAGGTAGCTACCTAGTCCAGAATCAAAAGAAGGATTGCTAGATTATCCACCCTATGAGAGGCATTTACTACATAACAGCCAGGTTCCAGGGGCTCTGGTCCTTTTATTTCTAAGTTCTTCCTTATTTTTTATGATCAGAATTCTCACTCTCAGAAGCACTGTGATTGTCCTTTATGAGTTTGTGTACATCTGTCAGCTCCTGAATATGTTACTCTTTTAACAACTTACATTATTACAAATGGACACATCAGAGCATTAAATTCACATTATGCATAAAAATCAACATTAATACCATAAGGTACCTGGCAATTACTAGATGAGATAAAAAATGAAAATAACATTCAGCGTAGAACGTTAAAATACTAATTATTTTCAAGTGGTATGCTTGGGTTATTACTACTTTTAAACTTTTTCTGCATATGAGTCTCCAAGTTGAAAACATAACACATATTTTAACTATTTTATGCCTGGCCAGTATACTGAAGCTCTTGTCCACAGTGATGTCAGTGGACAAGAGCTTCCATATACTGGCCAGGCACATTCATATCCTCTTATTAAGTGAGGATTAATTTTATTTTGGGCATTTTCAATATCTCATGGGCAGTGATCAAAAAAAAAAAAAGCTGTTCATCCCCTAAAAACAAAAACAAACACACAAAAAAAACCCAAGTCTTAGAACCAGAGTGAGAGTAGGCACACTAAAATTTAATGACTGGAAAAGCAAGCAGACTGAATGCAATATTTTTATTAACTTGTCTATCTTCAATTATTCTAATTAGGTTCCATGTGCCCTGAATATATTTGAATAGTGACTGCCAGTTTCTCAAAATCCTCTTTTATCAAAGTGCCCAGGAGGTTTCCAAACCATTACCTTCTGTGAGGGCGCTATCCAAGCTAAGTATCCTTGCAGCCAGAACAGAGAAGACAGCTTAGTTAGTTTCTCTCAATTGGCTTTGACTTTGTTCACAGGAAAATGAGACAATATTAAAAAATAATAGAAGCATAGATAGTTCCAAAAGGGAATTAATAAAATGGCATTTATGCTGGATGCTTATATTTACCAATGCCATGAAGGATTAGCAGATAATTGTTTATAACCTTATACTCTTTATGATAGAAAAAATTTCCAACTTTACACAAAGTAATCACTCTTTATCTACCTGAAGTTATGGTTAAGTAATCTGTTTATGGAGTAAAACACTCTGCTATTTTCTTAGAAAGAGGTTTTTTCATCTAAAAAGTGGCTCTTGTATTTTAATGTAAAATAAGGGTACTGCTTTGTCCCTATAAGCTTGATTCACATGAACTTTTTTATGGGCCTCTATGTTCATAGTCAAGGAGCAAAACCTATTTGGTGGGAGGCACTGACATTTTGATTATAGGAAGAAGGAAATGGCAATAAGTTTTCAGAAGCTGGGCAGATTATAAAAGATAGAAAATGCGACCCAGGCTGATACTATAACATCTCTAAAACACAGATGGTTGGCAGCACTCTGATAAAAGTACAAAGATTGAATAAATCAAATGCTCACCATTGTGAACCAGTAAGCACGTGAAACCATTTTTTCTCCATAGTATCCCTTGTTCTACACAGGCACAAATAACATGACCTCAGGCAAGATGAAGAAGCTGAGTGTGATAACCTCCTAAACTCACCTATAACATTTTCAAATTTAGTAAAACACTTTATCATGACAGCTTCCCTGTTAGATATATACAAATTGCCTAAAGCACCAAATAAGTGTTCTGACTACCTGTATACTTACTCTATCACCACAACTCTGATTTTTTTAATGTAGGACATGTGGATTTTAGGTATTAATGACTGTTGATGTTCTCAAGTCATCATTGAAGGCATCATTAAGGAAAGTCTACCACACTGGCATTCAAATAACAGACATATCAATTCTAAACGAAGAAACCAGATAACTAAAAGCTATGTGTCAAGGTTTCTTCAAGACAATGGTGGAACCATGTCATTCTTTGAAATATTCAGAAAGAAAACTTTCATTATGTGTCCTTTCAAGTATCTTCAGAGTCCATTATTATCTGTAAATCTCAATTTGTCAGATAGTCCAGATATCGGAGACAAGCAGCCAATATATCATCACAATTAAAAGCATGCCTTCTTTAAAGTTATTCAGGCTGATGCCCTAATTCTAGCATTATCATTTACTGTGTGAATATAAGCAAGTTAGTTAATATCTCTAGGTCTCAGTTTCTGTGAAATGTAAACAATATTAGTATCTACCTTATATATTTATGTGAAGAGCAAATGAAATATTGCAAGGAAAGCATAACATATAAAGAGTCATAGCAAGCCTTCAATAAATATTAATTATAATAAGCATTATTATTAGCTAGTTCATATGTATGAACTATATTTTTTTGTCACAAACTATGTGTGTTAAAATACCAGAAATTTTACCCTACTTAAGTCTGGATTTTCCAGTTAATTTTTAACAATGTGGAATGAGGGGAGCCTCTGATTGAAGTGGGGTTGTTCTGTAAATGGGGGCCTTTAAGAATCATTCCAACATGACCATAGAAATTGCACTCAGAAAGGCATATGAAATTAAAAAATGTATTATATTCACAGGTCCTAGAAGCAGGAGGCGTTGCACATCACGCAGAAGAACACCCCCAGGGATGGGGCTCAACCAAGCAAGTAGAGAGCTGAGAGAGAGGGGTGGAGAAAGGGAAGGGGAGAGAGAGGGGCCGCTTGGCAAGGGCTGTCATTAGGGATCAGGGTGGGAAACCCAAACAAGCCATGAGGGATTTTACTGGTGCATTTGAAAGTCACTAGGTCACATTCAGGAGAGGGCAGGAAGGGAAACTTGTGAGTAGCCTTATTACAGGGGTACAACTAGTTGCCTAGGAGGGTGTTCACAGCCTGTTTGTGGGGATGTTAAAGCATCAGGAAAATATAAACTTTAAACAATTTACAATTGTACTCCAGGCCTAGCTACAAGAACCACTAGCTAAATTTTAAAAGAATGATAAGGGCCGGGCGCGGTGGCTCAAGCCTGTAATCCCAGCACTTTGGGAGGCTGAGGCGGGTGGATCACGAGGTCAAGAGATCGAGACCATCCTGGTCAACATGGTGAAACACCGTCTCTACTAAAAATACAAAAAATTAGCTGGGCATGGTGGCACGTGCCTGTAATCCCAGCTACTCAGGAGGCTGAGGCAGGAGAATTGCCTGAACCCAGGAGGAGGAGGTTGTGGTGAGCCAAGATCATGCCATTGCACTCCAGCCTGGTAACAAGAGCAAAACTCGGTCTCAAAAAAAAAAAAAAAAAGAATGATAAGATGATAAAGATATTGGACAATAAATCTCTTATTTTCTATTCCTTACTAATAAATTGCTACAGCAGAATACACAATTCCATGGGAACCATGCTACCATAGTTCCTTATAGCACAAAATCAGGTGGCATTCCTACTTCCAGACATGTACTGCTCTCTCTTCTCTATCCCACTTATTACCCATGTTGAATATGGTATCCGCTATAATTTGTTTTTCTTCCTGGTTTCCTGGCACAGAACTTCAAAACCCCTTAAATTTTCTGAATGATAGAAATGCCTTTGTTATGCTAATGAGGCTCCTCAGGTGGGCCTCTTGAAAGCTTCAGGATGGGGCTGGTGACCAGAAAGACCAAACACATGGTTAAAGGTCTGGGACATTTCAGGTGCCTGACCTCCAAGGATGGAGGAGAGGCTAGAGATGGAGTTCAATCAAGTGGCCAGTGATTTAATCAATCATACCTATTTAACGAAACCCCAATCAAAACTCTGGGAAAGGACGCTCAGTGATGCTTCCTAGTTGGTAGCTATATCAACATATGAGGAGGGTGATATGTACTGATTCCACGAGGAGAGGGCACAGAAGCTCTGCATCCCAGACCACACTCTATGTGCATCCTTTATATAAAACTCTAATCATAAGTATACGATCACTTTCCTGAGATCCATTAGTCATTCCAGTGATTTGTCAAACCTGATAGGGTCATGGGAATTCCCAAATTTGTAGCCAGCTGGTCAGAAATGTAGGTGACCTAGGCGTACCCTGGGAATTGGGGCTGGTGTCTAAAATGAGGGAAGTCTTACGGAAGACTTCACTTTTAACCTGTGGAGTCTATGCCAGTTCCAAGTAGTTAATGTCACAACCGGATTACATTATATTCAGTTGGTATTGGAAGAGTTAGAGGTGAAACAGAGTAAATGAAAGTATTTAATAAGATTAAACTTCTAAAAAAGTTCTAAAGGAAAATGACTTGAATAAAGAAAACTATGGAAATGACAATTATAAAAGCAAAAACTAGGAGTTTACCACACATTTATTCTTTCTAAAATATTACAGAAATAATGAATCTAATAAGTAAGTGGATTACATTTCACAATTTGTATGACTAAGAACTTGGAAGATTTTCAAATTCTAAAAAAGATAAATGTCTCTTCTATCCATAGAAAAAGAAAAGAAACTCTGGAAGTGAAAAGAAACAGTTTCTTTTACATGAGCTAAATATAACCCAAAATATGCTATGGCTGGACTTCACTTAATTGATGAAGTATAAGAGAAGAGAACCCATTTGAACATAAATGTGACACTTCAAACAGTCTCACTGATGCCACATAGGATTAGTAAAATAAGAGTACATTTCTTGTTCTAGGATAATCACACACACACTCTACTTGGTATTCTAGTTAATAATATGTGTATGATCATAATATAAATGCAGCTTGCTGGTGGTTTCCAATTTTTAGGATTAATCAATACACATGCAGTACTCAGTGTAGTAGCATGTTAGAGTTTCTTAAATATCTCATTACAAAAACAGTAATTCACAACGTCAACATCAGAGATTCTGATTTAATTTGTCTGGAGTGAGGCTTGGCATCAATTTATTTTTTAACATCCTCGGCTTCTTTTTTAACATCTGGCTAATTAACATATAGCCAAGGTTCAGAACTACTGAAATATCATGGGAAACCCACTTAAAGTTACAGAATGAAAATGTAAAAGTTATAAACCCCAATGTGGCAACAAAAAGCAATAGCATAGCTGACACAGGCATGGGTTAGCAGTAGAGAAAGTGATGGACAGAATGTACTCAGTAGTGTACTCATCATGGTTAGAGTCAATAACGTCAATTCAATGTAGATAAAGAAAGTTGAAGTATATTATTTAAACTTACAAGTATAATTGCTAGAAGTATTTGAAAAACAGCAATGAGTGGGATGGTTGATCTAATGCAGCAACTTGACTAGGCCCCCCAGTGCTCAAACAACTTGGGTACTTGGTCAAACAACCTGGGTGTTTCTGTGAGGGTACATTTGGAAGAGGGTAATATATGAATCAGTAGACTGAGTGAAGCTGATTGTTCTCCCTAATGTGGGTGGCCCTTGTCCAGACAGTTGAAAATCTGAATATAACAAAAAGGCAGAGTAAGAGGGAACTCCCCATGCCTAACTGCCTTGAGATGAAACAAATGGGTCATTTCCTGCCTTCAAACTTGATCTGAAACATTGGCTCTTCTTGGGTCTCAAGCCTGCTGGCATTTGAACTGGAACTCTATCATTGGCTCTCCTGGGTCTTCAGCTTGCCAACTGCAGATCTTATGACTTCTTAGCCTCTACAATCACGTGAGCCAATTCCTTACTGTCTATCTGTCTATTTGTCTGTCTGCCTGTTGATCTATCCTGTCTCTGGAGAAGCATGACTAATACAATGGGCTAATTAAGAAAATCTGTAAGTGATAGGTTGGTAAAAGAGGTGGGAGGTAGATTAAGTGCCTAGAATTAATTAATCAAGAAATAGAAGCATAGGCACTTCAGAATTATGTTTGCATTCAATGGAAAAGATAAATAGGTAATAAAAACATGGCCACCCTGGAAAATAACCCCAGGGAGATGTGGGATGGAGGTAAATTTCATTTTGCACCTTTTGTAGGGTGTAATTATTGCTAAATAAGGCACATACGCTTTATTTAAAATTATTTTATTAAAACAGTCTTTCCTAAACCTGCTAATTTTACAATTAATGGCCGTCTAAAAATTATGTAATATAAAATAGGAAAAAAGATGTAAAGTCATGCACTATATATATATTTTTTTCTTTCTTTCTTTCTTTTTTTTTTTTTTTTTGAGAAGGAGTCTTGCTCTGTCACTAGGCTGTAGTGCAGTGGCACAATCTCGACTCACTGCAATCTTCACCTCCCTGGTTCAGGCAATTCTCCTGCCTCAGCCTCCTGAGTAACTGGGACTACAAGTGCATACCACCACATCCATCTAATTTTTATATTTTTAGTAAAGATGGGTTTCACCATGTTGGCCAGGATGGTCTCAATCTCTTGACCTCATGATCTGCCCACCTTGACCTCCCAAAGTGCTGGGATTAGAGACGTGAGCCACCACACCCAGCCATCACGCACAATATTATATCAGTCTTTTCTTTTGATAGCAAAGATCAGAGTTTAACTATCACCAGCTTCTCTTTAATTCATCAAGTTATTATGATACTCAATTAACTAACCCAAACCAAGAAATATATGCTATAATTATTTTATAACATTTGTTCTAACTTACTTTAGAAAAGCTATGTAAATATTAGATAGGCTCAGTAAGTAAGACAGCAATATCTTTTAGTAAAGATTTTCATAAAGGGGTTGTTAAAGAAATCAACACTCCTTCACTTGGCTATTCATTGATATAAAATTCCTAAAACTCAAATACAAACTTTTTTCCAGAATAAGTTGTACATTGCTTACTCTTTTCTCTTTTAGTTATTATAATTGAACAATACTACTTGTCTATAAGAGAAAGAGCACTTTTTATAATGTTGTACCTTTGAGGTGACAAATACTTCAGAGTACTGAGGACATAGTATATCTTCAATTGATATAGATTGAAGTCCTTTCAAAGCAGACAATTCCTAAGGCTATTGTAAATAGCTCACGTCTGAAATGATTTAAATCCGAATGTAATTTTTAAAGTACTGCCTTTCCTGGTCATTATTTTTATTGTTAATAATAGTAACTTATAGTTGCATAGGGTATTATAAAATGTTCCCAAAGAACTTTCAAGTATATTATCTTAGGTACTCTCACAAATAGCTTACAAAATTTATATTTTATTTCCATTCTAGAAACAATAAAACTGAGATTTTGCACAACAATTTTCTAGACTCTATAGATTTTAATGAGAATTAAATAGAACTAACAGAATTCCAAGTCAGTTTTTCTTCCTCCCGCCCCATCACCTATCCAGCCCACACTTCTCTTCCTACTTTGTTGGCTTGAAAGAAATAATTTTTTTGCAACTCATTGCAACAGTGTTGTATAGACCATTGAATTGTTTAACCAAACAAAGATAAGACCATGATATCTATTCTCATTAAGCATTTAAAATGTAGCAGTTGTATCCTTGCAAATGTTCTATCTCAGAATGATATGCAAAGGCAAAATGACAGCCTAGCCTTCTATTTCTACAGGAATATTCAACTTTCTTAGATTGAATGTAAGGTAATTTCCTTATGTCAATTAGAAATACATTTAACTGCAACAAATATTAATTTTTAATTGCTGAGAATAAACAAAGCACTCAACAAAGTGTGTGTTTTGTAGAAGATTGTCCTGATGCTTCTTAGTCCCTCACCCATTAAAGTTGAAGCATTCAGTGGTTGGGTGATTACAATTTCAAGGTTCAACTGCAAAATGAGCATTAAAAATAATTTCAGCTGAATTGGTTGTGACAACCAAAGCTTTTATTTTCAAGAGCCAACATTTAAGTGAGTTAAATTCTAGAATCATCTCTTTTAATATTGAGAATCAGAGGCTGGCAATCCAAGAGAAGAGATTTTTTTGAATAATATAGATTGAGAAAGAAACCAGATACAGACATTTGCTGCTTCATCTATCCTGTGAGGAGGTAAAAAGACTCTTGCCAAGATGAATGGGGAACAAAATAGGTGGGAAGAAGGTGGTGGGGAGAGGAGAGCAAGAAGGTTGTGATTTGTGATGTGAGTCTGGGGCCTTTCTCTGTTCCTGCTTCTTGGACTCAAAACCTCAAGATGGTGATAGGATAGAAAATAAAACCCAAATTTCAGAGGCAGAGGTGGCTTCTTCTCAACTGTTCCTTCATAGGAAGCACCTTCAATTAGAGCCAAAATGGAAGTCTGGTCAACACAGGTTAATGAATGATCTCCTAAGAGGACATAACTGACCACAGGTTAAACCGAAAGCCCTGAGACAACAGCACAGGCTACCTGGAAGAAGAGAGACAGTATGTAAGCCTCACCTGTCCCTTGGGAGAAAGAATGGAAAGAAGCCTAAATTCAAACACTTACATAAAATATTTGGTATTATGGTGTTTTTAAAAATATGCATTTTTCCTGTCCATCAGGAATAATAATAATACTGCTAAGTGATTCAACAGCAAAATGAAATGGGCTATAGAAAATAAAGAAAGTTGCATTTCTACACACTAAGAGTGGAAAAAAGCCATGTGACTTCATAAATGGAAGATAGAGTAAAATGAGTTGAGGTAGACAGCTAAGGGAAAGGCTGAGGAGAAAAGTTAATATTAAAAAATGTTTTCTACAGAGTGTGGAACATCAAATCCAGAATTTAAATATGAAGGCGTTCAGAGTCTCTATGTGGGCTGGGCGTGACTTGTTCAGGCTTGTAATCCCAACACTTTGGGAGGCCAAGGCGGGCAGACTGCTTGAGCCCAGGAGTTCGAGACAAGCCTGGGTGACATGGTGAAACCCTGTCAGAAAATACAAAAATTAGCGGGGTGTGGCAGCTGGTGCCTGTGGTCCCATGTACTCTGGTGGCTGAGGCAGGAGGGTAGCTTGAGCCAGGGAGGCAGAGGTTGCAGTGAGCACAGATTGTACCACGGCACTCCAGCCTAGGGAGTAGAGCAAAACCCTGTCTCAAAAACAAAAAACAACCACCCACCAAACCCACGAAAGTCTCCATGTGTGTAAACCAGGGAATGGCAATGTAAGTTTAGAGTTGCAGCTCTTAATTTCTTGTTAGAATTCAAAAATCGTTACATTCTCTTATCTTTGTGAAACAAGCTGTATTATAACATTAGTTTGGTAATTCTTTTTTTTAATTATAGTTTAAGTTCTGGGATACACTTGTACAAAACATGCAGGTTTGTTACATAGGTACACACATGCCATGGTGGTTTGCTGCACCCAACAACCTGTCATCTGCATTAGGTATTTCTCCCAATGCTATCTGTCCCCTAACCACCCACACCCCCAACCCCCTGATAGGCCCCAGTATGTGATGTTCCCCTCCCTGTGTCCATGTGTTCTCATTGTTCAACTCCCACTTATGAGTGAGAACATGCGGTGTTTGGTCTTCTGGTAATTACTACTTTTAAACATGGTTTTCTGGTTTAATAGTGATGCTTTATCATTTTAAAACTTTTCATTCCTGGTATGTTTCTCTCTCTGTGAGTTTAAGAGCAGAGCAATGAACTTGGGTTAAAACTTTTGAGAAAGTACCTATATCTCTAGTGTTGTCTCCTATTTCTCTTCCTTTAGCTCATTTGACAACAGCCATACTTAGAGTTGCAGTTCTGTGAAGAGACTCCTGTCTTTAAAGCCTTCGCATGGCTGTTCCTTCAACCTGCAATGCATCCTAACCTCCCTTACCTCTTGCATGTCCTTGCTCAGACCATGCTTTGTCTGTGAAGCCTACTCATCACTCCATTTAATACAGTGAGCCAACCACCCACCTGGCACTGCCCATTCCGTCAATTCCCACACCCTGTTCTACTTGCCTGTTTTCTTTTTCTTTTCTTTCTTTCTTTTTTTTTTTTTTTCTTGAGATGAAGTTTCACTCTTTTTGCCCAGGCTGGAATGCAATGGCACAATCTCGGCTTACCACAACCTCCACATCCCAGGTCCAAGTGATTCTCCTGCCTCAACCTCCCGAGTAGCTGGGATTACAGGCATGCAACACCATGCCTGGCTCATTTTGTATTTTTAGTAGTGACAGGTTTCTCCATGTTGACCAGGTTGGTCTTGAACTCTGACCTCAGGTGATCTGTCCACCTCAGCCTCCCCAAGTGCTGGGATTACAGGTGTGAGCCACCACACTCAGCCTGCTTGCTTATTTTCAGCACCATTCATCACCTTCTATATACTATGTAATTTACCCATTCATTAACTACCCATGCTGAATACAGGCTCCAGATGGGCAGGATTCTTTGTCTTTTTATTCACTGACATATCTCATGGACCTGGAACAGCAATTCACAGTGAAAGTAGGAGCTCAATAAATACATATTGAATGAAAGAATGCCAACATTTCACATCCAGCCTCCGATACTTATATATCATTTCATCTTCTTTTTCTCTCCTTTCTTGTAAAAAGAGAGAGCTGTCTCTCCAGTTCTGAAAATCCAAGGGTACACATTGCAGTAACTGTCCTAATTTTTAGACTTATTATTTGAGGCCCCTGAGCCCCCATTTCAGAGCAGTGGCTCTAAGAGTCTGTGCTTTCCGTCTCAATCCACCTGGTGTTTTTCCTTAAGAAAACACATTTGTGCATTAGGCTCCAGTGTCCTATTGCATCACTTGCCCAAACACTGAACATTGAGCAAAAATTAATGAAATGCCCCAAGATTCCCAGATTCTAGACTCTCTTTCCCATTTTCACTTCGCACCTTTTAAAACTCTCATGTCCCCTACTCCCACCTTGGTCTCTTGGTGGTCCAGCCCCACTAATCAATCCTCTTTGATCTGCAACTTCTGGATGACAGGTTTGTCCCCTTCACTTAACTATTTGCACAGCTCAGAGAGGCCCCTCCATCCTCTATTTTATAGGGAGCAGCCTGCAAGACATATGTCCATATTTCCATGTCAACAGGGGTCATCCATAACCCCATCTCTGTTCCTAGAAACTCTAAAATCAATTTCTTTCATGTACTCTAACACTGCCAACTAATAAGGATACATTCATGACTAAAGAAATTTATTTTGCTTATTTTGCAGCCATGAGGCAAGTTAAAAAAAATGATTTTAAGAAAGCAATTGTCCTTAAAATGTTTTTAATCCTAAAATTTTAATGCTTTAAATCTTGACTTGTAGAAGAATATTTTAGTTCAACCTAAGAACTCTATGCTTATTTTCTCTTGTTCTGTAACCAGTTATTTTAAAAATCTAAATTTCAACTTTTCAGACACTTAAATGTAATCTCCATTCCCACTTCTTTTCTATGCCCTCAATAATTTTACGTCTGGGACCTTTCCCCTCTGGTCCAGTGTTTCAGCTGCTTAATAATCCTTTTAATTTTTCTTGACCCCATACTACAGAGTTTCATCACGATCATTTCAATTTTGCAACTACTCTTCAGCCACTTCTAGTGGCAGAAAAATAATTTTTTTCACAAGAAGGCAATATATCAGATGTCTACATTAAGGTTCAGAACATATAAAAAGTGTTTTTCCTTTAAGACAATGTCTGAAATGGCCCTGAAAATAAAAACAGAAATTATATCAGGGCACCATACTTTACAGAATCTGCAATGTGAATCTGTTAAATGAAATGAATCAAATCATGCATATATATATATATATATATATATATATATATATATATATAACAGCATATATTTGCCCTCACTCCACAAAGATATTTATATACATATATTTACAGGAAATAAGGAAAGAATAAAGGGGTGGGGGGAGCTAGGTTATATTCTTCATTAAAACATAATATCCTCATGCTATATGTGATGTAGAATTTTTTAAAAATGAATGAGTAGGATGAGGGAAGAGCAGGGCTTTGGAGTTATAATTTATTTTTGAGTCAGAAGGATAATTGTGCTCTCTAGCCCTGTAAATCTAGGTCTTAGTTGAGTTACAGGGAAGTACTGACAGGACAAACTGAATAGTTGAATTCATGCAGTATAAATGATAAGAAAGACATTTGAATAAGAAACTATTAAGTTCAAAGATTTGAGAAAACTAACATGGCAGTGTGCTGGCTCAAACATACAGTCAAACCCATGAGCTTCCACAAAACACAATTTCTTGGTTGTTACTTGACTATTTTTCATACTGATAGATGTTTTGCCCTTGAGGTGCACTACTTTGCACATAAAGAATGATTCTGCTTTGTTCCCATTAGTCTGAAAGACAAGACAGTGACACTGTGCTGAACAGAGTCCAGTGTGCACACTGTTTTCAGAACAAACCCACTTTCAAAAGGCCTATTCCGATGATAAAGAAACAGATGATATTTTTTTGTCTGAATTTGTGATCCCTGCAGTAGGAGGGGAAAGACCTCGAATGTGTCCCCTGAATAACAATGAAGTATTGGAAAGCGATGACATTCTAATCACTGCTTCAAATGTCAGTGCAAGGATGCTGTGGGTAGCAGCCCCAGTACATAAGTTAACGGCTTTACTGTAAAACCACAAGGGAGCAATTAATGGGAAGCTGTTACTAACCTTCATGCATTCCATTGCTCAAGTGTCTAGAGAAAAGGTCTAATTATAGTTCTAACCTTTCCCAATGGGCCATGAATGACTCTCCTAATATAGGATGTTGTGTAAGGAAAACTACGATGAAGACATAGAACTGACATATAACTGAATTTCCTAATACAATGTACCCACAGTAGAACAATAAACAGCAAATCATGCTGGTAACTTGATTTTCATCAATTCCTCATTAAAGCAAAAATATTAAACTCTATGGAAATATATATGATTAGGGAAAATGGATTAGTCAAATACGTAAAACTTCACATGTATGATACATTAGATGTATCAGAATACATTATATTTTAACAGAAAGCGTAACCATTTAAAAACCAAGTACTACATTTGAAGGAAGAAGTAGAATCAATATGTAATGTGAGACTTAGTGTTCCATTAAGCAATATGATTAAAGGGGGTTTACAAAGTATTTTTGTTTCACAAAAAGTTCAATTATTAGAAAAAACAAGAAAACATTTGCTTATAACAGAGAAAAAGTTAAAAGTGCATTATCAGCCAGGCACGGTGGCTCATACCTACAAGCCTGGCACTTTGGGAGGCCAAAGTGGGAGAATTGCTTGAGGCCAGTTCAAGATCAGCTGGCAAAAAGAGTGAGACCCCATCTCTACAGAAAATTTAAATATAAGATGTGGGGGTGCTTGCCTGTAGTCCCAGCTACTCGGGAGGCTGAGACAACAGGATCATTTGAGTCTGGGAAGTTGAGGCTACAGTGAGCTATGATCATGCCACTGCACTCCAGCCTGGGCAACAGAGTAAGACCCTGTCTCAAAAAAATAAATAAAATACAATATAACTTTATGTTAGCCACACATATCAAAATAATGACATAGGGAAGATATCTTTTGTTTGTTTGTTTGACAGAGTTTTGCTTTGTTACCCAGGCTAGAATGCTGGAGGAGGATTATAGCACTCTGGTGCCTTCAATTCTGGGGCTCAAGCCATCCTCCTGCTTCAGCCTCCCAAGTAGCCAGGACTACAGGCACACCCCCACATTGACTAATTTTTAAATTGTTTGTAGAGCTGGGTCTTGCTATCTTTCCCAGGCTGGTCTTGAGCTCCTGGGCTCAAGCAATCCTCCTCCCTAGACATCCCAAAATGCTGGGATTACAAGCATGAGCCAACATGCCAAGCCAAGATATCTCTGGCAGTGTGGAAATTGACACTAATATAAAGTCAAAAGACCCTGTTCACTTAAAAATATTCATTGAGTTCTTTGTGCAAGGCTACTATATTGAGAAAGATAACAAACTTACTACCTTCAAGAGAAATGCAATGTATGTAGAGATTTAAGACAATACTAAGTAAATGTATAAAGCAAAGATGTAGTGGGAACTGTATGAGTCGCTGGTAAATCAAATGATACCTAGGGGAAATTCTGTGAGTTCAGAAGAGACTGTAACTACACAAGAGTTGCAGTCAGGTGATCAGAGAGGCTTCTTGGAGAAACTGAGGACAGATGGCTTTGCTGGGCCTTAAGTGAGGGAGAAGCCATTAGCTGAACATCGCTTACTTGTTATTTTCCTTGAATATTAGAAGGAATAATTATTAATTCCTCATTTCACTCAAAGAAAAATCTATAGACCTTAAAGCAGCCTAAAATGCCTGAATAATCGATAACCCCTCTCTTCCTTTCTCCCTTCTCTCCTTCTTTCCTAGCTTCTTCTCCCCTTTTACTTGCTCTCATCTTAGCTCACTCTGCTTCAGCCACGTAGGCCTCACCTGCAAACACTCCAGACACACGACACCGCCTTAGGACAGTGCACAGGCTCTTCACTCTGCCTAGCCTGCTCTTCAATCAGACATATGCATGGCCACTTCCTGCACCTTCTCAGAGCAATGTTCCATAACCATTCTCTTTAAAGTTGCAACCAGTATGCTCACAACTCCCCTGTTCTAATTTTTTTTTCCAAAGCACATATTGCCTGAGAGAGACAGACAGACAGACAGACAGACACACACACACACACACACACACACACACACACACACAGAGAGAGAGAGAGAGAGAGAGAGAGAGAGATTGTGTAGACTTTATGTAGACTTTATTTTAATTATTGTTAGTTTTTTATCTTTCTTACAATGATATAAGCTTCACATGGACTAAAATCTTTGTCTTGCTCATTGATGTATCTCAAATCCCTGGAACAATTCCTGGCATAGGATAAGTATTTAGTAAATATTTATTGAATTGAAAATCTGAAAGAAGAGTTTTTAATAAATTGTAGGTCCATGTTTATAGAAATTTTAAATTGTAGGTCCACGTTTATAGAAATTAATTAATAATATATTTTCCCAACTTAGGAAACAATATATTTTCTCTTTTTCATATGGATAATATGGAGCCATCATTACCTATTTTTAAATTTGCTTTCAAACACATTTAAATTCAATCTCTTTTTTCCTGCTGAAAAGTGTTAGTATAATTATGGTTATTTTAAAACGTATTTTGGCATAAGATTGACAGGAAATGGCACATGGGTAAATATTTGCGAATGCTTTCTCTGTTTTACTTTAAATTCTTCAAGCCACTTTCACAAATATAAACCATGCCTGAAAATTTGAGAATAAGAGTGCTTTGAGAACAATTTGAAAAATATGACAACATGAATCTTTTCTGAATTCTTCATTAACCTTTAAAAATGTAGTTACATTAAAATAGTAGTATTACATTGATATCCTCAATGTCATTTTAGTAAATTTTATTTACATTTTAATCACAAATTTATAGTAACTTCAGTTTGTAAACAGTTCAGGCAAAAACAAATAAACTTTTTGGTTTCTTTTCCTTTTTTAGATTACACACACACACACACACACACACACCACACACACACAAACATACACACACACATATATACACACATGAATACACATAAATGTTATTTGGCTGTTTGTCTGTTTATTTCATGGATATCTGCTGTACTTTACCCAAGAGGAATCTACCTGACAGGTAATATAATAATTATGGGTATATATCCATTAAACCAAGGAGTATTATTGTTAAATATTAAGGAAACAAAATTTCAAATATGAAATGTAGGGATTGGACCATTTCACCAATATAAGACAACAATGAATAGTGTTATAATGCTTTGTGATTCAACTATTTAAAGCATTGCCTGGATGGCTGTAGTTAACCAATAAATTCTTGCTAAGTAAGTTAATGAAAGCTGTTTCATTTACATAAAGTGCTTTTATAAAGATGGCTAGTTCACTTGCTTTTTATGCCAGAAAATGGCAATAAATTATATCCAGAAGTTGTGCTCAATTTGTATTCATTTATTAATTTTACAAATGTTTACAGATGACCCATTATATTTTAGATGATTTGCTGTCAATAAGATGGTTAAAGTAGGCTGTTTAAGTAGTAAGAATTTCAGAAAAGAGGTTGAGTTTTATGGGACTGTATTTTTAATGATAAAACAAGACACTCTGGGTAAACAAATATAAAACAATATTCTATATTCTTCAGAATCTCACACTCCATTTAAAGGTATAAAATTTATACACAAATAAATATAATGCAAGGCAATAAGAATAATGTAGTAAGAAGAAATGAAGATTTTTACTGCATAAAACACAAGCTTATCTGTGCCATTCTATATGTGGTTCTGTATGTTCTGTTCCACTGATCTATATAATGTCTATCCTTACACCAATAGTACACTGTTTTGATGAGTTCTACAACTTGGTTCGCCTTTTCAAAAATGATTTTGACTATTCTAAGTCTTCTCACAAATTTTTTTCACAAAAATTTTGAAATCATTGCAAAGTTCTACAAGAAAAAAACTTGCTGGAATTCCAATGGTGATTTTGATAGATACCTGGAACAATCTGAAGGAAACCGGCACAAAATACCATTGGGTACCAGCCCGGGAATTCTCCATTTACTTAGAACTTATTTCTTTCAGCAATATTTTATAACTTTCAGTGTACAGGATTTGCACAAATTGTGTCTAAATATATTCCCAAGTACTTCATATTTTCAACACTATTTCAAATGGCATTTAAAAATGTCAATGCTTTATTGTTAGTTGTTAATATTTAGAGGTACAATTAATTTTTTAAATATATGTTACCATTGTATCCTTGCAATCTTGTAAATATCATCCATAGTTCTGATAGAATTTTTGTAGATTCTTTGAAATTTTCCATATATTTTATAGAGAATCAGTATTATTTTTTCCTTAAATGCTTGGTAGAATTCACCAATAAAGTTATTTGGGCCTTATAAGTTTGTTAGAGAAAAGCTTTTGAATACAAGTTTAGTTTTATTTACAGACAGAGAGCTATTCAGTTTTTCTGTTTCTTACTGAGTGGCATTAATAGTTTTTACTTTTCAACAAGTTTTCCTTTACATATATGTTGTCAAATATATAGGCATACATTTTGAAATAATATTTATTATCATTTTAATATCTGTAGGATCTATAGTGATGTCCTCTCATTTATTCCTGATAGTGATAATTTGGGTCTTCTCTAACATATCTTAACTGATCTTCAAATAATATCATACTACTTTAAACAAGAACTCGATGGTATCTTTTTATTTTGATCCTTTCATTTTTGTGTTTATACGTTTTAATTCTGCATGTGTTTAAATCCTATCTTTAGGAAAGCCAGACAATTATCTTTTAAAGGATTCTTTAAAAATTAAAAAATCCTTTATATTTAGATGTACTTTTATCATTCTAGGTGCTCTTTATTTGTATAAATCTAAAATTTGTCTGTCACATTTCTCTGCATGAATGATTTCTTTTAACACACCTTGCAGTACATGTCTGCTAATGATGAATTCTCTCCATTTTTGTTTGTCTTAAGATGTTTTTATTTTGCCTTCACTTGCGAAACATATTTTTGCTTGAATATATAATTCTGGGAGAATAGGGACTGTTACATTATTTTAAAGATATTGCACCATTGTTTTCTATCATGTAAAGACTGTGATGAGAAATCTGTTCTCAGTTTTTGGGTTTCTTCTATTTGACATCTTTTTCAGCTGGCT
Source organism: Saimiri boliviensis (assembly GCF_048565385.1). NCBI lineage: Eukaryota > Metazoa > Chordata > Mammalia > Primates > Cebidae > Saimiri > Saimiri boliviensis. The sequence goes on from NC_133452.1 coordinate 77,559,625, forward strand.
ACCTTCAGAATTATGTGTTTATCTTTAGCTTTCAGCACTGTATTAGTTTTCTAGGGTTGCTACAATAAAGTATACCACAGACTAGGAGCCTTAAATAACAGAAATTTGTTGGCTTACAGTTCTGGAAGCTAGAAGTATGAGATCAAGATGTCAGTAGGGTTGGTTTCTCTGAAGGCCTGGAAGGAAAAGCTCTGTTCGAGGCCTCACTCCTTGGCTTGCAGATGGCCATCTTCCTCTGTGTCTTCACATCATCTTTCTTCCATATGTGTGTCAACTGTTTTTTATTTCATCGTATATGGAGACCAATCATATTGAATTAGAGCACACTCTAATGACCACATCCTAACTACATCTAAAGGCCCTAATTACAAATTCGTTCTGAGGTACTGGAGTTACGACTTCAACATATACATTTTGTGGAGGATATAACTCAGCCCATAATAAGAATTCTAATGAGTATATGCCTGAGTACATTCTTCTCAAAGCTTCTTGATTCCGTGATTCATTATCTTTCATCAATTTTAGTGAATTGCTGGTTATTTTCTAATATTTCCACTGCCCTAATTTCTCTCTTTTCTCCTTCTGTGATTCCACTTTTCTTTTATGTAAGATCAGTGTGTATTTTCCAACACCATTTAGATGCTTTTTCTTACCTTTTTTTCCCTTTTGTTTCACTTTGGATACTTTCTATCAATGTATTTAAGTTTATTGATATTTCCCTCTTCTGTATCCAGTCTGCTGATAAGCCCATTGAAGGACTTCATCTCTGACAGCACAGTTTTGATTTCTAGCATTTCTACTTGACAAATACAGTTTGTATCTGGCTGCCCAAATTTCCCACTCAGCCTTAAACTGTTTATCAGAATTTCAGTTATTTGCTCTGATTTTCACATATATGTAACTGTCACCTCATCCTTCTTGGTGTGCCAAAGGCTAAAGAGTCTATGTGTGCTACTCTTCTCTAAGGAAGTTACAGAATTTGGGTTATCTAGTTTTCTTTCAGCTTCAACTCCATAGTAACTCAAAGAAGTGAGAATTGTACACATTATGTAGATTTTTACTCAATGTTAGGAAGGAAATGACATTCTTTGTGACTTCTACCTCTACCCTAAATAGAAGAGGACTCATTGTACCCAGGTTTGAAAGGAACACTGTAAAAATGTAATTGACCCAGAAAAGAAGAAGATGGAACAATAGGAATACTTGTACTTCCCTCGAGTTCCACTTAAACCCCTAGGCTGTGCCCCCAAAATATTCTCCATATTGCTCTCCAATTTCTACTTCTACCCTAATCTATTCAGCAAAAACCAGTTGGAATTATTTTTCAAAAAAATTACATCATATTCTTTCCTTGCATTGCTTAAAATTTCTCAGTGGTCTCTTACTGAACATCAAATAAAAGGTGAAATTATAACCATGATCTACATAGATTTGCCTCAACTTTTCATGCACATGTTTCATGCTCCCCTCTTGTAATTTTCCTCCCACAGTTTCCTTCTGTGTTTGGCTTTTTTAGGCTATATCCTTCCTTAGACTCTCCCTTGTTGCTTTGTCTTTTCTCTGATACAGTAAGTTCAACTACCTAATCATCTACTCCCAATACACATACACACACACACACACACACACACACACACACACACACACACACACAAAGGGAGAGAGGCTTCTTATGACTGATTTCTTCTCATTTCACCTCATCTGATCCTTCACATCTTAGTTAAAAGCCAGGGAAGCCCTTCTTGACCATGTTTTCTCTCTGGTGACATTATTCTCCATCAATGTGTATTGTTTCTTCATGACATTAACCAACATATACAGATGGTCTCTGACATACAGTAGTTTGACTTACAGTTTTTTGACATGGTGGGTTTGTCAGGATGTAACATTATCAAAAGTCAAAAATCATCTACATTTTTTAAATGGCAAATAGGAGGCAGGACTAAATTGCAGCTCCCACTCAGATGGACAGAGCAGCATGTGGAAACTCCCATTATAAACTTTTGCTCCAAGAACTACTGCAAGAGTATAACAGGAAAGCTTAGAGAATCTACAGACCCTTTGAAGGAAGTGGATTGCTCCTGCAGGACCCATGAGCAGCCCAAATACTGTGAATGCCCAAACTGTGAAAGTGGGAAAGGGGGGATTTGAACACACAACTTCACTGGGGAATCCAAAGGACCAGACCACAGAAGAAGGATGTGACTTTAGCTGAAACTGAGACAATTTAAGGAGCTGAACAAAATACAAGGGTAGAGGAAGCAGCAGAAAAAGCCCTGTGTTCTCTCTGGTTCCCTAGGGAAGCCATTTCTGCCCTGTCTCACAGGGTTCCTTGGACATGGGTGCTGCCAGAGGAACTGGGAAAAAAACACAGGGAGAAGGAAATCTCCAGCTGAATTTCATAACAACTCCAACCAAACATGAAGTTTCCTGACCAGAACTCCAGGGAGGGCATGAATCTAGTGTGGAGACTTGACAGGTGAGGAGGTGCAAAAGCACTGCTTGCTTCCTCAGCTGGGAGGCTGGTAGCATGGGGCAAGCTCTCTGCCCTGCTGGAACACTGCCTGGAAACAAACTTGGTGCTGTAGTGGGGTGGCAGGGTGGGAGTGAGAGCAGCCTTTTGGGTTGTGTAGGAGTTGGGTAAGTCCTGGAACTGCTGACTTGCCCCCACTTCCCTGACAATCTGCATGACACAGCAGAAGCAGCCATAACCCTCCTGGAAACATGACTCCATAGACCTAGGAACCATATTCCCATCTCCCATATCAGCTGCAGCAAGCCCAAGGAGAATCTGAGCTCAGACACACTAAATCCTGCCCCCACCTGATAGTCCTTTCCTACTCACCCTGGTAACTGAAAACAAAGGTCATAGTATCTTGGGAATTTGAGGGTCCACCTACCACCTGAACTTCCCCTATAGTACCACAGCTGGGGCTTGCTTGAAACCATCACCTCCTGGCAGGAGGCCAGCCAGCACAAAAGTAGTGCAACTAAGGACCCTTTCAGAGTCCATTTCATTCCCCTGCCACCTTCAGCAGAGCAGATGCTAGTATCCACAGCTGAGAGAACTGAAGACAGTTTACATCACAGTACTCTGTGCAGATAGCTCCCAGTACCAGCCTAGAACCTGGTAGCCCTGTTGTGAAGCTAGATCCAGAAGAGAAATAACAATCACTATAGTTCAGCTCTCAAGAAGCCACATCCCTAGGAAAAGGGGGAGAGTATTACCTCAAGGGAATACCTCACGGGACAAAAGAATCAACAGCAGCCTTGAGCCCCAGATCTACCCAAGTGAGAAGGAACTAGAAAAACAATTCTGGTAATATGACAAAACAAGTTTCTCTAACACACCTCAAAATCACACTAGTTCACCAGCACTGGATTCAAACCAAGAAGAAATTCTGGAATTGCCAGAAAAAGAATTTATAAGATCAATTATTAAGCTAATTATGATGTTCCCAAGGATGAATAATTGGTGTTCCCAAGGAACAAGAGATATATAAAAGTTTAGAAAATATATTTTGGGGAATAATTGAGGAAAACATCCCTGGTCTTGCTAGAGATATATGCATCCAAATACAAGAAGGTCAAAAAGCACCTGAGAAATTCACTGCAAAAAGATAATCACCTAGGCATGTAGTCATCAGGTTATCTAAAGTCAAGATGAAGGAAAGAATCTTAAGAGCTGTGAGGCAAAAGCAACAGTCATCCTATAAAGGAAAACCTATCAGATTAACAGCAGATTTCTTAGCAGAAACCCTATAAACTAGAAGGGATTGGGGCCCTAGCTTCAGCTTCCTTAAACAAAAGAATTATCAGCCAAAAATTTTGTATCCAGCAAAACTAAGCTTCATGAATGAAGGAAAAACTAGAGCCCTTTTCAGACAAATGCTGAGAGAATTTGCCACTACCAAGTCAGAACTACAAGAACTGCTAAAAGGATCTCTAAATCTTGAAACAAATCCTGGAAACACATCAAACAGAACTCCCTTAAAGCATGAATCTCACAGGACCTATAAAACAAGAATACAATAAAGAAATAAAAACCCAGGTATTCAGGTAACAAAAAGCATGAAGAATGGAATATACTCTCACATCTCAATACCAATATTGAATGTAAATAGACTAAAAGTTCCACCTAAAAGATACAGAATTGTAGAAAGAATAAGAATTCACCAACCAAGTGTATGCTGCCTCCAAGAGACTCACCTAACACATAAGGACTCACATAAACTTAAGGTAGAGGTGGAAAAAGAGATTCCATGCAAATGGACAGCAAAAGTGAGCAAGAGTACCTATTCTTATATCAGACAAAACAAACTTTAAAGCAACAGCAGCTAAAAAATACAAAAAGGGATATCATATAATGGCAAAAGTCCTATAATTCTAAATATATATGCACCTAACACTGGAGCTCCCAAATTTATCAAACAACTACTACTAGACCTAAGAAGATAGACAGCAATACGATAATAGTGAGGTACTTCAATATTCCACTGATAGCACTAGACAAGTCATCAAGACAGAAAGTCAACAAAGAAAAAATGGATTTAAACTACACCCTAAAACAAATGGACTTATTAGACATTGTCAGAACATTCTACCCAGCAACTACAGAATATACATTCTATTCATCAGCGCACTGAATTTTCTCAAAGATAGAATATATGCTAGGCCACAAAATAAGTCTCAATACATTTAAGAAAATTGAAATATCAAGTACTCTCTCAGACCACAGTGAAATAAAATTGGAAACAAACTCCAGAAAGCCATGCAATACCATACAAATATATGGAAATTACATAACTTGCTCCTGAATGATCATTGGGTCGACAATAAAATCAAGATGGAAATTTAAAACATTATTTGAACTGAATGATAATAGTGACCCAACCTGTGGAAACCCCTGGAACACAACAAAGGTGGTGCTAAGAGGAAAGTTCATAGCCTTAAATGCCTACATCAAAAAGTCTGAAAGAGCACAAACAATTTAAGGTCACACCTCAAGGAACTAGAGAAACAAGAACAAATGAAACCCAAACTCAGCAGAAGAAAATAAATAACCAAAATCAGAGCAGAAATAAATGAAATAGAAACAAAAAATTTACAATAGATAAGTGAAACAAAAAGCTACTTTTTAAAAAGATAAAATTGGTATACCATTAGCAAGATTAATCAAGAAAAGAAGACAGAAGAGCCAAATGAGCTCAATTACAAATGAAATGAGAGATATTACAACTGATAGATAACACAAAACATCATTCAAGACTACTGTGAACACCTTTAAACACATAAGCTAGAAAATCTAGAGGAGATAGAATAATTTCTGAAAATACACAACTTTCCTAGCTTAAATTAAGAAGAATTAGAAACTCCAAATAGGCCAATAACAAAGAGTGAGATTAAAATAGTAATTTAAAAATTACCAAAAAAGGCCAGAACCAGTTAGATACACACCTGAATTCTATCAGACATTCAAACAAGAATTGGTACCAATGTTATTGACACTATTCCCCAGATAGAGAAACAGGGAATCCTCCCTATATCATTCTATGAAGCCAGTATTACCCTAATACCAAAACCAAGAAAAGACATAACAAAAAAAGAAAACTACACACCAATATCCCTCATGAACACAGATGCAAAAATCCTTTAAAAAAAATACTAGCTAACTGAATCTAACATATCAAAAAGATAACCCATCATGATCAAGTGGGTTTCATACCAAGGATACAGGGATGATTTAACATATGCAAGTCGATAAAGGTAATACACACATAAAGATAATTTAAAAATCATCTGAACATCTCAATAGCTGAAAAAAAAAGCATTTGACAAAATCCAGCCTTCCTTTATGATTAAAACCCTCTGCAAAACCAGCATACAAGGGACACACCTTAATGTAATGAAAGCCATCTATGACAACCCACAGTCAGCAAAATCCCGAATGGGGAAAAGTTGAAAGCGTGCCCTCTAAGAACTGGAACAAGACAAGGTTGCCCTCTCTCACCACTTCTGTTCAGCATAGTACAGGAAGTCCTAACCTAGAGCAATCAGGCAAGAGAAAGAAATAAAGGGCACCCACGTTGGTAAAGAGGAAGTCAAACTCGCTGCTTGCTGATGATATTATCATACATCTAGAAAATCATATACCTAGAAAATGTATGGAATATGTATATCATATATATGTATGTATCATATATATTCATCATATATGTAATAGAATACAACTCAGAAGTAAAAAGGAACAGATTAATGGCATTTGCAGAAACCTAGATGGAAATGAAGACTATTAGTAAAGTAATTCAGGAATGGAAAACCAAAAATTCTATGTTCTCACTTATAAGTGGGAGCTAAGCTATGAGAATGCAAAGGCGTAAGTACGATACAATGGACTTTGGAGACTCAAGGAAAAGGGTGGGAGGTGGGGAGGTGAAAAGGTGAGGGAGAAAAGACTACAAATTAGGTACAGTGTCTATTGTTTGGGTGATGGGTACACCAAAATCTCACAAGTCACCACTAAAGCACTTACTCCTGTAACCAAGTACCCCCTGTTCCCCAAAAACCTACGGAAATAATTGTTTTTTTAAAAACCACTTGTATTTATATGGTGCTTTGCTTGCTTACTTTTTCATTCATTTATAACCTTTCTCCTCTACACTGCAATATCCATAAGGACAGGGACCACTTATGTCTTATTGACCAGAGCCTCCTCTGCACTTAATACAATGCTCAGCATACTAAACATCCAACAAATATTTTTAAAAGTATATAAAAAGTATGTTACCTAATCATTATATATAATTATAGCTGGTATCTCATCGTACAGTAATTATAATTAATGAATTATTATATTACATATTATTTATATGTATTCCATGCTTACTATAAAATATTTAGATTAATTTAACTATGTATGTATGAGTATAGAGGAGAATTTTAGACAAAGCTTCAACCATATGCTGGAATAGCATCTACAAACATAAACCCTCAGAATCTAGACAAGCTGGCACTTACATTACCTAAAGAAGTTTCTAGCCATTTCTTAAAAATAGAAAATATTTGTGTAAAGAAATATGCAGGTGAATATAATTTTCTGGGAAAAAATATCCAGGGATATAAATGAAAGTCAGTTTGCAACCTTCGATTTCATAAGAATCTGTTCTTTGGGGATTGTTCAAATTCGTTTTGCAGAATCAAGTAGCTAAGTTATTTTGAGTAAGCATATGTACCTGTAAGTGGTTATTCAAACTGAATTGCCTGAGTCTTTTAGGGTTTAGTGCTTACTAAATGCTATATATAACCAGAAAGAAATGGATAGTAAAATTGCAGCGACTCACCAAATTATTAACATTTTATTCTACTGTGAGCAAGAAAATAGCATCAGGTATATTTATATAAGGTCTCAAAATATATAAGTCATCTACATGCCTGAAGTATGCTCAGGGATATATTGAAAACTTGGTTTAGTTTCTGTTGACATATAAAATAGATTAAAATAATGTTGACTAATACATTTAAACACGGTTCATTAACAAGTGGTCCTATGCCCTAAAGGATCTTATGTCCACAATTTATTCCTTTGCCCCTTCAAAAATCTTCCAATAAATAGAAATGTAAAATAAAACCTACATTAAAAACACCTTAGAACTTTACTTTCCCAGTAACGTAATGAATACACATGTGAGATTTCACCCTCAAAGGACTTCTTTCTTCATAAAAAGCTGAGAGTGAAAAAATGCAGTGGCTCAGAGGCCTTCTTTTGGAGAAGCCTAGCCTCGGTGACCATATAACACAATATGAGGCACATCTTGTCCATGACCTAGTTTTGACTTAGCTATTGAAATTACATCATCAAAAATAATAATAACAATAAAATATTTAAGTGGTAAGTATCTGGAATACAATATTTTAAAAATTATTAGAATGTTTGAACCAACAGTAGATATAGGCACTTTTTATAATGAATCATATGCTTTTCTTTTAACTTTAACAGTATGTCAACATCACAGCTCAACAACAACAAAAAAAACCAAACAACTCTATTTTAAAAATGAGCAAAGCACTTGAGTAGACATTTATCCAAAGAAGATACACAAATGGCCAATAAGCACATGGAAAACATGCTCAACATCACTAATTATTAGGGAAGTGCAAATCAAAATGAGATATCACACTGAGATAACATTTCAAACCTGTTTAGAATGGCTATGTAAAAAAAAACACACAGAAAATAACAAATATTGGCAAGGATATGGGGAAATTGGAACACTTGTGCACTACAAGTGGAAATGTAAAGTGGTGCAGCCATTATGAAAAAGAGTTTGGCAGTTCCTCAAAAAAACAGAATTACGATATGACCCAACAATTTCACTTTGGGGTATGTATTCAACATTGAAAGCAAAATCTCAAACAGATATCCATATTCATACAGCATTATTCACAATAACTGAAAGGTGGGAGTAAGTCAATTTATCAACAGATGAACAGATAAACACATGGAGTATATGCATACAAGGGAATATTATTTAGACGTAAAAAGGAAGGAAATTCTAAAATATGCTACAATACTAATGAATCTTGAGAATATTATGCTAAGTAAAGTTAGCCAGTCATGAAAGGACAAACACTCTATGATTTCACTTACATAATCTACCTAGAGTGGTCAAATTCATAGGAAGTGTTATGGGGGCTGCCATTCGTGAGTGGGGAGGAGAAATGAAGAGTTATTGTTTAATGAGTGCAGAATTTCAGTTTTGTAAGATGAGAAAAGTTATGTGGCTGGATGGTGGTGATGGTAGCACAATAATGGAATGTACTTAATGGCAGTTAATGTGTACTTTAAAATGGTAAATGGTAAATGCATGTGTTTTTTATAATACAAAAATTTAAAAAGCACAAAACATACATATATGTTATATATATATATGTCTTTTATACAAACTCTTTGGCTTATCTAAATTTTAAGATGAAGAATGTGTCTCTTCTAATCACCATCTTATCTCCAATTTTCAGCACACATAACACATGCAATCAATATTTGTCATTGAATTTGAAAACTGAATGGGTCTCCATATGACACTTCTGAGGGTTAGAGCATTTGCCATTACTAGGACTTAAAATATGTTGACACTACTCCATGCCCAGTTATTCACTACCATCCAGAGCTTTCAGAGACATAGCAATAGAACTTTCTGGTTCTATATTGTTGCTTCTCTATTTCAGGCAATTGCACACAAATCAAGACAGACAATCAAAGGCTGTGGTGATCTCTGTGGTAACCAACATTTAGAACTACGATGAAGCCTGTCATGTCAGTATTCCCAAGAGAGCCATCCATAAATAGGACTGCTTTTTAGGGTGTCACACAGTAATCCTTCCAGTTTAAGCTTGTCAGGACCTTCAGAAATCAAGTTACTAGCTACAAATGGGGGAGAAAAATACTAAAAGAAGTGACAAAAAGAAGAACAAGATAATCGTAAAAGAGAAGGAAAGTGTCAGCAAGGCAGAAAGGTAAAGAGGCAATGAAACTAACATTTAAAGAACATCTACGTTTTGGGAGTATGCTAGGCATGTTTCTATATACCATCTCACTTAATGCTCATAAGGAACACAGCCAACTATAGCCACCATTGTTACCAGTAAGAAAACTGATATTCAAAGAAGTAAAGAGGAAAGCACCGCTTTTAGAGGACAGGGCCAGGAAATGGACACAGGTTATAATGACATAAATTAGCATTCCTCCGCAATCAGGGAAGCAATCCCTCCTCACAAGTCATGGTCAGAGAAGTGAAAGGATTTTGCAGATTTAAAGCAGCTATGGAAGAGAGATTTTTAATTATGCACTCATTGTTTAAAAGCAGGAAATGCCTTTCATTTGTACCTGTATTCAGTGACCATAATGATACAATGAACTGCACCTGGCATAAAGGTTTAAGCCTGCAGAAGGAGCATCCCAAGCAGGCAGAATAATCGTCTATATTAATCTCTGCCGACGTACAGGTGGAAAGTGTAGTGCCATCCTTTTTTGTAGAAACTTGGTTGTTACAGGGTAACTCAATCTTTAAACATTTTTAAAGAAGTCCTTGAAATATGTATGATTATACAATGATTCTGTTCATGGTAAGATTTCAGTTCTTTTTCCATCTTTCATTCATTCCAAGATTAGTTTGGCTCTCCTCTTCCTACTTCTCTTCCCACTCAATTCTCTGTACTTTTCTTTTATGGAAGTAACAACTTCTTCAGTTTTATAGAACTCTAGCCACTTTTCCCTTACAGAGGAAGCAGCAGGCAGCTTTACCACCAAGTGAGGTGGAAATTTTATATGTCAAACAGGCTGGTGGGAGAAGCCCCTGGAGCCAGAAGAAGATGAATGATGCCTCTCTGTGTGCATTGCTTTGCTTCACAGCAACTCAGGGAGTAAGAGTTCATTCTCTTCAGGGGCATTGCTACAAAGCACACTTTTGGAACATTCTTAAGTGTTCAAATCAAACCTCAGTCTTCCAGCAAGTCACTCTCAGGAGCAGAGAGATAAGTTTAGGCCATGACAAGCAGAAAACTGACTTTGAAGTATTTCTCACTTACCTTCCCTCCATGTCCTTATTTGTCTTTTTTGAAGTAGAAAGTAAAAGGTAATGGACAACAGTGTGACTATTACCTGAGAGCTTGGAGAAAGAAGGCATTTCACAGGAGAGACACTGCAGTTACACAAAGCAGAAAATATGAGCCCTGGAGGTTGCAGACACAGGCCCACTCCACATTTTACCCAGCCCTCTTCAGACTGGAATAATATACAGTCTTGAACTTGCCTCAGTTTCCTTTTGGATGGGAGGAAGGGATATGTTTAATTTTCTAAAATACTTGGCGTGCACTTGGCAGAGATTACAGAATGATTAATTAGATGATATTACCAGAAAGCACTGTCTTCCTACCTCATAATACATATTTGAGTAAGCATATTTGAGACACTGTCTTGGATTTTCATGAGATTTTGTAGAGTTTTAAAACTTTAAAATTTTAATAACCTAGACAGTAGGTGTGATAGACAGAGACAGTAAATGGCTTTTAAAGGTAAATTGATTTTTTTTCCTCCCATCTAAAAAACATGAACGTCATCTGTCCTGGTCAAATGTGATTGTCATTTTTAATTTGTCACAGGGATCTGAAATAAAGTCCTTTGCATACAATTATGTAATGTCAGTGCCCTACACTTTAATACATTTTATTCAAAATCTCCTTTAAAGTTTTCTATCATACCTCCACCTGTTATAAAAGGTTAGAGATATGTATGATTTTATGAAAACCTTATCTATAAAGCATATAATTTTGGACAAAATATATTAATTGAAATAAAAATGGAATAGTATTTAATGTGACACTAATGTAAAATGTATTTTTAAGTTGCTATTATGTAATAAATTGATTAAGCTACTTAATCTATAAATTACCATAGCAATTTGGATATAAAGTAGGTGCATTAGAATTTTACAACTGCTATAACAAATGTTCACAAATTTAGTGTCTTAAAACAACACAAATTCATTTTACAGCTCCGTGGTTGCAAGTCCAACAAAGACCTCACTGTACTGAAATCAAGGTGTTGGACAGGCTATGTTCTTTCCTGGAGGTTCTTGGGGAGAATCTGTTTTATTGTCCTTCCCCAGTTTTAAAGCTACCTGCATTCCTGGGATCATATAATTGTTTTTTTTAATTTCAAAGTCAGCAACAGCGAGTCCAGTCCCTCTCACATTACCATCCCTTGGTTCTCTTCTATTCTTTCTTTTACCACCTTTAAGCAGCCATGTGATTAGATTGGGCTCACCCAAGCAACACAGGATAACTTTCCTATCTCAAGGTTTCTCAAAGTCAGAAGATTAGCAACCTTAATTGTATCTGCAATTCTAACCTCCTTTTGCCATTTACGGGTTCCAAGTATTAGGATGTGGACATACGTCATGACATTATTTGGGGGCCAGTATTCTACCAGCCATAACATCCAATTATTTATAGCAGAATATAACTTATTATCATCTCAGGTCTAATATACTGTGTACATATCTAAGTTAAATAATATATAATGCATCAGATTATACATTCCATGCATTATATATCTATCTTTATTTATTTGAATTATGCAACATTATAAGCATATTTCTCCTATATAGCCCTATCAAAATAATTACTCTTCATGCTGTATTTAACAGTGGGGTTATAAAAAAGGATAAGGGAAAGAGAATTAAGTAGAAGTAGTAAGTTATCAGTTTTGAAGGGCTGGCTGAAAATCAGTTTATTACCTGACTAAAATCACTGATGGGGAGTGAACCAGAAGTCACACAATTTGGGACAAATTTCAACTTTACCACATATACCAAACCCGAGCTCCATGATAATCTCACCAGGACCAACTGAGATCAAATGCTGGAACTGGTGCCAGACTTGAGCCTGAACCCAGACCCAAAATGTATGTTTTGTGTTGTCTGGAGTCTCAGATTAGATTTGGTCTCTAGAATGTGGTGATGCTTAAGTGCCACTTTTTATACGCTGAACATCAGAGGGAACAACAGCATTTAGCAAACATTCACCATGTGTCTTATGCTTCTCATAAGAGGTACCTAGGCTATCACTATTAATATAAACTATGTGACATTTTATTTGTGTGCATAATTTTGTCCTTTCCCACATCCCTCGAGGTAGACATCTTTGTTTCCATCTTTGATTTCCATTAGGAATCAAAAGCTCGGTGAGTCGTGAAGTTGGATGTGAAGACTAGCCTTTTGGATCTCAAAGTCATATTCCTTTTCTTATATCCTACTGAGTCTCAACTCCAAAATCACAACACAGCATTATAGAAACCAAAGGTGAAGTTACTTATACTTTAAATTTCACTTATAATTTTTGAATAACAGTTAACTTCAAATAATATAGTTCTCCGATTCATGTAACTGAAAATTTCCAGAATGACTCAAGAGTTGATTTCATTTCTATTTTAATTCTGGCTTCTATGAGGGGATGTGTAGTGGCCAAACAATGCCATAAAATGTTTATATCCTAATCCCTGCAACCCCTAAATATATTATGTTACATGGCACAAGAGAATTAAGGTTACAGTGAGAATCAGGTTTGCTAATCAGAGATTATATCAGATTGTTTGGAAGTGCACAAAGTAATCACAGTCACTTTAAAGGAATAAGAGGGAGACAGCAGTGTCAGAAGCAGGGCAAGACTTGATTGGTCATTGCTGGCTTTGAAGATGACAGGGATTCAGGAGCCACAAAATGTGGGAAGCTTCTAGAAGCTGGAAAGGGCAAGGAAACAGATTCTCCCCTAGAACTTCCAGGAAAGAAGGCAGTCTTCATGACACTTTAATCCTAGCTCAATGAGAGCCAAGTTGTTCTGTTAATCTCTAGAACTGAAAAAATAATTAAGTTGTGTTAAATCGATAAGGGTTGGCGGCAATCTACTATGGCAGCAATAAGAAACTAACACAGTGGGTACTAATTCAGCAACAACAAAAAAAAAACCCGTCACCTTCCATAGAGGGGCTTTAGGAACTTGCTCACTATTCCCATGACCTAAACTTCATCGTTGAAGAAAAGAAGTGGTTGCAGATCCAGTGGAGAGAAGAAAGTAGAAATGTAAGAATATCTGTTAGTCTCCTTGGGAGTTAAAAAAAAAAAATAGACACTATATTTTTGGCCGTTATAACGTAAAAACTTGTCTAGCCTTTTTTATTTATATATTATTCTCAGTATGGACAATATATTGTTTTCATTCTGCATAATCCAAGAAGAATGAATACTAAAACATTACTAAAGCAATATTTAAAGCTGATTGTTCCAGCTTCAGTGTTCCACCTACTTTTTAGACATTTGGAAATGCTAGGCTTCCAGTTTTTATGCTTTAGTTCATCAGATATAACTTGGGCAAGACTTTAACAGTACAGTGCTGGGCTCTATCACCCAAGAAACTAAAAACCAAAAATCCAAGTCAGGGCCTTTCTCTCTCTTCATTTATATAAAGGGTACATCTTCTCTCAATAGTGTTATCTTAAATTATTTCTTTTTATATCATCTTAAAGAGAAGCTATTTTAGGAAAAATTGTTTTCTCTCTAAATAGAAAAAGAATAGCTGAGCCATGACTCCATGTAAAACCTTGGAAGAGACAGGGATGCCACACACTGTTCTTATCTTAATACCAACATAAGAATTAAGTAAGTATAAGGCATCAAAGCCTAAACACCAAGCTCCATCACTAAGGAGGAGGCTCAGTTTGTGGTAAATTACGGGTGAAAATAATTGAAGATGGAAAGAGTGGCAGTTTTAAAACAATAGAAGAGTTAATCAAAATAGGGGAAAATAATCTCCCAGTGGAGATGTACCTGGCATTGCCAACAAATATGTCCACGGCCCTGATTTCCGCTGTGGTAATCTCTGAGGGCTAGGCCTGGGCCGCTGAACAAAAGTGGATGGAGATAATTAGATTCTGATGAGTGAAGGCCCACACAAGGACCAAGTTTCTGGAGGAGTTAATGAAAGGAGAGGAAATCACTGGATTTTACAAAGGATGTAACATGGATGCAGAGCCTCCAAGAGTTTTCTAAACAACTGACTTCTTCCTGCTCACCCAACAGCACATGTAGAAAGGGAAAATATCTAGCACATGGAAAACTGATCACAACTGGAGAATTTTAATATGCCCACACTTCCAGTAGTAAGATTCAGGGTCACCCAGAGCTATTATTCAAAGTCAGTATCAGACCATTTAATTTTCTGCTTCAGTTCCTTTCTGCTTCTCCCCTTCCCACCCAAGCTTAATGGCCATACACTGATTTCTCTTTTTTGCTGTCCTTCTGCCTCTTTTAAGCACTGTTTGTGTTCTGAATGGAGTTTTATGACTGACATCTTCAGGTACTGTATCTATTCTCCTTAATGAAACCCTGGTTATAGTGAGTGCTAATAGCTCAACAAGCATTTTATAGACCTTTTAAAGAAAATGTGTCGCGTGGACGTGGATGTACTTAGCACTCAGCTCGGTAAATAGAAAATGGGAGATGGGCAGTACCGTTATAGCTGTGAATGATTTGTGGTGACTTTCATGTCAACTGTTTTTTCTCTTTTGTACCTTACTGGAAGCCTCAGAATCTATTTTAAGTTAATTCCAAAAGCTAAGTCTGAAACAAATTGTATGGTGACAGGTGAAAAATGTAAGTGGAAAATGCTGCCAGGGGCTATATAGTATGCTGATGTGTTAATCCACTTGGATGAAAGGCAGTGTAACATGTCTGGGGATATATTCATTTCCCTTTCACTGCTTGGGCACTTCTTTATTCACCTCTCTTGATAACCAGATCCCAATTCATTTGATATTACAATCGCCTTATAAACTTCATTCACCATTTTCTCTTACTCAACTCACATTCATTTCCAAGTTGAGAGACTTCATTTTTTTTTTCTGTCATTTCTTTTGCTTTCCCATTGATTCTGTTTCTGTTTTAGCATCTGTATCTAAGGATCAAACTTGTTGGTTTAGAGGTGAACAGACACAGGTATAAGGAGTAACTGAACTAATAACACAACCAGATGTTCCTGCTATTAGTTCAGCAGCTGTCTCTTGCTCAATTCCTCCTGGTGGGAAAACTAATAAACCTTACAAGTTAAAAAAAAAATAGAAAGGGAAAAGAAGAGAAGAATAAACGTGCTTTTAGAGCTACTGTTCTGTGAAGAGATTGAATAAAGCATGGTTGAGTATCAAAGAATCATCCATTTATACAGTAAAATCTGCTGGCTCTCAATTTCAAGGACAACGTGACATTTAAAGGGAACGGGTTGTGTGCTCCTCAAATGCAAAGCGGCTTTCAGAATTCTAAACTTTTGGGGGCCTTTTCAGTCCTGTGACTAGCTTTTCAACTGCAAACAATTGACTCATTTCAACGCAAATCACGAAAGAATATGACTTTGAAGTAAGTAGCGAATCCCATGATATATCTATCATTTTGTATCAGGTAAAACTCAGCTAAGGACAAGCATCCAAATACAGATGTCAATTCATTAAGGATGAATTGAGATTGTAAGCCTCACAGTCAAAATTATATTTAAAATGATGACATCAGTGTATTAAATTAGACAGTTTCAGATACCTGGATTTTTTTTAAATGGCAAATTTAGGATTATTTCTTAGCACTATACTATTTCAATAGCAACTATAGAGTATGTTAATGCACATTTGAACCAAAGCAATTATTTATGTGATATGTTAACATCATAACTGAGTAAGAACTACCATTTACTGAATGCCTAATAATGAATTTAACCCTCACAAAAACTTGATGAGGTGGGTGTCCCCATCTCCATTTTACAAAAGAACAAATGGTGGCTCAGAAAATTGAAATAATTGGAACTCAGTCACAGTACAGTAAGTGGCAGGGTTGGAATTCCAACCTAATTCTCCAATATTCAAGAGCCTGTGCTCCCTCCCTTCTGCTATTGGACCTCCAAGTAGAGTAGTTATATGTAGAATTGTAACTCCTAAAAGAAGACATGTCAGAGTACTAACATTTAGTACTTCATGTGGTGAGCTTATTTACACATCATGCCTTTACAGAGGTCATTAAATTAAGATTAGGTCATTAGCTAGAACTGTAATCTAGCATGGTTAGTGTCTTAATGAAATAAGGACTAGACAGGTACATCAGGAGAACAGCATGTGAAGATAAAGGCAGAGGTTAGGATGATGTGTCTATGATCCAATGAACTCCACAGATTCTCCTCAGCAGCCCTCAGAAGGGACCAAAACTATTAACACCTTGATCTCAGACTTCTAGCTCCAGAATTGTGAGAAAAAAACGTTGTTTAAACCACTCCATTTTTGGTATTTTATTATGGAAGCCCTAGGAAACCAATTCATAACATGAATATAATATATAATATGTAAAATATAAATATATATAATATGAAATATAGTATAATGTGTTATTTACATTATTTTTACTTATACAGCACATATTTTCTATTATGTTTTTCTTCTTATAAACTTGTGAGTTTTAGAAATTAAAGTGTCAATTAAAAAATCTAAAGAAAATAAGAAACCAAGAAAAAAGTGAAGAAAACCTAGAAACACAAGGAAAGAATGAAACATAATAAAGCCCAATTAGTTGGAGTAAATCTAACAGCTCTAGGATATGAACTCCACCTTCCTCCCACTGAAAAAGTACAGCAATACAAGCCCAGGAGTTGATTCCTTGGTCAGTAACTGTACAATGTAGGTAGAAAGGTCAACCCAGCAAGTCTTTCTCCATGTAATCACTGAGGTACCAGATTGATAAAGGCTCTGCTCTCCTCATTCTGTGGACTTCTAAGATGAGTTTGGGGTTAGCTGGAGAAGAAAATAGAATGAAGGAGTGCTAATGGAAGGTTTGCTGAGGCTACACCTGGAAGTGGAGTACATCACTTCCACTTACATCCTAGTTCTCAGGCCACCATGAATTGCAAGGGAGCTTTGGATGTGCAGTTTGTAGGTCCCGGAAAAAGAGGAGAACATGGATTTTGGTGGACAGCTGTTTCTGACACAGAAAAGTAGAAACTTAGTCCTTCCTAGAAATCCAAATCCATTTTTCTAGTCTCACTTGCTCTTAGGTGACAGAGTTTCCCCTCCCTCCTCAAACTCCACCATTTTCCTCCAGGTCTTATTTTATACTGATGATTTTTCTTCCTACCACCATAATTTCCACTGCCATATCTGCCAACTGGCCAGGCTCCCTGCCCACATACTCAGGCTTCAATCTGTTACTCTGGATGATTTCCCCACAACTCTAAGACAAACCTTCTGATTCTTCCTTCATGTAGGTACAACCCATTACTTCCTGCCCACTCAATTACATGACTCCAATAATTGCCTCTTTTCACTACAGATTAATCAATTTTTTTCCTCTCTGTGGAATCATACCCATCATCAATCAAACATAAAATAACTCTCACTAAAAGATTCATTTGATGCCTCAGTTTTCAACTTTCCTTTACAGGAGTGCTCAAAAGAGTTTCTTATTTGCACACTCCTAACCCCATTTTATCCACCCACTTTTAAATTTACTCTAATAATTCTTACCGCTGTACAGAAATAGCTCTGATCAAAGCATTCCTATTACGAATAATCAAATCTCAGTTATCTTACTCAGCGTATTTGACACACTTCGTTAGCATTTCCTTTTTGAAACGCTTTTATTTTACTTGATTTCTAGAATGACACCTTGCTGGCTCTCCACCTCCTTGGCTACTCCTCCTCATTTTCCCTCTAAATGTTGGAGAGCCGTGTTTAAATTCTTATTCTCTTATTTCTCCTCTACCTAAACAGTATGTCCAAGTCTCGTGACTTTAAATTCATTCATACACTGGTACTTTTCAAATTCTGGTTTCTAGTTCAGAACTCTCCTCTGAACTTCAAGTTCATATATTTAACTGCCTGCTTGACATTTTCAACTGAATATCTAATTGAATCTCAAACTTAACACATGTCTAAAAATTAATTCCTAGTTCTCATCATCCCCTAAACAGACAAACAAGCATTTCTTCTTTCACAATCTTCATCTCAGTAAATGAGAAGCCCATTCTTCCAATTGTTTGGGCCAGACAGAAGTCTGATTTATCTTACTCTTATCCTATGATTGGGAGATCTTATTGATTCTACCTTCAAAATACATGCAGGCTGGCGTGGTGGCTCACACCTATTATCCCAGCACTTTGAGAGGCCGAGGAGGGTGGATCACCTGAAGTTGGGAGTTCAAGATGAGCCTGACCAACATAGAGAAACCCCATCTCTACTAAAAATTAAAAAAAAAAAATTAATCAGGCATGGTGGCATATACCTGTAGTCCCAATTACTTGGGAGGCCAAAGCAGGAAAATCACTTGAACCCGGGAGGCAGAGGTTACAGTGAGCCAAGAACACACCATTGCACTCCAGCCTGAGCAAAAAAAGGGAAACTATCTCTCTCTCTCTCAAACACACACACACACACACACACACACACACACACACACACACACACACAAACGCACACACAACATGCAGAATTTTTTCTCACCGCGACTACTTCACCATCCTAATGGAAGCTGTCATTATCTCTCATTCACCTGTATTACTAAAAGAGCTTTCTAAATGCTTTCCCTTTTTCTAACTTTGCTTCCCAGTAATCCATTCTGAAAGGAGCAGCCAGAGTAATCCGTTTAAAATGTAAGTCAGATCTCAAACTATACTACAAGGCTACAGTAATCAAAATAGCATGATACTGGTACCAAAACAGAGATATAGACCAATGGAACAGAACAGAAGCCCCAGAAGTAATGCCACGCATCTACAAACACCTGATCTTTGACAAACCTCACAAAAACAAGCAATGGGAAAAGGATTCCCTATTTAATAAGTGGTGTTGGGAAAACTGGCTAGTCATATGCAGAAAGCTGAAACTGGATCCCTTCCTAACACATTAAACAAAAATTAGCTCAAGATGGATTAAAGATTTAAACATAAGGCCTTACACCATAAAAACCCTAGAAGAAAACCTAGGCAATATCATTCAGGATATAGGCATGGGCAAGGACTTCACGACTAAAACACCAAAAGCAATGTCAACAAAAGCCAAAATTGGCAAATTGGATTTAATTAAACTAAAAAGCTTCTTCACAGCAAAAGAAATTGTCATTAGAGTGAACCGGCAACCAACAGAATGGGAAAAAACTTTTTGCAATCTACCCATCTGACAAAGGGCTAATATCTAAAATCCACAAAGAACTTAAACAAATTTACAAGAAAAAAAAAACCCCATCAAAAAGTGGGTGAAGGGATATGAACAAATACTTCATATTTTTATATGAAGTATTTCATATCCCTTCACCCACTTCATATGTTGCTGTATAAAATATTTTTATACAGCAACAAACATATGAAAAAAAGCTCATCATCACTGGTCATTAGAGAAATGCAAATCAAAACCACATAGAAATACCAACTCACGCCAGTTAGCATAGTGATCATTAAAAAATCAGGAGACAACAGATGCTGGGGAGGATGTGGAGAAATAGGAACACTTTTACACTCTTGCTTGGAGTGTAAACTAGTTCAACCATTGTGGAGACAGTGTGGCAATTCCTCAAGGATCTAGAAATAGAAATACCTTTTGAACCAGAAATCCCAATGGTATATACCCAAAGGATTATAAATCATTCTATTACAAAGACACATGCACAGGTATGTTTACTGTGGCACTGTTCACAATAGCAAAGACTTGGAGCCAACCCAAATGTCCACAATGACAGACTGGATAAAGAAAATGTGGCACATATACACCATGGAATACTAAGTGGCCATAAATAAGGATGAGTTCAAGTCCTTTGCAGGGAGTTGGATGAAGCTGGAAACCATTATTCGCAGCAAACTGACACAAGAACAGAAAACCAAACACTCCATGTTCTCATTCATAAGTGGGTGTTGAACAATGAGAACACCCGGACACAAGGAGGGGAACGTCACACACTGGGGCCTATCAAGGAGTGGGGGCTAGGGGAGGGATAGCAGGGGGGTGGGGTGCTAAGGGAGAGAAAGCATGAGGAGAAATACCTAATGTAGATAACCGGGTGATGGATGCAGCAAACCACCATGGCACATGTATACCTATGTAACAAACCTGCATATTCTGCACATGTACACTGGAACTTAAAGTATAATTAAAAAATAAAATAAAATGTAAGTCAGATCACGAACTTCTCTGCTTCAAAGTTCCACACTACCTTCAAATCTTAATCTCACTGATATGAAGAGTTAGTCATTACACGAGCTAACAAGACCCTCATGCTCTACACACATGATGAACCTATACCCCTCTCTGACCTCATCTCCCACTCTTGCACCTGCTGAACTCAAGCTATAGTGCCTTATTCTGAATCCAGGAACAGGCACGTTCCAAGCAGGCTCCTGCATCAAAGCATTCGCACTTGCTGACTCCTTAGGCTGGAATTCTTTTTCCCAGAAACCCACAAGGTTTGTGCTTTAATTTCTTCAGGTTTCTACTCAAATGCCACCTTTCAGTGAGGCTTTTTTAACCACCCTATACAAATATAAATTCTCAACCACACTAGCACCTTTTATCTTGCTTTCTATTTCACTGCAGCACTCATTTTTTACCACCTGAGATATCATACATTTTTACATATTACACCCAAAGCGGGGACCATGTCTTTTTCTTTAATTTCTAGTTTCTATGACAACTATGCGACACAATGACAATAACTATATTCTTTGACAAACTTTGATGGAATCTCTATGATGAAATTCATAATTTACACCTTTGCATTTTAGACCACGCTTCTGGAAGGTGTGGGTACTGGGAGGAGGAAGCAAGAAGTTGCAATGGTAACAAGTAGTAAGCAGAGAACTTACTAGAAGACAGAATTAACCTAACAGTAATAAGATACAATATAAAAAACTTAGCCTTTAAAATTGAGTTTATCATATAAAGAAATATTCTTTATACATAATACATTATAGTTTCTCATAATTAATTGTAAGCAAAATAAAATCATTTAAAGTAGAATATAATTTTATTAACAATCAAGATCTCCTTCTGGAACAAATTATAATCAATGAAACCCCAAGTTTTTTTTATTATTTTACCTCCCATAATGAAAGAGAATTCACTTGCACTAAAATGATTTTATTTGTAAAAGTATTTTAATACAGAATCACACCTATTACATAACATTAAACTTGCTATAATGAATATGATTTGCATTAATAAAATATTACACAGAAATGTAAAGTGAAGCCCTTTTAAACAAACAAATATTGTATGTAGCACAAAATCTAATTTAAAGTCTAAAAAATTTAATGTATTTTGCTACTAAGTATTTGGCAGGCTCATATGGGTGATTGCTAATAATCAGAAAAAATAATGACAGAAATCAAAATTTATAATTAAAACTAAATTTAAACATCAAATTTGATCTAAACTAAGGGATTAAATAGAAACCTACAGTTTAATTAATCAAATAATTAAAAATGCTGTGATTCATTCTAGATTCTTCTGTGTACTACATTGCCTCCTAATATTCAGTCAATTGCCAAATCTTGATTCTACCTTTTAATTGTCTCTTAAAGCAAAAACAAAAACTTTGCTGGCATTTTCCTACTACATAGAATCTATTCATTGCATAATATTTAGAACATATACATCAAAACTTTGTTTCTATAAATAAATTTTTCAAATGATAATTCAACTAGAATACAATTTGTTGCATTTTACTTTTCTAGAAACGTGTAGCAGCAACTGTGACTGGTCATGCTGCTTCTGATGATGCTTCTAAAGGCAAGTATTTTTCTCTGGTAAGCTGGGAATTTACTAGAATTCTCTGTTCCTGCATTAGTAAGCTTAGGATAATGACCTCCAGCTTCATCCACATTGCTGCAAAGGACATAATCTTATTCATTCTTATGGCTGCATAGTATTCCATGGTGTGTATATACCACATTTTCTTTATGCCTCCTATTTACCCACACACACTTTCTCTTGGCATCCATTGATAGATGAATGGGTAAAAATTATTAATGGAGATACCATCTCATGCTAGTCAGAATGGCAATTATTATAAAGTTAGAAAGCAATAGATGCTGGCAAGGCTGTGAAGAAATAAGAACACGTTTACACTGTTGGTGGGAGTGTAAATTAGTTCAACCATTGTGGAAGACATTATGGCAATTCCTCAGGGATCTAGAACCAGAAATACCATTTGAACCAGCAATCCCATTCCTGGGCATATACCCAAAGGATTATAAATCATTCTACTATAAAGACACATGCACATGTGTGTTATTGCAGCACAATAGCAAAGACATAGAATCAACACAAATGCCCCATCAATGATAGACTGGATAAAGGAAATGTGGCATATATACACCATGGAATACTAGGCAGCCATAAAAAGGAATGAGATCATGTCCTTTTGAGGGACATGGATGAAGCTGGAAGCCGTAATTCTCATCAAACTAACACAATAACAGAAAACCCAAACATTGCATGTTCTCACTCATAAGTAGGAATGAACATTGAGAACACGTGGACTCAGAGAGTGGAACAATACATACTAGGGCCTGTTAGGGGGTGGGTGGTGAGGGAAGGGAACTTAGAAGACAGGTCAACAGGTGCAGCAAACCATCATGGCACACGTATGACCTATGTAATAAACCTGCACGCTCTGCACATGTATCCCGTTTTGCTTTGTTTTGCTTTGTTTTGTTTTTAAGAATAAGAAAAAAATTACTAACAGAGGACAAAGAGCTTATGGAGTAATCAGTAACATTTACTTTGCATTTACTTTTTTAAGCTTTTATTTTAGGTTCGGAGGTGCATGTACAGGTTTACTATACAAGTAGATTGTGTGTTGCAGGGGTTTAATGCACAAAATATTTCATCACCCAGGTAATAAGCACAGTATTCCATAGGAAGTTTTTTGATTTTCACCCTCCCCTGACACTCCACCACGTATGTCCCTGTGTCTGTTGTTCCCTTCTTTGAGTCCATATGTACTTAATGTTTAGTTTCTGCTTATAACTAAGAACATGCAATATTTGGTTTTCTGTTCCTGCATTAGTTGGCTTAGGATAATGACCTCCAGCTTCATCAAAGTTGCTGCAAAGGACATAATCACATTTATTTCTATGGTTGCATAGTATTCCATGGTGTATATATACCATATTTTCTTTGTTCATTGTACCACTGATGGGCATTTAGTTGATTCCATATCTTTGCTATTATGAAGAGTGTTGCAACGAACATATGCGTGGATGTGTCTTTATGGTAGAAAAATTTATATTCCTTTGAGTTAATGCCCAGTAATGGGATTGCTGGGTCAAATGGTAATTCTGTTTAAAGTTATTTGAGAAATCACCAAACTTCTTTCCACAATAGCTGAACTAGTTTACATTCCCACCACAGTGCATAAGCATTCCATTTTCTCCACACCCCTGCCAGCATTATATGTATTTTTTTTACTATCTAATAACAGCCATTCTGACTGGTGTAAGATGGCATCTCATTTTCTAGGGAAATGAAGCACAGAAACAAAACAAGAAAATTTTGCAGTTTTAGGAAGTACACTCAAATCTAGCATGAGATATTTCTTATTTTAATTCTATTTATGAGGCATAAGAGTCATGAAAAATTGACTCGGAGAGTAATTCAACAATCAGATGATGTATTGATTCATTCCACAGTCATTTGTTGAATGTCTTCCATTTGTCAGGCCCTGTACAAAGCTATGTGTGTACAGCAAAAAAAGACATCAGAAGATTCTGAACTAGAGAAAGCACTGGAAAACCAACAAGGAGGTTCAGTGTCATCTGATGTGTACTGTGACAGAGGTTTTTGCAGGTGCACATATCCCGTCTTCAAGAGGTGAAAAAGGATTCAGGAACAACCTTACAAAACTCTCATTCTGATGGAATTAACCATAATTGGTCATATGAGTGGCGAAATAGAATGTTGCCTTCTATATGTAGAGCAGACTATGATGGTTGTATAATAGTTATCTTTAAGGTCCAGTATAGGTCTGCGTGATCTGAAAGTTCTTTAATAAAATCAAAATGCAATGAGTTTTTGGGGGAGAGAGAAAAACAGAAAAGGCAATATCCAAATTTGGGATGTGCTTGAAAGAATGAGGTAGGATTTTGACAGGTAGCAATAAGAATATTTCCTGAAAAGGAACAATCTGCATAAATATTCAATGGCACTTAAGAATGGACCATAACAGTAACCAAAACAGCAGGGTACTGGGACAAAAACAGACACACAGATCACTATAAAGCCGCACACCTACAACCAACCAATCTTCATCCAGGTTGACAAAAATAAGCAATCAAGAAAGGACTCCCTATTCAATAAATGCTGCTAGGATAACTGGATAATCAAATGCAGAAAATGTAACCAGACACCTACCTATCGTTGTTAGGGTGGCAGAGATCCAGGTTACTCCGAGTTACTAGCAGTGTATCCGTACAGGTCCACAGCAACTTCAGCTCTTCGCCTCCTCCGAAGAAAGAATTCGACTGAGGAGTATACAGCAGAAAAAGAGGCTGAGGGAAGTTTCCGATCAGTAGTGAAAGTTTATTAAAAAGCTTTAGAACAGTTAAGGAAAGAAAGAAAAGAGGACAGGACGACTTGGAAGACGGCCAAGCTGTGACTTGAGAAACCAAGTGCCCAGCTTGACCCTGACTTGGGGTTTTATGCCTTGGCATACTTCTGGGATCTTGCATTACTTCTTCTCCCTTCTGAGATCTTACTGGGAAGCTGCTGCTCAGTTTCAGGTGTTTTCTATCTATTAGGAGACGGTCTTGCCCCAGCGCCAGCTGTGACCGATTATTACTTTAGAGAAACCGTTAACAACCACATGCCCGTCACCTGATGGTTGCCCAACACTCCTGATGTGTGTGTAGCGGGAGCCCTCTCCCATCCTGCTCATACCTCACTAGCTACCCACTGTAGCTTCATCATATACTAAAATCAGTGCAAGATGAATTAAAGACTTAAATGTAAGACCTAAACTATATTAAACAACAACAAAAAAATGTCCTGTAAAGTACCCTTCCGGATATCAGTCTGGACAAACAATTTATAATTAATTTAATGGGCAGTGAGATTTACTGAATAAAAGTAAATATCAAAAGAATTTCTTTAGAAAATAGAGTTGTAAAACAAGTGTCCAACTCACACATTTTTATTTTTATTTTCCTAGGAAAAATAATGAATCTGCTCGCAAACTAGGTGCTAAATGTGATGCTATAGAAGAATACTAGGACAAATCCCTGACCTCAGGGAGTTTGTAATCTAGTTAGGGAACAAGCTGCAAAAGCAGGATTGATTAAAGAGTGAGGATGTAAAATACAAGGTATTTTTATACAGATACAAATCCTTCTATACAATTAATTGGCAAGGACATTAAGTGTTGCTAAATATTATTTTTAGGAGAAACATTCTAGAAAAAATTTAAAATAGCAGATGGTCCCAATCTTGGTTTATATTTTAAATTATTCTAGAATTTTTTCATAACCAGAATCATAAGATGACTTTACATTAGTTAACTTACATTTCCATTTACTTTCGTAAGTGAAGTGATTTAAAAAGAGAGAAAAACTAATATTGTCACATTTCAACTGTTTGGAATTGTATTAAAGTTATTGAACTTAATATTCATGACAATACAATAGGCATAATATACCCATTTTTCACTTTAAACAATTGAGGTTTGGACTGATTATTTATCATTGATAACACAGACGTAAAGTGTAAGGATTTGAAATCAGGTCAGACTCTGAAGCCCTTTTACAAAGGGAAAGGAGGCCAAAAATGTTTATTTGAATGTAGTTTCTGCTACGTGGGTCTTTGCAGTGGCAGATAAATGGAGATTTGATTTTAGCTGATGTAACGTAACTCCACAAGAAACCTCAGCAACTTGGCTCTAAACTCTTCTCTTTTGTAGCGAATAACATTTACATGTGTACAATGCTAACTACATTTTCCAACCCATAGGAAAAGCAAATTTTATAGTACTATACAACTCGTATTAGAAATAATTTCATTTATTGTGTATTAAGAACATAGTAAAGCCCACATTTGTTCTTTGTATGTTATAATTGTAACTTTTGGAGTTTAGATATCTGCCAAAGGGTTTATTTTCAATTCCCAAATGTAATTTTATTATAGTATTTCAGCATTCGTGAGTTTCATATACTTTGAAGTTGCTTAGTCTGATGCTATCTGTGGAATAGCTTTCCATTGCAAAACATATCAATCTGTCTTCAATTTTATCATCTGGCTACTTATCAGTGCTGTTTTAATAATGTTAATATTTAACTCCTTACATGCATTTCACTCTAAACAGTGTCTTCCAAATCCAAGTTTTTCTCCTATTTACCAATTTCCTTCTATTTAGAAAAAAAATTAAAACTTAGTAAGAAGTCAAAACCCTTTTAGTACAATATATTTTTGCACACAATAACTAAGGTAAGTAAGAATAGGGGACTGAAAATTAATTTTTTTGCATGTTATAATTGTTTTGCTTGTTATACATTTATATAGATGCATGAAATATAGATACCATAATTTAATATGAGGGAAAAAAGAAATCAGATTGTCTTTGCAGCTTGTTTGTTTAATATCCCCAGAGCAACTCAGGTAGCTTACACTCCGACTTTCAGACAATTATTACAATGATATTATACTTCCAGAAGCAAAGGCAAAAACAACAAACATTCATTACAATAGCTCCTCCTTCAAAGTTTCTCTTTTTGGTAAAATCAATTGCACAATAAAACAAGAACAGTTTCTCAGTCAATAACCTGGAAACACCATTCTGAGGCTCTCTGGGTTGTCTTTAGCATGAGAATCCCACTTTCTTCACCTCATGATGGTAGGACTTAGGTGTCAAGGTTGTAGTGAGCATTAGAGGTAATATCTGTAAAGCATCTGGCACAAAACCCAGCTTGTGGCAGTTATTCATGTAATGTCTGTTATTATTCTTTCCCTTAATATCCTATATATTATTATGGAAGAATAGGTTCTGCTTCATCAACTCAGGTTGACAATATAGGGGCATTTCTTTTACTACTTAATTTTAGGGCTCCTTGACTGGCCAATTCAGATCAGAAAGAAGGCCACGGCTTTCCTGATGCCTTTACCCCAGGCAGACATAAAAGCAAGTGCACATACCACCACCACCACCAGGCAGAGGCTCCCAGGTTAGATTACTCACCTAAGTACTCATCCCTGGATTCCTCATCATCCGAAGGATACTAGTTACTGCTCCTAGATTAGCAATAGACACATTTTTTTCCCATGGCTGCTGCCATTGCCAGCACATATCACACTATGTTCCAGAATAACTAAACACCTGCAACAGCTGCCCTGGGTGAAGAGTGAGGGTGAGGCCAGAATGAGCCTGTCACCAGGACTTAAGTCAGCCAAGGGGAGTGCTAAGGCAAAGAAGCTGTTTGGGGGTCTCTAATGATGCATCCTATGCGATAAATAGTGAAAACAGAACACCACTAATTCCACCTCAAACAGTCACAACCCAGTGAAAATCATATAGATGATAAAAGCCAGTCTCTTCATCTGCTTGTATTATTGCATCTTAAAAATAATAATGTTGAGCAAACAATATTACTTGCTCATCAGTATACATGGTGCAAAGATCAGAAACTACAGAGTCAACTCCAATTAGAACCTGGCTCGGTTGTGCCTGGCTACATGACCTTGAACAAACAGCCTGATTTTTTTGAACTTTAAAATTGGAATTATGTGTGTATTTACACATATACACACACATATATGTAAATACACACACTTAAAGATAATAAATGTAATTCCTCTCTCATAAGTCTTCCACAAGTAATAACTCTTATAACATTGTAATTTCTTCTGAGCAGTTTTTTTTTCTCTGAAAAATGGATATAATAATATCTATTGTGAAGCATGTTATAAGGATTGGAAATCGCTTTATAAACCAAATAGGTAATGCTCAACATATGGTAAATATGCATATATTGGAGATAGAGGAGAAAAAAATTAAATAGTAATTTAAAAAACTTAAAGGCCCTATCAAAGTCTCTGTAACTTCACTCCTTCATAATATAAAAGAGTTCTCCTCAGTAGAAATATAATGCAAGACAGACATCTAATTTTAAATTTTTTAGTGGTCATATTAACAAAAATATAAACAGATAAAATTAATTATATAGTGTATTTAACCCAATATAGATTAAAAGTGAGGATAAGGCCTAACCAAAAATATTTATTTTAATATAAGAAATGTAAAATATTATTAGTGAGATCCTTTGTTTTTTCCAAAAAATTATCAAAATCTAGTATATATTTTGCCCATAGAATACACATCAATTTAGATAAGGCATACTTCAAGTTTTTTGTTTGTTTGTTTGTTTTTGTATTTTTTTGAGACAGGTCTCTCTCTGTCGCCCAGGCTGGAATGCAGTAGTGTAATCTTGGCTCACTGAAACCTCTGCCTCCTGGGTTTAAGTGATTCTTGTGTCTCAGCCTCTTGAGTAGCTGGGACTATAGGCACACACTGCCATGCCTAGCTAACTTTTTTAAAAAATATATTTTTAGTAGAGATGGTGTTTTAATATGTTGGGCAGGCTGGTCTCAAACTCCTGACCTCAGGTGATCTGCCCACCTCGGCCTCCCAAAGTTCTAAGATTACAGGTGTGAGCCACTGTGCCCAGCCATACTTCAAGTTCTTAATGTGCTAGTGGCTACCAAATTAAAGAGCACAGATTATGTCACTTGACATTGATCTAAACATTCAACTCCAAGATCAAGAGAAATTTGGAATCCCAAGTTAAATGTCTCAAGTGTCTTAGCATTGTCAGTCTTCTTGTTAGATTGGTTTTTGCCCTGTCTCCAATTCTGTAAAGTTTCTTTTGCTCAGATATTATCTTGTACCTTAGTCTCCCCAGGACTGCAGAGCTTACCAGAATAGAAGGCAACAGAGTTGAGCCATAGTCCCAGTGCTGACCCACTCACCACCTTCCTTGACACTCTACAAATCCTTGCACTACCAGATAATTGTTCAGATGCGCTCCCTATATATCTCTATTCTGTGTCAGAGCCCACCTCAGGGACATTTTCTTAAAGATAAACATCACATCCTGATCTATAAATGGACACTGTCCTATAGCAAGAAAAGATTCAATAACCATGTAGTCAGAGGGCACAAGGGAAGACTGTAAAAACAATACAAAGAAGGACCATAACAGAAGTACAACATGATGTAAGGGGATGGTTTCAAAACGCTGTAAGAGTAGAATTCCATCAGCTCTCTTGTAAACCAAACAGCTGTAGTCTTGCTTGGGACACAGGCAAACCAGAATGCATGGTTAAGATTTAGAAATTACAGCAAGAGAGATCAAATAAGACTGGGAATACTGGCAGGCTAATGGAAAGGTAGAGCCCCCATTCATACATGCCCAGAGAGGTTGAGAATTGCTCAATGCCAGGAGTTGTCACTCACATGGACTAATATAAATGGCATCTGCTAGAATTGTGCAGTACACAACTAGTATACTTGTAACTGGCAGCCCTCTGGGAAGTCTAATGAAAAGAATTAAATTGTCCTACCTAGAAAAGTAAAATTAATTTATTTGGGGAAGGTGGGATATGGAAGAATGAGAAGTGGTGAGGGAATCCACCAAAAGACTTTTGTCAGTGCTAACTTGGAGAATGACAGATTTGGACAGTGGTTTCTGTAAGGCAATGGGATATAGAAAAGGATTATGTAGGAAAGGAAAAACGAAATTCAGGGTATACATTGAGATATAGTAAAAGTAGAGAATTGGAACATAGATGACTAGGCTAAATGTAAATCCCTCCATAATCCTCAAAGACGTTGTGGTAGAGTCTGGGTTTCTCAATATAAGCAAGATGTGGGTTTGAGAATGTTCTAATTAAATATTTAATATTCAGATTTCTGGAGCAAACTAGAGGCTCAGGCAGATGATCTCTTGGACTGATCAACCAACCATACATTGGTTGACCATTAGCTATGGAGACTGAATAAGCATTTGCAGAATAAATGAATTATGGTCTGGGCTAGACAATTGACTCCTAAACTTGACCGCTTATTAGAATTACCTAGAAAACTTCTTAAACATAGATATATTGGCCTGGACTGTGGAAATTCTAAAAATGTAGATAGAGGCCGAGCTCTAAAATTTGTACTTTTAAAAGAATCTCAAGTATGTCTGATTCAATGACTCTACTTGAGAACAGGTGGGCCCAGGTAGAATTCAAGAATCTTTTTTCCCTGAGGCTCCATGTCTCTGACTAAAGTCAGATCACTGTAGGCAGCACTAAGAGTAGTTGGTATAACCCATAATGCTTCAAAGACATCCTGGGAGAATCAACTGCCTCAGTCCATTCTCAGAGATCACAAAAGCATCTTCCCTACTGTTACTGGCATAACAATGTGGAAAAACTCAGAATTTCTGTCTGGCTGCTCCCTAAAGAGTCAAACAAGATCCATGGTCAACCTTATAAGCATTGAGTAAAAAAATAGATACAGCTACCTAAGAAAATATTTGCATTAATAACTGTTATTGATTAATAAAGGAACAGCCCATATTTGAATATGGCTTACACATTACAGAACAAAAGAAGAGTTTCATGCCCTTTTATATTTTACATTTTTTCTGCTTCTCAAGAAGAGGAGGAGCTAGATATAATAGAAAATAAAAAATTCTCAACTATGTCTATAATTTTCTTTGCGAAATGAAAGATGAATAAATACATTTTATTTATGTCTATTTATCCCTCTGAACTTAAACAAATCCTGAAGGGTCTGAGCAAAGAGCCAGCAATGCTAATGTGCTGGACCAACAGGTGATTTTAATTTACTGGCTATAAATTGTTGAGAGGGACCGATGCTAACTCTGTTCTCATTAATTCATCTACAGTCTCCTTTCCTAGAGTTAAAGTTGCAGATTGCACAGATAGGATTCAGAACGAAAGGCTGAATGAAGCAGAATATGGAATGTCAGCTTTTTGTTGACACTGTTGGGATGCTCTCCCATTGGATCCCACACATCGAAAATCCTTCAGTCTACAGAAATCATAAAATAATACTGTGAAAAAATTTATGTGGTTTCCAACATTTTTCCAGCTGACGAAAGATAAAATTTATTAGCTCCTTCTTGAACATTTATAAATAGCTAAACTGAATTCTGAAATCTGCAAAGCTTAAAATATAAACTGCCTCATACTATGAAATAGATGTCAACATGTTCCTATCAAGTTGCCCGTATCTACTACTCTTTGCTAGCAAGAATTTATTTCATAAACAATTATTTATTTCTTATTATATTCAAGACACTGCAATATTTATGAATGGGGACAAGAATGATTATACTATGTTTTCTGTGAGGCTTTAGCACCCCAAAAGAGGTAATATCCTGAAGAAAACACAGAGAAAAATTCAAGATTTGGGAGTATTCTGTGTCCACTTTATCTCCTAGATGTAGTCTAATCTTTCTCCTCCTTTCTCTTGCTAAGGTGTCACATAAAAAGCAGTCTTAGGAGTATGTGCTACCCAAGTTGGGAATAGACAACCCATTCTGAGATACAAGAGAATTGTATGGTTTAAAGAAGCCTGCAGCTTTAGAGTTCATGAAGAGAAACCTGCGTGCTGCTAAATATAAGATCATAGTCAGCTACACTTCACCACTGGTAAAATGCCATGTATTAAAAACCATGCTGAATGCTATCCTAAGTACTCAACTCCAGTATCTATCTCAACTGAATATATCGGCGTCATCCGTTTGCCCAAATTGAAGGAATGCTCTTTAGTGATTATGAACAAGAACCAGTGTGCTAGAGAGGCTGAGTCTACATCTTGGCTTTGTTTCTAGTTACATGACACTGCTTCAGGGTTTACCCTCTCTGAGCTCTAGTCCCTCATCTCTAAAATGGAGATGATCATAACTACTCTAAAAATTGAGACCTAAATGAAATGAGGACTCTAATAAATCTGCACAGACTCTGGTACAAACAACTGGGTAATCAGTCAATATACAGCGGCTAGTCTTCCTATTAGAGGTGTTTTTAGCATGCTTCCCATGTTTATGCCAACCTGTTCTTGCCAAGCACCAGAGTAAGTTCTCAACCTCAACCGACATTTTATTTCTAGCCTTGACACAGGTGTATTGGTCTCCATCCTTGCCCTGGTAATTATGATAATAACTTTTGTGGCAGAGATATTCTGATTCCAACACGCGTTGTGAATCCACATCTTTTGTGCAAACTCTGCTATCCCCAGACTGTCAGGACTAATCAGAGAAGTCTGTGTTGTCATAAGAATTACAATCTAAAAGGAGATATAAGCATTAAAACCAGTAACATAAGAGTTGACAAGTCAATTTGGGGCATATAAAGAAGGCTTCTTGGAGACAATGGCATTAAAACTTTCTTTCCCATGGCTCAGTTAGGAGAACTTTACATCCAGGACACAGGTAGTGACATTAGAAAATGTGCTAAAGCATAAACACATGAAAAATGCCAATAGAGGTGGGTGGTGCCATCTGTTTTGTTCAGAAACAGTCTTTTGAAAGCACAGTCCTTAATCCTTTACCAGAAACCTTTCGGATCAGAAATGTTTTGGAGCTCAGAATTTTTCATATTTCAGAACGAGAATTCAGTTCATGTGCTATATATTAAAACACACCTTGTGGGATCTAGGCAGCACCTAGTAATCAAATACAGTGCTATTTCTATAGCAACATACAAGTTATTCACACTAAGTGACAGACGTAAAAACAAATAGTCTCATATCAGCTGATATCAGGTTTGGCTACTAAATGAGTTACGAAAGAACATTCAGTGTTCAGAACTTTTGAGATTTCTGAACTGTGGATAAATTATTTTGAGGCCTGCAGAGGGAGACGCAGCAAGAAAGATGAGTTGGGAGCATATCATAAGATGTCTGAACACCTGGTTAGGTAGTCAGCTTTTGTTCAGAAGCTGACCAGGCATCCCTACAAATAACTTTACACATTCAACTTTTTGTGATTTAAGCGTCTTTTTTAAATATGTAATTGCTGTTTCTACCATATCTTATTACATAAACTTTTTCTCTTAGCTTTTTCACTAATGGGTTAATCTAATCAAGTCCCTCTTCTTCTTCTGTGGCATGCAACAGAACTATCCTAAACTATACCTTAACTGTACCTCTTTGTATTATTATTTTTTAATTTACCTATAGTAAAATTGATTCCTTGTAGTACATGCGGTTTTATGTGTTTTAGCACATGTAGAGATTGGTAATAACTACCACAATGAGGATACAAAACAGCTCCATCACCCACCAGTCTCCCTAGTGTTGTGACTGTATTTTAATCTAAGCGTCACTAGGAATCATGTGAGGGGTCCACATTGCTGTCCCCTTGTATCCCTCTGTACACAGAATAATGGTGGTTGTGGATTCCAACTAGAATTGACAGGCATTGCCTGCTCGGATGTGTGTGATCACCATTCCTTTAATGTAGTGAGGCCATTTCCTAAAGCTTGCCGTCCACTAGGTCATGAGTTATTCAAAGGTTTACATGTATTAAAATGTTTTGCATCCATCCCCATTGATTTTTTTTGACATATAAATGCAGTTTTGTTTAGGTGGAACTTCCTGTGTCATTCTTCTTGCTCCCTAGGTTTGTTTCTATGTAGCTTCCTCATCACACTTTCCTAACTATGTACGATTTACCCTCCGATACGGCTTCTCCATGGGAATAACTGATTTGGATTCAATCCATGTAATTAAAATAAGTAACACATTCTTTCAAAAGGAGGGATGTTTGATCTACACTTTAAGTTGTCGGGTGAGTAGGGTAAATGTTATCTGTATTAAAGATAAGAAATGGATGCATGATTGCTCTATGGGTCTGCAGGTCCAAGAGAAAAAGTCAAACATGAAAATACTGAGCTACTTGATTCTGTGCCTCAGCTGTTTAAGGTTTCTCATCACTTAGAAATCAAATAAAGGGCCTCATTTGGGCATTCCTAAATTTGTTGTGCTCTAGTCTCACACGTTTCAGTTCCAAGACTGCTCTTTGCTGGTCTCATTCATCTTTGCAGCTCTTTTCCCTCAACACATAGAGTGTACATTTTAGGAAACTAGTTAAATATAAACTTTAGAAACAAAGGTACCCAGCTCAACCTTGTGAAGTTTTGGGAAATACAAACAATTCAAAAGAAAGTACGAAAAAAAAAAGTGAGATTTGGGAAGATTAAACACTTTCCTCCTTTTTATAAATAGGTTCAGGCTTCAGAGTACTCATTTTTCTTTTCTGATATGGTTAAAAATAAATCAAGGAAGAAAACATTCAGTGAATTTTTGAATTTCTGTGGGAGGGTTTGTGAAGGAGCTCTTTCACAGAAGGACAGCTGAAAGGTAGGCAGAGTTTAAATGAACTTATCTCTGGTAAGTTGACAAAGTTTCATTTCCCCAAAGCAGGACAAAATGATACCAGACGCTATGTTCTCTAACAGTAGAGCTCTTGCCATAGATTTTATTATAACAAAAAGAACACATATTTTACAGGTTGTGAGATTATCCAGTTTTACCTCTACAAGGCAACTGGGAGAGGAGTTTACAGGTGGAAGGTATATCATAAATGAATACTGAACTGGAAACCACACAATTAATTCAATAATTGTTCTTTATGAAGTGCGTGCTGAAATGACTGCTAGATTAAATGAGCCCCAGTAGTGCAGTAGAGTTAGCAATGTCATCTCTAACAAGGGGAAGAATGTAAATCTTACATCAGCATACAGACGTTTTTACTGAGTATCTCTAATCCAAAAGTTCCGACAAAATGAGGCCAACTTAGAATTGTGCAGTGGCAGTCTCTGCATAGCAACAGCTCCCTACAAGTACTAAATCCTCATTAATCCCTTTGGAATTCATTGTAATGACACTAATTGTGTCAAACTCAATGTTGTGTGTAACCCCATGGGAATCCAGCACAAAACTCTTCAAATATCTTGCATCCATTCTCCTCAATAACAAAAGCTGAGTTGCAGCCTAAGTACCTGATTATGGTGAATAAATATTTCACTCATTTTTAGAGCACTGATTGAATTCAATTCATTTATACCAATATAGGTGCAGCATGTGAACAAGAAATGATTAGCAATTCATTGTCTTTCAGTAAGAGTTAATAGACTTAAGAAAACAAAATAATTCAACATTAATTCCAAGTCAAGCCCCTGGTTATTCTGTCCTCCCTTCTAAAGCACCAGAATAGCATTTCTGGCAATACAAAATACACAACAAGGGGTCTTTCAGAGAAGACTCTAAGAGTGTAAAACAAGAAAGATGTATTATTCCTTCAGTGATTAAAACTTATCTTGAATCCTAGTTCTGCAAGTGACTGGGAATTGCCTCCTCCAGAGCTGCTCTAAGCCCTTCCCAGTGATTGCCCATAGCTGGAATAATTGCCTTTCTTTTCTTTGGACCGCCCTGAGATTTCTGAGCATGGTAGAGTAGCTCAAGGCAACTTGGGGGTAAAGTCTTTCAGAAGTAGAAAAGATTTACAAAGAGAAATGTGGCGAAAGCAAGCAACTTTCCCATAGGCATGTCCAGGAGCAGTATCTCAGAGAAGCTGTAATCCAGGCATCCCCAGACTTTTTACACAGGGGGCCAGTTCACTGTCCTTCAGACCGCTGGAGGGCCGCCACATACTGTGCTCCTCTCACTGACCACCAATGAAAGAGGTGCCCCTTCCTGAAGTGGCGGGGGGGGGTGGCGGATAAATGGCATCAGGGGGCCGCATGCGGCCTGCGGGCAGTAGTTTGGGGACACCTGCATCTGCTGAAAATCTTTTGAGATGGCTGGATTTTGAAAACTTCAATTACGTTATGGTCTCCAGTCATATTTGCATAGCTATTGCAAATAACAGCAATATCATCCCAACCACCCTCTTTGGAAAAAATCTCAAATGCCCACCATGCTGCATGTAAGGATATTAACTTGATGGCAGTCAACCTTGCTAATGAGAATTCTATAAATTCCTTGATTTGACTTCAATAAATTTTGACTGGGGCGAGAGATCTATGTCACAGTAAGCATCTTGACCAATGCACTGCTTAAATTTACAGATTTCTCCTATCTTAATACAAAAGTAGAGAAGTGTTATCTAAGAGCCCTGACAGGAACGTGGATACTGGAAGTCTGAGTCACAGAAGACAGGTCAAAAGCACTCTATTAGATTGATAAAATGAACTGAAATCTCTGGGTAGACACTTTTGCACTGCACCCACAATATTATTCTTGATTTGCTAGGAAGAAAGCAATTTATTCTGTCACTTTCTGGGGACTTAGAGCTAATTGGCCTTTCATAGTTATGTGATTCTGCAAATGAGCATAAAAGTGAGAGCTGACAAAAATTCAAACAGGAAATCTGAATCTGCCTATTTTCATAAGTATCTTATAATGGTTTGTAGAAAGGGACGAGATTTTGATTAGAATAGCAAATTTCTTCATGCAAAGGGAAGTACTCCAAATTACGTATCACTGTAACAAACAGAAAAATTGCTCTTCATTCAGGATCCTGGATGAAAGAAAACGAATGTTCTTTTCTGAATCCCACCCAAGCCATCTCCTCCAGACCATTCATGCAGCCAGTCAGCACTGTCATTGGTGGGCATTCCTCAGAGGGTATGATCTCTTCTAGCTCACCAGCTCTTTTTTGCTTTTCTACCCCAATCCACTGAAAAAGACATGCATAATACATCACATCTTAGAGAGCAACGAAACAGTGTGTCTACAAATGCAACAGCAGGAGAAAAGAAATACAGAGAAAAGTAACTGAAATCTCCATACAACCTTAATAGAAAGGAAGCTGGAAAAGATTAGGTTCAAGATAAAAAAAAAAAAAAAAAAAAAAAAAAAAAATCCAGTATTCAAAGCCGGCAAGGAATGTTCAGGTATTTTCACAATGTCTGGCACAGATGACAGAATGAAAACCATGCAGGGAAATGGAAGAAAAGCAAATGAAAGAAAACAGGAAGCACTATTTCTCATGCACAAAATATACAGAGAGAATTTGCTGAGGCAAACAGACTGAGGTCATTAACGAAATTGAATTGAGCCAGATTCAAGTTTGCCTTTCAGATTTTTTGGATTGAAGTAAATTTCACCTTCCCTCCCCTGCCCTCCCCTGCCCTCCCTCCCCTGCCCTCCCTTCTTTTCTTTTTCTCTCCCTTCCCCTCCCCTCCTCTCCCCTCTCCTCTCCTCTTCCTTTATTCCCTCCTCCTTCCTCCCTTCTCCTCCCTATATCCTGCCCCTTCTCCTCTTGTTCTCTCTCTCTCTCTCCCTCTTTCTCTCTCGGTGACTGACCACTTGCTCTCTCCCTAGCTATCCATGTGGCAAAATTTACCTGAAAAGCAGTAAGTCAAGCAGACCAATCTGGAGTTTACACTATGTGGTCGTATATTTTGTAGAACTTTACAACACTGGGTAAAAACTTACGTTTCAAAAAAGCAGCTCTCCTGACTGCCAGTTCTTTTGCCATATTGGAGCACTAAAGCTCCTTTTTTCCCCAAGCTTGAGCTTTCAAAGTTATTTTCCACTCTGATGATTACAGACAGCTCGACAGACAAAGAAAAAGGGGATTTAAAAATAGGCAGTCACTACTAATATGTACTTTACTCTTTTTGACCAGGAAAAAGAAGCCAGGGTATCATTTTGCCATTTCTTAATCATCAATGTCAAAAAAAAGAAAGAAAGAAAGAAAGAAAGAAAGAAAGAAAGAAAGAAAGAAAGAAAAAGAAAACCACTTCTGGAAATGCAGACATAAAAATGCATTTATACTGCATAGATCAGCAAGAAAATAAGGTGATAAACCTTGCTCACAAACAGTGCTCTGTGTTCCTACAGGAAAATGGGGGATTAAAACAAGAAAGTGATTATAATCACAAAATTTTGAATATGTAACAAGAATTTAAAATGAGAAATATGTTTAAAATAAGTTTACTGTTACAGAACGCATATTCTGCGAATGAATTCTATAGTCAATAGCTCAGTATTATCCCTTGGAGACCTTTCAGTCTCTGTCAGCTCTTCTGCATTCTAAAAAGTTCACTTCTCCATTGGTTCTCATTGTTACATTTTAAATTGTGGGTATGCTAGTTCTGTCTCTTTCTTTCTTCACTTTACATCAGGCTTGTCATATTTAAAGATCTAAAAATTCCCAAAAACAAAGTTAAAGTGTATTTTATATTATCTTATTTGAGGATATGACAGGGAAATGTTGACCTTGGGTGACTTGAAATGCCATTGGTATTCATTTCAGGGGCAAAAGGAAAAATAAAATAGGTTACCATGGGTTCATATTTAGTGAACTACTTTCACTATCATTTACCTTTTCTCAAAAATATGTCATATACCTTTTATGTGTGTTATTAAAAACATAATGTTCTTAAGTGTAGTTTTCAAATATTAACTCTTTACTGAATGCCTACTTTGTACTAGACTGTATGCTTTGTGCTTTACAAAAATACTATCTATTTATAAGCTCTCTGAAGATTCTTTGCATCTATTGTCTTTTTACATGAAGAGAAACCGAGGCTCACAAAGATTGCATCTTGGCTAAGCTTCCTCACCACAACTGTTCCCCCAGTGAGTGGTGGCTGGCATCAAACCCAAGGCTCTCTAGGTCCTAACTTCACATTCTTTCTCTTTCCCCTATATAGTGTCATCTTTCCCCTGTTAGTTCCCTAGGAACCAATTAATCTTCAAAATAAAGGAGAGTGAATGAATTTATTCCTTATAAGTTAATCCATGGAAGGTTTCAAATGACTATCTTGAGATATCCCACAAACGAGTCAGCAAAGAACCAGGAGGCAATCCAGACTCAATAACTGGTCAACAGGACCAGGGTCTAGAAACAATCATGAAAGATTTATTGATGACCTAAAGCATATCCAACATTGGCTTTAGTGATGTGGGGAGTATGAGGTGAGGTATCTGTCAATAAGGAGGTTAAACTCTAAGAGGTAAAACTAGTCTAACATAGGTATGAAAAGAGGGTGTAGCTTATAGTAATGCCTAACATAGCTGGCCATGTCAGAGAATAAGAGGATTCATACATTTATGAATTAACATATCTGTAAGTATCCAAAAACATTTTTCTGATATTCATTGCTTGACGGCATTCTAAACTCTATTACACACTTCCCTGATTCCATAAACATAGATTATTGCACAGAATGTTCCCTTTCTTCCATGACTCAGGATCATCACTTTGCATTTCAATCACTGTACTGTGGGTGGCAGTGCAGTGCCTCCAGGAGCTGTTGAGTTATGAGAAGCCACCTTCCTGGCCACTCAGTGGCCTCAGACATTAGAACTTTGGACACTTTTCTACCCACACTCTATAGGTTTTGCATTCTTTTTCCTGTTCAGATGCCATCTCCTGCTGCTTTCATGGTGACTTTGCCCATTCTTTTTTTTTTTTTTTTTTTTTTTAGATGAGAGTCCTGCTCTGTTGGTCAGGCTGGAGTGTAATGGCACGATCTCAGCTCACTGCAACCTCCACCTCCCAGGTTCAAGCCATCCTCCTGCCTCAGCCTCCCGAGTAGCCGGGGCTACAGGCGCGTGCCACCACACCTGGATAATTTTTGTATTTCTACGAGGTGGGTTTTCACCACGTTGGTCAGGCTGATCTTGAACTCCTGACCTCAGGTGATCCACCTGCCTCTGCCTCCCAACATGTTGGGATTACAAGCATGAGTCACTGCATCCAGCCTTTGCTCATTCTTATCTGCTGTCCCCTAGATAAGCAAGGCCTTTTATGATTCTATCTATGGCTTGGTTGTTTAGCTTCACCTCTTAGTTTTGTGGGTTTTTTTTTTCTACTATTAATGCCATTTTCTACAATTCTATTTGAGCAATTAACAAATCTATATAGCTCCTAAATTCAATATGCTGTTTCACCCTTATGTGTCTATGCATTGAATGAATTTTCTTTTACTTTTCTACATTTAAAAAAAAATGACAGTAAATATCATTGTCAGTCTTCAAGCCTGGAGAAATAAGAATCTCCAGAGAAGTCTCCCTGTAGGTACCATTTTCTAAATCCAAGATAGAAATCATCAGACTCATTTCTGGACAACCCCAGAAATGTTTGTATAGTTATGACTCAACACACTATATTATATAGAGGGTAATTGTTATGTTTATAAATTTGTTCTCCCTGCTACAATGTAAGCCCTTTAAAGGTATTATCCACTTTTACATCCCCAGCACTTAACTCATGGTGTGGCATATAGTAGGTGTTCAATAAATTGCACACACGGTAAGCCCTGCATTGATTTTTACACAACCATGTACCTCCTGTTTTTCTGGAATCAAGTAACTGAGTGCCGTGAGATTTTCCCCATATTTCTGGATGAAGGACATGTTGTTATTAATAATTAACTATGTACTACAGAAAACAAATACATTATAATAGGCTTTCAGTACAGGGAAAATCTCATCAAGCAGAGTACCCAGAGAGGCTTCAGGGAAGAAGTGACAGTTGAATTTGGCCTCTTCAGTTGACGTGTACAGATACCTGGGGCAGCCCTGGTGGCAAATGTGTTGTTTATGGAGCTTGAATAAAGCAAATAACTGTTTATCTCCATAAAGATATTATACTGCCATGGTGGTCTATTAAAAATAAATAAAGTGTCTATCATAATGATATAGTTTCTCTGACTTTAGCTGAGCCCCTTAGATTTACCAAAAGGTCGGTGCAGGGCCACCAAACTCACCCCAGAAATGAGCCGAAGCAGAGGTATACATGACATCAGCAGTGGGAGAAAAGAATGCTAAGGTCCTGTGCAAAAGCTGGGATGCTTGCCCCTGAGGCTCCTTAGGAAGTAGGGGAGAGCTCCAGCTTCCTCCCAAGCAGCAATCATGCCCCTGGTGGTAAGACAGAGATGCGGAGATTTGACTCCTTTTTGGCTACATTACTCCTAAAAAGGGGTTGACAGATAATGCTAGAAATAGGAATCTGACATTGGCCTTGACATCTTGCCAACTGCTCAACCGCTAGCCAATGTATATCTTTTAGTAAACTGCATTTTTTTAGACGTTGAAAACTTCCATTTACTTTTTTAAGTAGATTTTCCTATGAACTCAGACTTTGCAATATTACAAAATAAACCAGCGGCCATTTTCGATTGGTTTAAGAAATATAGGAGAAAGAAATATAAAGGTTTCGTTTTTCTTTATCTAACCTTGACTCCAGCCTTC
Organism: Saimiri boliviensis; assembly: GCF_048565385.1. NCBI lineage: Eukaryota > Metazoa > Chordata > Mammalia > Primates > Cebidae > Saimiri > Saimiri boliviensis. Next base: position 77,601,459 of record NC_133452.1, read on the forward strand.
TTCCTCCGTGCAATTTTCTGTTATAATATGCAGCATCTGAAGAAGTCTTTTATGGCACAGAAGCCTCAAAAAAATTATGTGAACTGAAAAGCAGTTCATCAAAAAAGACAGTCAAAAAGTCCATTGCAGTAGGTTATAAATGAATTCCCATCAGTAAAGGTATAAACATAGAAACCACTTATGTAAAGCACATACCAAAAGCAGGAGATCTTGGAAATGCATGTTACAATACTCAAAGCAATTTGTTTCGCGTATGTACAGAATGTATGCCAATGTGTCATACACAATGAAACCACAAACCACACTTCTAAGTAATCCATTTCATAAAGCCGTGCTTTTTAGGATCTTAATGCCTCCTTCTTTTAATCTTTTTATAAGATGATTTCTCCAGTATTAAATGTCAGGGTCTGATCTAACATTTTGTTTACTTTATCCCATTTTAGTGATACATTAGCTCTGTGTAACTGACTTGCAGTGGTTTTCATGTAGAACAAACTGAAAAATGCTCTTCTTTTAAGCCTGCTTTCTTCAAATTCCTTTTCTACATTTCCTTTTGAGGCAACGACTCTCCATGCCTTCTTGATCAAGACAGACAAACTAATGGCTGAGTGAGCTTTAATTTCTAAGCTTCTGGCATTCAAACTTGATTTGCATTGTCATATGGAATTATTTGCTATTCAGTATAAAATACTATTTCTTCCTCTCCATTTTTCCTTCCCTTTTCTAGACAACCAACCGCTGGGAAATTATTGTCAAAGTCTTGAAATGATTTCCCAATGATTGCTTGTTAGTACAATACAATTTCTCGCTCAGCCCTAGTCTCTCTTCGGTTCTCTTCTGGGGATCAGCGAATCCCGTGCGTCTGTAGCACACACTGTGCACAGGCAGTGTAGAGACACCCTCCACACACACACAGCTCCTGACTCTTCTCTGTAGTGGCACTTAGGGGTATCTCAGTGCGTTAACAGGAGATGAGGAGACAGATGTAAAAAGGCAAAAGTAAAAGAGGAAGTCTGTGAATTTAAAAAGAAAAAGAAAAATGATTCTTTACAGATTTTAAGGACTTATACATTGGTAAGTATTAACCACAAGCATTAAGTTCAACCTCCTTTGAGTGCCTCCTCTATGCAAAACCGTATGTCTGACATTGGAGGCTGGAGGGGGCAAATGGCACCTTTGCCTCCAAGATGCCCACAGTACAGTCAGAGGGATGGACAAGTGAGCAACCAATTCAAGGCAGACAGTTAAGGAATGTACATATGAAGCAGGATAAAATAAGTCCTATGAAGATACGGGCTATGCAGTGATTCATTCTGACTCAAAGGACAAAGAGAGAGAGGAATGTCAGAACTGGTCTCATTTCAATGTCGGAGCTGCTCTCATTTCAATAGGCACAAGAGTTGAGAAAAGAAAAGAGAAAGGTGGACAGATCATAGAGGGAGAGAAGGAAATGAGCTGTAGGTGAAAAGAGAAAAGCAAATGGGGAAAAAAAAAGGAATAGAATGGCAAGAAACAGGGCCAGATTTAATTTCGAGAGAATTAACCTGGGAAATACTTACAACTCAGGAGGCTGTGAATCTAAGGACTTTCTTTTAAGTGCCAAAGGCATAAACTAATCTATTTAATTAGAAAAATATGCTTGTATTGCACTCTGAGTAATTTCCCAGAGGAAAACTTGTTTCTTTTACAGTTAAAGTTTTTGTTTAAAGCCTCTCTCCCTCCACTCCCCTTGCTCTGCTACAGAACCCACACCTTTTCAGCAGGTGCTAACTCCTATGAAATTATTGTCAACCGGGATGTGAACACAACCCTTCCAAGAGCTCACATTTGTTTTTTGGATACTGAAATAGAAACACATTAACCTAGATATCCCCGAGCCTTCCAGCAGGTACTTTATAATAATAAAGAAAAAAATCCAAAAGGTATTTCTTCATTGAGTTGCCGAAATCTTCACAATAGCAAATAACTCAAAGTGTAATATAACATATCTTAAGAGCTCACTAAGCAGTAAAACTATTTAAAATAAAGCAGAACTTCTCTAGTTAATTCAACATCTTCTTTCAATATGTTTGTGGTCTAAGAATGTTCTCTCTTACAGCAGTAAGACAAGGTACTTAGTCTTTCTTGTACCTATATTAAAAGGAAAATAGATTCTGGTGGCCTGCAAATTGAAACAAGATAAGCTCCTTTTTGCATGCCACACAGTAAGGGCTGCAAATAGAAATTTAAATACTTTATCACAATTTTGCCCCTGAGTAAGGAAATTCAAATATATTAATTGAACCAACACAACAATTAATTCAAATAAGATTAAAGTGCTCTAAATATGCTTCCTGCATGTTCAATGAAAAGATTAAAAGGATACATGCTCAATTCTAACCTATTTCTGCCTAGTTTTGTATACTACCAGTTCTGCTTACAATTACCTATATAGAACAGTCTCTGATAATAAATATGAAATTGGGGAATATAAATTCAAAATAAAGACATTTATATAAGAATGAAACAAGGCAAGTGAAAGATGTAAAGGATGAGATGGAAAAGGAATTAAGAATACTGCTGAAACCTTGCAAATAGTAACCCTTTGTAGTTGAGAAACATTTTAAAATCTTTGTAGTGGTACTATGTAAAATTAATAAAATTTTTCAAAGCCAGCTTAACTTGCCTCCTTTCTTTTAATCTACAAACAGAAATGGAGAATTTAGAACAGAGTGTAATATGATCTAAAAATCTGCTTTTAGATTCAAGAAACTTTATTTCCTAAAGACACTGCATACACAGTCAAGTCTATAACATTATTAAATATTGTGACCAACAATTCATTTCAGGTAGGTTACCTCACACACAAGCGACCTGAATTTGAATCTGTGTTCTGGTGGCTAAAGGCAATGTATCTCATTATAAATAAAGGATGGAGTTTAAATCTCAAGGAAAGCTTTCTTAATATCTGTTTTTGCACTGAATACTAAATACACTTCAACATACTTTTATGAACACCTATGATTTATGGTTTCAGAAAAATGTGTATATAATTGTTCTGTTTTATGGTAGAAGAATGTATGCCATAATTCTTTACACATTTTGTACGTATATGTGTAAGTAACTTAAAAATTAAATGAATGTATTTCTAAAGGTTAAAAAGGTGTGATGAAAGCTTTATTTTTATTTGCCTTTACCATTATTTACTGCTTCATGCAAACCATAAAACCATACTTATAACTAACAACTAGATCTGTTAAGATGATCTTACCCTAGAAATTATACAAGCACCACTTGCAAATTATTTTTATATCAAATCAACTCTGGTTTGAAACGGTTTCCCCAATTACTAAAAGGCATGCTCACATGAAAGGATCACTAGCCCACAAACATGCTGCCCTGTGTTTTTTCCTGGAAAACTCAGAATAGGATCTGTCAGGTATATCTGCTAGCGTAACAAATATGTCACCCAGATTTGCATTGGGAATTAAAACATTCTGTAGCCTGACAAAAGGCTGTGTGTTTTTAGCAACCGTGACGAGAAGAAGGCACTGCAATACCTAGACATTGCAAGTTAAAAGTCTTATTAGACAGCTTGAAAAAGCACTATAATCCCGTGATGGAACCTCCCTGAGTAGCAAGCCATGCTACAAAGACCCTCAGCTGCATCCCCAACCCAATGGTCCAAGCAAGTCTAATTCTATATCCTACAAACCTGACATTGTCTTTTATTCTTATAGTTATACTTCAGTTATATCAGAAACAGGAATGTGAGGAAAGACACATGTAAAAGGTGAGAAATGTTTTTGTTATTAAAGCTCAACTCACATATTCTCTAGCATCAAATGTGAAACAATAATATTTATAAAATAATACTGTGGTCACAATGCAAGCAAAAATTAATATGAAAAAGATTATAGGACAATACTATAAAACTTACCCCATTATTTTCATAAAAAATTGCGTTGCTAATTTAAGTGAAGAAGTAGGGCTGAGAATTTTCCCATTTATATAATACATCCTTCATAATCTGCCTTAAAAATTTTACAATTAGTGCATTTCTTAGTTTTAAATTAATACCCAGTAAATATTTCTAACAAAATTACACATCAAAATGGATCTGTACATATTTTAATCATGGATATGTGATAACTCAAAGGAAATCTCCTCTGCATATAATAGAAGAATTACTGCAATTAACTCAGTTTTGTTTGAAGTGCCACAGGTTTTGGTTGTTTTTCAGGTCATTAATGAAAAATAGGAATCAATTTATTAGCAGTTTCATAAAAGCAGTCTTTTTAGAAATATTACCTATCTCTTAACTCTGTGTGTAATTCGGCCTTGTCATTAACTCTACAAGTCATTATAAGACTTTCCTGTAAGAAAAATGTGACCAAATAAAGTGCTCACCACAAATGGATAAAATTTAACTTATATTAATAAAAAGCAGATTGTCCAGCAAATGTTCTAATAACTTTACATTTTAAAGCACAATTTCCATTACAGTTATTCATTAAAAGGGTTCCTTTTATAGAGAAAGTGTAACTGACATGCTAGATTATCCTCTGATACATGAAATACAGTTTCCACCTAAATATCTCTACTCTAAACATTATGAGGGGCAATGAACCACCACTGAGAAATATTATTACTAACATTCTACATTTTTATAAAACAAAAAATGACACATATTATAAAATGGCACAGGCTACAACTCTTAAACCAGCATTTAACACCTTTTTTAGCCACTTTATTATATAACACTATCATTTTCATTTATTCCTTATTAGTGCTTATTGATATATTATATATCAGTGCATTGTTAATATTCAGAAGCTGAGCATATTTCCATTCTGTACTAATGAGCAAAAACTGAATATATTCTCTGTGCCAGAAACTGACTTTTGTGATTTTAATCTTCCCCTACAACCCTTGGGGTAGAAATTTATTATCCCATTTTCAGATGAGTAAATGAGGCTACAGAAGTTATATAACATATCCAAAGTCACACAGCTAATAGTGATAAGTTCAGCATTCAAACACAGACCTGAATGGCATCAAATGTGATTGCTAATGCCTGTTAGAAGTGTTATAACTAATTCTACTCATTATTTATTTTCCAAAATATAAGTAAATTGAAAGATGGCTTTACAAATGAACTTTCTTTAGTCTACTATAGAAGTATTTTCTTCTGTAGCATCCTTAATGTACAAGTGCTAAAAATGTTCTCATCGTCACCAGAGTCCTGAGAGTACTTAGTAAAGCATATAAGACTCAGTACATGTGGTCCTCCACATCTGTGGGTTCTTTATCCAAAAATTCAACCAGTCATGGATCAAAAATATTCTGAAAAAAATTCAAATACAACAAAAATATACGAATATTTCCACCTAATGCAGTATAACAACTGTTTGCATAGCATTTATACTCTACTATCTAATTTTTTTTTTTAGATACTATAGATAATCTAGAGATGATTTAACCTATACTAGAGGATGTGCACAGGTTACATGCAAATATCACACTGTCTTCAAGGTTGCAGATTTTGGCATCCTAGGGGGTACTGGAATCATTGCCTAGGGATACCAGGGGAAAACTGTACTGCCCCCTCTGAAGGGTGGAGGGAGAGGACAAAACACTCCTGGGTTTCGTCTTGCCAGAGAAAGCTGTGTTTTATAATTAGCCTACCCAGAGCGGGTACCTTTTTGCAGTCTACTCTAAGTCATCATTTTTGTAAGCCATGGCCCCAAATGCCGTCAATATATTTTGATTATTTTCTATAAAAGGATTTAGGAATTTATAATTTTTTTTTAAATTTGCCGTTTTCTTTTATCTGAAGCAGAACAAGTAAGATATAGGAGATGGGGAAGTCAGTTGCTACTAGACCAGTGTCTGGAGAGGTGTGATTCAGTTCAGTCAATTTAATTAAACACTCACTTATTGATGGGAGTTACCAAGCTGACGGGTCTTAGAAAGAGGAAGAGTTGGCCAGGAGCAGTGGCTCATGCCTGTGATCCCAGCACTTTGGAAAAAGGCCAAGGTGGGTGGATCAGAAGGTCAAGAGATCGAGAACATCCTGGCCAACATGGTAAAACCCTGTCTCTACTAAAAATACAAAAATTAGCTGAGCATGGTGGCACATGCCTGTAATCCCAGCTACTTGGGAGGCTGAGGCAGGAGAATCACTTGACCCTGGGAGGCAGAGGTTGCAGTGAGCTGAGCTGAGATTGCGCCACTGCACTCCAGCCTGGTGACAGAGTAACATTCTGTCTCAAAAAAAAAAAAAGAAAAAAGAAAAGAAAGAAAGAAAGAAAAAAAAAAAAGAAAGTTCTCAAGATCTTCAGAGAAAAAGATGACTGGAAGGATGAATAGTGACTCATCATTCTAGAGAAGAGAATAAACTGAGAGGTGTTGAAAGCTGCTATACCTAGTCTTGGGATATTGTTTTTCTCTCAGGAAGATGTTCTGTATAAGGGAGATGGGGAAGAAGTTCATGCCAACAGAAAAGCTAAAAGTTACATTTTAGTGGCACACTTCTCTTGCCTTTCATTTTTAAATGATTTTTTAATATTACTAAAAATCCAGTGTTGAAAATATATATTCAGTATTCATTAATTCAAACAGAAAGTTATTTGCAAAAATAGATTGACCTTTTTAAATTTTTACCTAAATCCTCTCACTTATAAATAGTAGATAGTCATACCAATTTAATATACTCTCATTCTGAATTTCATTTCCTCATTTCTCTGTGATCTAGGTCCAGTGACTTACCTTCTGGAATTTCTGATTTTTTCTTAAGATCTCTTATAAAGAAATTGTATCTATAATAGGATTTCTGTAACAATTAAGTGGGGTAGTGTACGTAAAACCCTTAGCACAGGGTCTGGAATTTGACAAGGTCTTAATAAGTTGTGACATCACTGTTTGCGTTTGTTGGCTGGTTTGTTTGCTCTCTCATCAAGCATAATAAATCCAAAATGCCTGCAAGAAATCTGACTATACGATGTTTTAAATCAATGACTTAGCTTCCTTTTCAGTTTTCTTTCCTCAAGTGAACTTTCTTGTTATTTACATGAGTCTTGTTTTTTCATAAAAAATGTGACTAAAAGCCACCATCTAAAAGCCATAAAGCTGATGAATAAAACCAAAAAAGTACATTTTTCTAATGTTAGTATACAATCACCCTTGCTTCACATTGATATCTTTAGTTTCAAACTTTGTTCAAGAATCATCAAGGACTATCATGTCAGGCCAAAATTATGTACTAAAATTATTATACATTCCAGTTTTGAAAAAGCCCTACTGTGAAAGAAAAATCGCTGGGATTTTTATGAAACAATCACAAGAAGTTTCTTTCTGCCTTCTTCCTTTCCCAGTGAAAATGAGAAAACAGTATCATTATATAAAGAAAAGAGACAGAATTCATAGATTGATGGGCTCTGAAGAACAAAAGATAGCTAACAGTTAACGATAACTCAAATAGTGGGCTTTGATGTTCTTTTTCAGCTGTCCTATTAAATACTTCTTCTTTTTTTCACATTCCAATTGTACCAAATATGAAAAGCCTATATACAAAAGAAACAATAAAATGCTTGTTAATCTAATAACAGAATGCCAAGAACAGAAAGTCTATCCCACCACAAAGTGTAATTGAGATTGCCTATGCCACAGACGGTTTGTGATCAGAAACCTTGAAGAAAAAAAAAAAAAGCCATCAATAGAAATGACGCTTCCACTGTGAGCTCATGGTCACAGCAAGGCTAAAAGACCAGGGACATAAAGCCCCATTAATTGTACTTCCCAGGGGTCAGCAAACATCCCAGTTTGCCTGCGAGAGTCCCGATTTATGTCTTTTATTGGTGTAATTATTATTAGAGTACCTTTAACTCCAAAAGCGTCCCAGTTTGTACAATAAATTATATAGTTGCCCTAGGTTTACCCCTACTCCCTCCCTTTCCCTTCCTTCTCTCTCTTCACAAAACTAAGGGCAAGCTATTTTAACTCTTCAGGGCAGGTGAGAAAGAAGAAAAAAGTTAGGCTTTTTAAACTCAGCTTTTCATTGGACCACTGTTCATTTTCTTAAAGCAGAGCAGATTTCTAATCTGAATTGCTTTTGACATGGTCCCATTTACCTGTGAAACATTTGGGGTAGAATTTCCTTCTACCTTCCCCACCACTCTCTCTCCCTTACGAATTGCTGCCTAACCCTATGGCATAATGTTCAGTCAGCTTATTGAATTCTGCCTGAAATTTTCAAGAATTATAATTCAAATGAGGACTCCTCAATATAATTGCTGTTTCTTTAAAATAAAAAAATCAGATGTTCAACTTAGGTTATACAGCCAAGAATAGCAGTTCATCTCAGCTGCAAGAAAGGCTGAGCACCTTACAGCAAGAGCCTCTTAATCAAAAAGCAATCTTTTGGGATGAGTTAGTGGTACTTTGCCTCTGGCACTAACCAGATCCCCCACTTTCATTGTATATTTCCACAAGAGTCTAATGATGAAATACATTAGATCTTCTCACAGGTGAAGTAGAAACACACTCAAAGCATTGCCTTTCTAGGGTCACATGGTGCTTCTAAAAACAAGCGGAGGAGATCAGCAGCAATAACAGCATCCAAACCAACAATGTATTCTGCAAGTAAAAGCCTTGAGGAGGAAGGGGAGAAATTCACCTTTCACAGGAATATTCATAGGAAATTCACTATGTGCAATATTACAAAGAAAAGAAACACAAAACGATTTGGTTTTCTGACAGACAGGACAGGGAGAGTAAATCTTTGTTTCACAACAAAAAGCTTACCATTTAGTCATGAGGATATCCTTGACCCTTATCCAGAAAAGCTTCACAGCTGCAAGGAAAAAAATATATAATTCATTTGAGGAAAAATGTCCTAGTATTGGGGAATAAAGATTTACACCTATCCCGTGGGCTTTGTCTGCTCTAGATCTACAAAGGCACAGCATTATATAGTGGGTAAAAATATAAGAAGATATAAGTCTTCATTATTTGTACACAGAGAACCTAGATTGCATTTAATTGAATTATTTTATTTGTATTTCATTTATTTTCACATAGGCATACAAACTTACATACAATACATACAATGCCCATATCTATACTTATACAAATAAGATGTTTGCTCTCCTTAACATATACATAAATGTGAGTACCTTCACACATATCACTGTTTTATAAAACAAGTGGCAGACACAGCATCTTTCTTTCCCAGTTCATGGTCTCATGACCTCCCAACAGAGCAGGGATTCAAAAACAGATCAAGTTAGTATCTTAGATTTGTCGTGCCTTCAAAACACCTTTTTGACTTCTGTTGTGCTCTGCAAGTAGCCTCAAGTCAAACAGGTAAAAGCAAATTATGAAATCAATATAAAAGGCTATATAAATATTCCTTATTTGTTTTTTGTGGTGGTTTTGTTTGGTTGCTTTGTATTGTTTTTAACCTTCACTGATTTGGGTAAGGTAATTAAGTAGTTGGACATAAAAGATCTCCAGCTGGGTGATAGGCTTTATGGGAAAGGGAAATTAGACAAAAGGTATTGAGTAATAACCACAAATGACCTTATAGCCCATTCCATTTGAATGTCAATAGAACTCACAAAGCAAGATTTCCAGAAGATAATCGGCAATGACTCCCCCAAGTATAATCAGGAAATGAATATAATTAGCCATTTGCAAGCCAAGAGGTCTGCCACTATGATTTCGTATTCAATTATATATATATATATATATACACACACACATACACACACATATACATATATATATTTGTATATACATGTATATATATATATGGGTATATATATATATATATATATAGGCAGAGTGACCTAAAAGCTCAAAATAATGAATGGCAGCAGTTTCCAAATACAGCAGGATTTATTATCTTTTCAAAATTTATCAGTATTGAATTAACTTCGCAGATTCTTAATGACTTTGCCAAAGTATATGCATCACACAACATTATATGTATTATTGTAAGCTGTTTCTAAGCTTTGAGGCATGAGGGATGGTGAAAAAAATAATAAATATAACCATACATTGTTTGAATAATGGTTGTATAAATAAAAGTTACATGAAAATAACTTGAAGTACAAAAATATATAGTCTATTATGCTTTACACTTCACAAGATGATGAAAATTGTGTATTTGTTCCTACGTAAAATATTCACTTAGGAGAACACATTGAAAGAGAAGCTGATAAGAAACAATAATTGTTTTTTGTTTTCTTTAATGTTTCAATATTCTTCAGTTTTTCTTTTTTTTATTGCATTTTAGGTTTTGGGGTACATGTGAAGAACATGCAAGATTGTTGCATAGGTACACACATGGCAGTGTGGTTTGCTGCCTTCCGTCCCCTCACCTGTATCTGTCATTTCTCCCCAAGCTATCTCTTCCCACCTCCCCACCCCCCATCTCTCCCTCATTTCCCCCCAACGGCCCCCAGTGTGTAGTGCTCCCCTCCCTGTGTCCATGTGTTCTCATTGTTCAACACCCGCCTGTGAGCGAGAACATGTGTTGTTTGATTTTCTGCTCTTGCGTCAGTTTGCTGAGAATGATGGTTTTCAGGTTCATCCATGTCCCTACAAAGGACACGAACTCATCGTTTTTGATGGCTGCGTAATATTCCATGGTGTATATGTACCACATTTTCCCTATCCAGTCTATCATCGATGGGCATTTGGATTGGTGCTAGGTCTTTGCTATTGTAAACAGTGCTGCAATGAACATTCGTGTGCATGTGTCCTTATAGTAGAATGATTTATAATCCTTTGGATATATACCCAGTAATGGGATTGCTGAGTCAAATGGGATTTCTATTTTTAGGTCATTGAGGAATTGCCACACTGTCTTCCACAATGGTTGAACTAATTTACACTCCCACCAACAGTGTAAAAGTGTTCCTATTTCTCCACATCCTCTCCAGCATCTGTTGTCTCCAGATTTTTTAATGATCGCCATTCTAACTGGTGTGAGATGGTATCTCAATGTGGTTTTGATTTGCATTTCTCTAATGACCAGTGATGATGAGCATTTTTTCATATGTTTGTTGGCCTCCTGTATGTCTTCTTTTTTAAAGCGTCTGTTCATATCCTTTGCCCACTTTTGAATGGGCTTGTTTGTTTTTTTCTTGTAAATCTGTTTTAGTTCTTTGTAAATTCTGGATATCAGCCCCTTGTCAGATGGGTAGACTGCAAAAATTTTTTCCCATTCTGTTGGTTGCCAATTCACTCTACTGTTTCTTTTGCCATGCAGAAGCTGTGGAGTTTGATTAGGTCCCATTTGTCTATTTTGGCTTTTGTTGCCATTGCTTTTGGCGTTTTGGTCATGAAGTCCTTGCCTATGCCTATGTCCTGAATGGTTTTGCCTAGATTTTCTTCTAGGGTTTTTACGATGTTAGGTCTGATGTTTAAGTCTTTAATCCATCTGGAGTTAATTTTAGTGTAAGGTGTCAGGAAGGGGTCCTGTTTCTGCTTTCTGCACATGGCTAGCCCATTTTCCCAACATCATTTATTAAATAGGGAATCCTTTCCCCATTGCTTGTTTTTGTCAGGTTTGTCAAAGATCGGATGGTTGTAGATATGTTGTATTTCCTCTGAGGCCTCTGTTCTGTTCCAGTGGTCTATATCTCTGTTTTGGTACCAGTACCATGCTGTTTTGATTACTGTAGCCTTGTAGTATAGTTTGAAGTCTGGTAGTGTGATGCCTCCTGCTTTGTTCTTTTTGCTTAGAATTGACTTGGCTATGGGGGCTCTCTTTTGTTTCCATGTGAAGTTTAAGGTGTTTTTTGCCAGTTCTGTGAAGAAGGTCATTGGTAGCTTGATAGGAATAGCGTTGAATCTGTAAATTACTTTGGGCAGTATGGCCATTTTCACGATGTTGATCCTTCCTAACCATGAACATGGAATGTTTCTCCATCTGTTTGTGTCCTCTCTTATTTCATTGAGCAGTGAATTGTAGTTCTCCTTGAAGAGGTCCTTTACGTTCTTTGCTAGTTGTATTCCTAGGTATTTTATTCTTTTTGTTGTAATTGCAAATAGCAGTTCATTCTTGATTTGGCTCACTTTAAGTCTGTTACTGGTGTATAGGAATGCTTGTGATTTTTGCATGTTGATCTTGTATCCTGAGACTTTGCTGAAGTTGTTTATCAGTTTCAGGAGATTTGGGGCTGAGACAATGGGGTCTTCTAGATATACAATCATGTCATCTGCAAATAGAGACAATTTGATTTCCTCCTTTCCTATTTGAATACCCTTTATTTCTTTTTCTTGCCTGATTGCTCTGGCTAGAACTTCCAGTACTATATTGGATAGGAGTTGTGAGAGAGGGCATCCTTGTCTAGTGCCAGATTTCAGAGGGAATGCTTCCAGTTTTTGCCCATTCAGTATGATATTGGGTGTTGGTTTGTCGTAAATAGCTTTTATTATTTTGAGATACGTTCCATCAATACCTAGTTTATTGAGAGTTTTTAGCATAAAGGGCTGTTGAATTTTGTCAAAGGCCTTCTCTGCATCAATTGAGATAATCATGTGATTTTTGTCTTTGGTTCTGTTTATGTGGTGAATTACATTTATGGACTTGCATATGTTGAACCAGCCTTGCATCCCTGGGATGAATCCTACTTGATCATGGTGGATAAGCTTTTTGATATGCTGTTGCAATCGGCTTGCCAATATTTTATTGAAGATTTTTGCATCTATGTTCATCATGGATATTGGCCTGAAGTTTTCTTTTCTTGTTGAGTCTCTGCCGGATTTTGGTATCAGGATGATGTTGGTCTCATAAAATGATTTGGGAAGGATTCCCTCTTTTTGGATTGTCTGGAATAGTTTCAGAAGGAATGGTACCAGCTCCTCTTTGTATGTCTGGTAGAATTCGGCTGTGAACCCATCTGGACCTGGGCTTTTTTTGGGTGGTAGGCTCTTAATTGCTGCCTCAACTTCAGACCTTGTTATTGGTCTATTCAGGGTTTTGGCTTCTTCGGGTTTAGGCTTGGGAGGATGCAGGTGTCCAGGAATTTATCCATTTCTTCCAGGTTTACTAGTTTATGTGCATAGAGTTCTTTGCAATAATCTCTGATGATGGTTTGGATTTCTGTGGAATCTGTGGTGATATCCCCTTTATCATTTTTTATTGCATCAATTTGGTTATTCTCTCTTTTCTTTTTTATTAATGTGGCTAGTGGTCTATTTTGTTGATCTTTTCAAAAAACCCGCTCCTGGATTTATTGATTTTTTGAAGAGTTTTTTGTGTCTCTATTTCCTTCAGTTCTGCTCTGATCTTAGTTATTTCCTGTCTTCTGCTAGGTTTTGAGTTTTTTGTTTTTTTGTTTTTTTTATCTTGCTCCTCTAGCTCTTTTAATTTTGATGATAGGGTGTCAATTTTAGATCTCTCCTTTCTTCTCATGTGGGCACTCATTGCTATATATTTTCCTCTAGAGACTGCTTTAGATGTGTCCCAGAGATTCTGGTATGTTGTGTCTTCGTTTTCATTGGTTTCAAAGAACATCTTTATTTCTGCCTTCATTTCATTGTTTATCCAGTCAACATTCAAGAGCAAGTTGTTCAGTTTCCATGAAGCTGTGTGGTTCTGAGTTAGCTTCTGCATTCTGAGTTCTAACTCAATTGCTCTGTGGTCTGAGAGACTGTTTGTTATGATTTCTGTTCTTTTGCATTTGCTGAGGAGTGATTTATTGCCAATTATGTGGTCAATTTTAGAGTAGGTGTGATGTGGTGCTGAGAAGAACGTATATTCTGTGGATTTGGGGTGGAGAGTTCTGTAAATGTCTATTAGGTTTGCTTGTCGCAGGTCTGAGTTCAGGTCCTGGATATCTTTGTTGATTTTCTGTCTGGTTGATCTGCCTAATATTGACAATGGGGTGTTAAAGTCTCCCACTATTATTGTGTGGGAGTCTAAGTCTCTTTGTAAGTCATTAAGAACTTGCCTTATGTATCTGGGTGCTCCTGTATTGGGTGCGTATATATTTAGGATCGTTAGCTTTTCTTGTTGCAGTGATCTTTTACCATTATGTAATGTCCTTCTTTGTCTCTTTTGATCTTTGTTGCTATAAAGTCTACTTTATCAGAGATGAGAATCGCAACTCCTGCTTTTTTTTTTTTGCTCTCCATTTGTTTGGTAGATCTTCCTCCATCCCTTTATTTTGAGCCTTTGTGTATCTTTGCATGTAAGATGGGTTTCCTGGATACAGCACACTGATGGGTTTTGGCTTTTTATCCAATTTGCCAGTCTGTGTCTTTTGATTGGGGCATTTAGTCCATTGACATTTAGGGATAGTATTGTTAATTGTGAATTTGATACTGTCATTTTGATGCTACCTGGCTGTTTTGTTTGTTAGTTGATGCAGATTCTTGATTGTGTTGATGCTCTTTTGCCATTTGGTATGTTTTTGGAGTGGCTGGTACTGGTTGTTTCTTTATATGTATAGAGCCTCTTTTAGGAGTTCTTGTAGAGTAGGTTTGGTGGTGATGAAATCTCTGAGTACTTGCTTGTTTGCAAAGGATTTTATTTTTCCTTCACTTATGAAGCTTAGTTTGGCTGGATAGGAGATTCTGGGTTGAAAGTTCTTTTCTTTAAGGATGTTGAATATTGGCCCCCAATCTCTTCTGGCTTGTAGGGTTTCTGCTGAGAGATATACTGTGAGTCTAATGGGCTTCCCTTTGTGGGTAACCCAACCTTTCTCTCTGGCTGCCCTTAGCATTTTCTCTTTTATTTCAACCCTGGTGAATCTGAGGGTTATGTGCCTTGGGGTTGCTCTTCTTGAGGAATATCTTTGTGGTGTTCTCTGTATTTCCTGGATTTGAATATTGGCCTGCCTTGCTAGGTTGAAGACAATAATTGTTTTATACAAAATTAATTTAGTTACAATGGCTTTTGCCCATATACCCAAGCTAATGAGCTTAATCAAACAAGGCACTTCTAAAAATGGACTAATGTGTTTGAAATTACAAAACTCTGCCTTCCAAATTTAGATATGGATTTTTAAAGGACTTTAAAAAATTCCAAGTTACAATTGATAAGAAAAGATCTATCAAAAATCATGCCATATTTCCTAAGGGAAACTGTGTCTATATATTATCAGTATGTCTAAATTACAGGGAAAGAGTGCAGTCACTGACAGATTTTTTTAAATGCAATCACTTTGCCCACATGATATTTACCATATTACAATTCCTGGGCATGCTGAGCATTAGGAAACCCTGGGTAAGCCACCTTGATGGTTATTAAGATACAATGCTAAAGAAAAATATTTCACAATAGGGGGTACTAATAAAATAGCCAACAGCATAAGAAATACATCAAAATGAGAACTAATAAAAAAGGCAGCAACTGTGTTGAGGCTGCATACTTCTTATTCTGTAGCTAAAACATTGCTGAGATAGAATAATCTGTTCCTTAAAGTCCAAGGTTTAAGCCAAATAACAGACATAATTTCAAATTTTATTCAATTTAACAAATAAGTGTTGTACATCTAAAATGTGCCCAGTTATATTCAGAGGAACCCAAAAGAGATAATTTTAACATGAAAGGCATCATTTGAGCCAAAGGGTTCTAGATATTTGCAAATAGAAATCATCAGGAAAAAGTATGCAAATATTTTACATAAAGGCAATCACTTATGTTTAATTACAAGTCATCTTCTAGCACTAAATTTAAAAATCATTGCTATATATTAGGGTATTCAAAATGTTATGCTATTTTGGAGTTTCACCAGGGACCAGATTATCCATAGTTAAAAAAAGAATATATTAAACCTCCTGCGGGTAATCACCTTAGCTAGCCATTCTTACTCTTTCTTATCACTCTGCAGGGGCCCAATCCCAAACTCTTATTTTTGTTCATCTACTTAAAGGCAGCCTCACATCAGTTAGTTTTCATAGTGACCCAATGCGGAAAAGACCCAAAACCAATGAATTTCCTTTAGAAATTCCACCCAGTACCTATTTCTTTTGGACCAAAAAAAAAAAAAAGTCTTTTAGAAGTTGAGTTGGAGAATCTGTAATGTTGAGGTGCAGGAGAATTAAATTAGGTAGGGATAATAAGTCATCTGCTCTCCGTGCAATCATTTTTTGTGCCCTGCCATTCTGCACTTTTTCCCCTACTTTTACTTTTCACATCTTTTTGATGTTAAACTGTATTCCCTGGAGAATTCCATGTGTCTGCAGGGATCTGGAGGGCTGGCTTTGCTAAGCCGTTTGAATTCTATTTGCATGACAGACTAGATATAGTCTTGAAAAAGAATTTATTCTTGGAAAGGGAGCATCGAGCCACAAAAATTATGTCCAAAGCCAATGCTTTGGGGTCAGAAGTAAGGTTTTTATTTATTTTTCTCCTGATTAGAGCAGAAGAATCCACTGCCCAGGTACCCCTGGGTTCTGAAGAGAGGGAACACCTAACCAAAAAAACTTTCAGAGCTATTTCTTCTGCAAGAAAGTGAGAGCATACATCTTCTCTGATTGGTGGCATATGCCATAGATGGCAGCAGGAACAGCGGGGAAAGCCATCATTCAAAATTAATGTTGCAGCAGGCTCAGGCACGGGATAAAAAGAGATGAGCAACAATCCAATTCATTTCGGCAGCCTTTATTCAGTGCCGAGACCTGTGCTAGGTCTAGCCCAGAGATGGTGGCTTCAGTCAGTCCAACAGCACTAGCATATGAATTACAGCCACAGCTTCCCCTGCAGACTTTAGCAGTGACAGCTCAGAGGCTTTGCCCCTCTGTGAGCAGGAGCCAGAGAGAATGCAGCACCACGGCTGAGGGTAAAACAAGAAAAGAGAAATGACAAATGTGAAACCCCTACTGGGAATCCCCAGGATGATGGAAGATGAGCTTCAAGCAGAAGCCCTGGCAAGTAGAAGTCCCACATTATGATTCCATGTGTTTCTCTCCTCCAAGAAACCTAGCATACTCTCTTTTGTCTGGGTTAATTGTCCTCCCTTTTGGTTTAATGATGCACAGCAGATCCCTCATCAGACTGTATCTTAATTGTGTCACTTATGTGTCTATTGTGCCACTAGGCTATGATTTGTTTATTCAATTGATGGGCAGTGGAGGTGGGCACACCAGTGCTTAGCATAGCCACTGATAGATAATAATTTGACAAATGTATGTTGAATGAATCAGTGACTCAACAAGCAAAACAGCATCTTTCCTTGGAAAATATCTCCAGTTACACAGGACTGTCATTCATTTAATTTCCTATCTTTACCAGCCGTGATCTCTTGGGCTTCTCAGTGGAGAAAATGGGGTCCAAAATTAGGGAACAGAAGAAAAGATTTAAAAAAAAATAAAACCCTACACTGCATCTCCCCTGGACCAAGTTTGCCCCCCACTTTTTTTTTAAAGTTAATATGGTCATATTGTTTGTCTACATTTGCAAAGGGGAGGGAAGAGACCCTGCAGGATATAAGTGCAGAAGGTACCAGCTGAGATGCAAAAAGGTGCATGAAAATGCCAGTGTTAATTAGCTGGGGCTCCAACAGCCCACAAATGCCTGTGATTTTATGTGTTCCTCTGGCTTAAGAGAGAGAACCATTGCCTTCCTTAATGTCTTAAAGAGTTTTCACTAGGTAAATATTTATTCTAGATTTGGAAGGCAATTAAGCATTACCACATTCTCACAAACATACACACCCCACACCCTGTGCTTTTAAATAAACATTCTCACATGAGGCTGCCGGATGCAGGGGATGCCCCATCTCAAAGGGGCTGAAATCAGATTTACTTTGGTTTCCTTCAGACCACAAACCAAATCTATGATCCATGTTATTTTATAACTGTACCATGTTAAATTATTTGGCAGAATCACATCAAACATGAAATTTGAATCTCTGTATCATTAGACATGATAGTAATTACACATCTGCCCTTTATGATAAATCATTAAATCCAATGCACAGGGTAGATCTGCCTAATACTATATGAGACACTTGGGTTTGCCGAACCTTTTGATATTCAGATATTTTATATATGACATATTATTTGAGTTCTTGGGAGAGGGAAGCATCAGGTAACAACTAAAAACATCTTGGCCCAGGTTTCAACATTTTCGGGGCAGAGATAGCAGAGAGCTTGTGGGATGAGTTGAAACTCTCAACAAGAGGCTCTACAAATAGCAGCAATTCATCAAAGACTGTAGCTTATACAGCTCAGTTTCTTTAATCACACTCACATAGGGAGCTAATGGTAGCCTTAGTGCAATTTTGTCAAATAAAAAGGTAATATGGTATAACAACTGAAGGAGCCTGTGACTTACTTGGACCGAAATCTCAGCCCCTGCCTAGACATCCTGCCAACTGAGTTGAGTCAGGTCCCTACACATCTTGGCCCTTGGTTACCAATTCTGTAAAATGGAATTGATGTTAACACTGCACTGTTTAGTTAGGCGAGTTTAGTCAAATATGGCATGTGAAAAAAATACTTGAATATGTGAAGACCTCTATCTAGATATGCGAATATGTGAAGACTTCTAGATAATTTTTTTCTTCCCATTTCATTTCTGTGAAAGCTGCCAGGATTTGGGGTAACTATAATAAGTCACATTAACTCTTCTCTTTTTCAATTACATTAATGTTTCCATTGAAAAACTGAAGTGCAATGACACATTTCTCTTTCAGGGAATTCCACCCATGTGCAAGGTAATGATGAGCTGGTGTGGTGATAGGGTGCTATTTTGGAGGAGCTGTCCTGGAAACAATGAAAGAATGCATCGATCATGGCAAAGAATCCGGAATCAACTACAGATAGAAAGAAGTACTTGTCAAAAATACAGAACTCTCAGGAGAAAAGAGAAAACAATTCAGGCTATGTTCTCGACAGATATGCATACGAAGTATAACTGTCCTTCACCTAGAATATTGAGCTGCTAAGATCTCAGTTTCTGTAGCTAAAAGCTGCAAGTGAACACTTGAATGATATGCTTTTGGGGGTAGCTTTGAGTTGCTGTTTACATTCTGCTGCCACAGGGGCTCTGCCTCTTCCCCTCCTAGGGTGTGTGCCACATTTGTTCACAGGACAAACTCACAGCCAGGCCATATGTTGGCAGCTGTTTCCCAGCCTTCGGTAGCTGTTCCACTTCACCTCTTGCTTCTGTGACTTCCTAGGGTTCACATTTTCTCCCAGGATTTGTGCTTCCCCTCATTTTAAGCACATAATGGGTCCTCCATAAATTTGGAGCTCAAGAAGTATTGGCTGAACCAGTAAGTGAATGAATGAGTAAAAGAGTTCTGCTGACATCAAATACGACTTAGTGGTTGGATGGCAGAAATCATGATTTCTGAATAGGTAGATCTCAATTCATGGTGATCCTCTCTTGCATTTTAATCATATTGAATATTATTGAAATATTATGCTTTACTTCCTAAAAACTAAAGATACAAATTTAAATAAATAAGGCTTTTAAAAATATCACCTCTTTGTCATTCTCTCCTTTGATTATCTGACAGGGTCTCCAAGTATGTCAGTGGGGTTAAGATGCCCATTCAGAAGAGCAGAAGAGTTCAGAGAACTGTTCTTCTACCCTGTCTCAGCCCCCAGAAAAGGAAGCCTTGGTTGGAAGATACACAGAATAGAGATCAGCAAACTACCGGCCACAGATACCAAGTCTGCCTGCAGCTTGTTTTTGTGTGACTCTCGAGCTAAGAACGGTTATTACATTTTCAAATGGTAACATGTGGAAAGTACAAGAAATTTAAATTTCAGCATCCACACATAAAGATGTATTGGCATAAAGCCACGCCCATTAATTTCTGGATTGTCTGTGGCTGCTTCTGTGCTTCAACAGCAGAGCTGCAGTTGTGACAGACACGGGATGGCCTGCAATCCTAAAATAATTAATGTCTGGCTCATGACAGAAAACACTGGCCAATCTCTGTCCTGGAATATGGCATCATTCAATAGTTTACATGTTGGCATTTTCTACAAACATGTGTTTGTTTAATAATTATGGGTATGACCAAAGTCAGCTTCTGTCTATTTAAGGTTATTTACCAGGAGCACTGGTATTCAGAAAAACTTTTGTGATAAGGAAAAAGCTATTATTATAGATCTATTGCTTTTTACCTTAGGGGAAATCATATGGAGCCCAGCTCTAGCTTATGTGGTGCTTTTGTGCAAATTAGGCACTGACATGTTCTGTGGGCAGTGAATTTAGAAAAAGCAACCTGCGCCCCCATGCAAATCCAGACCTGACGCAAGGTGCAGAGCTAGGTGAAGTGAGTGTACACTAGATTTTATTCTCCACTCACTTCTTGGCCTGATGTTTTTAGGCAGTACACAAAGGTCACAATCATAAGCAGTGAATCTGGGTATCCATAAAATCTTCCAAGAAGATATTAACACTTCAAATGTGACCAAATTTATCATGATTTCATAAAGCTGTTTGTTATATACATTAAAAGATTTTGGTGGAGAAATGGTGCAGCCAGCATGAATATAGAAGGGGCTTTCAGATTCTAGACCAAAACAGGTTTGTGGGTGGAATTTGGAATAAAAAACTGTCACTCTCTATCATTTTGCCAAGTACCAACTAATACTGAACGTCCAGCTATACTAACCACATCTTATGAATACATTAGAATTTGCTGTGTTTTTGAGAACTAGGATCTTTTAGAAATTAGCACTAAGGCAAAGTGTTTTGAATATATGATTTGATCTTTCAGTTCAGTCAAATGGCTTATGAGGCAAATGACTGTGGTCTAGCTCTTTTCAGCAGAACTGGTGAGAACGGTCAGTTCGGAGCAGTACAGAAGAGCAGGATCCACTCTCCCACTGTTGAATGAAACAAGAAAAAGTTGGCAGGTCAAAAGATTATCATAATATAGAGCCTTTTAAATTACACTGGAGACTACAGACCTGGCCATTTGCTTTCCATCCAATCAATAATAAACCAGTTCTCATCTTCCAAAATGAGACTGGTTTTCCATGTTAGCCTTGAAACAAAAACACAATTCTGGTCAGGATGTCCAAGACAGCACTCACAGCCTGGCCCTAGGCAGCATGGTAACACTCTCACCAGATTCAGTCCAATTTTTGCAAGCTCACTTCTTTCTGTAAACAAACAGCTTATTGCAGTTAATGGAAAGAATGTCTGATCCAAGCAAAATAAAAGCAATGTAGATCTCTCACTAACTTCTGATTGCTGGGCTGCTCTTGCTATCACCTCTCTTAGACCCAGATAAACCTCTGTTGGTTACAATCTCCAAATCACAAAAAAATAGTGGTTATAATACACAAGTGGTCAATGAGGCAGCCTTTAAGGAAAAACACTGTTGATAAGATAAACAGCTTGTGATGTCCTTAATTATAATATTTCATACTCATTTAGCCATCTCCACATCACAGAGCTTACAAAGTGGATTTCAAACAGGAAATAAGACTCCTTCCCACCAGCCCAGAGGCCTAATTATAAAATAGCAACCTACTTTTTCTGTAGTGAATACAGGGCTCTTTTTTTTTTTTTCCTCCTCCAACAGAATTTATTGAGCTCATTTCCAGGCTGCTTATGAAGTGATTTGAAATGAGGCAACATTAAAGCATTCCACAAATCCCTTGTACTTAGTCATCCTGACACTTTATTTGAACTCAGAGCATTGATATGGAATAACTGTAGCAGCCCCACTCTTCTGACTCTATTATCTGACAGGAGGTCTGGAATCCAAAAAATGATATATCATCAAACTTTCTTAATCATCACAATAATTTGTGGGAGAGAACCAGATATAATTCGGGCAACACCAGAGGGGCCTGGCTGCTAGAAACAAGGAGAGTGCAGTATGTGTTAGCCTGGAGGAACAGAGCCACATTAATCAGTCAGTGAAAGGACCGAAGGCAGTGTATGTACGTGTGTATTTTAAGAAAAATTGACAGACAGGCTTCAAAGCAGCAAAAGCACTGAACTCCCTGCATGCTATTAGTTCGACTCTAACTTCTGTTCTCTTGCAATCCAAGAGGCAGTTATAGACTGACCCTCACTGGGTTATCACTGAGGGTAATACAGCATAGTTAAAAACTATATCTGCAAAAATTTCAAAGAGGAGAAAAAAAATCTCTGAAGAAGGATGCAGAAGCCTATGGAAGTTGACTATCTGTTATGTGAAAATGTGGCTCATTTTTGCCTTTTATCGCCTCTTTCCCTAACTTCCTGAACCAGTAATGAATCAGAGTCTAAAGAAATATCTCTTGTTGAAGAAGAATCATGTTTGATATCACAAGAGGACCTACATGTATCCTCATGTGCAGTGTGCCCTAGAAAAAGCATCAAGTTTTAGGGAGAAGATTCATTGAGGAAAGGGTATATGTGTACCTGTATGCATATGTGTGTATCCATGTGGGCGAAGGGGAAAAAAATCCAGCCTGTAAGAATAATGAATCTCAAATGCAGTTCTCTCTTTAACATGAGGCTATGTCTTTTCAATTATAGCTACTACTAATCCTTGTAACATTTCTTTCGGAAGTCCACAGTCCAGTAGCTGTAACTTATACATTAACTGGTTGTTTCATCAAGGACGCACTGAAAGACACCAGAGCAGTGGGAAGAACTTGAAGTTCCTGTAGTTCAGGCTTTGAGGTACTGGTGCAGTGTAGCAACACATTTTCAAGGAGAGCCCTATTTAAATAGAATACATGGTGTCTTCTCTTACCCATGAGATCTCAACCTTGATCACTAAAATTCCAAACAAAATCCCTTAGATATGAGCTGAATACATGTCCCTCAATACTTCCTTTGGGAAAATTATTCATCAATATCTTTTAAGAAAGTATTCATGAATGGAGGATACCTGCTGTAACATTTTCGCAGAAGAGAGAGGAGCCCTCTTACGCAGCACAGTCTCCATTATGGACATATTTATTGAATGATTCCTACCTTTAAGTCGTGGGACTAGGTTCTGTAGAAGATTTTTTTTGTGTGAATCCTATGAATTTACATCTAGAAGAACTTCTCTGGACTCACAACTGTAGCACCGGAAGAAGCCAATATGGGATTTAGCACCTGCCACAGATAAACTCCCAGACAATCATCCCCCATCATGTGAATACCATTAGTATGCAACACGTGATGCTATCAATAATTCTGAGACACTGTGCCTGGAAAACAGAATTCTTCATTGTCTAAGTTTGTTTTCAGAAGCTCGTCTCATTCAGCCTTTTTAATACCCTGGTGTCATAAGTGTTAAAATGTTCAACATTCATAACTTCCAGTTCTACTCATCATCACTCACCCACTAGTGCAACACATCTCAGATCTCAACATCACTCAGAACCCCTGGTTCCCCAAGAATTTGAATTATCTACACTTCTCCCACTCTGCCACTCCTACCAGACTTAATACTCATCATCAAATTCTTTGCTGCTTTAATCACTCACTTTTCTCCCCATTTACTATTTCTAATTCTGTTTTTTAACATGCTGTCAAAACTCAATCTCATAGATAGCCATACATATCAAGCATAAAGTAATTGGAGGCAGTGTGGTATTGTAGTTACAAATAGGCTCTGGATTCAACGTGCCTGAGTCAAACTCTATCTCAACCACTAAAATTAACTCTGTGGGGGCCTTGAGCAAGTGACTTCATTTCTATGTTTCAATCTCTTCATCAGTAGGAAGGTAACAAACAGCTCGCCCTACCAGACATTGTAGTAGACACTAGGATTCAATGTGGAATCTATTGAAGGATTTTAAGTAGATGGATGATATGAGCAGATATATCTTAGCTTCTTCCATGACCAGCTATGTGACCTTCAGCAAATTTATTAATCTCTCTATGCTTCAGTTTTGTCAATTTTAAAATAAAGATAATAATAGTACCTCTCTCATAGGAATGCTAAGATCTAATGGAATAATATTAAGCTACAAATAAATCTTAGTTATTAGCAGTAGTAACATATGTCCATGATATAATTTTGGTACCACTACAATTATCTTAGAAAAATGGCCTACATTCTCCAATTTTTATTATCTGTCACCAACTCACTTATCAAATCTTAGCCATCTGATTTTCACCATGAATGCATTCAAAAAGCTATTTACTAAATAGATCATGTATGTGAGGCCTCTAGCAGGTGACACTGACATAGTGAAGAAAACAGATACAATCTCTACTCTTCCACTCCTCACTGACCATCTCCTCAAAATTGACATTTCTAATAATTAGTCATGGTCCCTTCCTCTTGGCCTCCAATAAATATTTTAAAATATTGAACAGCCCATCTATATGAAAATATCAAATCTCTCATCCTTTGGCATCCATAATACCAATTTTTTATTCTTTAATTTCTCTGACCCTTAATTTCCCTGACCTTTAATTTCTCTGACCCTTTAATTTCTCACAACCTCTTAATAGGAGAATACCTACCCCTCTGTCTCTACAGTATCTTTCTTATCTAACACCCTCATTTTTGGAACTACTATTATTACTCCCTTGCAAATGATTCTTCATCCTCTAACCACTTGATCTTCTGACTACTTCTCTGATTTCATTTAATGCTTCTTGTCATTAAATGGGGTGCTGTCCCAACCAGTGGGGTGCTCTCCCAACTTCTCAAAGTCAATATAAGCTAAGGCTAATTTATCATCTTTTATAAGCACCAATTTCCTCTTCTAAATTTCCTAATTTTGTCATATATGCCTGAGTTTGTATCTTCAAAGCCATATTTCATTTGGTCTTTAGTTAATGAATCATCTTCATTCTTAAACTGTAAATTACAAAGATTCTTAAACTTAAAATTCCAAAGATTCTATTGCTATAGTATCTTTTCCATCTATCTCTAATTTTTTTAAAAAAATATTATACTTCACTGTGTGCAGTGACTCACACTTGTAATCCCAGCCCTTTGGGAGGCTGAGGCAGTAGGATCACTTGAGCCCAGGAGTTCAAGAGTAGCCTGACAACATAACAATACCCCATCTCTACAAAAATATTTTAGCAGGGTATGGTGCCAAGTGTCTGTAATCCCAGCTACTCAGGAGGCTAAGGTAGAAGGATTGCTTGAGCCCAGGAGTTTGAGGTTGCAGAGAGCAATGATTGTACAACTGCATTCCGCCCTGGGTGAGAGAACGAGACCCAGCTAATTACCCAGTTCCGACTCCTCTTTATCTCTCACCTGAATATTGTACTAGTCTTCTGACTACTCCTATACCACAACCATAATTCTATTTGTTTCTTGGCCTGTCACACAAAATACTACTAGGTCAATCTTCCCCAAGTTCTACTTTGGCATTTGTACTGCCTTTTCTAAAACCTCCCAGGGTCTTCCCATTATCCAAATAATTAAGTCAACACTTATAAGCTTAATATTTAATGTCCTCTCTATTTGGGCCATACACTGCCTTCAAAAATAAGACCATACATTGTATAACTCACTAGAGTTTGAGAAGCATTTATTATCCGATTTAATCTAAATCTTACAAAATACCTTCTGATGTAAATATAACATAAAAGCCCTCTTTTATTAATAAATCACAAAAGCCCTACAAATGAAAAAACTAAGAATCAAATATATTTTACATTTTCTTAAGTTACATAAGTGCTTCTGAACCAGGACATAACCGGATTTGATGAGAGGACTTTGATCTAATGACACAATATGTTTTACCTTCACAAACAACAGTAATAATACCTGTTGTTATTCTCTTGGGATGCACAAGATAAAGAATATCAAAAGCCATGAAAAAAAAAACTGATTTAAAAAATTAAAAGCCAGTGAACCCACATTTAAATTTGGATTTTTATTAATTTTCTACCTAAGTCTATTAACAATGCTATGCTTTATTATATTTGACTGCAAGATAGCTTCATAATTCCTGAAACACATTTTCTTCACAATGAAATAATGGAGAGTAATGAAATTATATCCATTTTAAATATTTAATTCTAAAGCATGTAGTTATCTTACTTCATTTGAGGCATCAGAGCCTTTTTAATAATCACTAGGTAACTGAATCATTCCTACTTCTACAGATAGGCAATGGTAAGGTGAAGTACCTTCTTCAAAGTCATATACAGAGTCATTCATTGTCAGATGAAAAGTCCAAACTCCCAGTTCACACACCCAGGCAACTTTTTCATTTAAAAGTAATCTATAAAATACCCTAGTTGAGAAAAAGGGGGAAATTTCATATTAGTTCATATTTTATGTTTCTAAATAAAGCATCCATATATGTTGTATGGGTACAGAAGACAGAGTTAACAGCTCAAAGCATCATCATATAATTTTAAGGGCATTTATAATAAATCTTGGAAGTTTGTAGTGAAATTAGATCCTTTAGAACCCAAATCTATATTCCCCACCATTCATTTCTTTCAGAAAGAAAGAAGGAGGGGGAAGGAGAAAGGGAAACAAGGAGGGAGGGAAGGAAGGAAGGAAGGAGGGAAGAAGGGAGGGAGAGAGGGAAAGAGGGGAGGGAGGGAGGGGAGGGAGGGGAGGGAAAGCAGCATTAACTGAGCAGAGCAATTGCTATGGTAACACAAAATGTGCAATCATCAATTGCTCATTGCTACAATGGGGAAGGGGCTATATTCTCAGCTTTGTCATTAACAGAATCGAGCAAAGAAATTTTGAAGAAGCAATAAAAGCCACTACACCTACTCTATTCGAGATCAACTGATCATGTTCTAGTTAAACACTCCATAAAGTTTTTTTTCAGCTCAGGAATGGGGATCGGAAAAATTACTCGCCAGCTGTTTTTGACTGATAACTTAGGAGCAATAGAAGAAAAATATATCTATGTCATCCAGGAATTCCTGACCACTAACTAGCTCATACAACACTGAATACAGAATTTTCAAAATTATGTTAGGTTCAAAAGTATTTTGAGCATTTTTTGTTATTTGGGCATAAAGACATTGCCTTCATAAAGACTCACATTGGCATGTTGTTAGTTACAATTTGAAAAAATATATCTGTCCCATAACTGGAAGGGAAAGTAAACTTAAAATGAATAAATAACAAATTTTACACAAAGATAAGACAGCAGGGGCTTTAATAAAAGGAATATGGATCGTTCATTAAGATATGTGCTTGTAGTAGGTTTACTATCAAGCATTACTCATTATATTCAATATAAATATCTGTACTTGATAATACTGTATAAATCAACCACATGGTACTTTACTTACATTTATTAAGCAAGAGAACATACTCATGACTTATAGAATTGCTCCTGGTACTTAGTAAATACTTAATAAATCTAGGATTTATTCCCTTTCATCCACCTCTTTCCAAAATTTGAAGTAGAATTCAATCCATGGCTCAAGTTTTTGCTCTTTAGATAACAGATTAAACTTTGATAACTTACTATTTTTCTAATCACCATACACAGAGCTGGTAGCGAAATAAATCATCCTTATTTCCCATCATTCCTCACAGACTTAACTTCTCACCTATTAGCCTCTCCGCCACCATTTTGGGCCAGATATATGTCAAAGTGATTTTTTTCCTGTTTAGTTGTAAACTGGAAATATTAATTATGTAGACAAACTAAGCCATTGAAAGAATATACAGAAACCTTTTTTTAAAACTAGATATAGAAAGTAGAGGTAATAAAATTCTTCTTCTAAAGAATCTTGAAACTTTTTGTTTTAAAACTAGTTCATTGCCTAATTTGAGATATGGGTCTGCCAACATTTACAGTTACAATGCATAATTTTTTAAATGAGACATGTTCTGATAGAAGCATTGTTCCAGTTTGACACAATAGCTAACAAGACTTCAGTCTAACTGTGACATTCTTTACCACACTGGAAAGAAAATATGTTTGCATTCAAAATAGTTTCTTTGTTGTTCACAGCTACAGCACAGATTCAGAATGCATTTTCTATTAGTACTCTTTATTCCTCAATTTCAACCCTGAGAAGATAGAGACAAGTATATAGATTTCAGCTTTTGGTGCAGAGGTTTCTTCCTTCTGGTAATATATAGCTATACTTAAGACATAAGCAACATCCATCAAACAGACACAGTTAGGAGTGAATGTTTCACAATGTCCAACACTGTATACTGATAAAGCATAACAGTTAATCTGAGCTTTTCATGAGTCTAAACATGAATCATTAACAGTTGATCCAATAGGATTACATTTATAATTTAATTAATGTGTATAGATATATACATATACTTTTTATTAATACATAAAATTATTAATGGAAAATTTGATATATTGAAAAATATACTGAACAACTGTTAGAAATATTTTTCTAATTCTAGCAATTTTCAAGAATGTGAACTATGTTGCTAAGAGCAAAGAAATACAGAATTATATAATAATTATCAATAGAGGTATTCGTTTTTTTAATTAGTGGATTAAAAATCTATCTACACAGACAGACCATCAGTGGGATTAATATAGTGGAGTGTCATCCTGGCAAGGAATCAACAGCTGAGTGAATAAAGGCAGGTCCTTGGGGAGCTCAACGTCACCACAAAGATGTTGAGATACACAGATGCCACTAGCATTATGGGACTGTGTGTTTCTCTATCCTAACCTCCATGTGTATTTTCAACTTATTGGGGTCAGCACAGAGGAAAATGCTTGCCCACTATAGTTTTTATAAGGTATAGAAGTGGGAAGAGCAAAAGAGAGATTGTGAGTCTAGCAGATATAATAGAATTTGGAGGTAGAATGATAAATGCAAAAGCAATTTTTATTTCTGACAGTGATAAATCACACATTGAGTAGGTTCTGTCCAGAATTACTGCAGTGCTTGAACCAGTGACCCATTCACTGTCTACCTATAAGAATAAAGATCACTTTCTATTCCTTCATTTTCTTTTCCCAGGTAATCTTTCTTAAAGTTTTAGACTCTGTACAACCACTCATGGTCTGTTAAATTCCACCATTCTTTTCCAAGTCTGAGTCGTTCCACATGTAGTGTAGAAAGTGATTGGGGGCATCAGTGAAACTAATTCAGACAGCCTTCTCATTGCAGCAGGCCCAGGTCCCAGAAGGGCACACTCAGCACAGTCCGTAATGAGAGGCTGTAAGCCAAGGCCTCTCTATCTGCAGCATCTTCTCCCTCAGTTCACCACAAGCCTCTTTTAGGAGGAGAAGGAGAAAGGAGAAGCAGGCAAGGGAAAGAAATGTGGCTCTTCTCATATATCAGTAGGTCATTTTGTTTATGACACAAAACTCTTGAGTATTGGGAGTCAAAAACCTCAGTTCTTTCGGGGAAACTGCAATGGCAGCTTCACTGGCTACAGTAATGGCATTGCCTAAGATACTTCAGTAAGCACATTTCACTCTTTTTTACTACCTCCCCATCATTTCTCCAAAACTCACTCCACCAAAACCTCAGTCTGTATATGTCACACTCACTTCTTCAACTTGCAGAAGTAGAAAAAATATATTGGCAGAAGGAGGGGAATTAAATAGCTGGGCTCACACTTGCACTGACCTGGTAGAGACCCCTCTTTATTAGAGGCACACTGAGGATGAAATACGTACAGAGATGGTTCTTTGTTCAATGACTAAGACACTTACAACATGAGAACTTCAACATAACTAAATATGATGAAGAAAATATTGTGTGTCACTTTAGAAGAGAAACTACTGAAGAATAATTAGAAGGAGGGATTTTGCAGTCAAACTTACCTGGGTTCCAATGCCACCTCTCGCATTTATGAGCTATATATGTTCTTGGGTATGTAACCTAATCAAGTCTGTAAGATGAAAATAATAAAACTGAACTCATCGAAGGATTTCGTTAAATAAATGTAAAGTGGTTAGCTCAATTTCTGGTAACTATTGTCAATCAAAGAAGATCAGGAAGAAATATAGTAATAAAGTAAGGGTTCAATACAGGTATTTAAATTGGAAATACATGTTGAGTCGTTGTCATTAATTAGCTAAGCATTTGCTTCTCAGAAATATGCATATCCTTGCTGACTATATGGAATACGGGCTTAGTCAAATCAAATCAAACTATGTAATTCAGGTCATCTGAATTTTTATTCCCTGTCATTTCCAATCATGCTTTCCTGGAGGAGTCTTGAGCCCTCTTCCTTCCTATGTGGCATACAACTCTCAGAACACTGAGCCACTTAACAGGGTGGCCTTGCTCACATAGTCTGAACTCTGCCTTAAAGAAAGATTATACGACACTTACAGGCCTGATGCCATGAACGTAATGTTAATACAAAGTACAAAGGCATTTTCTCTTCTACCAACTAAATTTATGTGCTCTACCTGTTTTCCCCATAACATTTAAAATTTGGCAGAGTATAGCCACAAAAAGGAGATAAAGCTAAATGCCGACCCTCATCATGGTCTCCTCAGAGTCTGCATCTGTAACTATCAGTGTCTACATTTGTTTTCTGATGCAAGAAAGAAATTTTTCTCCTTTCTATCTTTGAAAGAATTATGGAAACAAAGACTGGTTTGCTGTGTACTACCAACTCCCTTTACATGTGGTCTGCACAGTGCCTGGACTGCTGACAGCCTCTGTGTAGAGGCCTTGGTGTGTTTATTTTAACATTCTCTCAAGGGCCAAGAGAAACAGCAGGGTGATTACTACATTTCTTCCTGTGCTCCCACGCCTACAAGTTGACTCCACATTTTTCATAATAACGTCTCCATCAGCTGTAAGACTTTAACAAAAAAATATGAGATTTTGTTCCTACTTCCTTCCTGGTATAATGTTCCTATTTTCAGATCTGCAGTTTGTATGACCCCTCTCCTACCTTATCACACATCAGTAGCAGGAAGCTCTCGCTAAAGTCTCCCTACCCTCTGAGCTTGAAGCAGGAGTCCAATGGCTCCGCTATACTTATTACCAGTCCTTAATGTGTTTTAAATGTTAATGAAATGGGAAATGCCCTTAGCCATCTCTAAATCTAGTATTTCATACTAGTTTCTCAGGATTGGCAGAATTTGCCAGCTCTGCAAGACAACCTTGCCAAATTTGGAAAGACTTAGGAGTTAGAATTATTGATTTCTTCAATAGAAAATGCATGCAGGGCTCATTGCTTATAAATAAGTTTTAAATGGTAATGGTCAAGGGTTTTTAAAAGATAAAACCAGAAAATACATGTGACTAACTTGGGATCAAAATGCACAGACCTAAATCCCTTGCCCACAGTGTAGCTCTGACCAGGGAACTCTGATAGATTTACAGCTCTGAATCCACTGAGGATTTTTTTTGTTATTGTTGTTCATTTGTTTTGCACAAGAAAATCACTCACTGAGAATTTCAGCAATTAAAAGCAAAAGTTCATTTTTTTCCCTGTTGTGAAGGAGGGCTCATAATTTCTTCTCATATTTTACTTCTTCATTTTTTAATCAACCTGTTTCAGATATCTCAGGTAATAAAAGTACTATTTCTTTGACAACAATATTGTGCATTTTAATAAGATTTCTTTTAATGTATTAATTGGGCAATGTTATAAATAGATATTCTAATTCTGATGGAGGGGGATCAACCACGATAGCTTAGAAACAAACAGAAAGATATAGTACAGGAATAATTTTCATGAAGGAGCCTGTGACAAAATGTACCTGGGTTTCTGCACAACTGAATGTTTATAAATGAGAATAGTATAAAAGGACCAAATAAAATCTTGCAAATACACGAGTCCTAAGATGACATTCGTCATTACTGTATGCTTCAAGACGGATACAATTTAGAGAAATTCTGTTATCTATTTCATTCCAAGCTGTGAGGTTTTCATTGTACAGTACTGTCTTGATTTGTTCTGTATTGCTATAACAGAATGTCTAAGACTGGGTAATTTATAAACAAGAGAAGCTTTTTGGTTCACGGTTCTGGAAGCTGGAAAGTCCAAGAGCTTGAACTGGCAAAGGCCTTTGTGCTGCATCATCCTGTGGCAGAAGGTGAATGGGCTAGAGAGCACAAGAGCAAGGAAGGGCCAAACTCACTTCTGTAACAGCCACTGTTGCAGTACCAACATTAATCCATTCATGACGGCAGACCCCTCATGGCCTAGTTACCTCTTAAGGACCCTACCTTTTATTACTATCACAATGGCAATTAAATTAAATTTCAATATGAGTTTGGAAGTGACATCCAAACTATAGCAAACATATATCTATACCTGCCACCCTCAGATACCTTGATGGTGATGTATGGAATGTCATTTCTGCAAGTAAGTATATCAGCATTTAAAGGACGCCCATAGATGATTCAAAGAAACTTGGTACCTCACAGAAGATAATTTAATGACCACTGTGTCTATATAATTTCCCCCTCTCTCAAAAAGCAGAGAGCCCAGGTCAAGAAAAGGTAACTGAGAGAAGGTAAATTGCCCATTATGGCCCTTAGCTTTTCAAAGGAGGTCAAAAATATGAACAAATATTTAGAGGCTTCACAGTATCAAGAGATCCAAGAAAAACTTAATTACTAACAGTAATAGAAATAACACAAATAATGTTCTGTCGAAATAACTCATAAGGTTAATGACAGTTCCAAAGAAAGAACTGGCCAATCTTATTGTATTTTGCTGTATTATTATGTGCCAGAATCACCTGCTAGTGTAGAAACACTTACTTCACAAGACAGAGTGTTTGTGCGTTAAAAGAATTGGGTGCATAAACAACAAAGTTTGGCAAGGCCCAGTCCACTTGTTTAATCATGGGCACAAAAGTGATGAATGGGACACAAATAAAGGCAAAAGTGATGGTTGGTACCAAAAAGAAAGAAGACAGTGGATACCGACTAAACCTCAGCAAGTAGACACATTAGAATACTCAAAACAATATAGTAAAGACTTTATCATTTATCACTAAATTGGGTGAATAAACTACAGCCTGGAGGCCAAACATGACCACTGTCTGTTCTGTAAATAAAGTTTGATGGAAACACAGCCAAACCCATGTGTTTATGCTTTGTCTATGCTTTCACACTTTAACAACAAGAGTTAGTTGTAAAGGATCATGCAGCCCAAAAAGTCTAAAACATTAGCATCTAACCTTTTACAGAAAAATTTGCTGGCCCCTAAACTAGACAAAAGAGGGATGCATGGCTGAGACTGCCCATGAGAGTCCTGTGTTACTACATCCAGAGCCACAAAACAAAAGAAAAAAATTCCGCATCCAATCAGCAGAATATATACTAGCAGAGGGGAACTGTCAGATGGCAAAGATGATCTCCTCAACAATGACTCCAAGATTACCAGGACACAGTCCAGAAATTTGGATAAAGACATTTCAGCAGGGAAAAGAAAAGTCTGTTTTCCCAGAAAGTCAGACAATACAAACACATAGCTTATTTCATTTCATGAACATTTATTGAGCCCCTACTGTCTGCCAGGCCTTGGCTGAATAGGCATGGGAGATCAGAATGGCTGTGATGTCTGAGTGTGCGGTGCTGAAGAACTCCAGACTGGATTAAAGTCGTGCATGAGCCTGGTCAGGCCACTTCTCCAATCTTTAGGCATCAAAGACAAGAGCAATCCTTCTTCTTTGGATAAAACTCTTTGTTCTTACCACTGTCAGAAACATCAGCAAGGCTCAGCAAGGCTTTCCCAAGGAGAGGTGTCTCTCAAACATTAAAACGTAGATTTTCCTTTCTAGAAGTTTGTAATCGGAAAGTGCCAAGAGATGATCCTACACAGAATAGATGGTTTTCAAAGGGTGCTTTCTAATCCAATGACCTTTCAGTTAAACTCAGTGATTTTTGTTCCAGTCATCAGAGTACATATTTCCAGACTGTCTTTGGCTGTGTGACCAATATCTATTGGCTTGGGTTTACTTAGTCCACTAATAGAGAAAGAAATGCTGAGAGGTGGGAAGACACAGGGTGATATTTGTACTCATTATTGACATGAAAATTGTTTTTTACATAGTGGCTTACCTTTAATATCCCATGCACTAGAGCTACCTTATAATTATATTTAACTGCAGTTCGGCTGTAAACATTAGGAAGTTTCTTGAATAGGTCATCACATTCTTGCTCTCATATTTGACATTCCAACTCGTGCTACTGCTGCAGTAATTTTCCCTCAAACTCTCCTTTCATTCAATATCTTCTTGAAAATGTACAATCATTCTATGATGCCCATTAAATTAAATTTCAAACTCTCAGTCTATTATATTACAACCAGCACTAAGTAACCCCTCTTGTTCCACTGACTCACCTTTCACCAGCGACCCCTGTTTTGCTCAAGTTCACGGCCAGCCATATCCTGCATAAAAAAGTCAGGCTTTGCCTCTTGACCTTTGCATCATCCCACACACTTTCCAGCTTCCTTTATAAAGGTCATTCACTTCTTCACAGCCTGGCTTATCACTCATTTATTTCAAAAACTTTGCCGTACTCTGCTACACTGTCTCTTTCAAAATACTCCCTGATTTTGTTCTCTTTCTACTTGAGTATTTACTAAAACATGTATGTTTGTTATCTTACACCGCCAAATAAATTGTGGCATCTGGATGACAAGAGCCCCAACATTCATAATCTCCCCCACCCCCACTGCAGACCTGTCCCCAGCTCCTGGCACAGTGGCATGCAAATCACGGCCTGACTGACAGACATGACGGTCCATGCTGTGTCATTTCAACATCCCCACTTCCTCTGAGGCTATTTTCTATCTGTTTTTCATGGTTTTACCTATTGAATGTTTTGTTGTGCTCTCTTGAGGTCCTAACACATTGCTGAAAATGAGACATGGATCTGAAATCATTACAATAGGGGCACTTAGGCATTTTGCTGCAGATTTTTGATTTAAACAATTTTTTGTGCTAGTATGTGCTGTTTTGTCTCATCATCCATCATGTTTGATAGAAAGCCATTGTCTCTGCCTTTTCCTGATTTGCACAAGAGCCCAGTAAGATATTCTCAGCCTGATAGAGATATTCAGGGTCTTGAAATAAATAGGTTCCATCAATATTGGTGATTGAAAACTAATTCAGATATGTTTTCCTGCAAAGTATAGCAGGCTTTGTTTGAACCTCATGTCAGATTATCTATGTTAGTGGTGATCCATGCAGAGATGGGCACTGGCTTCTCAAAATATCTTTTAGCTATTACCTATAAATGCTTGAAAGAATACGCAAATGCAGATACCTTGTTATGCATGCTGCTTCCCGAACCGCCTCTGAGACACCAGATGGCACAGCAAGAGCTGTACAAGTGACAGATGATAAAGTATATCAAGCCACATAAATTAACCTTATCATGGCCATGGTATTAGATGCCACCAGGAAAAATAGGAGGACTGAGGAGCAACTGCACTCTATTACCCACAGGGATGAATTTATAATCCATCTGGGGTCTCTCATGTGAAGATACAAAAACCCCAGATGGCCTGTGAATTTTGAACATTTGTGTATGTGGGGATGGTTTAATCTTTCTGGGAATTAACTGACACTTTGGTCAGAACGGAGGCTTTAGCCAACACCAAAGCCATGTTTCACTCAGCTCGGACAACCTCTGAATATCATTAGAGGAAATATCCCCAGGCTCACCATGCCAGTGCACCATGACGGCTTTCAGGCCAAAAGAGTGAGTAAGGGGCCTGTTTCCTGGATGCGCTTCAACCCAGAGCTAATGAAGCCTTACTGTGTGTGGTGTTGCTAAATTTCATAAAGATACCAAGCGACATCACGGGGGACCAAACAACTGCCCACTACAGTTATAAAAGTATAAAAACATTCATAGCTGACTCTAGCAAGTACAGAAATAATCATTGAAGGATTATATTTCTCAAGATTATAAATGGTAATTTAGATCCACACAAGCACCACTACTTCTAGAAGGTATACTGCTTCCTGCTGAGTGGTTCTGGAGAGAATCAATGATTTCAAAACCATGCTTGCAGTGGGCATATAGAACAGTTCTTATAAATAGATAAGCTGGATAGAAAGAAAGAAAAAATAGATAAATTAAGAGTGTGACATGCGAAATGTTAATAAGAGCCAGGGCAGGAGACAGGCTAGAAGGAGACACAGTATGTTGACTGACGATGTTGAAAGAGCCTGCATATGGGAGGAGGTCTTTTGGGAGGAGAAAACACTTTAGAGCCTGGCAACCTGACATAATCAAGGCTGGTGCCACTCTTTACAGACCAGGTACCAGAATAATCCCTGGAGCCATAAAGAGCCAGGTCCAGCAGGTTGTATCATCGAGAATATCAGAGAGATGAGGAACCTGGGATTACCCAGAACCACTGATCCCAAGAGGAGGGAGGAGCCTGCTGGCAGTAGGGCTACAGTTTGGGATTGAGGCACAGAAGCCAGAGGCCAGGGCTGCCAGGGAAACTGTTACTTCAGGATGGAGTTGATCCTGGGACCTTGGGCTAGTGCTAAGCTTACCAGTGAGAATTCAAGTAGACTCCTCGGAGGAGCCTCCTTTTATCATCAGTATTCAATTTAATTCCACTCCTGCCCCCCATAGAAATTGAAGCTTATCCTTATCCTGCCATTGTTAATTGTCTTTATTTTTGTTTTGCTTCTCCAGAAACTGTGACTACATGAAGATAGGAGCCATTATTTACATTTTAAGTGCTGGCATATATACATACTCAAGATAAATTGTTGATGCAACAGATAAACAAGGATTATTACAAATCACAAATCCTTAAAAACAGAATCAAACCAGCAGGGACATCCTGGAGATGGGGAACCATGTGAAGCCCTCACCTGGGACAGGTCTCAGCAAACTATGGCCACATCTGGCCCACTGACTGGTTTGTAAATAGCGCTTCATGAACATAGCCACACTCACTTGTTTACCTATTTTGAGCTGCCTCCACAGAGTCAAGTCCCTAGACACAGACCCCATGGCCCACAAAGTCTAAGGCATTTACCATGTGACCCTTAACCAGCCAACTCCTGAGCTATAGAACTTGAGAAAACCCACTGCCTGGACCCATCCCTGAGATTCTGATTCGGGAGCGAGATGCAGGCATATGTGTACCTTTATATTTGTTTTCAGGTGTGTGTGTGTGTGTGTGTCTGTTTTCAGGTGAATGTATTTTTAAAAGCTCCACCATAAAGTCTGATGTACAGAATTTATGAAGAGAACTATCCAATGACAGTATGGAACAGTCCTACTGTGAATAAAAGTTGAAAGTTTAAATTAAGTGGTGTCATTTGAGGGACACTAAAGGATCCTCCCTGATTTAAATAATGATCTTATTGGCTTGGCCACCATCTTGGCCCTTTTTAGCAATAATTATTCCATGTTTGTAAATGCTTTATTTTTTAGGGGCATTGTATATGAAGTAATTTGCATGTATTGAAAAATACCTTTAAAAAAATAAACTTAAGTCACTCCATAGGCCCAAAGGAGACTAAGAAGTGATTATAGGGAGTGACTTAAGAAATAAACTGATCACAGTGTTCTCCTGGAAAGATCTCAGCCACTAAGAACTACATGGGGACACTGATGGCAAAGGAGGTAGAGAAAGTAAAAGGGAATGGAAAGACACAGTTCTTCAACAGCATGGGTTACCCAGGCTCACCCTGTGATTTTAAGAAGTTAATTGTTGTTAATTTTTTGTGACTGTCATTGCTCTAATCAATAAAAAATTCTCTTTGTCTCTACCTCCAAAAGAAAATCCTGAATCTGTACTCTTGTCACCCTCTAGATGATTTCCACACTGACACCCATCTACCCACTGAGGCTCCAGGCACACGATCTCTCCACTGGACCACTGCACTATCCTTCTAATTGTTTTCCCTGCCCTTCTCCTCCTTCAAGCTGCTCCCCACCTGGAAGCCTGGGCGAACTTTCTATCATAATCCAGGTCATGTTACCCCTTTGCTTAAAAACTCTCTTGACTTTCCAATATGCTTAGCATACAATCCGAACTCCTTATCCTAACTGGATGTGGTTAGGTATGCTGCCCAAGCTCACATAGCCCATAGAGATGCAGCCCTATTAGATAACTGACTGCTTTCTATTGCAGGACCAACAGAGACCTTGTTCTGCTTGCCAGGAATTGACTTGTTCCCACCTCCCACCTGTACCCACATCTTTTTCTCTTCTCTCCATGCCTGTCCCTGACTCAACACAGGCTCCTGCCCCAGCTTCTCTCCAATCTGCTTGTCCCAGTAGAGTGAAACGAGTCATGCCCATCAGTGATATCACATGAAAAGGTAGTGGAGAAAATGGAAAGTATAGAAAGAGATAAATATTTCTTCATAATAGCAAGAACAAAAGTCAGTATTGAAGGTCAGAGAGCCTCAAACAGAAGATGATATAAGCATGACTTGTGTTGAGATGTGAAAGACAGATCTCGGTGTGTACAGCTCCATGTTTTGCTCCTTATCTACACATGCATGTCCATTTAACAATAAATCTTAAACATTTGTCCACATAATTAGATGGCCAAGATTATATCACATAACATGCAAGTCTGGCCATCATGAATCAAAGTGTGTCCTAAAGTTTGACATGAGGGAGATTAGTGGCCTATCACCTGGCTTGGCCCAAGCAAGAGATGTAAATACTGGACAAGCCCACTCAACTGGATCCTCTCTTGAGAATTTTGGATAAAAGGCAAATAGACACCAATGCACAGAGAATAAGAAGGTAAGAGCATAAAGACTTTTAGAGAGAAGGTGGTATGCATGAGCTTACCAAGAGAGCAAAAACAGAGAGGCAGAGGAAGACGCCAGGCACAAGAATAGCAGATTGCCTTGTTGAAAGATTCTGAGTAATGTTCCAGTATTCTAGGGGTCCATTTGTTAGAAGGGTCTGTGCACTTCCTTACTTCCTTACGTACAATACACAAACATTGCCTGGGTAGCTTGAAGTTAATTTGTGATGTCTCTGTTCCTTGAAAGATGCCAAATGAAATAGAATTTTTCAGTTTTCCTGTACCCATTTTTTAGACATTTCATGTGAATTTCCTGAAGGAGATCTGGTAGGTTTCACAGGTATTAATACTCTTTTATTTCTATTTCCTTGAAGAGAAAAATGGGTCAGAAAACAACTATGTAAATTTTTGTGCATAAATAAGTCATAAGCAAACAAACACATTCAAGTCCACATCTATTACATTTTGCCATACCTCTGATGTTTACTGTAATACTTTCATCCATTTTAAATCAATAAAACCTGTTTAGATTCAACTATTAATAGGCACAAATCACACACACAGGAAAAGTGGAATAGATTAAGACTTCCAATTTAGTTAACTACCAGTTTACTTCACACTTTTATGTCTCACTATCTAGATAGCATGTTGAGTCATTCACTGTCTTAATCTGCTCAGACTGCTATAACAAAATAACATAGACTGAATGGCTTAGACAACAGAAATTTATTTTTTCACAGTTCTGCAGACTGGAAATCAAAGATCAAGTTACCATCAGGATTGATATCTGACAAGGGTTCTCTCCTTAGATTACAGATGGCTGCCTTCTTGCTGTATCCTCACATGACAGAAAGAGAAAGAGAGAATTTCCTGGTGTCTCCTTATATAAAGACACATCTTAATGAATTAGGGCCCCATACTTATGACCTCATTAAACCTTGGTATTAGTCCGTTCTCACACTACTATGAAGAAACACCTGAGAGTGGATAATTTATGAAGAAAAGAGGTT
Source organism: Saimiri boliviensis (assembly GCF_048565385.1). NCBI lineage: Eukaryota > Metazoa > Chordata > Mammalia > Primates > Cebidae > Saimiri > Saimiri boliviensis. The sequence goes on from NC_133452.1 coordinate 77,640,982, forward strand.
GAATTGACTCACAGTTCCACACGACTGGGGAAGCCTCAGAAAACTTACAGTCATGGCAGAAAGCACCTCTTCACAGGGAGAGAGAATGAGTGCCAAGTGAAGGGAGAAGCCCCTTCTAAAACCATCAGATCTCATGAGAACCCAGTCACTATCACAAGAACAGCAAAATGGGGGTAACCACCCCATAATCAAATTACATTCCACTGGATCCCTTTCATGACACATGGGGATTATGGAAACCACAATTCAAGATGAGATCTGGGTAGGGACAGAGCCAAACCATATCAACCTTAATTACTTCCTTTGAGATCTCATCTTCAAATGCAGCCACACTGGGGAAGGGAGGGGTTTAGGGCTTCAGTATGTGAATTTGAGGAGGGAGCACAAATATTGAGTTCATAACAGTCACTGTGAAAAGGGAGGGACAATACCTCTAAGGTATTTTACATCTTATACCTTCTTGTGAAAACAACAATTTTTCTTTTTTTTTTTTTTTGAGACGGAGTTTCGCTCTTGTTACCCAGTCTGGAGTGCAATGGCGCGATCTCGGCTCACCGCAACCTCCACCTCCTGGGTTCAGGCAATTCTCCTGTCTCAGCCTCCCAAGTAGCTGGGATTACAGGCACACGCCACCATGCCCAGCTAACTTTTTGTATGTTTAGTAGAGACAGGGTTTCACCTTGTTGACCAGGATGGTCTTTATCTCTTGACCTCGTGATCCACCCGCCTCGGCCTCCCAAAGTGCTGGTATTACAGGCTTGAGCCACCGCGCCCGGCCAACAATTTTTCTTAAAAAGGAACAGAATATTGAAGTGATTTTTCCATGAGTGTTCCAACATTAGTACATCAGAGTTTTACCACTCTCCACTCTCTAAATCAGTTTCCACCCTGAGATCTCCTTAGCATCTACACTGAAGATTTTTTTCCTATGAAGTAACTTTGCACTGATACAACTGCTCTAGGCATTGAACATTGTGGCTCTGCTTTCATCAGATCTTACCTGAGAACTGCCGAGCCTGCTGCAGTCACTCAGCTGGACATGCTGCTTAGTGCCAAGGTTTTGTCAAGAGTTTTTATGTAAATTCTGGAATTTTCATCACAGATTTTATGTGCTAACCCTCATTTTGGCTGATGCCTACAGCTGTGTCTTCATGCTCACAGAGAAAATGCTGGATGCCTATTTTCTCAAACAGAGAAAGACAAAATGCTTTCCACGTCTTTCAGAAGAAAACAGGATTGTCCCATTCATTTCCAAGTGCTTCTCTCCTGCACAGTTTGGACAAACACACTTATATTTACTTAATGTTTCTCATTCTCTTTTCAAATGTGAAATATAGGTAAACGAGAGCCATCAGAAGTTTAGATTTTTTTAATTTAATATGAAAAATCATAGCTTAAGTAACCTCTAACTCTCTCACAGAAGGCAACTGGCAATACCCATCATTTGAATTACCAATCAAATAACCATAAGCCTGTAACCCAAACAAAGCCTGTGTATACCTAACCCACATACAGTGTTCTGACAAATGATGCATACCATAAATTATTTCAGCCTTTGCCATTTATAGTTTTTTCTCACTTTCTTTTCTACTCTGATTTTCCGGTTCATCTGTCTACAAACCCTATTTCTTTTGGAGAATCCCATTACTGCAATAGGGTCTCTTTCTTGTTATTTATGAAAAATATGTATAATCTTCTGGAGGATCTTGTCGTACTCTAAAATTCCAAGAAATCTATCAGCCAGGCTTCTATGTCAATCATAACAAAGAGCAGTAACCATTATAGGTTCCATAATCCCCTTTATATCTACAAGGAAAACCAGAAATTCATTCAGGCTAGTCCCCAAATCTAGCAGCTACTAAGGGCCAAAGTCTAGGGGATAGGAAGTTTTGTTTCGAAAAGCCACGGCTCTTCTCATCAAAATCAAAACTGTTATCATTAAAATTCAAAAGAAAAAGGTTTTCTTAGAAAATAAGTAAAATAATTATTCAATAATGTGTCTAGACAATTAGAAAACATTCTGTATTAGGCCATTCTCATATTCCTCTAAAGAAATGTCTGAAACTGGGTAATTTCAAAAGAAGAGAGATTAATTTGCTCACAGTTCTGCAAGCTGTACAGGAAGCATAGTGGCATCTCCTTCTGAGGAAGCCTCCAGAAGCTTAAAATCATGGCAGAAGGTGAAGGGGGAGCAGGCTGTCACATGGTGAAAGCAGGAGCAATACAGAATGAGGAGGCTGCCACACAGTTTTAAATGACCAGATCTCATGAGAGAAGTCACTTACTATCGCAAGGACAGTACCAACAGGATAGTGCTAAACCATTCATTAGAAATCTATCCCCATGATTCAATCACCTCCCACCAAGCCCCACCTCCAACATTGGGGATTACATTTTAATATGAGATTTGGACAGAGACACCACCAAACTATATCAATTTTCCTCCCTACCACCTGCTTTTAAGGAAAAGTATCACAAATATTCTTTTTCTTCCCATCAGCTCCTTTTGATTACAAGTATCAGAGACAACCTCAAGTTACTTCCAGCAGCAGCAGTTTGTTTTCAGGATATTCACAGCTGGATAAAGCTGACTTGAGGTCTCAGGAACAGCAAGAACTGAAGACTGTTTTTATGATTGTAGGGACTAAACCCACAGAAGACCGTGAACTTGCACTCTGACCAGCCCTGCCTTCTCCTTGACACAGCTGCTCTCTCTTTCCTTACTACGTCACGTGTCTCTCGTATCTCACACATTTTGCTAACTCATAATTTTGGCTCCCATGTAAGTTGGGCGTGTCTATTACCTGGGATAGTAGACCAAATAATGATCTGTCAACATACCTATGTGCTAATCCCCAGAACCAGAATCCATGAATGTCAACTTACATGGCAAAAGAGATTTTACAGATGTGATTAGATTAAAGATCTTGATATGGGAACAGATGGGTCCAATATAATCATGGGATCCCCATAAGAAGGCAGCAGAAGTTCAGACAAAGATGCCCTAATGTTGGAAGTAGATCCAAAGATGAAGGAAGGGACCATGAACTGAGGAATGCCAGGAATGCTGCTCCAGGATCTGAAAAAGGTACAGACATAGATTCTTTCCTCAAGCCTCCAGAGGGAGTGCAGATACCTTGGTTTGGTCCCCCCTACCCCCCCCCCAAAAAAAAACCATTTTGGATTTCTGACCTCCTAACTGTGTAAGAATAAATGTGTGTTGTTCTCAGCCACCAAGACTGTTGTAATTTGTTGCAGCAACAACGGGAAACTAAAATGTTCAGCATAGCTCCACCTGCCTATCTCTATACAAGACAGTTTAGGCTCATCTCCCCTTGCTAATGGGTTCCTTGTGTTGGTATTCCCTGGCTTAAATTGAAAAGAGATTGTCTTACAACTAATTTGTTGTGTATGTGTGTTTGTGCACATGTGTTTGTCAGGTAGCATCAGAGGTGACTCATCACCCTAAGAATTCGCTCAGCCTGGGTGTAATGACTGCACATTTTCCATCAGCTGTGGCTGAGAGGATGAAGCCACATGATAGGAAACATGATTGTTGAAATCATTCCCTTCCAGCAGGAGCCAGAAGTAAAGCACCCTTATGTAGGAGCTGAGGCAGACAGGCTTCCATGAAAACTCAATTCTTTTTTTAAAAAGGAACTTGTTATCTTTGTGTCTCCAATATTGATGTCTAACTGATTAGCCTTCATTTAATTTGAAAAGAATCATGTTCACTGAGAAGTAATTTCAAGAAGAGACAGATTCTGAAGTTCTTGCTTGGTCTTTATAGGTCCTTCCTCTAGAACAAAGATTGAAAACTGAGAGTTCCCATGAGCCTAAGTACTCAGAATAGGAGCTCACAATTGTATTGTGAAACAACCTCAGCTCTGAGAGCAAGGCGGACATCGTAGAGCCCAAGTGAATTATCGGCTGTTTCGCAAATAAAACTGTAGCAGGAGATGCTCTTCTAGGCTAAATGTCCTCATGCATCAGAGAACACTAGAGGCACCTACCAAGCAGCCCCACCAGGGGAGCTATGACCTGTCCTTTCATTTATTCGCTTCTCAAGAAAGGAGCTGATTTCTTTCATGAATAAGTAATTACTGTTTTTATTTTTATTTCTCAAAGATATTCAGAGGAAAAGAAAACGTCCTTGAAAAGTCATAGAAGAGACGTTTTTCTAAACCTGAAAACTAAAGTGTCAGTTCCTTTCTTCTCCATTATCATTCTCTGCAATAAAAATATTTCCTTTTGTGGTCATATTTAACATCATGCAATTGGTTAATCTATTGTGGGGAAGCAGAATGTGTCCATTATGGAAGTCTGTATGTCTAACCTTTTTTTTCTTTAAAAAAAAAAAGTTTATTCCTTCTATTATTTTCACTTGAATAACTAGTAAAGCTGATAGGACCAAATAATCATTGGTGTTTGTTTCTTAGTTATTACATGCTTTAAAAGACAACTCCCTAAAGAATACGAGCAAATAATGTATCTGAATGCAAAAGATGTTTTTATGCTAAACTATTTTTACTATGATTTTAAAGAAATGTATTTTAAAATGACATCAGGGTAAATTTCCATTGGGAGAATCAAGTGAACATAAAGTCAAACAACTTAGAAATATATATATTTCTGGAAAAATGCCAAATTGAACTAAGATACCAAAAATATATGTATATATGTATAAAATTTATTTAAATATATATGTATTCAGTATATCTGTATTGTACATTTGTCTGTATTGTGTACTTCTGCATAATAATATATGTAAAATAATATTTCCTTTAGATTTTAATCACATACAGTCATCCTCAATATCCATGGGAGATTGGTTCCAGGATTTCCTAGGAATACCAAAATTGAGAATCTGAAAGTCCCTGAAATAAAATGGTGCAACGTTTGCATATAATCTATATGCATTCCCCTGTATATTTTAAATAATATCTAATTACATATAATACCTAGTACAATATAAATGTTTTATAAATAGTTGTTATACCCTATTATTTGAGGAATCATGGCAAGAGAGAAAAATCTATCCATGTTCAGTGCAGAGGCAATATTTTTTCTTTTTGAATATTTTTGGTCTGAGACTGGTTTTATCCATGGATGCAGAATGCTTTGAATATGGAAGACTGATTGCATATTCAGAAATATTAAGTATAATAAATATTATGGTTTGTCTGAGATTCTATCTTAAAATAATCAGTTAAAAGAACATGCTTTTTCTTCTTAGGAAACTCAATGGTGAATTTCTGACATGTTTTACGGTAATATGTAGAGTGGTAAGCAAATATCAAAGATAATTCACAAACTGTAACTTTTTAAATCCATTCAAATTTTCCCTCATAAAAAACATTTCTTTTCTTTCTTTCTTTCTTTCTTTCTTTTTTTTTTGAAACATAGCTTCTTACTAATAGCCATTTAAGTTTCAACTCTCATCACCCCTCCCTTTGATCTCTGGTCAGTGTTGACTAATGAAACTTAGATGTAGAAAAATCCAAAATGAGGGCTCTTGAGAAAAAAGTCGCAATGCACTGTAATATTAACAGTTCATTCTTGGATAAAAGAGAGAACCAGTAAAATTTTATTGCAGAATCTTCTCCCTAATATTTTGGAAAGGTGATGTGATAATACACATTTAAACAACATCTCCTTTTTTACTTTGGAGTAATCAACCGATTTTTTTTTACTTCATAAAAATTTATATTACACTGTGTTCTTCTTAGTAATCCTGATGTATATTCTCTGAATACACAGTAGCTGGTTTGAAATGACTCAGGAAGATGATGTCAGTCAAGAGAAACCAAAAATCTGCATATTGAGAATCAATTGTTTCCACAGTCACGGAATAGCTATGACAGTCTAACTCTTTCGTACCATCTTTCAGTTTTCCCAATGACATGCTTACAGACCAATATTTATAAATGCATCCTATTTATTACCATTGTGAAGACAGCAACTTAATGTCACAAAATAACAACATGCAGCTAGTATAGGCCCTTACCTCCATTTCAGTTAGTGATCCACTCCTTGCCCCTAAAGCAGTTTCTTATTCTTTTTTGGCCATACCCCTTCAAGTGTTTTCTACTCTACATTTTGCATATCCCTACCTGTTAAGATTTTACCCAGCATTATTTTTTATAATATATATTATGAAGAAAATAGAGTAGGTATATTGACTACGCTCTTTCAAAATGCAAAACCCACCTCACCCCCTCACTCACACACAATCACATTCTCTCCCTACCATTTCCCAGGGATCAGTGCCCCTCCACTGTGTAAAGCACCTGCTAAAGTGAGGCTGCTATTAATGAAGTAAACACTTCTGACACCTGAATAAGATACTGCAGTAGGCATAGACGATTTTGGAGAAAGAAAAGATCCAGTGGCATTGGGATACATAAAGTACTATTCAATGACTTCAGAATTAAAAAGAGACATTCAGTAGAAGAATGATTAATTCACAAAAGCCATAGCATAAAATATGAAGAATGATTACCAAGGTGATGAATTTGAAATAAGCATCCTGGGGAAAAATGTTTCTGAACCATCTGCAGAGCTGCTATCAAGTAGTGTTAACTTGGTTAAAGAAAAGACAGAAAACCTGGTAGATAAATATTCTTATTGAAAAACATGATGAAAGTACAGTAACTAGTTTGGTTAAAAAAATTGTCAGCACTTGTCTCATAAAACAAAATGATCCAAATTAATACATATCAACATTGCCTTTCTGGTTATATGAAAAAGAAAAACAAATATAAATGATATCTTCATGAGGAAAGGAAGAAAATTGATGTTTTAAAGGTGAATTAGGATTTACAGATTACAATAACAGACAAGAAAATATATTCATTACAAGTTTGTTGGTGTCTCAGCCCTCTGGCCCTTCAAAACACAAAGGATACACTTATTTCCTTATTACCTATCCATCGTTTACTGAAAAAGGCATATCAGTATGCAGTCATAATATTCCAAGTCCCTCCCATCACCATTGAAACAAAATGTTTATTTTGTATTATTTTAACACAAAAAGTCTATTGTAGGAAAAAATATTTCCATGTGTAAGGAAAAGGTCCTTAGTAACTTTCATTTGGGAATAAGTTTTCAGTACACCCTTTAGAAATGCAACAAAAGCCTTTTCAGATTCCATCTTTATAAATAGCAATCCTTAAGAGTATCTAACTATGTAATATTTATGTTGTAGTCTAAGAGGAATGATGTAAGTTGGCTCAGGAATCTTTAAAATTCAATTTTTAACAACTTGATAGCATTGTGCTAGCTATCCTTCATTCTTCGTCACTTCTAGAATGCCTTCTCTAATTCCTAACCACAGTTGACTTCTACTCACTCATCACACTCAATTTCCATGAGAAAAAAGGCATGCAAGGTCTGTGCATGATACTTCATTTTATCTCCTACGAAGTAAAAATTGTTTTCATGCAGGAAATGACCAAAGAAAGGCACATTTATCCCAAGTTTTGCATACTGAAAATGTGATCATCATTAGAAAATGTCACTACGACAGAACAAATGACTGTCCTAGAAATACATTAAAGTAGATTTTCATCTGTACACCATTTAGAGAAATATTTAAGTCTTACTGTTTTTTTTTTAACCACTAAATTAGGAGAATGGAGCTTTTATGTCAGCCTCACAATTTACAATACTTAACGGTCTGTCATCTTGAAGAGCAACAACCATAAAAAACTTTCTTTCTTGAAATAAGAATTAGTCTAAGAACAAATAGTCTTAATTTTGAGAAAACTATTGGAGGGCTTGAGAACAGAAAACAGACTTCTCAAGCAGCCCATAGGGAAGAACACGGTCTGATGGTATTTTGTGTCTTTAGCTTCCTGCCAAATGTCAACCAGGGCCAGACTTCTTTAATATCAGATATTTGAAAAACCGGATTCCCCATCCTCAATTCCAGGGGAAGATGTGAAAGGCAGAGAAATCTCTACCTCAGAAATACAATGAAGAACTACAATGAAGTACAGTCCACATGATGAACATTCAACTCTCAGGGTGGAGCAGGAACAGAAGATATGATGTCTCACCTCCTCAAATGGGACCAAAATATACTATATAGAAATAATGCTGAAGTCAGGACAAATAAGATGAAAACACATAAAGGCTACAAGCTCAACCTGGAGAAGATGGAATGTGTCATACAAATCTAATTTAACATGTTGCTCAGTTGCGACCCTCCCATCTGATACAATGGTTCACAGATGGGCTCCAGAGAAAATATCATCAAGCTTTTGGATGGATGACAGCCATCACCATGACACGTTCAAGAGATTGAGGATGTAAACCAGGACAAAGGCAGAGTGTCACCAAACTTTAATTGCATATGCACATATTGTCAAGACAAAAAGCAAGATAACTTAAAGTTCATGATGTTTTTAATCCCAACCTCATAGCTCATTCTTCTGTTATGTAATAATGAGGTATCTAAAGCTCTTCTAGTGTAACAGTTAAGTCTGTTCTTCCTGACTGACTACCAGAGCATTTGAGTTTTAGTTTTTTGGATATCTTTCTTCTTTCCAGCTTCTTTTCAACCTCTGAAACATTATTTATTAATGATTTAGCTACAGATTTTTTTTTCCCACTGCTGCCAATTAGTATTGGGAAACTAGAGAATTACAAAATATATATCCATTAAAGCCCCAGAGGTTAATCACTCATAATATACACATAAGGAAAGAGCTAGGTAGTGCCAAACAGCAATTCCTCAGCAGTTGGAATGAGTTTTAATTGAGGTGGTTAAATAATTAAATATTAACAGACAGAAGGAGTAAATTGGCAAGTCTATGAGAAGAGTCAAAACAGCACATGGCTAGGCAATTAAAGACCCTTTCATAGGCAGGAAATAAAAGGAAAAATATCATGGAAAGGACTTTACCCAAAGGAGACTAAGAGAGAGAAGAAGACATGTCAGGTAATAAGAATTGTCTTTTGACTATCTCTAATTTTCCTGGCAATGAAATATTTCCTTTAGATAAAGAATATTATGAGGGTCATTGTTGCTAAATTTTGTTCTGTAGCAAAGGAGAAAGAATATTTCACTAGAATTTTCTCTCTATCTGTATTAATATATTTCTATTCCTTATAGACTATAAACTTTGATGGTCAAGAGAATGTTTCCTTTTGGTTGGTCTGATTTAGTTCAAGTTGTTCTACTTTATTAACATTCTTTTAGTTCAGATTTAGCTCAATTGCAGGAGCTAAATTTGAAACAGAAGCAGAAAAAAAACCACATATTTTCCTCCATAATGAAAGTGGTTCAATTCATTATTTTGATGGACCTTTTAAAGTTAGACAGAGTTTGATGAGCCTCTTTAATTGTAACATTCCAAAGAATAATACCAGCGTATTCACTGATGTGCTGAAGCAGTCACCTGTCATAGTCTTTTTACTACTAACATATAACCAGGCTGGGCACAGTGGCTCATATATGTAATCCCAGCAGTTTGGGAGGGCAAGGCAGGAAGATTGCTTTGCCCAAGAGTTTGAGACAAGCCTGGGCAACATAAGGAGGCCCACCTCTACAAAAAAATTAAAAAATTAGCCAGACACGGTGATGCAAGTCTGTGGGCCCAGCTATTCAGGAAGCTGAGGGAATAGGATTGCTTGAACTGTGATCATGCCACTGCACCCTAAGCTAGGTGACAGAACAAGACCTGCCTCAAAAAATTTAAAAAAATAAATTAAAAAGTATAACCAAAACAGGCTACCTGAGTTAAGTACAGGGTAATTATTGTTGTTGTCAGCCATTAACTCCTTCTCAGTCCTAACTTAATTCCCAAATGCGTGCATGTGTACACACACACACACACACACACACACACACACACACACACACGGCATTTCTGTCTTCTGAACTCCAGCCAAAATGCTAATATATTGGCTAATCGGTAAAGGTAGAACCAACTTAGTTATTTCAGTAGACCAATCAGTCTCAGAAATAATAAATATACCTAGAAATGAAAGCAAAACCCCAATGTGTATTTTTCTATGGTTCTATATTACGAAGGATGATTTATAGTACTTCTCAGGAAACCAGTAATCACAAATTTATCCATATTTCTTCCTTCACGTTGGTCCAAGAATAAGTAGAAAATTGATAATCTTGACTGCAAAGGGTTTGGGAAACAGTCCATTAGGATCACTGAATGGAGAAATAAAATCTAGAGTTCTCATTTACCCTGAGAAGCATCTGAAATAATAAGGGCCTACATACAAGCAAAGAATATGTTGGGATGCATAGCAGAAAATGTGGGAAATAGAATTTTTATTTTATTTATTTATTTTTTTTTTTTTGAGACGGAGTTTCACTCTTGTTACCCAGGCTGGAGTGCAATGGCGTGATCTCGGCTCACCACAACCTCTGCCTCCTGGGTTCAAGCAATTCTCCTGCCTCAGCCTCCTGAGTAGCTGGGATTACAGGCACGCGCCACCATGTCCAGCTAATTTTTAGTATTTTTAGTAGAGACGGGGTTTCACCATGTTGACCAGGATGGTCTCGATCTCTCGACCTCGTGATCCACCCGCCTCGGCCTCCCAAAGTGCTGGGATTACAGGCTTGAGCCACCGCGCCTCGCCAGGAAATAGAATTTTTAAAAAGAGACAATTTACAAACTTCAAATAACCTAAAAAGAAGGGAACATACCTACGAAAACCATAACATTAGTTAAAATTGAATTCATAAGAAACAAACTTCAAAGAGAAGGAGTCAATTCTTCATATTTGTTCAGTTCTCTGTTTTGGAAATTAATGTGGATAATTTGCAGGCAAAATACTTACCCTAGAAGGAGATTTTGCATGTTTGTTTTGTTGTTTTTTGTTGTTTTCAGTAGTTAAATAGTGGCATAACAGTTGCTACTGGGGGAACCAAGCAACCCTATAAACCTGATCTAGTGTCCAAGATTTTTGTGCCTCCCACAGAGATTTAAAGAATTCAAAAAGGATGCACAAATCTAGAGAAATCCAAAACAAAACATGAATCCTTTGTGATTAGCCTTTCCTTTATGGTTCATGAGGAAGAAAATAAATAAAAGGAAATTTACAACAGATACACAATTCTTCTTTTATAGTCGAACAGCATTTAGCAATACCAACACTCAACATTTATTGAACACTTTCTATATACCAGACACTGTTAAACCCTTTATATGGGCAATAATTTGAATCTTTATGATAACCCAAGCAAGACATATTGGTCAGGGACTACTCAGGAGACAGAAATCACATTGCTCATTGTAACAGAAAGAATTTAGTAAGAAGATTTGCTAACTAGGAATTGAAGAACTGACAAAACAGAACAGAAGGTGGTGACAACAGAAAGCAGCTATCCCTCCTAAATCTAGGGAAACTAGACTTTCAACTAGGGATGAAAGTGTTTGCAATAATTAAAATTAAAGGCTTCCAGGAAGGACCTTGTGGAGTTAAAATTAAGCCTTATGAGGATACAACACTGTTTGGCTAGTGATAGTATTTCTGATGATTCTCCACGAAGCTGTTCCTGCCTATCTTGGAAAAATTTAAATATATAGACATACACATTTTACTTCCAGTTTCTCAGTCTCTCTCTAGTCTCCACTACTAATAGATCCTAGCAGGAAGGCAGACAGCAAAGAGACACGTCCCAGTCCAAACATCCCAAAGCAGGGTGTAGGAAGGATTGTTTAAAGCCAAGAAACAATAGCTAAATCACAGGCATAGTAGGTGCAGTTAGTGCAATTCAATATCTATATTTGACAGATAAGGAAACTGAGGTCACAGGGGGTAAACTGTCTTGCACACGGTCTCATAAAATGTAAAACTGGGAAGCTAGGATTCAAACACAGGCAGTCTGACTTTAGAGTACCTTCTCTTACCTTTGGAGCTATTTTCATTGTTACCATCTTTTAGAAAGGGGATACAGTATGTTGTGGTAAAAATCAGAGTCTACAGAAGCCAGTTTCCAGCACAAGTTCAGCCACAAGATGTGTGAATTTCAGTAGGTCATTTCACTTTTTGGACCTCAGTAATACACATCACTGAAACACAATGAATAAATTAGATAAATACTTAAGGTATTTAAGTATTTATTTTAAACCTTTTAGTTTAATACTCACTCAAACTAAAATAAGAACCATGAAAAAAATGTTGTCCCTGAAGGGTCTACAAATAATTTGTGATATTAGTTGTAGTAACTTTACACTATCATGATTACACAGAAGAACTATGTTTGGAAATGATTTTCTGCAATTAATCTTTTTTACTTGTCCATGGTGGTCAGATTCTTTGTCCATTGAGTTCAGGAGCACTTAGAATGTTTTGCCATAAGATACACAAGCGGTGGATGGAAGTTTTGTATTTTCAAACAAATATATTAAATACCTATCATGTGCCATATTGCTAAAGACAGAAAGACAGGGTTCCTTCCTTCAGTTGCCTTACAAGCTGGTAAGTCTAAAGTAGCAAAGCCACGAACAAATGCTTATGATACGTGTGATATAAAGAGGAAGCTGTGGGCCACTGAGACGTCTGCCAGTTATTTGCCAGGCCAAGGTTCAGGGTAGGATGGCATTGTGTCAGAAAAGCCTTTTTAAAGCAGGTAACTTATGAGTTGCATTAAGAAAACAAGTAAAAGAAATGACTCAAGCAAAGATACCTGGAGCAGAATATGATCAGAGTTGGACAGAGGCAGCATAAGGGTGTTCAAAGCAGATTTAACTTTACTGTATCGTTTATATTATTATTATTAGAAAAGACATATAGGAAAAGAGAATACAGTATGCTTGGGACCTGGAAATGTCTCCATACTGCTAGAGTAAAATGTCAGCCTGGGAAATGTCAGCGGGCGGGCATCAATAGGAGGACATAGATAACTAGGTGGCAGTCAGGTTATAAAAGGTTTACATGTTAAACTGAAGAGTTTAAACTTTCTTCCCTGTAGTGGACATACACCATGGATAACTAGTCAGCAGCAAAAAGGGACAAACCACTGAAACATGCTACAATATGAATTAACCTCAAAAAATTATGCTAAGTGAATGAGGCCAAAGAATATTCTATGATTCTATTTATATGAAATTTCAAAAAAAAGACATCTGTAGACAGAAAGCAGATCAATGCTTGCCTGGGGTTAGGGTTCAGAGTGAGACTAACTGCAAATAGCACTAGAGATGGAAGGCAGACTACTGGCTCTGGTTCTAAGGTCAGATAAATTAGGATGCACAGCATAAAACAAAAGGGTGGGTGGAATCGAGCCGGCCAGTAGCTGGCACTTCTTTATGCAAACCCAGTCTGACTCCCTCAGTACCTCCAGACCTCAGGCAGCATCCTGCAGGGCAGCACGGTAGAGGACAGTGTTTTCAAAGCCAGCTTTATACTCTCTGGTGCTTCTGAACATCAGCCAGCTTTGAGAAACACCTACATATAAGGAAGAGCATGCTCTTTGGATTCAATTAACCAGTGTTCAATTTCCAGTATGGGCATTTTCTTGTTGCTTTCAGAAAGTTACTTAACCTCTCTGACCCACAGTTTATTAAATGGTAGTAATTATCCTACCCAACTCAAGAAGTTGTGAGTAAATGGTAACATAGGCAACTATCTAGTGTATTTTCTTTTAGGTTGTACATTGTCCTTATGTGGGCAGTATTATCTTAGCCTCTCATGCCTCAGATTTCTCATCTGTAAAAGGGTCCCAATGTCATAGAAGTTGCTTTCCAGCTCTAATGGTGTATATCACTGTCAGATCATCAGCAAAATAGTGGGCTTCCAAGAATGTTTTATTTGCGTGAAGCTCTCACTAAAGTGATTGCCCAAAGAGGCTCAATAGAATGGCTCATTCCTTCCTAAGCCTATTTAGAGCCCATGTTCAGGTTATGCTGTTTGTGGTACAGAAGTAGATCCAGCCTAGAAAAAAGAGTCCAAGAGTGGAACGCATCAGCATAAATAATCCAGGTATTCAGAAGCTAGAACAGGGCACTCCTGCAACTTGAGCAGCTCAAGTGTGATGCTTTGGACAACATGCACAGGCATCAGGGTCAAGTACACACATACATTACTGAAATCTATTCAAGCAAGGGTTATATCTTCTTCAAATAACCCTGTTTAATGATTCTCTGACTTTCCCAGCTGTTCGTGCCTTTGTTAACTAGCTCCATTAACACAAGTCACTTTGCAGCCTATACCAGGAAGGTGGAAGGGGAAGAGTTTGAATAGACCTGATTAATTCTTTACTTAATCATGCACTATCTTTCCAACTGACCTTTTCCTATTCTCATTATTACAATTCCTTTTAAGAAGGAACATGCTCTATGGAACAATTAGCATTCTTCTTTATCTTTATATATTTAAGTGACTCCTTTATAAAGACTCTTTAAGAAAAATGTTCCTCCTCATCCTTTGGTGTACCGAAGATGAGAAAATGGATTTAGTTTCAGAACACAGAACAGTCCCAGCACAAATTACAGCTGCTCAAACTATATTCTGTTCCCTGAAATACACACAGAGCTTCTGCAGCATATCTTGAGTCTTCAAGGGGATGCCAGGCCAGTTCTGAGGCAACCATTATTCTCTGATGAAAAGCTCCTGTGACCTCCACCTCAGCATTAGAAACTTATCTATTTCTCACTTTATCCTTCAAAAGAATAAACTAGCTGGGGGACCTAGCAGGTAAGAAGTTAAAATGCATTCCATTAAAAAAATATTTGTGTGTATGGCAGAAATTGCCACTTTTCCTTTTGAACTGACCCATCTTATTGGAATGAGAACACATCCCAGGCACAGATTTGAAGCCCAGCCATTTAAATCCAGGAGAAAATTAAGAAATGTGGGAAGTGTGGCCTTGGAGGTGTAAGTCTAAAGCAAATCTGCATAAGTGCTGCATAATTGATAATGAACCACTTACTGGTCTTGCAAAAAGCGCTAATGAAATGGCTACTTTCTGCTGCATTGACTATTCAGCTATTGTTAAGATGTGAGCAATTTAACTTTTAAACTTTACTCACCAATAGCACCTAATTATTTTTTGGAGTTGGTAAAAGCACCCTTGCAGTGCCAGGGGCTTGCCTATGCAAAATGATGAGGTTGCCGCTTAGTCTCTGTGAGTTCCAGTAGCTGTTTTGTATGGCTGGCTTTTGGAAATTTTTTGTTTTTGCTTTTGTGGTTTGTTTTCAAATTACTCTCCATTCCTCTTCATGCACTCGGATCTTCATGAAAATCAACTTTCCACAAAAAAAAACTGACAAATTCAATTTTGCTTATAATTGGTAACAGCTTCAAAATCTTATCCTTCAAGGGCATTTGTGTTTTAACAAGGTTCTGAATCTTAGGATACAGAAATACAGTACTGTAGTTGTTAAAGAGAGTAAATATCAGAGACACCTAATGAGCCATTTCAGTGCATACTTTCAGCCTCCTGCTTCAAGATGTTGATTTCAGAGGTTTGATGTGGAATCTGTGTGTGTGTGTGTGTGTGTGTGTGTGTGTGTGTATGTGTGTGTGTGTATGTGTGTGTGTGTGTACATGTATGCATGTTTGTGCATTGTGTATGCTTGCATGCATGTGTGCAGACAGTCACAGAGTTCCAAAAGTGATTCAGATGTAATCCCTCAGTGGTAAATCACAGGCTAAAGGAAAGGATATCTAATGGTAAATTTTCAATTAGTCAGTGGTTGAGGTAGCTTCGGTTGGGTAGTTGATGGTGTCTTGACATCAAACTGATTATAGGACCACCTCTTCTACCTGCATGTTAGACCAACTTGCTAGACAAAAGAATAGATGATAGATTGAAGATAGACAGGCACACTCCCCGTTAGTGTTTCTCCAAGTGATTCATGGCACATGCATTAGAATCTTTTAGGGCGTTTTTTAAAAATTACAGGTCCAAGAGCTTCAGCTGAGACTTTGATTTAGAATATTTGAAGGTAGAGTCAAAGAATCCAGGTTAGTAAAGTTCCCAGACACTTTTTAGGCAACCAATGTTAAACAACCTCTAAACAAGGTACTAATAGTTTTCTCAACAATTATTTTCTTATGATGATTAGAGAGAAAATATGACATTTATAGTGGCAAAAAATAAACGAAAAGTAACTTGATATCATCCAAAGGTAACCTATTAACATTTTTTGTATATTTCCTTCCAGGTTTTTTTCTATTAAGTATACACAATTTTATATCTCTCATCATGTTAAAACTCTTTTTGAAGCCTTTCAAAAGTTACAGAATTCCAGTTCTAAAAGCAGAAAGTCTTGAAGAAACTGGGATGGTTGGTCACCCTAGTCGACATTTAAACTTTGAGTTTGTAAAATATCAGCAGGAATTAGCTGAGACATGAGTATATTAAATAATACATCATAATAGTCATCATTATAGTTTTCTTCAACATTTTCTCTATTAAAAGCCAGAAGGGATTTGGGTATAATTACTTGCATTTTATAAAATATAGAACTACACAGTGAGTTGAAATAATTGAATTAGGAGCATAGTATTACCAGTAGAGGAAGCAAAACCACTTGCCTTATCTTCAAGCCTATCATGAATCTGCACTGCAGTAACAATGGCTTCTGAAAAGTCAGTCTTCCTTTGCTTGGCTGCGTCTTTTGAGGTGTAACACTGGGAAGAGCTTGCACACTCACCTCTTCTCCCTGTGGCCTGTTGGCTTTTCAACACATTTAGAAGCTGATTCTTCACTTCTCATCTATTCTTTATATTATTAAAAAATCATTAATGCCAGGCACTGAGGTAGAGATCTAACTTAAAAAATAACAAGCAGGGGAATGGAATTACCACAGAGACTCTATCTACTTTCTTTAATAAGCAGTGTCAAATGAAGAATGAGAAGGTTCATAAATTTGGAAAGGAGAGCTTTATTTCTCTTAAAAGGTTGCAGCCTGCAGGTAGCCTTGCTGACAGGCGGGGAAGCCTAACTCCAGACAGAAGCTGGAAACAGACATTTTGACTAGGGGAGCAAAGGGAACAGTGATGTATGCTAAATGGAATGGATGAGTATGCATATTAATATATAGGAGGGGTCATTAATATTTATGAAAGGAGAAACATGCCTAGATGCAATTGTGCTTCATCCTCTCCATGAAACCAAGGATGAGGTTTTCAGCCCTCTGACATCATGACTGAGGACACGAAGGCACTCAGTGAACATTCTCCATCTACTGGCCAGAACTGCTCCATGGTCAGTGGTCTCTCAGCCAAAAGGAATGTTGGTCGCTTGTGCAGAAACTACAGAAACCAAGGGGCAGCCTCAGGTGGTTGGTTGACTTCAGGAGTGGAATGAGTCTTTCAAAAGGGCTGGTTTCTGTTAGAGAAGAAAGCCTAATGGTACTTAGCAAGGAAGGGGTTATAGCAAGGCATGCCTGACCTCACATCCCATCATGGCTAGTAACTCAGTTTTCATGGTTTCTCTGTGGTCTTCTTGGCCAAGATGATGGTTCGTTCAGTCAGCCGGGGGCCTTGGGATTTTCTTTTTCTCAACAGTGCAATGCTTTTGTTTCAACTAAGTGTGATGGTCAGAAAGGGGTAAATGTTCACTTCCATTCTGCCTAACGTTCCAATACATTAAAGAAAACATCACTTTTAGAGTAAATAATGCCCAGAATCTCAAAAACTAAAGAACATAATACCAATCTTTACCCCTGCCTTTATCTTCATGTTTTGTGATTATTAAGATGACAAGAGTTGGGGTACTGTATTTGATGTTACAGTGATATAAATTTGTAATTGTGGAGAGAATGAAGAATATGTACTCTGTTCTAATTATCTTGAATTTCCTTAGAAGTGGATCTGTCTATAACTTCCTTGCATTTAATTCTTTGAAGAAAATGTGCATGTTTAAAAGATCTTTAAATAGTATAGAATGAAATCCAGTTTAGATTATTGTCTTACTATATCTCATTCTTTACTAAGAAATGTGAAAGTTTGGCTTTGAAATTTAATTCATTTAGTTAAATATTAATTGCTCACCACCTACGTGGGTCTTGGGATAGAACAATGAATAAAGACATCTCTCCCTCAAAGAGCTTACAGTCTGTTTGGGGGAGGTGTGTAAAATTAATGAATAATAATAAGTACATTAAAGAAAAGTAAATCAGAGCAAAGGACTAGTACTTGAGGCATCACAACAAGGCAAACTTGCCAAAGTGTGATACTTAAGCAAACCTGAGTAATGTGAGGTCATAACCCATGAAAATATCTGCTCAAAACCAAGGGCACAGTAAGTGAGAAGGCCTCCAAGGGGGAAAAAAACCTTTAATTAGAGTGGAGTGAGTGTTAAAACCACTATATAAGAGCAGGGAACTACATCTCTCAATTCATATTGTACAAAAAAGCAAGCATTATTAGGCCCTTTGGAATTGGGATACAGTGGGGCAAATGAAATTTATACAAATACCCACATGCCCTTCTTTGCAGCTGAAGATACCATTGCTTATGATAGTGTTAGTTATATGCACAAATCTGACTATAAATGCAGTCTGCACTAGGGTGTTTTGAATTTCTTAGACTTCTATTTCACTAATTTTCTCACCCACCTATTTATGTACTGTTTGCAAAGTACAGTGCTCTGGATTGTGCAGTGTTATCAAAAACTAGATTGTATGGTTCTTCTACAGATGTCTGATATTGCTCACAACAAATTGCTCCCACCATAATTACCACATGCAAGCCCAATTTTTTTTCTATTTTTATCATTCATTACTCTGTCATGCCTTGGATTCTCTTGAATGCCATCTATTTTTGATAGAGCTCTGGAAAGTTGAATCTCAGTTAAGATTGTTTAGGTCTAATATGTCGGAAAATACTTTCATTCTACCCTTACAAGTGAATAATCTTGCCAGGTATATTTGTTATTTGTTGCTTTGTAACAATACCATAAAGTTATCAGCTTAAAACGACATAGTTTCTGTGGGTCCTAAGTCTGCAATCAAGGCTGTAATAAAAATGTCTTCTAAAGTTTCAGTCTTCTCTGAGGCTCAGCTGGGGAAGAATTGACTTCTGAGCTCACACAGTTTATTGGAAGTATTCAGTTCCTTACAGTTATAGGACTGAGGGCTTCAGTTTCTTCTGCCATTTGGTTTTTCATTTTTATGTATATGCACGGTTTCATGCCCACCCTACCCTACTTGAGAAGCTCCTAGGATCTTCTTTTCGGCCCTGATATTTTAAAGTTCTGATATTTTAAAGTTCTGATATTTCTGATGTGGGTTTTGGTTTATTTATTTCTTATTCATGGTGGTGGGCATTTGGTAGCCTCTTTCAATCCAGAGCACGCGTCATTCTCCTCTAGAGTATATTCATGTTTTCTTCGTTTGATAATTTCTAAGAATATTTTACTGTTCTCTAATTGTCCTTCTTGTTTTGTGGATGAATTGTCTTTTCTCTGAGATGAACAGTATTTTTAAAGTTTTTTCTGGACTATTTTATGTTTTTTCTGTGCTCAATTCTTTTCTATTCATTTTGATCTCTAAGTTTTATATTGGATGACTTCCTCAAATGTGATTCTTGGCTATCTGTTCATAATCACAAATAACACACCAAAAATCTGGCTGGGAATTCTGTGTTAATGGATAAAGCATGTTGCCTTTAGAATTTGGGATGGGGTCATTGGCAAGTTATTCCATTATACCTGGTGTCACTGAGTCCAGAAAATCAACGTGTGGGGATGAAGATCAGAGAGTGTAACTGCTTGGTGAACAACTTTCAGCCAATCCATCTGCCCTGAAGTAGCCCCATGCACTTTTTAGACTACCTGGGGTCTGCAAGTCCTCAGTTTTTTTGAAGATCTGCAGAGATTTTTAGCTTGCTTCTTATTCTCACCACTCTACAGGCACTTATGTTTCAGCTTCTGCTAAAGTAGTTGTCACTTCTCCATTTAATTTTTATCTTCCAAAATTGTGTTCTCTCTCTTGTCTACTGTTTTTTCTCCATTTGTTTGCCCTTGTGGGCTGGTATCTTTCTTTGTTCATTTGTTTTCTTCCCTGTCTCTTTAGAAATGAGACAGAGATAAATGCATATGTTCATTTGCCATGTTTATGCATAAATCATCCCAGACAACTATCAAAATAATCTACTGACTCATGAGAGTAGTGAGATTCTCATTACTTGATAGATGCTATCAGAGAAAGAGAATGCTTTTCAGGAAAGTGATATAAGGGAATTATTGTCTGACTTGAGAAATTGTAGTTAGAGAACTTCTACAGTCAATCTGAACTCTCACTATGATACTCTGTTCAAAAATTGTGTGATCTTGAGTGTACAATGTAATTCTCATATTTATGTTTTAAAACACTAGTATATAAAGAATTTAATGAAAATCTACCTCTGATACCTTATTTGTCACTGGGATCTGAATAATGCTCAGATTATTATAACATGCTATGGCTCTGAGTACTGAACAAATTATCATCGAATATGCTGAAATTTGAGACATATCGTGGCCATATATTATAGGATTTACCATGCTGTCTATTTCTGCTCTAAGATTTCTGGGTGTTTTTTTGTTTTTGTTTTATTTTTGAGGTGGAGTCTTGCTCTGCTGCCCAGGCTGGAGTGCAATGGCATGATCTCGGCTCACTGCAAACGCCACCTCCCGGTTTCAATCAATTCTCTGCCTCAGCCTCCCGAGTAGCTGGGATTACTGACACCCACCAGCACACCTGGCTAATTTTTGTATTTTTAGTAGAGACAGGGTTTTGCTATCTTAGCCAAGCTGGTCTTGAACTCCTGATCTGGTGATCCACCTGCCTCAGCCTCCCAAAGTGCTGGGATTATAGGTGTGAGAGCCACTGCACCCCTCCTTAAGATATCTTACTTAAAGCACCATGGTCTACTGATGCTTACTAGATAGATTATTCACCCCAGCATATCATAGACTAAACCTTATTATTATTAAGTAGTAGTGGTAGATAGTTGCCAGGAAATAATAACCTGAGTTTAATATGTACAGTTTAATATTTGCAAAAAAAAAAAAAAAAAAAAAACACTTATAGTACAGTTGATGATGAAAACACAAATAATGGCCCTCAAAGATATCTAAATCTTAATCCCCAGAACCTGGAAATATATTATGTGATCTGACAAAAGATAATTAAAGTTTTAGTTGCAGTTAAAGTTACTAGTCAGCTGACTTCAAAATAGGATTATCCTGGAAAACCTAAGTGGACTCAACGTAATTACAAGGGTCTTTAAATAGAAGAGGTAGAAGAGGCAGAACCAAAGAGATGGCATTGTGAGAAAGATTTGACTGACCACTGCTCGCTTTAAAGATGGAAGGCTAGCCATGAACCAAGGAATAAAGACAGCTTCTAGAAGCTAAAAACAGCAAGAAAATGAAATCCCCTCAGACCTCCAGATAGGAACACAGCCTGCTGATACTTTGATGTAGCCAAAGCAGACCCATTTCAGCATTCTGACCCCCAGAACTGTCAGGCAATAAATTTTTATTGTTTTAAACCACTAAGTTTGTGACAATTTGGTACCTAACTAGAGAAAACTAATGGACTTGGTTAATGGGCAGAGTGTTTCAATACAAATTACACGGAGATGCAAGGAAGGAGAACCACTATTCTTTAACAATCACACAGCACTGTCAATTCTACTTTTTCCACTTCAGGGCTTTGCTGACTGTTTTGCTTCTCTGAGTCCCTCAGCATCTGTTGCTTTAGTGTTTGCTGATTACTTCTCTATATGTCTCATGTCTATACTCACTAAGAAAGAGCATCCCATTGGGTTGATGAGACACCATCCCAGCTTAGGGCACACTAATTGGACAGAAATCTATAGGCAGACCCCTCATGGACCACTGGGCAATCTGTAGATGGCTTCCCCCGGGTCAGGTCAGTCCTTGTTCAATTAGCTAGGACTATTGTAGCAGAATCGCATGGTTAAAAGTATGATTAAAAACCTATGTAAAAGGATAAAGAGCGATATGATTGGCCAGCATTTCCCATGCTGTCCCATACAAGTACCCAAACTTCCAGAAATTAGAACTTCATGCCACATGTCCGTATTTAACTGCAAACGAAACCAGGAAATATAAATTTTCATTTTTCCCAGTATCAGAAGAAAACCGGTATTTTCTGAACTAGAAATTTTCTCTACACTGACTGGACAAGTTACTTCATTTCTTAAAGCCCCAGCTTGGTCATTTGTAATAGTTCTTACTCCACAGGGTCACCATGACATTTTTTATTATTTCAGGATGAATTTACTAATATCATTAGGACAGAACTTGAATTTTGTATACAAAAACAATAGAATTTTAATGTCTATATGTGCCACTGCTCTGGCTATATAGTATGGATTCTGTTCTGGCTTTCACTATCCTGTCACTAATCAAATTAGAAGTCATCAAATTAGAAGTCATTTGTCAGTTCATTTCTATTTTTCTTTTTTTTTTTTTTTGAGACGGAGTTTCGCTCTTGTTACCCAGGCTGGAGTGCAATGGCGCGATCTCGGCTCACCGCAACCTCCGCCTCCTGGGTTCAGGCAATTCTCCTGTCTCAGCCTCCTGAGTGGCTGGGATTACAGGCACACGCCACCATGCCCAGCTAATTTTTAGTATTTTTAGTAGAGACGGGGTTTCACCATGTTGACCAGGATGGTCTCGATCTCTTGACCTCGTGATCCACCCGCCTCGGCCTCCCAAAGTGCTGGGATTACAGGCTTGAGCCACCGCGCCCGGCCTACATTTCTATTTTTCAAAGAAGTGAACCATTCACTCCTTAGAGATTCTATTCTCCAAGTTGTTTACAAAAATACTATAGAATAGTCCTAAAGGACTTCAAATGCACCTGTTAAAATAATATCATGTTTTTCTTTTACTGCTAGAAATAAGAATCTTGAATCAAGCCATGGAAAATGTCTGTTTTGCATAGATACTAATTTAAATAAAATTTTGTAGTAGAATTCACAAAGTTTCTAGGTTCAAAGGATCTGATTTGTCATTTCATCCTGTAATTTTTTAAGACTACCCCCGTTTCTCTTTACAGTGTTTCTGCTGAGTTTAAAACTGAACACAATCACTTCCTAAGGGCACAGTTATTCTCAGACAATTCTGACTGCAGGAATGTATCTCCTTAAGCTGAGCCCAAAAATCTGCAACCTGGTTATGTCTATATTAGATCAAGTTGTACCCATTGTGGCACATATGTAAGTACTCTTCTAAATGCCATTCTCTCAAATATTTAAAGGCCATGGTAGTTTTTAACTAATCATCTCATATCCAGGTTAAACATCTCTAATTCCTTCCATATTTCCCAAATTAGAAGGCTTTGAACACTCCTTCAGCATCATGTTACTCTTTACGGACTTACTTCTATTTGACATAGTCTCTTAAAGTCCATTCCCCAGGACAGGTATAACAGATATAACTAACATGGAGTATTTCATGTATTCCCTCTGAGTTAATACTATGCTTTGGATCCTGCTGGGTGAGTCCACATTAACATTTTACTTAATCAGTCACATGAAGTAATGCTAGCAGATGCTCTATGACTCTGCTCTGTGATTTTATCTAGGAAACGCTCAAAAGGCCAAACACTTAGAAAAAAGGACGAAAATGCAGTAAGTCGATAATCTGAGAATTGTGTTAATACTACTCTATCTCAAAGTAGTGTATTCCTGGCCAAAAAAAAAAAAAATCTAAAAAGACTATATCCACAACTGTACTAACAAATTTAGAAAATAATGGGTATTACACTGACTTATTGAAAATTCACAAGGTTTATTGCATATTGAACGCATTGAGCAAACCTGTTTAACTCAATTAAAATTCATTTAAGAATGAGAAACTTTAGAAGCATTTAATACCAACTAATATCTCCAAAACAGTCTTTCACAGAAAACTGTGCACAGAGCTAGTGAACTCAATATTTTCACAAAATAGATAGTGAGAGATCTTCTGAAATTTCTACCTATGTATTTATCAACACTATCTATCATCATACTATCCAAGCAGGTACGTGTCCATAGAACTCTAAAATTAGTTGAATCCAGACTTCCTTACTTATCAGGATGTTTTATATAGCACAGCTCAGAAAGTGTACCAAGCTTTTATACACCTTATGTAGTATTTTCTTCCTTACCGATTCATAAAAGAAAATCAATATTTTCTAGTCTAAGTTGCCTTTACATGTTTATTTTAGATTATCATTGTCTGTTGTATTGTGTGGACATTCTAAATGAATGTATGAAAATAACAATTTTATAAATTCATTTTAAAAGCTGATTCTCTTAATATTTTCTGACAGAGGGAAAAAAAACAGATAGTAATGGCAACTTTTGTTTTAAACAGGTAAACTTGAATTCCATTTAAATAAAATATGTCACAATAGAAAAAGACTAAATTCACAGACTCCTGATTCACATGTATACCGGATGGAAACCCACTTCCTACACTCCTGGATTTGACAGTCTCTTATATTCCCATCACATTTCTTTCACATGTTGAAATTATGTGTTTCCTTACCTCTCCAATCTGGAGAGCCACAATCAATCTATGCACACAATATCCCTGTTTATTTATGATACTGAACAAGCTAAGATGAAAAACACTGCCCCTTTTATGCTGTGAATGGCTGATCTTTGATCTTTACCCCCGAAGAAAGTCTTTCAGCAAATTCTTCTGAAGGCATTTTCATGACCTGCTGAGCTCCCACACCATTTCTATTTTAAAATGCTTTGCTAAACCCTTCATTTTTAATAAAATGTAACTGTTTCCACTTTGGACCACTGAAGGGCCAAGAGTTCTTCCCAGTTCTTCCTGTTCTCACATCTGATTTCACATAAGAGTAAGACAAGTTAAATGTACGAGAGCAGTAAAAATCTATGGTACTCAGAGGAATAATGCCTCAGGCAAATTAAACTTAGAGGACAGTGCAGGACAGATGGTGTTTGCTAATCAGAACTGTTTGGGTCAAGTAATCGGGCTGTAAATCTGACGGATAGAATCTACATTTGGTAAGGGAGGAGCCTCATTCCTCTAGCTTTTGCATCTCCATCACCTAGTCTCTAGTCTTAAGCAGAACAGGTATTCGGTAAATGTTTGTGGAACCGAATTGCCTATATCGTAAAAGTAATTACAGTGCTGAATGACAGAAACGTGCCAAGGATATGACTGAGGAATGTCAGGGATACCTTCAGTTGGAAACCACAAAAGACACTGGATTTTTAAAAAAATAATAGTTACATCATCATACTAAAAATAGATTTACCATTTATTCAACAGCATTTTAAAAGTCTTTTACAGAGATTTCTAAAAATGTTTTACACATAGTTTATATTTAATCCTCACAAGTACTCTGAAAGGTAAGTAGTATCATTTGCATTATCAAATGAAGATAGTGAAATTCAGGTAGCTGTCTTGCCCAGGGATACATATTCCTAGGGTCATGGAGCAGCATTAAGCAGAGCCCCAACCGCCTCCCAAGCCAAGAACCTTTCCACAGTCCTGTGCTAATTCATTGCCTTCCTGTGGTATCACATGGCATTTTACTTATCAGGAATTCAAGCTATTTCCAAAAGGGCAGCATTTTCCAATCTCCATGCTCCAAATCTCTTCACCTAACTGTACAAATACATGAATTAAAAATACTGGGCTAGCTAAATTACTGTCATAGAGACCTTCAGCCATTTTCTCACCAAGTGAGAAACAAAGTAGATGGACTGTCTTAGAAATTAGGAAGTACGCAATTTCTTTTTATCTTTGTAGGATTTACCATGCTGTCTATTTCTGCTCAAATATTTCATACTTAAAGCAACATGGTCTACCTGTGCTTGCTAAATAGATTAACTATTAACCCCTGCATATCAGAGACTAAACCTTATTGTTAAGCATTAGTAGAAGATGGTTACCACTTCCTATCTTTGTGTAAATGCATATCCTTTGTCTTCCTCACTGATTAGGTATTAGTTAGGGATGTAGAATTTCTTCCTTCAGTCTGGCCATATTTATTAAAATACTGAGATGCTTTTCTTTCCTAAGTAAACTGTCTATTTTATTTTATATGCCAACTCCATAATCAGTTCCATTTAATGCCTCTATGATTCTGTAAGAGCAGCAACAAAAAAGCAAGCTATTTATTTGTAAACATATATGTATTTTATTCTAAAAGTAATCACCATATTTACATATTCATTAAAATTGCCACTCTCCATGAAATGGGGACAGTAGCTAATGGCATAATTTTAACTTTGTGGATGACCGATTTTGCATAAACAAAATGAAATCATTAACATTGCATCTATATAGCAAACCTAAGAAAGAAAAATAAAGCACAAGGATATTTCCTTTAAAGGTTTCAAGCAAACAAACTAATGAGTAATATCTAAAGTAAATGTCCCAAAAATGTAAATTAAAGCAAATATTCAAATTTTAATTCGTAAAAAATTAGAGGGACTCCATGTTTGGGTCACCTTTCATGAACACTCCCTTCGTGGAAGCCATCTTTCTCTCTCTCCTGGATTTCCCCTCTGGAGTCCCCTTCTACTCTCTCTCGTGAAAGGTTGTCTTCCCCTCCTAAACTCCATCTCCCTCTCTATTCCCTTCCACTCAGTGTGGAAGCTGCTTTCCTCTCCCGGATTATTCTCTCACTCAGTGTGAGAGTTAGCTGTTTCCTTCTCCTTCTCCTGTTTCTCTCTCTCTAAATAAATAAATCACTTTCTGCAAACAACAACAACAACAAATTAGAGCTGGTTCTTAGGGAGAAGAAAGAAAATAAGCAAATCTCTAGACAATCTAATCGATAAAAGAAAAATACAAATAAACAAAAATGAAAGTACTGAAGGACTACACTCTGTAGAGAGAATTATAAATCCTAAGAGTATGCTATGTGCAATAAAAGTTTAAAAGTTAGATTAAATTTAAATTTCTAGAAAAATAGATGTGACCAATAATTCGAAAAGTAGGAGAAACTTTGAAGAAACAAAAAAACTTAATTTAACCAAGACTGATTATGCAAATTGACTTTACTGGTAATGTCCTTCAAACTTTTAAATAATAGCTAATTTCATCTCCACATAATTTTTGCAAAGCATATGTAAAGAATGAAAATCTATCAAGTGCATTTTGTAAAGCCAGCGTAACTCCTCAGCAACCAAAACCTAACAGAAATATTACAAAAAGATATAGATCTATACTGTATATGAAAATAGATCTGAAATTTTTAAATAAATATCAACCATAACATTTAACCATATATTGATGAAACACTGAGCCCTGGAAAAGACAAAAAATGACTTTAAGTATTTTAAAGACTTTAAGTGAGGATCATTTAATCTCTATTCATATTAATCATCTATTAATATGACACTTTCAATCAATCAGCCAAATGAGAAAAATTATGTAATCTCAATAGACGAAGAAAAAACAAAGGAAAACATGCAAAATTCATTCTAATCAATAAAAACAGCCTCTTTAAAATCTCTGACTAGAAAAGTATATCTTGATTATTTTTGATTTACCACAGGCTCATCATAAAAATTTAACAATGCAGATATCTATATATTAAAAAGTGAAGGCTCCTATAATGGTCTGGGAGGCCAAGACCAGCTGATCCCTTGAACCCAGGAGTTCAAGACCAGCCTGGACAACATAGTGAGAACCCCTGTCTATAGAAAAATACACAAAAAATTAGCTGGGTATGGTGACATACTATTGTAGTTCCAGCTATTGGGGAGGCTGAAGTGAGAGGATCACTTGAGCCTGGGAGATTGAGGCTACAGTGAGTTGTCACCACAGCACTGTACTCCAGCCTGGGGAACCGAGCAAGACTCTGCCAAAAAAAAAAAAAAAATTACATGGAAATTCCATACCTGCCTCTCCCATTTGTCACTTTCCAAAAGATGAGCACTAGCAACTGGTATGAATCCTTCCAGAACCCTTAAACAAATAAATGTGCTAATGTGTAGTATATATACATGTCTATAATATGATTCATTTGTATAAATAAACATTTATATACACACAGTTTCAAACAGAGAGAGAAGCAATAATATCAAGTTACATACCAAATGCATTACAAATCATGTCATGGCATAGAAACATACAAGGATGTATACGTGTTCTTATGACATGGTAAGAATTGTAATGTATTTGGTGTATAATTAAGTAACTCTATATTTAATTCTATGTTCACATTAAAGATGGGTATATGTTTTTTCTGTAACATTTTTGTTAGGTTTGGTTACTGAGGAGTTATGCTGGCTTTATGGAGATTTTCATTCTTTTTACATGTTCTGTAAAAATTCATGTGGTGATAAAATTAGCTATTACTTAAAAGTTTGAGGGACATTACCAGGAAAGTGAATTTGTATAATTAGTCTTTGTAAAATTAAATTTAACAAACATCCTTGTATGTTTCTAAGCCATAGCATTATTTGTAATGTTTTTGGTGTGTAATTAAATAACTCCATGTTTAACAAACTGATGAATACAAGGAAATTGTTGATGTAAAGGTTAAACTTAATTTATGTAATAAATGTTTAAAATGATAATCAAATTGTATTTCGAGAAGTTTGTGTCAATTTCTACTCTCACATGCAGTGTATGAGAAGTTTGGTTTTTCCTAAATTCCCCAATATTGGTTAGTCTCAGTTTGAGGAGGCAGGAAATCATGGTGTTTGTTTTGGCTAGAGGGACTGCCTGGATTCAAGTCCAGCCTTTACTACTTGGAAGCTATGTAACCTTGAGCAAGTTATTTGACTTCTCTGTGCATCGATTCTTTATCTGTTCTGATGATTAAGAGATTACTCATAAAATGCCCTTTTCAATGAGATTTAAATTTAATTACATTGTGGGAGAGCTTCATAGATATGTCAACTTTTTGCCTACTATGCAAGCTCTGTGTTTTAATTTCTGTCTTTAATTTGCACTGTCTTCATGTTTTAGGGTATTTTCCCACTACCAATTTTAACATTTTTTAATAGTTAAAGCTCTGCTTTTCATACTTTGCTTCTAGATTTTACATCCTTCTTGAGAAAACCTTAGCATATCCTAAATAATATGTAAACATAAATCTCTCATGTTTTATTCTAATTCTTTGATAATTTAGTTTGTTACATTTAGGCCTTAAATCCATTTGGCATTTTATGTGTGTGATATGAGATTAAAATATCAATTTTATTTTATATTGATAGATAATCATTTTAATACTGTTCGTTTATTCAGTAGTCTATATTTTCCTATTGATTTGGAAAGCTAACATTTATACAAACGCCCACACACATATATATTTCTAGACTCTCTTTTCAATAAGACCGATGCATTTGTCTTTTCTGTATGAGTGATACACTTTCAAAATTACTATAGTTTACATAGGTTGAATCTTCTTAGGACAAGTACTCCCTTTTGAAGTGTATTAACTGTGAATTAGACTCAATCACTTAGTCTGCCAGATGAACTTCAGAATCAGCTTATCAGTTTACAAAAAAGTCCTCCTGGGATTTGTATTTGTAAGACATTGATCTTATATATTAATTTATGGAGAATTGATTATCTTTGCAAGTTTGAGTCCTTTCAACTAGAAATTAGTATGTTGCTCCACTAATTAAAGCTTTTATTAATGTTCACACCAAATTTTTGTGACCTTCATATATATAATGCACATTTCTTCCTAAGTTTATTTCTAATTAATATGTTTTTTGCCATCATTAATGGGATCTACTTTCCATTTTCTAATTAGTCACCATTGCAAAATAGGAAAACCATTAATTTGTTTATGCAGGTGAAACCAACTAATGTACTATTGAATATCTCAAATCCACAAGTATTCATCTCAAGTCTGCATAGTTAATAGTGAAATCCTAGATGCATTCTCAGTAATAGCTAAGAAAAAACTGCTAACTGTTATCACCATTACTATTTGACCTTGTTCTGTAAATTTTGACCAAAGCAATAAAACATAAAATGGAACAGAAAAAAAAGAAGCAAATTATGTGGTCTGGGGGGCACCACCTCCTACATCTGAGTGGGTAGTTCCTGGTCTAGGGCTCCAGGCCAGAGGTAATTGAGGGCTAAAATAGAGCCAATTGCTCTCCTCAACACACTGTGTACTGTGAGGGATGGGGCTGCATAGGCCCTGAAGAAGGAGCACTTTGTTCAAATTTTCATAAAGGTTCTAAGCCACCCACCCATATTGAGACATCTGCCTAGATAAAGCATGTTTAAATTCTATTTTTGTAAAATGGTGTTTCATAGGCTAACACAGTACTGAAAATAAGAAAGCAAATTGTCACTACTTTCAGGTAATATAAGCATTCGCCTAGAAAGTCTAAGAGAATTAATAGAAGAAGTTTTATCATTAATAAAATAATTTTTAAAGTGATTGCCTAAAAGTTATATAGCTATTAGATTTATAGAGAGAGACATAGATATTACAATCACAAAATAGTTAAATATATAATTTCAAAAATACCATTCACAATAGCAACCTAAGTCACAAAACTCTCAGGAATACGTTTGTTTAAGAACTGGAGAAAGGTAAGTAAGTTAAATTTTATGAGGCTATTGTAAGATACGAAAGAAGATTTGAGTAAATAAAAATTAACAGCTTTATTTGTGTGTGTGTGTGTGTGTGCATGTGTGTGTGTTTGTGTATTTTATTCCACTTTAGGTTCTGAGGTACATGTGCAGAATGTGCAGGATGGTTGCATAGGTACATATGTGGCAATGTGGTTTGCTGCCTCCATCCCTGTCACCTATATCTGGCATATCTCCCCATGTTATCCCTCCCCAACTCCTTACCCTATGCTGTTCCTCCCCTAGTCCCCACCAACAGACCCCAGTGTGCGATGCTCCCCTCCCCATGTCCACGTGTTCTCACTGTTCAAAATCTGCGTATGAGTGAGAACACGTGGTGTTTCATTTTCTGTTCGTCAGTTTGCTGAGAATGATGGTTTCCAGGTTCATTCATGTCCCTGTAAGGACACAAACTCATTGTTTTTTGTGGCTGCATAGTATGTCATGGTGAATATGTGTCATATTTTCCTCCTCCAGTCTATCATCGATGGGCATTTTGGTTGTTTCCAGGTCTTTGCTATTGTAAACAGTGCCACAATGAACATACATGTGCTTTTGTCTTTATAACAGAACAATATATAATCCTTTGGATATATAGCCAGTAATAGGATTGATGGGTCAAATGGAATTTCTATTTCTAGGTCCTTGAGGAATTGCCACTGTCTTCCACAACGGTTGAACTAGTTTACACTCCTACCAACAGTGTAAAAGTGTTCCTATTTCTCCACATTGTCTCCAGCATCTGTTGTCTCCAGATTTTTTAATGATCGCCATTCTAACTGGCGTGAGATGGTATCTCAATGTGGTTTTGATTTGCATTTCTCTAATGATCGATGATAATTAGCATTTTTTCATAACTTTGTTGGCCTCATATATGTCTTCTTTTGAAAAGTGTCTGTTCATATCCTTTGCCCACATTTGAATGGGTTTGTTTGTTTTGAAAAGTGTTCATATCCTTTGCCCAATTTTGAATGGGTTTGTTTGGTTTTTTTCTCATAAATCTGTTTTAGTTCTTTGTAGATTTTGGATATTAGCCTAGCTTATTGAGAGTTTTTAGCATAAAGCGCTGTTGAAATTTGTCAAAGGCCTTCTCTGCATCTATTGAGATAATCATGTGGTTTTTGTCTTTGGTTCTGTTTATGTGGTGAATCACGTTTATAGACTTGCATATGCTGAACCAGCCTTGCATCCCTGGGATGAAGCATACTTGATCGTCATGGATAAGCTTTTCATTGCACTGTTGCAATCGGTTTGCTAGTATTTTATTGAATATGTTGGCATCTATGTTCATCAGGGATACTGGCCTGAAGTTTTCTTTTCTTATGGAGTCTCTGCCAGGTTTTGGTATCAGGATTATGTGGGTCTCATAAAATGATGTGGGAAGGATTCCCTCTTTTTGAATTGTTTGGAATAGTTTCAGAAAGAGTGGTATCAGCTCCTCTTTGTATGTCTGGTAGAATTCACCTGTGAACTCATCTGGACCTGGGCTTTTTATGGTTGGTAGGCTACTAATTGCTGCCTCAACTTCAGCCCTTGTTATTGGTCTATTCAGGGTTTTGACTTCTTCCTAGTTTAGCTAGTTTAGGCTTGGGAGGGTGCAAGTGTCCAGGAATTTACCCATTTCTTCCAGGTTTACTGGTTTATGTGCATAAAATTGTTTGTAGTAATTTCTGATGGTACTTTGTATTTCTGTGGAATTTGTGGTGATATCCCCTTTATCGTTTTTTATTGCATCTATTTGACTCCTCTTTTTTTATTAATCTGGCTAGTGGTCTGTCAATTTTGTTGATCTTTCCAAAAACCCAGCTCCTGGATTTATTAATTTTTTGAAGATTTGTTTTTTGTCTCTATTTCCTTCAGTTCTGCTCCGATCTTAGTTATTTCTTGTCTTCTGCTAGCTTTTGAGGTTTTTTTTTTTTTTTATCTCACTCCTCTAACTCTTTCAATTTTGATGATAGGGTGTCGATTTTCGATCTTTTCTTGCTTCTCATGTGGGCATTTATTGCTATAAATTTCCCTCTCGACTGCTTTAAATATGTCCCAGAGATTCTGGTACATTGTGTTTCCATTCTTGTTGGTTTCAAAGAACACCTTTATTCCTGCCTTCATTTCATTGTTTATCCAGTCAACATTGAAGAGCCAGTTGTTCAGTTTTCATGAAGTTGTGTGGCTCTGAGTTAGTTTCTGAATCCTGAGCTCGAATTTGATTGCACTGTGGTCTGAGAGACTGTTTGTTATGATTTCTGCTCTTTTGCATTTGCTGAGGAGTGATTTACTTCCAATTATGTGGTCAATTTTAGAGTAGGTGTGATGTGGTGCTGAGAAAAACGTATATTTTGTGGCTTTGAGGTGGAGAGTTCTATAGATGTATATTAGGTTTGCTTAGTCCAGATCTGAGTTCAAGTCCTGGATATCCTTGTTAATTTTCTGTCTGTTGATCTGTCTGATATTGACAGTGGAGTGTTAAAGTCTCCCAGTATTATTGTGTGGGAGTCTAAGTCTCTTTGTAAGTTGTTACAAACTTGCTTTATGTATCTGGGTGCTCCTGTATTGGGTGCGTATATATTTAGGATAGTTAGTTCTTCTTGTCGCATTGATCCTTTTACCATTATGTAATGCCCTTCTTTGTCTCTTTTGATCTTTGTTGGTTTAAAATCTATTTTATCAGATAATAGGATTGCAACTCCTGCTGTTTTTTTTGCTCTCCATTTGCTTGGTAAATATTCCTCCATCCCTTTATTTTGAGTATGTGTATCCTTGCACATGAGATGGGTTTCCTGGATACAGCATACCAATGGGTTTTGACTTTTTATCCAATTTGCCAGTCTGTGTCTTTTGATTGGGGCATTTAGCCCACTTACATTTAAGATTAATATTGTTATGTGTGAATTTGATCCTGCTATTTTGATGCTAGCTGCTTGTTTTGCCCATTAGTTGATGCATTTTCTTCATTGTGTCAATGGTCTTTACCATCTGGTTCATTTTTGGAGTAACTGGTACTGGTTGTTCCTTTTCTTGTTTAGTGCTTCTTCCAGGAGATCTTGTAAGGCAGGCCTGGTGGTGATATAATCTCTCGGTAGTGGTGAACTGCCTTGGTAATAGCAGACACCCTTTCCCCCACAGAGCTGGACCATCCCAGGTCCAGATTTGTGTGAGATTTTGTGTGGAGACTCACTGCACCGGCTGAAACAGCCATGCTGGATACTCACGGCACTTTTCTGCCTGGGAATCTCTGGTCTGTGGGCAGTAAAAGCTTGTTTGGAAATGCAATGATCACTCACCCTCTGCGTTCTTGCTGGGAACTGCACTCCAGAGCTGTTCCTATTCAGCCATCTTCCAGCTTTCCTTTATATCTGAAAAAAAAAAAAAAAAAAGAAAACAGAAACATTAATGAGAAAAATGGATTCCCATTCACAAAAGCAAAAGTAAACACACAGGGCATTTTTGAAAGGCCAGGGGGAAACGCCGTTTGGCAGACAGCTCTCTACACATCTTTACTCTTCTATCCTGGAATCTTCCAACTTGGATTCTTATAAAGGGGAGCTGGAGAGAGACCTGTAGTTTCAGGTTAAGAAGGGCCTTATTAGGAGAAAAATGTCACTCAGGTTAATGGTCTCTGAACTGGCTCCTTGAACTCAGTCTGAACTCTTACATTTAGAGAAATGAGAATGAAAACTATTTTTCATGACAAACTTAGTGAAGTCTTGAGTGGTGAATGATGCATCAGAAATCAACCTCTTTTAGTCTCTGGGCACAAGCACAACTGCCTATGGGTCGTGGAGGCCACATGCAGAGCACAGAGGTGGTGAGGGGGCACTTCTTAATGTCTTTGCATGAATGCCCACTTGGCACCAGCCATCTGTGAACTGCAAATGCTGAGAGGATGTGGAGATTTGCACCCTCAGCAAGGGCATTGGTCTTGCTGTAACGAGTAGAAAGGCAGCAGAAGGAGACTTTGTGGCAAGGCTGCACAGACTTGGGAACATGACCAGAGGGAGCCGGAACAAGAAAGGAAGAACACAGATTGGCTTCTTGGCCTCAGCAGAACTGACATTTTGAGTTGGATAACTCTTTGATGGTGGAAGTGATGGAGACTGTCCTGTGCAATGTCAGATCCCTGTCCTCTACCCAGTAGATATCAGCAGCACGCCTACCCCAGTAGTGGTATCCAAAAATGTCTCCAGAAATTTCCAAGTGCCCTGGGGTAGGTGAGGATTGGAGGGTGGGCCAAACAACCCCAGCTAAGAACCACTGATGCAGATTGACTGAAACTGAGAGATGGGGACATGCATCCCTTTGGGAATTCTCAAAATAAATGAGGGAGGGGCTCGGTAAATACTAATATTGACCCATACACATTTATGCATATATCCATAGTGTATGTGCCTTTTCAAAATGTTAATGAAATTGTTTAGTAAGTTAGGAGAAATTAATCGTTTTTATTATAAATTTCTTTATATTTTTAGGTATTTATTCATTTTTTCAGTTTTTAAAAATAAGAATACACTCCATATAGACATTCATTTTTTTTTTTTTTTTTAGTGCCTCCCATGTGCCAGGGAGGCTAATGAGGGCAGAGAATTGGGGCCGGGAATTCCAGATGAGGGATAGGGCGGTGAAGTGGTAGACAAACCATAAACAATAAGCATAATAAATAATTAATTAGATATGTTAGAAAGTGGTGCCTTCAGAAGAAAAGAGTAGACTGCTGATGTTCTTAAAAATACAAAGAATGCAGCTTATGTGGAAGCATTTAGTCTCTCTTCTGACCAGTCTGTCATCTCTCCTGCATTCTTGAGTGCCACTGACCTTTCATACAAAATGACCTTTATGTGGATTAAGGCAGTGGTGTTTCTTGTGGAGCGCCCAAAGGCCTCAGGAGTGGAATGGAGCCTCTCAGTCTATGATAATAATCAGCTTCAAACAGCTTTATCGATGGCCCTTCTAGACCTTAGAATAGACACGGACATCTATTATGCGAAACGCTTACAGTTCTCATGGCCATTTTATTACCTAAAGCACAGATCTGCTTGAAACTCCTGCCACGATAGCTGGAGCAAAGCTGCATAATGCCCTTCAGGAAGGCTGGAGTGCAGTTTCTGATTGGGGCTGGAACGGTTAACAATCCTGTGAGTTGTGAATGCCAGCTGGTTGCAACTTAACTTGCTGTGAACAGGGGTTATTAAATGACTCATTTAAACCTGAGCCAAACACCAAATAAATGGATAATGTATTCACATGGTCTGGAGGAGAGAAGTGGATGATATGTTTGTTTCTGTCTCAGTGATTAGGTAGATCAGTTCTTAGGTAAATACGGCAGTGATCCTGTGTGCAGGCTTCAGGAAATGACAACAACACACCTTGTGAGCACTGAGTAGAAGAGAAGGAACCGTAATAATTCATGCAACCAAAGCCTATCACATGGAGCTAGATATGACAGCAGCAAAATACATAGGCTTGAGGGAGTTTTGCTTAAACAATTATTTCATGATCACACCTTTACTGAGAACTGACAAAAAGTCATCTTCAGGGTTTGCCCGAAGAACATTCAACTGAAAATATTTTGAAACATGTATCATGCCAAATGAAAAACCAAACCAAAATAAAACTGAGTCTTAACTTCATTGTTGCCCTTGCTGAAACCTTTTTTTTTTTTTTTCAAGTGGTTTCAAGTATGTTTGCAAACCTCAGAGAGGCCAAGTCCAGCCTGTCAGTCTTTGAAAGTTTTGCAGTGGAGAGCAAGGTTCTCATAAGCATGAAGATGTCTTGTTTCTAGTAAACTCTATTTCGAAAAAAACCCACTGACTTTACTTTGAAGACTTTGCATCAGTCTCTGGAGGCAAACAGGGCAGCGGTCCAGAATTTTCTTGGCTGTCAGCACAAAGGAGGCTGCACATCAGTAACAAGGAGAAACAGCAAACTTCAGCAA
This sequence comes from Saimiri boliviensis, assembly GCF_048565385.1. Lineage (NCBI taxonomy): Eukaryota > Metazoa > Chordata > Mammalia > Primates > Cebidae > Saimiri > Saimiri boliviensis. The sequence goes on from NC_133452.1 coordinate 77,677,437, forward strand.
AAACAAAGACCTGTCCCGGTTTTAAAAGAAAGACAGAAAGAAAGAGAAACAGGACATATGATCACCTTAGTCGGCAGCCAAGTATATAAAGTAGCTCCAAAAAGAGTGTAATGTTCCATTGTAAATGAGAAACTGTAATTACAGCTAGAAAATCTGGAGAGATAAATTCCACAGAGCCGATGAGCGCTAATTGCAGATGGGCAGTGGAGAATAGATGGCCTTTGAGTGAAGATGGACCTGGAGTGACAGCCAACATGCAGGCGTCCTGTCAGCATCATTCCCACACCAAACCATGCTTTTGTGAGCTCTGTAAGATGGGATACCATGGAGTACTGAAAGCCAGGGCTTCCCAGCAACATGAAAGCCAAGAAGAGAGCTTTTGTGACTGTCAGATGTCTCTAAGCTGGTGAATTCAGTTTGATTTTTCTCTAATGGTTCCTGTTGGCTTTAAAGGAACACCAAATGGCTGTTCCCCAGGAAGCACACACAGCCCTAGTACAATAGCATAGCTAGCATGTCTGGGGGTAGAACTAGGGAAAGACAGCCTTAAACTTGTTCTGCAGATATAGAAAATCCATTTTTAGATAAGAATCAGGTTATGCACACACTTCCCAAATGTATTACCCAACCCAATAACTTGGAAATAAAAAGTCACTGTCTATTTCACATTTTTGTTGTATTTTCATTCTTGAACCTCTTTCATTGCTCTTGTTCTAAGCAATGAAATTAATTTTAGTCAAGGGTGGTAGGTAGGACTGGAAATTGGTGGCTTACCTAGGGAGATGCCCATGGGCTCTGTTGTAAGAAAATAGGTTATCAAACAGGTTGGGCAGATCAAATTACAGTCTTTTTTAATTCTGGAATATTATCTAAGTTAAAGGCAAATTTCTCTCTTTGTTCACAAAAGATAATGCATTTCACTGGATACTGAAGCTCTTGGAATGCTCTTTGTTTTTTTCTGTGGAAAAAGCCAAAAAGAAAACTCTCCCATGAGACATTCTTTTCTTTCTGCATTCATGATACAAGAAAACATATATAAGGTGATATCATTATTACTATGTATGATGGGAGTATTATGGGACTCAATATTATGTGTAATATAATAATATTATTATGGGACTATTCTAATTTATGTTCCCAGGGCAGTTAGCCTTTTCAGAATTCTTTATGCCAAAGTGTCCTCATCTCATCATAAACAAAATAATGTCAAAAGATAACTTAGCAATCTCTGAGCACTTAAAGTATCTAAAATATAGAGTCATGGCCCAGAAAAGAAAAACCAGGTCACCTAATCTTTGAAATGGGCAGGCTTTAAAAGTCTTGGAAATAACTGAATGTCTTAGTATCATGACAAAGAATAATTGACGGCACTGTTGATGGAATTAGGAGTGAGCATGATCAAATTGCAGGAGCCACAGCTCTGCTATTGACAGGCCAATGGGGAGCCTCAACAGAGAATCTACTGCTACTCTTATCCTCAAGTAGGTTGTTTGGTACACAAGGTCAAACTCCGTCAAAAATTAGGGATTGTCAAAGATACTGCTGTTTCTCAACTCATAAAATTTTATTGCTAACTGAAGATGATAAAGCAAAGGTAGAAAAGGTGAGTAAAAATTGGTAAAAACTATATTATTTATGATTGCCTCTTCATAATCACAATTCATAAATTACCCAAGATGAGGTCTAGTTCAAGGAAAAGAAAGTGGCTATTATCATTCTGTAGATACTTTTTATAAACACCAGTTGCATTTTCATTCAAACTAGTTTGTGTTCAAAGCAATACCTACAAAGTAAAGTGACTGCACACTGGCGTTCTGGAAACCAGCATTGTCTCTCTGACCCTTGGGTCTTACAGAGAGGCATGGAAGATCTCTGCCAGTGGTAAGGGCACATGCCCCTCAAGGCCCATCTGCTTTTACCTTAAAGTTTTTGTTGGGCACCTGGTAGATTTGGTTAGCATTAACTACAACAGGGACTAGAAGAGGAACGGTACCTTTGGTAGAGAAGATCTGATTGATTTTTGAGTTGCCATTGAGACCTCTATGGGGAAATGTCCAGCAAGAGATCTTAGCCCTCCTGACTCTTCTTACCTCTACAATTTCTCCTTCTGAGTCCCTCTCTCCGGCTCCTCATTCATGACCCACCCTGGAAATGTAAACCTTCCATATCATTAATTTTGGTCATCTCATAGAACCTTTATTTCAAGTCAGACCACCTAAAAGGTGGCCTATAATTGATAATCTTTCTGGCTTTTTTAAAATATGATTCACTTAAAAATATTAAAAGCCTTAATTTTATTTATTTAGCAAAATCAACTTTTTAAAAAGATTCCCCATGTGATATATTTATTAACCAGAGGAAAAAACCCACTGTTGGGTCATGAGTCACCAGAAAGGTTCTAGTGAATTCAAAATGGCAACCTCAGTTCTTTCTTTCCTCTCTCTGTTTCCCCATCCTTCTCTCTTAAATATGTATCTATATCTATCTGCAAAACTGATGACATTCTAATACATTCCCACAAATACTACTGTCCCATGAAATCAATCATATGCCTTCACTAAATTACTCAAGTAATAATTGGGAAAATATAGTATTTATTTTGCAGTGAGTCTTCTTAAAATAACAAGTGAATTTAGGTAATAGCACCAGGAAGTTGAAGGCAGTAGATCTGTAGTGGGGTTGAGTTGAACATTTTTGAGTTAAAAGTATTTTCAGTTTGTAGCAAAATTCCTTATTGGGTTCTATGAAGTGACCTGCAATTTCACTTCCTGGATGAGAATAGCTCAACTTTTAAAATTAACTTACAAAATATGCAGCACAAAGCACTCTCTATATATAATATAAGCAAATTTGAGCTATAACAAAGGCTTCATTATGTAGGCTGATTTTAGAGGATTTTTAGCTCCAGGGGACATTAGAGATTTTGAGTACTTTTAAGCTATGTGGCATCACTGTCCTCAAATTTAATTTTCTGAGAATCATAGACCTGAAAGGAATTCACTAATTCACTTTTTCTAATTAGAATTGGACTCTATTCCTTTGTTGTAGACATTTATATTTAATTATATGAATAGTTGATAAATATACCATTTCAAAGCACTGCAGAAAGAATCATCTGCTTCGTGTCTGCTCTCCTAGAATCTTACCTGATGATAGCATCATTTTCCAAACACACAAGCTCTTTTTAACATTGTCATATATTGTAATATTCTCCAAGTTGCAAAGACCCCTCTATCAAACCACACATATGCTTTTTTTTCTTTCTTTCTTTCATTTTGCATTTTAGAAAACTCCAATGTAGTTGTTCATAACAGAGAGACAACATAAAAACCTGAAAGCTCTTCTAGTACACAGCCACCAAGGTGTCCAAGTCCCCACGTACTTCTCTAGGACTTGGATCAGTCTCCTTGTAAATTGTTCAGCCATTGAGACTTCCATCCATTCCCTTGGGCCTTTACCACTGGCTCTGTTATGTAGTTTAACACACTTTACTCTTCAAAAACTTCCCCTGACATTCAGTCCAAATGTTCTTTAGTCTCCCTGACAATTAATACCCCCCGTGACTGACCTTTGTGGAAGTACAGTAAACCATCCCTTTCTCTCCTGAGTGATAACACTCTTTCCACCCCGGTATCCCTCCCCTGACTCTTGGATGTCAGTGAAAATATTAAAGTGCACTCAGGATACACATTTCATTGCAGCTCAGCTCTTTGATGATAACAGTTCTTAACCTTCAGAAACCAATTCAATCATTGATCCATTTGTTCAACAAATATTTTTTGGGCACCTACTGTGTACTCAGCATCGTGCTAAGCACTATACCTGAGGGACATAGGCCCTATCATCCATCCTCATTTACACATTCAAATTCCACTATTGTTATCTGCCATGTAGTCACAGACTTGGCATGAATATCATTTTTCCCTTTCCTCTAAACTTCATAATGTCTTCCTGTAACAAGTATTATATCTCAAATTGTGAACAAAACTAGGCAATTTTAACTCATTTGGTGCAAGCTATGGCATTTTGAATAATTTACTCCAGAGATCAAAGATACCTTTTGTTCTCTTATCTGACTATAAAGCGTTCCATTCTTTACTACCAACATGTGAAGACTAATTTTTTGGTATAGCTTTCATTATGAGGATATGGAAAGTCAGAAGGAATTATTTTAAAATCATTGTCCTAATTTCTCTGACTGCCTTTATAATAATAGATGCAATTAAAGTCCTTAAAGTGTATTCTTTAAACAGAGTTTCTCAAAATGAAAAAAAAAGGCCTAGGATCACAGAAAATTGTTCAAAGTAAGAGGATGCAGTCCAGGAATTCTTACCAATGTATTATTTTTCTCCACTACTTCCATTTCATTTCATTAGCTGTAGAATCACCTTAGGAAAAGGAATTTTAATATTCTTATTTATGTATAAGAGAATCCACCCATCTTTTTCCGAGGTTAACCCCTTCATTTTTGCCCTTGATCCCAAAGTTTCTTGTCATCTGCGGCCCTGATCATAATTATTTCTTGTCCTGTATCTCTAACAGCACCCAAAAGAGCTCATCAACACGACCAAAGCGAGTCTTATTACCCCTTGCTCTTCCTAACTGCTTTGGTTTGATGGCAGCTGCATCATCTACCAGGTACTCCAATGAAAACTTCTGGATTAATTTTAACTATTTTCTTCCCACACTTCAACCATCATCAAATTGTATAGATTTTAACTGTCACATTTTTCTTAATTTGGAGCCACTGTTGAAGTTGAGGACTTAATTATATAGTTATGTTTAAATATCAGGTAGGCTTGTATACAAGCAAGGAGTTTTAACTGTCAATATGAGTCACTGGTTTTAGGCATGAAAGTAAAATTTTTACAGCTCACCTTAATTAAATGCAATGCTGGCTGTACAGATGAGGTTTTTCATAACTGTGTTCTAATTAGTCCTCCAAATGTTAATAATTGTTTCTTAAAAATATGTTTCATGGTCAAACAAAGTAGAAAATGCTAGGTTACAAAAGGGTTTCTCCTTCTTCTTTTTTAATTAGGGTTAAATACACATCACAAAATGTGCCATCTTAGCAATTTTAAAGTGTACCATTCAATAGTATTAAGTGCATTTACACTGTAGTGCAAAGATCACCTTAACCAGCTAAAAAATATTGTCATCTCCCCAAACCAAAACTCTATACCCATTTAATAATAACTCCCATCACTTCCTTCCCCCAGCTGCTGGAAATCATCATTTTACTTTCCATCCCTGTGAATTTTACTACTCTAGATACCTCATGTAGGTGAAATTTTACAATATAATGACTGGCTTATTTCTCTTAGCATAATATGCTCAAGGTTCATCCGTATTGTAGCATGTGTCAGGATTTCCTTTGTTTTGAAGGCTGTATGTATATGCCACATTTTGCTTATCCATTATTCATTCATCAAAGCACATGTGGGCTGCTTCTACCTTTCAGCTATTTTGAATAATGTTGCTACATACATAGGTGTACACATATCTGGTGAGTCCCTGCTTCCAATTCTTTTGGATATATATACCCAGAAGAGGACATGATGGATCCTACGGTAACTCTATTTTTAGTTTTATGATGAACCAACTTACTAAAAACCGATGTCTTGATTGTGGAATCTTTTAATCCACACGTAGGCAGTGTAATTTACTGGAAAGATGATTACTAGAGGCAGCATTTCTTCAACTCTATTTCACTGTGAAGCCTTTCAATTTGCAAGTAAAACTACATGGAGGGATGACATTTGGAAAAGAAAAAGCCAAATCTTACCAAAATATAAAGGGGGTGCAGGAATCAGTGACTATGTTTGCCATCCAGAAATCCCACAGAACTTCCCACTGTCTTTACACAGATATCCCCTCATTGTTTTAGACATAAATACATCTTATGAGAAATCTGTGCACCATCTGAATTTATCCAATGCTGAAAGACTTTTTGTCATAAATTAGTAATAAAGGTATTTGAAACAGAAAAAGGGGCAAAAAGACATAAAAGAGAAAACAGAAGGAAAAGAATACACTATGTGTAAAGCACTTCAAATGCTTCTTGACACATAGTAAGCACTATATTTGTGCTAAGCAAAAGAAAGAATACCTTTAAATAAAATAATTTTTAAAACAACAGAAATGGTAGGGAACACATATTTTAGGCTTCTTCACTTCTGATGCAGGGCAGGAAAGAACCAGTTGCTTTCCACTTCTGAAAGGCTGGAGAAAAACAGCTGGACTCTAAGACAGTTGCTTGTACCTCACAATACTTACTAGCATGGAAACTGTTTTTGATGAATCTTCATAGTGTCTGGAAATGAAAAACATTTCATTCATGGTTCTGTGGACTTTTACAAGTATGTAGAAAGATTGAAAAGGGGAAAGGAAGTGTTGGAATTTTAATTACCTACTTTATCCCCCTCAATATGGCAAGAATAAATGTTGTATCAGTAAAAAGATCATGTAGTTCTACTGACCTAAATGCAATGGTCCCAGTTATAATTCTTTCTCTTTTCTGTATACAAATTCACTTGTTTTGGATTATTAATCAAAACCACCTGGTAACATAAAATAAATTGGACAATTAAAGAAATACTATTAACTCAAACACATTCAGACCAGAGCATGTGCTACCTAAAGACAGCCCGTCCTCTCTGCCAACATGTGGGGGAATCTGCCAGTAAGAATCAAATACCATGTCCTTTATTAGCTTCCATCATCACCACACTTAATTACACAAGTAGTGTTCAATTTCCACAGCAGAATAAAAGAAACAGTGAGAGACATGAAATTCAGAAGCCAGTATAACCTACAAAAGTAATATATTTTAGCATTAATGTGTTAACATTATTTGCATTTTTCTGTATACATATGCATTTACCAATTTCAAAGCATATGATGCTAAGTTATCTATCCCATAGGACAAATATTTGGACATTCACAACTAAGACACAAAGATTTATACAATCTTCTCTGTGTATGTCTCATTTCCCACACATGTTATCAATTATTTGAAATATACTTAACAGAAAACACACTGCAAATAAAACACCATGAAAACAAACATGTTTTCTGAATAACTACATTTGTTTGACAAATCATGAATCCCCTCAAGATCTGGCCAAGGGATGCCAAATTATCATCAACCGAACTGAATGGCAAGACTGACATTGTTTTCACAAAAGCAATATTCTAGGAGAGAGCAAACGGATTCAGTAAAGCGAGTTAGTACAAATCCATGTGCGGTAGCAGGGAGGCAGGCAAAGCCTGGGATCAGAGGAATCACGATAGCTAGATCTGTGGCACCAATGAGAAATTGGCTATTGCCTCTCTAATGTTACATCCTATTTTTCATAAAAGCCACGACATTAGGCTGTTGACTCTAAAGCTGCCACATCCACTGAGGTTATGTTTGTTTCAAGCCTCTCCATCACAATTCCTGTCATTTGAGAAATAACAAAAGAACTCGCAGGTGTCTGTAAATTTCCCTTAGGTTCCATCTACAGAAACAGAACCTTCCATTCCAAATCAGAGCCCTACCTAGCCACATATGTTCAATGATGACGTATGGAACATGTTACATGCCTCACCACTGAAATAGGTAAAGTCATCAGGGTTTTTTTGGCTCTTTTAAATATAGTATACATGGCAAGTCAAGATGTCCTTAATGTGCTAATAACTCCGAGCCATCTTTAATCATCTTTTGGAAGCTTTCATTTCATTCACTTATTCACAAAATATTAATGAAGCAACTATTATGTACCAGGCACAAGTCTAGATGCTAGGGCTATGTAGGATTGGGGAAAAGGACAGAATAAAATCACTGCACTCATATTCTCTGGCAAGTAGAGGACGTGCAAGACCACATACAAGATAAATTACATGCACAGTATGTGATGTAGTGAAAAATGATGAAAAATAAAGTCAGAGAACAGAACAGGAGAGGTGGGGAGAGTTGCCATGTCAAATAGGATGGTCAGGGGAACAGCGAGTGCAGTGTCCTTGAGGACTAAGGGTGCAGTGTTCAGTTGCCAGCAAGACAGCCCAAGTGGCTGGAACTGAATGAGGGGAGACAAGTAGGTGAAGATGTTAGAAACGAGGGAGTGAACGTGGGGAGCAAATCTTCTGGAGCCATACAATCCTCTGCATCATCACTCCAGCCCTCTGCACATTTGTGCTTCCTGGGATGCCATTCGCACAGACCTTTTTAGCCTGTGGTTCTACCAGCCATCATATTTGGTCATTTTCTAACTGTGGGAAACAAAGTCATTGTGATCCTGCATGCCTGTAGAAGCTCCTTGAAGAGTATAAATGGTAAAGAAAATATTATTTTCGCCGGGCGCGGTGGCTCACACCTGTAATCCCAGTACTTTGGGAGGCTGAGGTGGGTGGATCACAAGGTCAAGAGATCGAGACCATCCTGGTCAACATGGTGAAACCCAGTCTCTACTAAAAATACAAAAAATTAGCTTGGCATGGTGGCTCGTGCCTGTAATCCCAACTACTCAGGAGGCTGAGGCAGGAGAATTGCCTGAACCCAGGATGTGGAGGCTGTGGTGAGCCGAGATTGCACCATTGCACTCCAGCCTGGGTAACAAGAGCGAAACTCCATCTCAAAAAAAAAAAAAAAAAAAAAAAAAAAGAAAGAAAGAAAGAAAGAAAATATTATTTTTTACTCAGAAAGAATCACAAGTTACATCCTCTCCTGAAATTTCCCTTATCATGAATAGTACCTCATCCACAGGTCATATAAAGTCCACCTTGAAACAGCAGTTTTAATCACCTGCTCTTTGACTTAAATCATATGTAATTATCAGAGCTAAATCCCTACTTTGTTATTTTACCTACACATCAATATAGCCAGTTTAAATTCATAAGTATCTTCTCTTGAAATTGGAAAATGACTATTTGATGTGGAACGCCATCAACAGGTGATTAGACCAACCAGTTTGGTCAATGGAGATAAGCAATTGAAGTTGAGACTTTCAGCTAGCACAGCTGTGGAAATATCCTGTGTAAACAAGGTCACACCAGACTCACACTCTTCTGCCAATACACATGGCCACAGTAAATTGGTCCAAGAGCCATCTCATTCTGGCCCTTTTCCAACCCAGTGATGAATCCGTTTATCAAAATCACTGTCAGGTAAATGTTGTAAGACCTTGACTAGAGTATTCCTTAAACTATAAGAGATGGAACACTTTGTAATGTATTTTCAAATTGAAAGTCACTTATCCTCTTAGCACTCCAAGAAGGTTTATGAACCAAATGCATGCTAAGAAATATTTTGAAAAGAACCAGTTAAGGTTTAGATGGAAAGCTTCGGCATAGTGGATTGTGGTATACTCCCAATTCTATCTAAAATAGGTTTACAGAATTAAAAGTTTATGGTCTTATTTACTCAGAAAAAAAAAGGCAAAGCTAAAGTACTAGAAATGGGATGCAGTAAAACTCTAGGATTTCATCCAACTATTGCTTGGAAATGAAAATTCCCTAATGGGAATAGGTCTTTGAAATGGGACATCTGGGTTTTACTAAGTGGGTAATTAAAAGTTTGAAATCTTGCCTGGAAAATGGGACAAAAGCTCAAATTACCAAGATAGGTGAGACATTCCCCACTGCCTTTATCATAGGAATGGCAGGGGCCCAGGCTCTAACAAAGCAAGGCAGAGACATGTGGAGTGTTAAACCACCCAAGGACAAAGGGGACTTTGGAATCTGATTTCTAGGGGATATTTGTCAGAAAACATGCTATACTTCCCGCAGCTAATGAGATATCCTGTGTAACAAATCCAGCATGGAGTGGCTAACGCTCAGCCAGGTAAATCATCATCTTAAAATGTGCTCTGCTCTTTCCCAACTAATAATCAAGACAGGCTTTTCCAGGAAAATGGCCAGGCACCAGCTCAGAATGAAAGTCACTATCTCCCAGTTCACCTGGGTGGCCCCCTAAAGCTTATAGATGAACCTCAGAAGCTTCAAATAGAGGCAGTCTAGCTATACTTCATTCTGAGAATAAATAAGATAATAGGTTGAAAGAGTCAACCTAGGCAAAAATATGGATAAATAACTATAGACTTTGGGTGGCCTTCCCAAATCAGCTTATACAGGACTTCTCATATTACATATAACTTGCGTAATTTTTCTGTGACATTTTTGTTTAAAGAACACCACATAAAGCATCTAGCTGGGTTGAGGGATTACTGTAATAGTAATACAAGAATGCTCAGGAAAAATTGTTACTGTATCATCATGTGTCAGGATGTGTCTCATAATAATGACATTCTACTCAGCAGGTTCTACCATCCATTGGGACAGTTTATAATACCACCTGACAGTTAACATCAGTATCTTCAGGGGTTTTGCATCATCACAATCCTCCAGGAGGCCATGAAGAATCATGGTTCAAAGCTTGAAATATTTCATTGCTTACACAATTTTATAAAATAGTAGGGAAAGCATAAAGTACAATATTATGGTAGAAATCTGAGAATCGCACCATGCTAAGAAAATGTTTCGTTAGTTAGTAAATGTAGATTAGTTTAATTTGGCACCGAAAGTAAGAATTTCCCAAGGCTAAACACTAATGCACAACATTAGTGCTTTACAATTAGAATTCAGATATGTTCAGCATTTGTCCTAATGTTGCAAATCTCCTCCTAAAATATATGTGTGTGTGTGTGTGTGTGTGTGTGTGTGTGTGTGTGTGTGTTTGTATTAGGCAATCAGGTCTATTTCAGTCTCATAGAAAATTCAGGCAATTGTTTATTCTTTCGACTACAAACTAAAAAGGATGCATGCAGCCTGGAAAAACAAATTAGAAAACAATGTAAAAGGACTTTCCAAGTTTGAACTTGTTCACTCTGCTGTTAGTGACATTGAGCCAACTGCTGAATGGGCTTCAGTTTTTCCTAGTACAGGAGTGGCGATGCGGCTATTTTTGTTATAGTAGTATTCAGATCTTGATTAGAAGTGGCTCAACTTTTAACAAAAAGTAACAAATCACATCAACAGGCCAAGGCTACAATATCCCTTTGCTCATTTCCCTACCTGAGCCTCATGCCCTAATCTTTTTTAGTCCAGTAGATTTGGCAGGTAATGAGGCAAGGCCAAACATCTTTTTCCTTCTTTTCAGGTCTCTCAGAACACCCCAAGCATCCTACCAGCTGTGATATGTCTACTGACATAGCACTTTATTGAACCATCTTTGAACTCAGGCTCTGACCAGGAGCATTTAAATAGAAGACAGGATAATAGAAAGGTAGCCCACCCGTCTCCTTTCCAAATGCCCATGCTAGCTGTGGATAACAGAGAGCACATCTAGAGTCTGCCGGTCACAACACTCTCACAGAAGACACTGCCATAGCTGCCACATCATCAACAATCCCAGGGACATCATATCCTCAGGCCCTGGGCCCATTACCCCACCACCATCACCACTACCACCATCAGCCCCTTGTTTCATCACAGTGCCCTTCTTACTCTCTCTTTAAACTGTCTAGTAGATTACAAGGCTTCAAGGTCCCAGGATTTCCCCTCTGGAATCCCCTTCCACACTCTTCATGGAAGCCTTTCTCTTCTCTTTCCCTTCTCTTTCTCTACCTAAATAAAATCACCTTTCTGAAAAAAGAAAAAAAAAAAAGCCTCCAAGGACAAGAGCAGAGAGTCTAGTAACTTTTGACTTAGGGATTTTGGCTGGACCAAAACAATATTTATTTCTGTCCTCTTTACACTAATTTTGTATTCACCTAACCCTATGCTCACACATGCCATAACAATAACATAGGGCAGAAAATGAGGACTTATACTTTCTAAATGCAGTATCTCGATCATATCTTCACCACCTCATATGCATATTAAGGATAAAACCTAGAATAAAAACTGAACCACCAAAGGATTCCATTCCCTTGCTTATTCTGACCTTTTGCTTGAATATGTCAACATGTAGCTTTGTGTCTAGTTGTATAACTCTTGCACAGTGTTTCAGATTCTGTATTTCTCCAGTATCCATATCACTAAGAAGATCAATTTCATAATTAAATAAAGTTAGTGCTACTTTTTTCTCCTCTATTGACGGTTTCTAAAATGAGATGAGTAATTTTTGTTTTTAAAAAAAGCAACCACCATACAACTTATTAACAGATGCTTAAAATTAGCCTAACTGGACTCTAAATCTGACATCTTAAAATAAATATTCCAATAAATTAATATCATACAAATTCCATTTGACCCAGCAATCCCATTACTGGTTATATACCCAAAGGATTACAAATCATTCTATTATAATTCTATTATAATAGAATATAATAAGACACATGCACATGTATGTTCATAGTGGTACTGTTTACAATAGCAAAGACCTAGAACCATCCCAAATGCCCTTCAACTGGACAAGGAAAATGTGGCACATATACACCATGAAATACTATGCAGCCATAAAAAATGAGTTTGTGCCCTTTGTAGGGACATGGATGAATCTGGAAACCATCATTCTCAGCAAACTGACACAAGAACAGAAAATCAAACACCACATGTGCTCACTCATAGGCAGGTGTTGAACAATGAGAACACATGGACACAGGGAGGGCAGCATCATACACTGGGGTCTGTGGTGGGGGACCAAGGGAGGGACAGCCAGAGGTGTGGGGATGTTGGGGAGGGATAACGTGGGGAGAAGTGCCAGATGTAGATGACAGGGGAATGGAGGCAGCAAACCACATTGCCATGTGTGCACCTATGCAACAATCCTGCATGATCTGCACATGCAGCCCAGAACCCAAAGTACAATAAAAATAAATAAATAAGTAAATATCACACATGGAAAAACTATGAAAAGTCAGCAGACATAAAAATAATTTGTCTCATAAAACTCAGTGCCGAAGTCTGGATATACTTCTGGGCTTTAAAAGACTTCAAAGTTGAGCATGGCATAAAATGCAAGGAAAACACACATAAATCTTTTAAGTGTAGTATGTTTTTTCCCAAACATGACCATTACAGTAAGTGAATGAAATAATCATAAAATATCAAAGCACTAAATGTATTTCCAACATGCACAAATACTCTACATGAGGGTAGGGTCCCTGAGACCTCATGCTCTCTATGAAATCCTCCCACAATTTCAAACATGACAACACAATTGGTGAAGACTGTGAGTTGCTTCATCATTCCACCTCAGAATGTAAAGCCCTTGGGGAAATTCAAAAGTAAGCCTAGAATTCTATTCTTCCTAATTCAGGAATGGGTGGCTTTTGTGTTTTCTCTGCTTTTATTCATGATAAATTTCCAAAGACGCTCATGGCACGGTGCTCATGCTGCCTGCACACAGTGTAACCAAGAGAACTATGATGTCTGAAAAAGATCCCTGGGGAGTTCTCTCCAGAAGAGTTTGTCCAAGTTCACAAATTCTCTCTTGTACTTCTGTAAATATCAAGACGAGGTAAACACGAAGAAAGAAAAAAGTTACCGGCATAGTGAAAGCATGATAATGAGGAAAAATAGACTGGAATTAAGAAGAGAGAAGTTTTAGCTTAAATATCAAGGGAGAAAAAGCAATCTATTGATAATAAACCCACTGGATTAGCACACTGCATGATTTGTTAAATGATGATCTTAAAACCATTTGAAACTGTTTATTTCTGGAAAAAATGCAGAAGGCCTTTAAAAAGGTCAAGATTACAAAAGTTCCTACAGGAGAAGGCAGTTATTGATTATTTACAAATTTTTATTATTTGGCATTTTCTGAAATATTCTCTTAAACTGGAAATATCTAATATACACATAGTTCTCACTCTTTGCCAGACACTGTTCTAAGCATTTTAGATACTTTAACTCATTTTATCCTCACAACAAATCTATGAAGTTATTGCTGTTATCTTCATTTTACAGATGAGGAAACTGAGGCACCAAGAAACAAAGTAACTTGCCCAAAGCCACATTGTGATTGAACAGTGAACTGCAAGACTCCAGAATGAGTACTCTATCTACTCATTCTGTCGAGAGATTTTCACAGCACACATTTGGTTTAAAATACCAAGTTTATATACTTCATTCTTCCTTTAGCAATTGTACTTAAATGAGGCAAAGTTGTGCAATAGGTGAAGTTTGTCCACTTTGTACCTGCCCACGGCCTTCTTTGGAGCCCAGTGCTTCCTGAGAGTGCTCCTCCCACAACCTTTGGTAACCAGGATTCTCATATTTTTTCTACCTTCCACGTTAAACAAACAAACAAACAAACAAACCCTACTGTCAGTTGTGAAAGTGATTTAATAAATATTCCAATGAAGGACAAGTGGCCAGAGCTTTCTAATATAATCTGTGTGCAAAAAGTCTTTATTGTATGATTATGGACTGGAAGAGTACTGTATGTCACTGACTTTATGGCACCAAAAGTTCTAAGACTCAAGAGCAGATGGGTTTAAAACCTTTACACTGCTTCCTGCATAACTAAAGCAGTAACTTAAGAGTAATGTGGCTAGCTACTCTCACTTGCTGATGCTCAAGTTGGTTGTAAATAAATGAGAGAGGGTTGGTGGGGAGAGAGAGAGAGATGGGAAGAGGACATGGGTGGTTGTGTAGAAGATTAAAACACAGATTAACGTACCTTATGACTCTGGGCAGGGGAAGTGGAAGCGATTTCCAGAATGAAGAGTGGGAAGAGTAAGAAAAGTCAGTTCTACATATGGCATTTCAACACCGCAGCATTCCATAAAAACCGAGAGCCAGCTCAGCAGGGAACATCTGCCAGTTGCTTCCAAATGAAGGAGAATCATTCTTCCAATGAGAAAATAGTGACGAAGGATCATCTTGGATTGGGAATAAAACTGAATTTTTACAGAGCCAACATCAGGCTTATTTTTTTAAATATTCCCACAACATTTAGATGTGCAGTGAGAGAAAGAGAAGGAATGCAGCTCCCCAGAATTGAAAGCATATTGGAAAAAAAGTTTAGTTAAGCATGTGTCTAATTTAAAATACAGAAGTTTTATCAGGCTGAACCATATAAAGCTGCCATTTTTGTAAATCAAAAATGACCAAATAGAGGCGATTTTACATGGCTCAACCTAAAATAACAGAAGTGGTATTAATCAATATGTAGCTGTAAATCACAATGACACGTAGTCATTGTAAGCTGTGTTTTGTTCATAAAATAATTTTGCCATGGTCACACAGCTGGTAAATGGAAAGCTTTCTAGCTGGTGAGGTCTCCTATTATTAGACCATAAGTGGCTTCCATAATGCATTCATTCATTCATTCAGCAAATATATTTGAGCATTTACCACGTGTCATATACTGTGCTGAAGGTCTTTTTTTTTTTTTTTTTTTTTTTTTTTTTTTTTTTTTTTTTTTTTTGTGTGTGTGTGTGTGTGAGACGGAGTTTCACTCTTGTTACCCAGGCTGGAGTGCAATGGCGCGATCTCGGCTCACCGCAACCTCCGCCTCCTGGGTTCAGGCAATTCTCCTGCCTCAGCCTCCTGAGTAGCTGGGATTACAGGCACGCGCCACCATGCCCAGCTAATTTTTTGTATTTTTAGTAGAGACGGGGTTTCACCATGTTGACCAGGATGGTCTCGATCTCTTGAGGTCTTTCATTTTTTTTAACGTGGATGAATCTCCTACTATTTCTTGCCTAGTGGTTGGCCTCTAAGCAATCCACGGGGAAGCCCAGTGTGTTTTCAGTGTGAGTCAGATCAAAACTGTAAAGGGAGGGAAAGAGTTGGTAAGAAGAAATGATAAAGAGGTGTTGTAAGCCTCACAATGACTGTATCTGTTTTTTTTTTTTTTTCAAGGAAACACATGTCTAGAGGAAGGCATTTTAGACACCAAGGCCAGCCAGGAAAAGGGAGCCAGCCTGGGCCAGAGCAACTAGCTACAAAGAAGCCTACCCAGCCATGCCTCCCAGTCATAGCCCACTGTGCCCGTGTGACGCCCGCCCATGGAAAGGCAGAGCAGGTGTGCGAGCAGCATCAGCATCACCTGGACATTCTTTAGAAATGCGAATTCTCAGCTCCCACCCCAGTCCCACAGAATCACATATCCTGAGGGTGGAGCCCAGCAATCTGAGTTTTAACAAGTCCTCCCGGTGACTGGATGCACAAATCAGTTTCAGGAACACCACTTTAGGGAGGAGGAAGGCCAGGCGGGGATTAAGAAGATTGAGGGCATGCAGGAACCCCAATGGTAACAAAAGAATCAAGGCAGCCCGGAAATACCAATCCTGTTGAATTTCACATTTTCATATGAAAATATCAAGTTGTCTTTCACTAGGTGTCAAATCATGTGAAAACTTTAACCAGAGATAATAGCAATCACTAACACACTGAGGAATTACAATGTTCCAGATTATCAGTTAAATACACAGATTTCATTTACTCCACCAAGGAACATTGTAACGCAACCATTTAACAGATAAAAAAATAAGTGAGAGGTGAAATAACTGGGGGGTGGGTGGGTTACATAACTTCCCATTTTCCATGCATTTAGCAAGCCGTGGAACCTAATTCAAAGTGAAACGGTCTGATTTTGCTCAGCTATCTGCTACATTTCACAGGACATTCTAACACATCATATCTCTTTTCCCCAGCATGAAAACATGCCCATTCTCCATTCATTCTTCAATCAAAGTACTGTAGCTCCCACAACAAGGTGAAAGAAAAAAAGGATGTATACTCTCCTTGCTGAGTTCCCACCCAAACCAAATACTATTTAGCCTAGGGAAAAGCATCCATCAGAGAACAAAGGATGTAGCTCCACCTAGTGGATAAATGTCCCCATTTATTTCAAATCGCCTTCTGGTTGTGCAAAGAGCACAGTAATGAAAACAGAACCTACTCCTGACAAATCACTACAAAGCTAGCAACCCCAGCTACAGGCAGAGACTTTGTCGGAAGCGAGCTTAGCTGTATTCCTCTTGGTCAAGACCCTATTTTCTGAGCTGTATTTGCCACAGCCTTCTTTAGAGTATCATAAGAAAGGACACACCCAGCTAGGAACTCCGCTGTCTCCCCAGTCTCTCTGTGCACTGCTTTCCACCTCTGCAAATGCAGACAATACAATCTGACTTCTCTGCATCCTGCTGGTAGGAATAGCAAAGAAGATTACGCTCGCAAATAAGAAATGTTAATTCTGCTTAACTACAACAAATCCCAGTTAGGCCTCATTGAATAAGACATACCTTTCATTCTCTACAAACCCTTCTGAGGAAAGATGTACAAGAGGCCAGGTGGGAAAATGGAGCTCAAGAAAGTAAAGCAATTTGCCTTTATTTATTTAGTGACAGGTAAGTAGCTGACAGGTTTTTCTTTTACCAGGCTTAATCTGACTTTGGATCCAGATTCATGATGAAATGAAGTCACTGCCCCAGGACTATGCTCCAGGGGTCATTCAGAATGGTCTGAGGACAATTTCAACTTCTTGTGATTGTGTAATGACCCCAAACAGATATAACTTAAATCTGCTTTTCCAAACTACCCACAGCAGCAACACTGTCCAACATGTAGGAAATATCTGCTATCTATCAATGGGGTCCTCTGTTCATTCAAGCTCAGGAAACACTGTATTAAGCAAAGTCTGTTCACTGAAGTCTGGACTTTCATATGCTACTTAAACAATGGCTCTCCAAAAGAAACATCTGGTTCACTCCATTCTCTAAATTATTTGGCCAAAGATCCTTTCTTTCTTTTCTTTGATAGAACACCCAGTAAGACTGATGTTCAGTGGGACATGGGACAGAATCCCTGAGCTAGAGTGGATGGTGCACTCATCACCAACCTCCCCTTCCAGTGCACACCTTAAAAAGATGTGCTGAAACAGGCCATTTCAGGTCAACATAGTAATTTCAGTAACCAGCATTTCAAATATTCAGGTCTTCCAAAATATTTTTGAGAAATGTGAAATATTAATTGTGATTTTCCAATATAATTTTATGTAATTGTTTCTCAGTGGCTAGCTCCACCAGCCCAGGTAAATGAGATCTCTTTCAGGTCTTCATAGATAGGACAGAACAGTCTCTCAGTCTATCTCCTCCTCAACACACGCCTCTAAGTCTGGGTGTTCTGTCCTCCACCCTCTCCAC
Organism: Saimiri boliviensis; assembly: GCF_048565385.1. NCBI lineage: Eukaryota > Metazoa > Chordata > Mammalia > Primates > Cebidae > Saimiri > Saimiri boliviensis. The sequence goes on from NC_133452.1 coordinate 77,695,517, forward strand.
AGTGAGAGGGTGGCTTCCACCCATATCCTGTGTCTGATTCTTCCTTTCAGCAATGAAGGATGCATTCTGCAGCATGGCCAACATAGGCTCTGGGAATTTAAGGAGACACAAGACACAGCCTCTGCTCCCAAGGAGCTTAGATTCTTATCTCTGGAATCACTCTTATCTGCTCAGCTGCCTGGCTTTATTCCCTGACTCTAAGGGCTGAGGATCCTTAGTAGGGTTCTCCTGCCCCCTGCAGCAGCACTCAGGGGCCCTGCCTTGGCTCTGTTCTGGATTTTCCCATGACTTCCCAGCACACCCACAGCTGCCACCTCTGCCCCAGCGGATTCACTGAGCAGGGCTGGGGCTGCTTTTGGAGCTGCGTATGGTGATTTTTGCTGTTTTCCACTGCACAAGCTGCTTGCTCCTAAAAAGGTAAAGTGTGCTTCTACTACTCAACTTTCCAAAAAACAGGTGAAAGAGAGGAGTTGGGAGAGTGAAAGAGATGCCAGTCACCTGCATGCTATTGGTTCTGGGAAGCCAGGAATCAAAGAGCTGTCACCCTGTCGTCCATGCTTCACAAGGGGACTCTAAACAGTGTCGAAGAGAAGCTTCAGTGCCAGCCTAAATGTGGCACTAGGCAGTGCCCCACACAGCCTTTTCATGCCCAGCTCAGAGGCTACCAGCTCACTTGTAAGCCCTACGTCGGGGACCCCCTTTCATTAACAGAGTTTATGCTTATCCTTGCAGCTCTCCTTGCCCCCACCCAAACTGGATTTTCTTTTGTCACTCTAACTTCAAAATTATACCCAGGAGAGAGGGAAAGAGATTCGACTCCTACTTTCCTCCCTTCTGAGCTGCATGGTCCCCTTCTCCCTGGCTCAAAGGCCATTTAATGCAATTGTAGGCTTGCCCAGGAACGGAACTACCATTTATCATCTCACTTCTAGGAGAAATCGTGATGCCTGGAGCACAGATTCAGGCACCAGGGAAAGCAAGCCTATTTGATGATTAAAGGGATAAATCCAAGGGTCGCTCTACCTTCTGATATATAAGCTTTAGAAATGAAAGTGTATGCGTTGGGGACTTCTTTTATTTAGGCTTTGACTGACTGATCCTCCAAACCCATCAAAAATAAAAGAGCAAAGTCTGTCTGAAAGTAAACTTTGTTCCATATAACTTCAAAGGTGAGATGGGGGAGGAGAGGGAAACTGCAGCCCCAAGGCAATAGCTACAGGGAGCCCCCTGCCAAAAGGTGCAGAAGTTGATCTCCGACATCTTGGACAACTCATGGCTCCCATCTTGCTCATTATGAGTTGGCCCTCACCCTGTAAATCAGGATGGGAGGCAGTAGCAGCTTAGCACCCTGCTTTGAAAGGATGCTGACTCCTACCACAGATCATCAGAAAAACGCATCTAAATTCTAGAGGAAAAGAGATCCTGAAACCACAGTTTTTCCTCTATTATTATCCACATAATAAACACTATATATTATTTATATGATATTTCTAAAAATAACATATAAATGTATATACTGTAAGATACTTAATTATATATTATTTTATAAAATAAATATTATATATTATTTATAGTATCTATTCTGTGGATGGAAATAAACACACTTCCATGAGTATTAAGAGCCCATTGTTTTTGGGAATAAACATGAAACTCTAAAGCTGCCTTGAAGACCCCACCTGACCCCACATTTCCTCCTGGTCTCCCAAGCTCATGTCTTATCAGTCACCATGCCTGCTGCCCTGGTCCTTGTTCAGACCCTCACAGGTGCCATGCTACTTCCTGGCTCAAGGCCTTCATATAGGTGTTCCCTCTGCCTGGAATGAATGCCCAGCTCAAATGTCACTTCCACAAGGACTCCTTCCCTTACCCTTGACCTAGGTTGGACCCCATCACTCACCTCCATCATATATTTCCATAGCCCCTTTTGCCTCGTAATACTGTCATAGTGGAAAGTATTTTTAAAGAATTTATTGGATCATTAGTTAATTCCTGCCTCTCTCCTTCCACTCAACTAGCAGAAAGACTTGTGTATGGAGGCAGCCCATCATTATTTGTAAAATGAAGGTAAAAAGAAACCATAGAGTTTAAAAACCAATGTCAAAGCAACCTCCCTGAGGTCACAGCTTCTGTAGAGAGAAGATGTTGCATAGGGTCAAGGACGTGAACTCGAGCCAGACCGCCAGGATTCTCATCTTGGCTCTGCCCCGTACTGACTGTGTGCTTTGGGGAATTTGCATGAACCCACTCTTTCTCAGATTGCTTTTTTCTAGAACTGAACTATTTGCATTATTTAACCTCCAAGCTCTGTTATTTTTGCTTTTTGTTCTGTTTTGTTTTATTAAGCTTTTGTGCAGGTGGTAGGCTGCCTGAAGCCATGGTCTGCTTAAACTAAATGGTATCCCTTACTGGGCCTGGCCCAACTCTCTGTCCATTGTTTGGAGTTGTGGGATTTCATTTCATTTCCTTAGAATGAGATATAGGTGAGCACTGTTCATTCAGTTACCATTTGATGTTTTGTATAAAGCTGATGTCTGTGGATCATGGCCATTTAAAGTGTTTTTACATGTAACTATGATTTTCATTGCCAAAACAGTGTCCACAACATGACCTTCATGGGATAGAGAGTATGGATTTTAAAACAATGTTATCTTGGAATGGTGTCTCATCTTTCTTTGCTTTTCTTGATATTTTTCTTCTTCTCAAACTGAGGAAGTTAGATCACATAGGCTCTCACCCTCAGTAGGATAGCTCTCAAAGGGTTCATGTGATATGATGTATCTATACACACACACACACACACACACACACACACACAATTTATACATATACACACATAAATACACATATATATGTGCATATACATGTGTCGTCTCACCTTATTTTGCCCTGAAAACTTAATTTACCAGAAAGCACCCGTAATCTGTTGAAAGGACCGCTCAACATAATTGCAATCAGAAGAATCGAAATTCTGATATTGCAATCACTCAAACTGGATTTCTTCCTAAATTCTAATATTCAAGTGTCTTTATGATAAGTCGTATTTACCTAATATATACAATATTAGGTGAAAAAAGACTGCGAGAGTGAGTGAAGCTCAGCATTCTGATGTTTCCCAACTGGTTGTTTCCTGTACTATCTGGTGTAAGAGGAGAGCTCAGCAATGCTGAATGTCATTCTCACCACCTATTACTGGTATTTCCTATGCTTATGAAACAGATACATATATATATATATATATATATATATATATATATATATATACACATATATATATATATGTTTTGCAAACATACACATTTATGTGTAAGTATATAAAATAAAATGCAGGAGGTTACATAAATAATCAGAAAAGTAAGGACACAGGACCGAGGTTGTCTCTGGGTACCTAGCCCAGCTTCTTCAAACCAGCCACCACGGGATCAATTAGAGTATGACACCACCTCATCTTCAGTATAGCTACAAGGAACAAATTGACCACATGATGGTTCAGGGTCATCCAGAATTTCATAACCCTTAGCCCATAAATTCCACAAGCCAGCATCCCTCCACACTTGATGTGTATCCTTCCAGCTCCTCAAACTTGGGAGCAGGAACCAGGACTTGGCATACATTTGCTAATATGTGCTTAAGTCCAAGTTTGGCACTTGACTTATGTGTCTCCTTCAATGAACGATTCTACCTGATTTTACTGCAAAATAGCATTTGCTTTAATTTGTTTCTATTTATCTACCATTAATTTTAAATGATTTTGCTTACATTTTATCTGTAAGTTCGTGAGATAATTTGCTACCTGAGATCTGCAAAGTGAATATGTTTACAATTATTATAAGCATGTCATTCTTCTAAAGCTTCACTCTGGAATATTATGACAAAATAGCAAGAGTGTAATTTTAACACACATAAAAATTATTACCATGCCGCTGTGCAAGTATGTCTTTCCTGTACCGAAGTCCACAGTCAATTCTATGTGTGCATACTACATAAACAGAGTAACAATTTAGCACCCCTTTATTTTTTTTCTTTTCCTGAAATCTATTGAGTAGGCAGCTAAAGGTCCCACAACCTAAGCTTTGTGCCAAATATCCGCAACAGTCCTTCAGCAAAAACTAGAAGAAAATAATTAAGAAGTTATTTAAGCCACCATTTGCCACAAACCAGACTGAGGGACTTGAAATATGTACAAATATTTTTAAATAACCTTTCAAAGGGGAAATTCATACTAATAAGTAAGGGCTGCTGCAGCTCCTGCTGCTGGCTCTGCATCCTGGGAGTATGTATGAGTCAATATAAACAGGTTCCAACATTTTTCATCTTCCCTATGGTATCTAAAGAAATACCCTGATTTTAACTGCTGTAAATCTGGGGCAGAGCCTTTTCTAATAAGATTCCATAATCTTCACAGCACAATACTCTCTATGTTAGAGTAATCCCACGACTCATAATTCCCCAGCAGTTAGTGTGCCAGGGTGAACTTCTGAGTCTCAGATAACATTAAGGCTGTGGTTTATGCCCTGATTGATAACATAGTCAATGGAGGCAACCTGTCCCAGAGAAAGGATCCAGAAAGCTTTGCATAGTGTTTACGATACAGATAACCTCCCGGCTGACATCTGTGGAGAAAAACCTTTGATGGATGAAAGAGGCTATAAGATCCTGTGCACCCAGATAGCTCTGGTGAATTTCTCGTATATCACTCTTTAAGACAATTATAGCTCTTTATTTCTTCTATTTGGTCACAAATGCTTAACCGATTTTTATAGTAATATGTTTTGCAGAGAGTATTTGATAAATATAATGTAATCATTTTAGGCTAGATCCCAGGGGACAGGCCAGGGGAATGCTGTTAAAAGACAATATTTCTTTGTTACACATATTAGGCCCCATACCATTACTTGAGCCTGAGTCTCACTGGAATGTTTAAGGGCCTCCCACACTGATAAGTCTCCTAATTGCTCACTACTCAAGGTGTGGCCTATGGCCCACCAGCATCAGCACCACCAGGGATCTTGTTAGAAATGCAAAATCTCAGGCCCCACCCCCTAGACTTACTGAAGCAGAATCTGAAGATTAACAAGATTCCTGGATGTTTCTACGCACATTAAAGGCTGAAAAGCACTCCTCTATTATATCTCAGTGCAAGTTGCAGACACGGGCTGTCAGTAACCAACAGGAGGAGATGGGATGTGGTTACCAAGTGACTCAGTTCCTTTACATCCCTTTCCTCTAACTTCCTTTCCATGGCCATTGGCATTGACTAGTGGACTTAGGCTGAGATTGACATGGCTCAACTAGGACATGAATAATTTGTGATCTAGTGAACGCACAGGGTTGTCATGCCTTAGAGAAAGGCAGAAAGGGAAAAAATGCATTTGCAGAAAATCTGGGAGAAGAATGTCCATGGTTGATGGAGAAAATCCTTAAACTGACACAGAGTAGCTCATTGAATATGGTGTGTACAGAGCAGAACTTGTATACCCTGCTTACCAGCTCCTCAGATACACTCTCCCTCTCTCCTAATACTTATAACTTTAGTCTACTATTATTCAATCCATCACTAATAGGTTCCACTAGTCTCTTAGAGAATATCCCAACTAAATTAGCTATTACATACTAAAGGCTAATATGACATACGTAAAGCAAAGACAAATGAAAAAGAAGAAATAAAATATTATTTGGACTTTGACCTTCTGGTCCACTGAATTTTGTGGTTGCAGAGAATGTGAGACCAGTTACCATGTGAATCCCGTTTAGAGATTATCATGGCTTTGAGACTCTCTTCACTGATTAAACTGAACATTAAGTTTTTGAGCTACCAAAGGTACTTCCCTAGAGACCTTTAAAAGATCAATAAGCTGAATGAAGATTATGCTACTATACACCTCCCTAAAAACCAAGGAGTTGCCTGTGCAGAATGCTGGAGGTGAAGCACCTGGTGCCATGCTAGAAAGCTACCGAAAAAAGAATGCCCTCTGCTGAGAAAGGAGATTTTAACCTCTAAGTGGCAGGTTTCTGGAACGGAAATTACTGGATTCTGCTGTTGTAGGCTAAAGGGACTATGCAATTTGACTGTTTCTTTGTAACGGCAAGAGAGCCCAGAACTCATCAGCTTTCATGTTTTGCAGGAAATGAAAAATAATAGAGCTGGATTACTTTATTTTTGAAGACTTTGGGTCAGTCAAGAACAGCTCTGGGGTGCTATCACTGTTTTGCATTCTGTCCGGCCTGCTGGCCACTGAGCTGGATACAGAACAATGCTTCTTAAATGGATAGAAATGTCTGACATGAACGATAGGGCTCAAATCTTTTCAGAGCTATTATATTAACATACAAAAGATCCTTCAGCCACACTAGGTCATGGGACCACAAGCAAGAAATACATACAAAATACTGTTTCTGTCTTTTCCTCTTGCATTGTTGTACTTGATGACATTGGATAATGACATTTATGATATAACTATATGGCATTTACACATTACAAAGCACTGTCACATATACTATTCTATTTAATACTCAGAACATCCCGGTGAGAAATGTATGAACATCCCTGTGTTACAAATGAAGAAACCCAATTCCCAGTGCTATGTCCAACTTCTCATGGGAAGCAATGAAGAGACAATGTGTTTCCTTAATAGAGGAAGGTCAGTAATTAATGTGATACTTAATTTTATCTGTCAAATTGACTAGATCATGGGATGCTCAGATGTCCGCTTAAACATTATTTCTGGATGCGTCTGTGAGGGCGTTTTCTAAAGAGTTTATGATTTGAATCAGTAAACTGAGTAAAGCACTCCACAATGGGTATGGGCATCACCCAATCCACTGTGAGCCTGAATAGAACCAAAAGGCCAAGGAAGTTTAAATTCACACTCGATCAGACTGTTTGAGTTGAGACATCTATCAATCTTCTCCTGCCCTCATCTCTTCTGGTTTTCAGGCCTTCACACTCCAGATAGTGTAGACTGGAATCAGCACCATCAGCTTTACTGGATCTCCAGCTTACAGACAGCAGATCATGGGATTTCTGTCACCATAATTGCATGAGCCAATACCTTACGATAAACTTTCTAGATGTATCCTATTGGTTTTATTCCTCTGGAAAACTTGACTAAGACAGTTAAGAAGCAGATATATCAAGTATCTTCCTAATGCTATGAGAAAAAAACTTAAAATTTTACCAAAATTGAAGAGAAGTGAATTGTAAATGAAGAATTTGAGCCTTCATAATATGTTATTTCCTAGAATAATAACACTGTGCAGAACTCTCTTCCCTGATTTCAAAATGCAAAACATTTGGAGTTCTATTTATCTTTCAGAATCGACGTAAGGCTCTTCTCCTCCTTGAAGCCTTCCTTGCGCATTCCAGCCAGAAAGCTGAACAGCAGAAATATTGACCAGACATGAGTTTTCATATAATGCCTTCTGTGATGGTTAGTGTATCAGTCTGTTCTCATGCTGGTAAAAAGAAATACCCAAGACTGGGTAATTTATAAAGGAAAGAGGTTGAATTGACTCACAGTTCCTCAAGGCTGGAGAAGCCTCAAGAAACTTACAATCACGGCAGAAAGGGAAACAAACACTTCCTTCTTCACATGGAGAAAAGTGCTAAGCAAGGGGAAAGTCTCCTTATAACACCATCAGATCTCATGAGAACTCACTCACTATCATGGAAACATCAGCATGGCAGAAACTACCCCCATGATTCAATTACCTCCACCTGGTCCCACCCTTGAAACATGGGGATTATTACAATTCAAGGTGAGACTTGGGTGGGGACACAGCCAAACCACACCATTTTGCCCCTGGCTCCTCCCAAATCTCATGTCTTCACATTCCAAAATGCAATCCTGCCTTCCCAACAGTCTCCCAAATTCTTAACTCATTCCAGCCTTAACTCAAAAGTCCAAATTTGAAGTCTCATCTGAGGCAATGCAGGTGCCTTCCACCTATGAGCCTGTAAAATCAAAAGCAAGTTAGTGACTTCCTAGATACAGTGATGGTACAGGCATTGGGTATGTACACCCATTCCAAATGGGAGAAATTGGCCAAAACAGTGGGGCTACATGACCCATGAAAGTTCAAAATCCAATACGGCAATCATTACACCTTAAAGTACTGAAATGATCTCTTTTGACTTCATGTCTCACGTGCAGATCATGCTGATGCAAGAGGTGGTCTCCCACTGATGCAAGAGGTGGGCTTGCTCTTGGGCAACTCTGCCCCTGTGGCTTTGCAGGGTACATCCCCCCAGCCCAGCTACTTTTGCAACTGGCACTGTCTGGCTTTTTCAGGTGCATAGTGCAAGCTGTTGGTGGATCTACCATTTTGGGGCCTAGAGGACAATAGCCCTCTGCTCACAGCTCCACTAGGCAGGGGCCCAATGGGGACTCATTGAGAAGGATCCAACCCCACATTTCCCTTTGGCACTGCCCTAGCAGAGGCTCTCCAAGAGGACTCCATCCCTCCAGTAGACTACTGCCTAGACATCCAGGAGTTTCCACACATATTTGAAATCTATGTGGAGGTTCCCAAACCTCAATTCTTGTCTTCTGTGTACCTGCAGGACCAATACTATGTGAAAGTTGCCAAAGCTGGGGGCTTGCACCCTCTAAAGCAACATCCAGAGCTGTACCTTTACCCATTTTAGCCATGGCTGGAGCAACTGGAATGCAATCCCTAGGCTGCACACAACAGGGGTCTCCTGGACCTGGCCTGGGAAAGCATTTTTTCCCTCCTAGGCCACTGAGCCTGTCATGTGAGGGGCTTCCACAAAGGTCTCTAACATGCCCAGGAGACATTTTCCCCATTGTCTTGGTGATTAACATTCAGCTCCTTGTTACTTATGCAAATTTCTGCAGCAGGCTTGAATTTTCCCCAGAAAATGGGGTTTTCTTTTCTGTTGCATCGTTGAGCCGCAAATTTTCTAAACCTTAATGCTCTGCTTCCCCTTGAATGCTTCATCACTTAGAAATTTCTTCCACCAGATACCTACATCCTTTCTCTCAAGTTCAAAGTTCCATAGATCTCTAGGTCAGGGCCAAAATGCCACCAGTCTGCAGAGCAAGAGTGACATTTACTCCAGTTCTTAACATGTCCATCTGAGACTAACTCAGCCTGGACTTCAGTGTCCATATCACTATCAGCATTTTGGTCAAAGCCATTCAACAAATCTCTAGGAGTTGCAAACTTTCCCACATTTTTTTCTTCTTCTCAGCCTTTGAAACTGTTCCAACTTCTGTCTGTTACCCAGTTCCAGAGTCACTTTCACATTTTTGGGTATCATTACAGCAGTGTCCCATTCCTGCTCCCAATTTACTGTATTCATCCATTCTCATGCCGTTATAATGAAACACCCAAGACTGAGTAATCTATAAAGAAAAGAGGTTTAATTGACCCACAATTCCACAGGGCTGGGAGGCCTCAGGAAACTTACAATCATGGCAGAAGGGGAGGCAAACACACACTTCTTCACATGGCAGCAGGAGAGAAAAGTGCCAAGCAAAGAGGGAAACACCCCTTATAAAATCATTACATCTTGGGAGAACGAACTCACTGTAATAAGAACAGCAGCATGGTGGAAACTGCCCCCGTGATTCAGTTATCTCCATCTGACCCTGCCCTTCATGTGTGAGGATTATTGCAATTCAAGGTAAGATTTGGGTAGGGACACAAAGCCAAACCATATCAGTTAGTCATATCCACAACTTGCCTGCCTATTTTGAGTGGAGGTTCTGAAATGCAGGAACTGTATATTAGGGATAGAACCATATAGCCTCATATGGAAACCATGGACTTAAAAGTTAGCCATATCTAGGTTCAAATCCCAATGCTTCCTCTTCACAGCCATGGAATCTTTCATGTTCCTCTCTTGAGACAGCTTAATAGCATAATGTCTATAATTTTCATTAAAGTACATCAGTTTATCAGCATTATAATAGGTTGAATGTCAAATATTTTAAGTTTTAATTCTAGGCATGAGGAGGTAACTTGCTGTCAAGAATGAACAGTCCAAGGATAGTCAGTTCCTATTCTAACCAGAAGGGCCACACTCCAGGAGTGACTACTGCCTTTTCTCCACCTGCTGATATCTTCATCTGCAACAGACCTTTTGCTAATTTGCATACTAGATGTCAGAAACAGTTTTTCCCCTTGATAAAAACAAGATTCTGTTAATTTGTATGATAGATGTAGAAGTTGGCTATCATTAACAAAATTAGAGACACTCAAGATTTGAGGACTGATCAAAATAGAGTCCTGCGTACCATTGCATGAAGAGAGAATAAGAGTTCATTACGGTCTGTACCTTACATTCCTTGGAGACTGTATTTAAGGCTTGATTCCTAAGTCATCCTTTCTCTAGCCATTTCTTTAAGGGACTTCCGACTGCATGATGCTGCTAAGAGGATACATAACACTGCTTTAGCCACATAGAAACCTTTCACATAGGATGTGGCCAGAGCTCCTACAAGCCAGGACTTCATTGATCACTGGCTCTTTCTTGAGATGTTTCATTCACTTGGCTTCAGGGTCACCCTCATTCAATACTGTCCTACCTCGCTGGCCACTCCTGTTTCCTCTCAGTGACAGACTCTCCCTTATCTTCCCATCTCTGATATGTTAGAGTGGCCAGGCCTCAATCCCTATAATTTCTCTGTCTTCACTCCCTCCCTAGGTAATATCTTCTCATATCTCTAAATGAACATTGATATACTGATGATCCTCCCTCATTCCTTTCATCTATCTTGACATCTCCTGACAGATGTTTAATAAGTATTTCAAACTTAGCAAGCCTATTAACCAAACTCCTCGTCATTATTCCTATCAGCAACTCTATCTGCCCGGCTATACAGGCCAAAAGACCTTGGGTTTATCCTTGACATTTTGCTTTCTCTCACACCACATATCCAATCCATCAGCAAATCTTGCTGACTTTTACTTCAGAATTCTGCTTCTCTTCTTTTTGATCACTATCACCCTCTCCTCAACTCTATCCTAGGTTATTGAAAGCCTTCCAACTAGCCTCAAAAGGATCTGTTCTCTACACAGGAGGCAAAGTGAGGCTGCTAAAAGCTAAATCCGACCTTGTCATGCATCTGCTCAAAAAGCCAAAGTTTTCTGTAAAAGGCGAAAGATTTATGTGATCTGAAGAGAAACCAGAGTATAAAAGCCAAAGTTTTCTTAGTGACCCGTGAGGCCTTATAAACTGACCCTCCCACACCTTCTCCTAGATTTTCTGATCTCATCTCCCTTCATTCACCCTCCCAATGGCACTGGCCCTCTTGCTGTTCTTCTGACAAGCCAAGCACATTCTATCCTAGCAGCTTTGTGTGGGGCTTTTTGTTTTCCATGTGAAAATGTCTTCTCCCGCAATTCCTCATGGCCATCTTCCTCACTTTGTAAACAAAACATATCTCATACATCACATGATAAGGAGGTCTTTCCCAATTGTCCTGTGTAAAAAAATCATCCCTTGGCATTTCCTATTCACCTTCTCATTTCTCTACAGCTTTTATCATTATCTGATGTACAATAGATATACTTACTCACCCATGGTTTCTGTACCTCCTCATTAGAATGTGAACCGTAAGGGGCTTCCCACCTTTATACTAAGTAGGTAAAAGTATGCCTGGCACATAGTAGGTTACATTCAGTAAACATTCAGTAAATGTTTATTGAATGGTTAGCAACTGCCCCCTAACTGGTTGTCATCGTCATCATCACCATCGTCCCTCAAAGCCTCATCCCAGGACCTTTCCCAGGAGAAGCATATAATGTCTCAGTGATGATGGTAAACAGGCTGTGAGTACATGATGACAAACATAAATTTCTGCTTCCTCCTAAGCACTCATAGATTTATAACCCCATAATTTAGACAGTTAGTCCACATTAAATTCTTTAGCAACAAAAGACCTACTTCCGTTCACTTAGAAGTTATTGATAATGATGGTGCTTAAGATGATTCTTAAGAAAAATCAATCACAGTACTGTACACTAAATAGCACAATGAAAAGATGGTTTTCTCATCCTTTAGGTAATCTATAATAGATACTTTTGTCTAAAATGGTGAAACTAAAATTTTTGGCCCTAAAATATGTAATTATATCTTTTTTTGTTTTTTGTTTTTTGTTTTTTGAGATGAAGTCTTGCTCTGTTGCCCAGGCTGGAATGCAGTAGCATGATCTCAGTTCACTGCAACCTCCGCCTCCTGGCTTCAAGTGATTCTCCTATCTCAGCTTCCCAAGTAGCAGGGATTACTGGCAAGCCCACCACATCAGGCTAATTTTTGGATTTTTAGTAGAGATGGGGTTTTGCCATGTTGGCCAAGCTGGTCTTAAACCTCTGACCTTGGGTAATCCACATGCCTTGGCCTCCCAAAGTGCTGGGATTATAGGCATGAGTCACTGAGCCCGTCTTTATTTTTATATTAGTCTTAAAAGATAAAGTATGTATAAGAAATAGTTAATATATTTGCTCTCACTCCCATTTGACTGCCTTCTGCCATACAATTGCAACGTAAAAGGTAATACACTCCTTTGGCCATCAATCAATAATTATTTTTTATTGGACCAAAAACCTGTTCTAGTCATAGCATGTCTGTCATTCCCCAAATTTGTTCATTTTCCTAAAGTCCTATGAATGAATTCTCTATCATCCCCTAAATCTATAAGTGATTAAGCACAGAAATAGTCATAAATTTAAAATCTACATATAGGATTAGCTCGATACTTGTTTTGTGAATAATTCAAGTCCCCCAAAAAACTTGCGTTCTGTTGCTGTGTTATTTATTCTGGTATTGTAAATACAGCAAGACTTTATTTATATGGGCCCTACCAATTTGGAATCTCAAGAAATTCAGACAAGGTGAAATCTGAAGGTTATCTTTGATAAGGATATTCTTCTTAATAGAGTCTATAGATTAATTTTGTAACCAAATATAAATGACAAAAAAGCATTTGAGATTATAAATTTTGCAAAACTCTTAGAACTATTAACAACAATTTATTTCTTTTTTTAAATGTACTGTAAGAAGTATTTAAATATTCATTCGATTACTTTCATATCGTTAAGTTAAGTATCCAACCTAATAGCAAGATTCTTTGGACACTGGTTTATATTAGTGTTCCCACAACTCTTTGATTTTATTATTTTAATCTATAGGTAATTCTACTAGGCACTAGCTCTGTAACTGACCCTGATTTATAATTATTATTATTAATAGTTTATAAGCAATAAACTGCATTACCCCTGTCTTAACAAAATATCACAAAGTGGGTGACATGTAAACAGCAGTTATTTATTTCTCACAGTTCTAGTGGCTGCAAAATCCACTATCAAGGTGCCAGTAGATTCAGTGTCTGTTGAGGGCCAACTTTCTGGTTTATAGACAGTACCTTTTAGCTGTGTCCTCACCTGATGGAAAGGGCAAGGCAGCTCTCTGGGCCCTCTTTCATAATAGCTCTAATCCCACACCCATGGGCTCCATCTCCTAATACATCACCTTGGGAGTTCAATTTCAACATATGAACTCCTGGGGGACACAAAATTCAATCCATCATAGCAGTTAAATTCTATAATTTAACAGGCTTATTATTTTAGAATTGCTCTTCCCCATCTAGTTTGAGTTACTAATGTATTAGTACTAAGACTGCTACATGTACATAGAAACATTGTAAAGATCAGTCACATTTTTGAATGAAGCAATTTAAGTGCAGTTTACCTTTGATAAAATTTTGGCTTCAATTTAAAATAAGCACATCTTAGTGAATTTGCCTTGTTGTCTTTGAGAGATCAAACTGTTTGATCCGTTAAACACTTGCAAAATTAATTACATTCTAAACGCACAAGAAAATTGTACGTTCTAAATTGCACTGCAAGAATCACCAGTATTATATAAAATGTCAATATTTAGTAACACAAATTTAATTTAAAGACAGATTTTCAAAACAGACATTTAACTTGGAAGACATTGCTTCAACCTTCCTGTATTAAGAAAAAATACAAAATATTTCTCCTCATTTATACTGAACATTTACTAATTCACTATTAGCTTGTTTGTTGTTTTTATTACTTGAAATACCTCAAGGAGCCATCAGACTCACAAATCAAATAGTTTAGTCACAAATCATATGAATTAAAACTATCTCAGCAGATACAATGTTGCTTTATAGAAAAAAATTACATTTTGTACCTGATGGTTAACAAACTAGCAGTTTGCTTTTCCAGAAGGAAAGGGAATTTTAGTGACAAGGGTCCTCTGAAACCTTCTGCGTCTGTTTCCCTGACATTCAAATATGGCCTTGTTCATTCTCTAGGAGCCTCAAGGCTTGAAAGTCATCCAAGTGCCAGGGACCATTCTGAAGTAGATTGGCTTATACCCAAATTTAATGAAACTTCCTTAGAGGAAACTGATTTCCCTCATTATCCTTTATGTAGATAAGATGTGGAATTAATTCTCCTTCACTAAGTTATCATTACACTGAGCACACAAACACAGATATAATGTTATTAAAAGTAATGGAATGAGTTCATCCACTGTTAACTTTAATGGTTTATATCCTCTCCAGTGTCCCAGAGAAATGCCTCTGTCTCTCTGCTTCAGCAGATTAAAGGTCAGGGCTAAGGTTACCAAATTTCATGCTCACTAGAGAAATATCTGCTCTCTCTCGGGCCTTACTCCCTTTGAACTCTGAATGAAGCTGGGAGGAGCAGACATAACTGTTCTGAAAGACTTCTTTCCAATGTGACAGCGACAGGCACAGATGTATATTTCTACACATTTGTTTTGCAATGTGATTAAAAAATGCAATCTTACTTTCTTAATTATAAGAAATTAAACCTGAGATAGTTAACTTTAATGTTTATTATCGATTTTTCCTTTCTGGGTCTTGGAATTAGTATTTCTTTTTAAATATTCAACAATCATACTTATATACTTATTAATATTTGGAGTGAGTAAAGCCTGAACAGGTAACACTTTTACATTTTAAGCATCAATTTTGTTTATTTTGCTGATGTAAAACCTAATCAACCTTTATTTGCAATCACTAAGTATTTTTTGGCTACACACAAAAAAATTACAGAACTATAAATGCAACGTAAGAGAAATACACATACACACATATATTCATATATATACACCCATGTATACATAATATGAAATGTGTATTATATATGCTAATATACATCACAGAAGTATAAGCTTACCCCCATTTTAATTGTATTAGTTCAAGAAGCATTAAACTTCTATGTGTTAAGCACTACTATATTAACATTGAGAATATGAAGACAAACAATAAAGGTTTTGTGCCCTTAGAGGTAATGATTGAGGAGGAAAGGCATACTTGCAGACTTAAGCAAACATCAATAACTCTAGTTACATGCACAAATAAATTTGGGGCATTAAAAAACCATAAGAAGAAAAACAAAGCTTTCAGCCAAGATTTAGTAACAGGTACCAAATTTACACTCCTGTTACAAACAACAAAAGTACCAAAAAAATATGTAAAACTATCGTTTTCAACACATTGGAAATGAGTGATTGGGTTTGAAACAGATGAGTTGAGTCATACCTATGATTGCTCCAGCTTACTTCCTGGAGGAAGTTTCCAGGTTGTGATGCAAAGATGGGAATACAGGCAGAGCCCAGGGAACCCTGAGTTGAAGAGACAGAGTTGGGAGTTCGGGGAAGACAAGATTCCTGGTGTTTGCAAAGCAGAACACTGAAAAGAAGAGAGATACACAGAAAGAGAACTCCAAGGAACTGCAGATGTTCCTCACTGAGTATTTGGTTAAGCACCAAAGCACACCTGTCTGTGAGAAAACTGCTCAAGGCCAGGAAAGAGCCATTCAGAAGAATAAGAAGTAACAACACCCAGGAGTCACACATGGCCAGGAATCATGCCTATCCCCAGTAACCAAAATTGAAAACCTCATAATTCATGGGCATCAGTTAAAGAATTAAGAGAGGTATTACCTCAAGAATGAGAACAAATAATAGCATTGTTCTATCTAAAAAAGCTTAAAAGCAAGAACCTAAATCATTAAACTATTTCCAAGTAACTTAGCCACATTCAAATGCAAAGCTCTAGAATATTATTAAAGTTCAATACTATCCAGTAATCAGCAGGACAAAATTCACAAAGCCTGGCACCCAAAAATTATAAAGTATGCAAAGAAGAAGGAAAATACAACCTATAATGAAGAGAAAAACAGTCAACCAATAAAAATTAAGCCAAGTATGACACAGATGGCATTAAAACAGTTATTATAACTGAATTCAATATATTCAAAAGGTAGAGAAAAAGTTGAACATTTTAAATAAAAGATATAAAAAAAGACCCCATTTAAATGTTCAGAAGTAGAAATTACAATGTTTGCCTTGTAAAATACACAGGCTGAGAATAATGGCAGATGACATTTCAGGAAAAAAAAAGAAGAGTGAACTTAAAGACATAGTAATAGAAATTATAAAAATGAAACACACAGAGAAAAAAGACTTGCAAAAAAGAAACAGAGCATTAGTGAAATGCGAGATAATTTTAAGTGATCAAATATATGAGCAAGTGGAGTCCCTTAAAGGGAAAACAAAAATAATTTGAAAAAATAGTTCCTAAAACTTTCTGAATTTGACTTTAAAAATACACATATATATGCCCACTATTCATAGAGCTTAACAAAGCCCAAGTACAAACATACATATGACTATACTATGGTACGTAATAAACCAATTACATGAAGCCAGTGATAAAAATACAGATCTTAGAAGCAAATGGAGAAAAAGAAAAATTACACACAGAAGCACTAAAGTGTGCATAGTAAAAGATTCCTTATAAACAATGAAAGCGAGAAGGCAATAGAGCAACATCTCTGAAGTCTAAAAGAAAAAAACAACATAGAGTTCTCTAACCTAAAAAAAACTTTCAGAAAAAAGGTGAAATGGTATTTCTATGTCTAGATCCAAGAGGAATCGCCACACTGTCTTCCACAATGGTTGAACTAATTTACACTCCCACCAACAGTGTAAAAGTGTTCCTATTTCTCTACATCCTCTCCAGCATCTGTTCTGACTTTTTAATGATCACCATTCTAACTGGCATGAGATGGTATCTCAGTGTGGTTTTGACTTGCATTTCTCTAATAACCAGTGATGATGAGCTGCTTTTCATATGTTTGCTGGCTACATAAATGTCTTCTCTTGAGAAATGTCTGTTCATATACTTTGCCTGCTTTTTGATGGGGTTGTTTTTTTCTTGTAAATTGGTTTAAGTTCTTTGTAGAGTCTCAATATTAGCTGTTGGTCAGATGGGTAAATTGCAAAAAATGTTTTCCCACTCTGTTGGTCGCTGGTTCACTCTAATGATATAGTTTCTTTTATTGTACAGAAGGTCTTAAGTTTAATTAGATCCCATTTGTCAATTTTTGGCTTTTGTTGCCATTGCTTTTGTCTTTTAGTCATGACGTCTTTGCCCATGCCTATGTCCTGAATGGTACTGGTGACTCAGCAATCCAAATACTGAGTATATACTCAAAGGATAATCAATCACTCTATTATAAAGACACTTGCACACATATGTTTATTGCAGCATTGTTCACCGTAGCAAAGACTCGGAGCCAACCCAAATGCCCATCAATGATAGATTGGATAAAGAAAATGTGGCACATATATACCATGGACTACTACGCAGCCATAAAAAAGAATAAGTTCATGTCCTTTGCAGGGACATGGATAAAGCTGGAAACCATTGTTCTCAGCAAACTGACACAAGAACAGAAAACCAAACACCACATGTTCTCACTCATAAGTGGGTACTGAACAATGAGAATGCATGGACACAGGGAGGGGAACATCACACATTGGGGCCTGCTGGGGGGTGGGGGGGCTAGAGGAGGGTTAGCAGGGGGTGTGGGGATTGGGGAGGGGTAACAACCTAATGTAGATGACGGGTTGATGGGTGCAGCAAACCACCATGGCACATGTATACCTATGTAACAAACCTGCACGTTCTGCACATGTACCCCAGAACTTAAAGTATAATAATAAAAACAAAAACAAAGGTGAATTAAGGAATTGTTCACACCTACAAAAGATGAAAGAATTCATTATCAGCAAAACTAAACTACAATAAATACTAAAGGAAGTATTTCAAGTAGAAGAAAAATGATGCCACATAGAAACCTAGACCTACACAAAGGAATAAAGAAAAATGGAAATGATAAATACATGGATAAATAAAAAGATTTTATTCTTATAACTTAAATCTGTTAAAAAAAGACAAATGCTTACAGCAAAACAGTAACAATGTATTGTGGGGTTTATAACACATGTAAAGTAAAATGTATGACATTAATAGCACAAAATGTATATATCCTAAACCCTAAAGGAATCACTAAGGTGTCAAACAAAGAGCTATAGTTACCAAAAAGGACACAAAACGAAAGCATATAAAATAATCCAAAAGAAGCAAAAAAAACAGAGAAAAGTGAATAAACAAATTAATGAGATAAACAGAAAACAAAGAACATGATGGTACATTTAAACAGAACTCTGTCAATAATTATACCACAAGTAAATATAGTGTATAATAAAGAAATGTAGTGTATAATAAATTGGTCTAAACACTCCATTTTAAAAGCAGAGATTAAAAAATTGGATAAGAAAGTGAGATTATTTACATGCTGCCTATAAGAATCCCATGTTAAATATAAAGACAGAAATAGTTTCAAAGTAAATGGGAAAAAATGGAAAAAATCAAAGGAAAATAAGAGTGGTTATACTGGTATCAGACAACACAGAACAAAGAATATTACAAAGAATATGACAAAGAAGGTAATGCTACAACGATAAAGAAATTCTTCAAAAAATAACAATTCTTAACATTAATCACCTGATACTGGAGTTCAAAATAGATGACAAAAATCTGAAATGCAAAGATATATCCACAAATATAGTCAGAGATTTCTGTACCCCTAGTTAAATAATAGGAGGAACGAATAGAAACAAAATATTAAAGTTATAAAATTATTGAAAAATACTATCATCTAATTTGATACAATTGAAAGTTATAGAAATTGCCACCCAGAAAACAGCACAACATACATTGTCTTTAAGTGAATGTATAACATTCACCAAGATAAACTACACTCTGTTCCACACAAAAAATCTTAGTAATTTACTCCTGGTGTCATTGCCCTCCCTGGAGATCCTCAATCCTTGAGCTAATGCATCACCAAACCACCCACAAACATACCTACAATCTGCTCTGATTTTGGCAAGCACAGAACACCAGTGGGTCCCTGGAAGTTGTAAACCCCTGCAGATTTAATCTTCAGCAAAGGTCACACCAAGCAAGGGGAAAGCACAGCCCACCAAAGGTTCCCTTGAAATAGAGGAAACACAGACACAGCAACAAGCAGTGAAGAGGGCATCACTGACATCTGGGAACAGATGTGGAGAAAGATTCATCTTTAAATATCTGCTGTACACTGTTGCAGACACAGCAGTGGGTCTTCTCACCGTGCCTAGTAAGCTTGCGCTGAAAGAAAGCACTTTTCTTACTTTTCTGGCAGCTCCAATCCCTCTGAAAGTGAGCAGAAACAACACAAAAGCACTTTCATGCCTTTCTGGTAGCTCCATCCCCACTAAAATCAAGGCTGTGCCTGCTCAGGCTTTCATGAAGGGTGGGCTCCAACTCCCCCTCTCTATACAGTGTGGTAATACCCCAGCAATGGAGGGTAAACCCTGAAGTTACCTGCCCCATTCCAGTGATAACTGTCGGAGAGGCAGATCTATAGCACAGAACCAAAGTCTATTATAAACTGATGGTTGTAAGCCTCACGACAGGGGTGTGACAGCGAAGCAAACTGCATTACTGCCAGTCCAGGATGAGAAGCTGGTACACCTCCACCGCTGCCCCTTACTCTGAGACTTCAAGGCACCCCATCACGATCTCTTCTTGCCACCCTCATCGGGGCAGGTGCACCCACTGGGCACCAGCCTATCTGTCAGCTCTTACTCTTAAGTGCCATCTACTGGTGAGCAGCCTAAACTGCATCACCAAAGAAAAACACATCCTCATAGCAAGCAGCATCTAAGAAAGATATTGAACAGAACGTAGTCACAACCAGAGAACCCATATAGAGCCTTATACACATACACAACATACACCATAGTCATACTCTGAAGAGAGAAAAGAACAAAAAATGTAAAAGACCCATCCAAATGACAGAAAATAAAAAAATAATAATAAAATAAATAAAAATACAGCTCCCTCAGATTAGAAAAAAACAGCACAAGAACTCTGTCAGTACAAAAACCCGGAGTGTTTTGTCACCTCCAAAGGATCTCACTAGCTTCCTGGTAGTCGATATTAAAAAGTTTGAAATATCTGAAATGATGGTTAAAGAATTTAAAACATGAATTGCAAAGAAACTCAATTAGATCCAAAAGAGGGTTGAAATCTAACAAAAAGAAAGTGAATAAAAAAGATTCAGGATATAAAAGACAATATAGTTATATTAAGAAAGAATCAGGATGGGCACAGTGGCTTACACCTGTAATCTTGATACTTTGGGAGGTAAAGGCGGGTGGATCACTTGAGCTTAAGAGTTTGGGTAACAATCTAGGCAACATGGTGAAATCCTGTCTCTAAAAATATATATACAAATCAGCCATGCATGGTGGCATGTCTATAGTCCCAGCTTTGTGGGGCTGAGACAAGAGGATTGCTTGAACCTGGTAGGTCAAAGAGGCTTCAGTGAGCTGAGATTGTGCCACTGCACTCCAGCCAGTGTGACAGAGTAAGATCCGGAAAAAAGAAGGAAAGAAGGAAAGCAGGAAGGGAGGAAAGGAGGGAGGGAAGGAAGAAGGGAGGGAGGGAGAAAACAGAATTTCTGAATTAAAAAAAAATCACCAAAGGATTTCAAAATACATTTGGAATTATTAGCAATAGCCTAGACTAAGCAGAAGAAAAAATTTCAGAGCTCAAAGAATTGTCTTTCAAATTAACCCAGTCAGACAAAAAGAAAGAAAAAATAAATTTTAAATATGAACAAAGTCTTTGAGAAATATGGTACTATATAAGTCACCAAACCTACAACTTACCTGCATTACTGAGAGAAAAGAAAACTTAGTAACTTAGAAAGCATATCTGAGGGTCTAAATCAGGAAAATTTCCTCAATTTTCTAGAGAGGTCAACATGCAGATAGAATAAATTCAGAGAACTCTTAGGAGAAACCACAAAATGACCATTCCTAAGGCATCTAGTCATTGGACTCTCCAAAGTCAATGCAAAAGAAAAAATCTTAATTACAGCTAGAGAAAAGAGTTAAATTACTTAGAAAGGGAATCCCATCAAACTAACAGTGGACTTCTCAGCAAAAAAAAATATAAGCCAGGTGAGATTGAGGGCCAATTTTTAGCTAGCTAAAAGAAAAAAGTATCACTCAAGAGTTTCATATTATGCCAAACTAAGCTCCATAAACAAAGGAGAAATAAAGTCACTCACAAGCGAGTAAATGCTAAGGAAATTTATCACCACCAGACCAGAAATGCTTAAAGGAGTTTTAAACATAGAAATGATAGGATGATACTTGCTACCACAAAAGCACACATAAGCACAAAACCTGCAGACCCTCTAAAGCAGATACACAATTGAGACCACAAACAAATTAGCTACAACTACAACAGGAAAAAAAAAAAATACCTCACCTAACATTGAACATAAACAGCCTAAATGCTACACTTAAAAGATAGAGTGTCAAATTGGATTTTTTTTAAATGACCCAACCTTCTGCTTTCTTCAACTGACTATCTCATGTGTAATGACACTTAAAGGCTTAAAGTAAAAGAATAAAGAAAGATCTACCAGGCAAATGGAAAAAAAAAAAAAAAAAAAAAAAAAAAAAAAAAAAAAAAAGAGTTGCTATACTTGTATCAAATAAAAAAATAAAACAGACTTTAAATTAGCAATGGTAAAAAAAGAATAAAGAAGGGTATTATATAATGATAAAGGGTCCAATTCAACAAGGAGATTTGGCTATCCTAAATAAATAAGCATCCAAAATCAGAGCACTCAGATTTAGAGACAATTACTTCTAGACCCAAAAAAAAGAGAAAGACAGCCATTCAGTAATAGTGGGGGATTTCAACACCCCACTGACAGCTCTAGACAACTCATACAGGCAGAAAGCTAACAAAAAAACTCTGAACTTAAATGGGACACTTGACCAAACAGACGTAATGGACATCTCAGAACAGTCCACCCAACAACCACATAATATACATTCTTCTCATCTATGCACAAAACATTCACTAAGATTGACCATATGCTCAGTCACAAAGCAAGTCTTAATACATTCAAAAATATCAGAATTATACCAAGCACCTTCTCTGATCACAGTGAAATAAAATTAGAAATCAATACCAAGAGGAATTCGCAAAACTACACTAGTACACAAAAGCTAAACAAGTTGCTCCAAAATGACTTTGAGTAAGAACAAAATTAACACAGAAATCAAAAATTATTGAAAACAAATGAAAATAGAGACACGACATTGCAAAACTACGGGGTTACAACAAAAGCAATTTCAATATAAGTTTATGGTGCTAAATGACTACATCAAGAAGCTAGAAAAATCCAAAAATAAAATCCTAACAACATGCCTAAAGAAACTAGAACAGCAAGAACAAACTAAACCCAAAGCTAGCAGAAGAAAAGAAATTACTAAAATCAGAGCAGAACTAAATGAAATAAAGACAAAAAATAAAAAACTATACAAAGAATCAACAAAATGCAAAGTTGGTTTTTTGAAAGGATAAACAAAATTGATGGACCACTAGTTTAACAAATTTTTAAAAAAGAGAAGACCCAAATAAGCACAATCAGAAATCGAGCCAGGCACTGTGGCTCATGCATGTAATCCCAACCCTTTGGAAAGCTGCAGTAGGCAGACTGTTTGAACTTGCGAGTTTGAGAACAGTCTGGGTACAATGGCGAGGCCCTGCCTCTAAAAAAATTTCTTTGAAAAAATTAGCAAGGTGTTAATGTGTGTTTCCATAGTCCCAGCTACTCAAGAGGCTGAGGTGGGAGCATCACTTGAGCCTTGGAGATTGAGGCTACAGTGAGCCATGGTTGCACTGCTGCAATCCACACTGGGTGACAGTGAGATCCTGTTTCAAAGAAATAAATAAATATAAATGAGAAAAGTGACATAACAACTGATCTCACAGAAATACAAAGGATCTTCATGAATGATTATGAACATCTCTATGCACATAAACTAGAAAACCTAGAGGAAAAGGATACATTCCTGGAAACACACACCTTTCCAAAATTGAGCCAGGAAGAAATTGCAACCCTGAACAGGCCAAAAATGAGAAAGGAAGTCGAATCAATAACAAACAACTTGCCAAACAAACAAAACCCTGGACCAGAAAGACTCATGGCCAAATTCTAACAGAGGTACAAAGAAGAGCTAGCACTAATATTATTAAAACTACTCCGAAAAAATCAAGGAGGAGGGATTCATCCCTAACTCATTCTGTGAAACTAGTATCATCTTGATACTAAAATCTGGCAAGGACACAAAAAAAGAAAACTACAGGCCTATATTCCTGATAAACACAGACATAAACATCCTCAACAACATACAAGCAAATAGAATTCAGTAGCATATCAAAAAGATAATTCATCACAATCAAGTGGGCTTTATTGTAAGGATGTAAGAATGGTTCAACAGAGACAAATCAATAAATGTGATTCACCACATAAACAGAGTTAAGAACAAAAACCGTACGATCATCTGAGTAGATATAGAAAAAGCATTCAGTAAAATCAAATATCACTTCATTATAAAAACTCTCAACGACTAGGAATCAAAGGAATATACCTCAAAATAATAAAAGCCATATATGACAATTCTGAAGCCAACAACACACTGAACAGGCAAAAATTGGAAGTATTTCCTCTACAAAGTGGAACAAGACAAGGATTTCCACTCTCACCATTCTGAGTCAACATAGTACTGGCAGTCCTAACCAGAACAATTAGGCAAAAGAAAGAAATAAAAGGCATACAGATAAGAAGTCAAAAAGTCAAATTATCTCTGTTCACCAATGGTAGAATTCTATACCTAGAAAACCTTAAAGATTTCTCTGAAAGACTCCTAGAACTAATAAATGACTTCAGTAAAGCTTTGGGATATAAAATCGATATATAAAAATCAGTAACATTTCTATATACCAATAATGTTCAAGCTAATGATCAAATCAAGAATCCAATCCCATTTGCAATGGCTGCACACACACACACACACACAAACACCTAGGAATGCATATAACCATGGAGGTGAAAGATCTGTAGAACAGAACTACAAAACACAAATGAAAAAATCATAGATGACAAAAACAAATGGAAAAATATACTGTGCTCATAGATTAGAAAAATCAGTATTGTTAAAATGGCCATACTACCCAAAGCAATCCATGGATTCAATGCTATTCTTATCAAACTACCAATGTTATTTTTTACAGAATTAGAAAATAACTATTCTAAAATTCATATGGAACCAAAAAAGGGCCTAATAGCCAAAGTAATCCTTCCTAAGCAAGAAGAACAAAACTAGAGACATCATATTATTTGACTTTAAAGTATACTACAAGGCTATAATAACCAAAACAACATGGTGCTGATACAAAAATCAGCACATAGATCAATGGAACAGAGTGGAGAACCCAGAAATAAAGCCACCTACTCACAACCAACTAATCTTTGACAAAGTTAACCATAATTTTAAAATGGGAAAAGGACTTCCAAGTCAGTAAATGGTACTGGGATAACTGGCCAGTCATACACACAAGAATAGCACTGGACCCCTACTTCTCACCATATACAAACATTAATGAAAGATATATTAAATACTTCACTGTAAGACCTCAACCTATAAGAATCCTAAAGTAAAACCTAGGAAAAAATTCTTCTAGATACTGGCCTATGCAAAGAATTTGTGATTAAGACATCAAAGGCAATCACACCTAAAAACAGTAATTAACAAGTGGGACTTTTCTGCACAGCAAAAGAAATATCAACTGAGTAAATGTACAACCTACAGAATGAAAGAAAATGTTCACAAACTATGCATTCAACAAAATACTGATATCTCTAAAGAACTTAAACAAATCAACAACAAAAAATAGCCTTGTTAATGGGCAAAGGAAATGAACAGATACTTCTTAAAAGAAGACATGCATGCTTCCAACAAACATATGAAAAAATGCTCATTATCACTAATTGCAAATTAAAACCACAATGATGTTTCTTTCACATCACTCAGAATGGTAACTAATAAAAAGTAATAAATAAATAACCCAGATTCTAGTGAGGCTGTGGAGAAAAAGGAACACACTCATGTACTGTTGGTAGAAATATAAATTAGTTCAGCCACTATGGAAAGCAGTTAGCAGAGTTCTCAAAGAACTTAAAACAGAACTACCATTTGACCTAGGAACCTCATTATAGGGTATCTACCCAAAGGAAAAGAAACATTTCTATCAGAAAGATGCCTGCATTCATACCTTTATTGCAGCACTATTCACAATAGCAAAGTCGGAGAATTAACTTAGATGCCATCAACAGTGGATTAGAAAAAAAAATGTGGTACATATACACCAGAGAATGCTATGCAGTCATAATAAAGAATGAAATCATCTCCTTTGTAGCAACATGGATGCAGCTAGACACCATTATCCTAAGTGCATTAACACAGAAACAGAAAATCAAATACCACATGTTCTCACTTACAAGTGGGAGATAAATATTGGGTACACGTACACGAAGTTAGAAACAATAGACACTGGGGACTCCAAAAGCAGGCAGGAAGGGAGGAAGACAAAAGCTGAAAAACTAAATATTGGAGACTACGTTGACTATTTGGGTGATGGGTTCAACAGAAACTCAAACCTCAGCATTATATAATATATCTATGTCACGACTTACATATGTACCCCCTGAAACTAAAGTAAAAAATAAAATAAAAATTTTGTGTATTAAACACAAATCAAGAGAGAAAGTATTTTGCACTTAATGAAAAGGAAAACACAACATATCAAAATTTTGGTACATAGCTAAAATAATACTTAGTTGCAAATTTATAGTACAAACTCCACATTAAAGTTCTAATCTAGTAAAAAACAAAACAGAACAAACAACAGAAAATTAATTTCAAAGTAAGTACAAGAAAAAATAATAAACATAATAGTAGAAATTAGTGAAATGGAAATCAGGAAAACAGTAGAGAAAATCAATAAAACAAAAGCTTGTTTTTTGAGAGCAATAAAATTTATAAACTACCTAGGCTGATAAGATAAAAAGAGAAGACATAGCTTATCAACATCAGAAATGAGAGAGATAAGATCAATACTGAATATATACATTTTTTTTAAGATGGAGTCTCGCTCTGTCACCCTGGCTGGAGTGTAGTGATGTGATCTTGGCTCACTGCAGCCTCTGCCTCCTGGGTTCAAGAAATTCTCCTGCCTCAGCCTCCTGAGTAGCTGGGATTAGAATCATATACCACTATGCCTGGGCTAATTTTTTGTATTTTAGTAGAGATGGAGTTTCACCATGTTGGCCAGGCTGGTCTCAATCTACTGACCTCAGGATTACAGGTCAGGAGATTGAGACCAGACTGGCCAATATGGTGAAACCCCATCTCTACTAAAAATGGGGTTTTATACACTCCTCGGCCTCCCAAAGTGCGGGGATTACAGGTGTAAGCCAACCTGATCATAGAATTATTATAAACAGGTGCCCAACCTGATTATAGAATTATTAAAGATATAATATTAAAATATTATAAACAACTCTATGTTGATAAATTTGACAAATGAAATAAATAAGTTCCTTGAAGGACACAACTACCAAACCTCAATCAATAAGAAACGGTGGGGGGGGAAGCCCAAGAAATTTTATCAAGATGGCAGAATAGAAGAAGGTCGTTCATATCCCCCCACAAGAATTCTGCACCAATCACTGTCAAAAGTCCCTTTCAGGAACCTCCAGTTTCAAGTAGGAGCTTCTAAAACATCAGTGGAGCTCAAGACTTAAAAGGGTTGTTTACAGCAGTGGTCCCCAACCTTTTTGGCATGAGGAACTAGTTTCAGGAAGACAAATTTCCCATGGACCAGAGTGGGGATGATTTCAGGATGATTCAAGTGAATTATGTTTATTGTGCACTTTATTGCTATTATTATTACATTGTAATATATAATGAAATAAATATACAGCTCACCATAATGTAGAATCAGTGGGATCCCTGAGCTTGTTTTCCTGCAACCAGACGGTCCCATCTGGGGGTAATGGAAGACAGTGACAAATAATCAGGAATTAGATTATCATAAGCAGTGCACAATCTAGATCCCTCGCATACGCGGTTCACAATAGGGTTCATACTTCTATGAGACTCTAATGCCGCCACCCATCTGACAGGAGGCAGATCTCAGGCAGTAATGCCAGCCATGGGGACCTGCTATAAATACAACTGAAGCTTCACTTGCCTGCCCACTATTCACCTCCTGCTGTGAAGCCTGGTTCTTAGGCCATAAATGAACTAGTACCCATCTGTGGCCTGGAGGTTGGAGACCCCTGGTTTAGAGAATGCAGACCAAAACCCAGGTGGCTGGTCTGCTTGACCAAACTTGCTTCCCCTTTCAATCCCAGAAACTGTCCAGTCCCTGCTGCGGCTTGGCTACAGCCCTGTTTAACCTTGAAACTGCAACAAAAATCATGTGCCAAGAGGTCCAAAATGAATTGTCCACACTACTGTCTCGGAGAAAAGGCTCATCTGTTGGCTAACATTAGTCTCTGAAGTTAACCTGAAAGTTGCCCTGAAGCACTGTTCTTTTCTTCCTCAGCTAAAGTCCTATCTCAGAGCTGTTCACATAAAGACCCAGAAGGAGACCTGCCTGTATATCATAGCCAGAGAGTCTGAGCTTCCCTTTTGAGTTTGCTAACCTTCATTCCGCAGATTCTGAGGAGGCCTGATAACAATTCCAGCCCCTCTCACTGCAGTTGGGGAAGCAACCCATCTGTGCTAAGACCTGCTGGGAGATTTGTACCTGTTTGGGCCAATGAAACTGGGCTCTCTAGCCTCCATCCCACAACAGATCCTAAGGGTGCCCATTCCCAGCTCTGGCCCCTCCTACTGCAATCAGGGAACCATATCACCTGTGCAAGGACTTCCTGAGAAACACACACCTCTCTGAGCCAAGGATCAGGCTCTCTAGCCTTGGCCTCACAGGGGTCCAGTCTTATATCTAGCCTTCAGTTGGGAAACTACCCTGTCTATGCAGATACCTGCTAAGAGACACATGACTCCCTGAGCCAACAAGATGGACTCTCCAGCCTCTATCCCATAGCAAATCCCAGGCAGTTCAGTCTTAGCTACAGTCTGCAGTTGGAAGACTATGCTGGCTGTGCAATGTCCTTCTAGGAGACAGGTGACCCTTTGAGCCAATCAGCCTTTCCTGCCTGTATCCCCTAGGAGATCCCAAGGGGGCCCAGTCTTAGCTTGAGCCCCTCTTGCTACAGTTGCAGAACTATCCCCTCTGTGCAGGTACTGCTGGGTGATGCACACCCTCTAAACTAATAAGATAGGCCTGCCAGCGTGCTTTCCACTGTAGATCCTAAAGCTGGTCCAATGTCAACTCTAGCCCCTCTCACTGATCTGGTAACCCATACCAGCTGTGCAGAGATCTGGGAGTCATGCTTGTCCGAATCACTGGGATAGTCTTCTAAACTCAGGTCCCTGGTTAGCACTCCCACACAGCCCCAGTACTCTCCTTAAGTCTTTTCCAGATTTTTCTGGACCAGAAAGCCATGTCAAGCTTGCCCTTGTGAGACTCATGGCAAGCCTGAGTTTAGAGTGTCCTCTAGTGCAGGTACCTGCACAGGTCACAGGTTCAGGAACACAACAGTCTACCAGCTTAGAACCCTTGGAAAGTCCTCTGTAGAACAGGTGAAAACAAAGGCAGACTACAAAGACTAAAATAAATCCCTAATCCCTAAATGTACAACAATGATTGCACATCTACAGATATCAAGAACATTCAGAAAAATATGACCTTACAAACGTACAAAATAAGGTTCCAGAGATGAGCCCCAAAGTTAAGGGGATGTGCAGTCTTTCAGACAAAAATTCAAAATAGCTGTTTTAAGGAAGCTGAATATTTTTTTAAAAGAGTGCTAACCAGTTCAGAAATTTATTAGAAAAAAAATTCATACAGAGATTAAAATGAGTTTTAAAAATCAAACAGAAATCCTGAAGCTAAAAAAGTACAATGAATGAAATGAAAAATGCAATAGAGCACATCAACAAGCAGAATTGATCAAACAGTAGAAAGAATCAGTGAGCTCAAAGACAGGCTATTTCAAAACATATTTAAAGAAAATAAAAGAAGAAAAAAGTGAACAAAGCTTACAGGAACTGTGGTACAACTTTAAAAGAGTAAATATTCAGATTATCTAAGTTCAAGAGGGAACTGAGAAAGACAAAGAGCAGAAAGGTTATTCAGCACATATAACATTCTGTAGGATAAACCATATCTTAGGCCATAAAACAAGTCTCAACAAGTTCAGAAAGGTCAAAATTGTATCAAGTATATTTTCTGACCATAATGGAATAAAACTAGAAATCAATAACCAGAGGAAAACTATATAAATACATGGAAATTAAACACGTTCCTGAATATAATGAGTCAATAAAGAAATTTAAAATAAATTTAAAAATTTTTTGGAAACAACTGAAAATGGAAACACAACATACCAGAACACATGGGACACAGTGAAAACAGTACTAATAAGAATGTTTCTAACAATAAAAAAAAAATTGTATGTAAAAAAAAATAGAAAGACTTCAAATAAACAATCCAATGATGAACCTCAAGACACTAGAAAAGCAAGAACAAACCAAACACCAAATTAGTAGAAAGAAAAGAAATAATAAAGATCAGAGCAGAAATAAACAAAATTGAGACTAATGTATACAAAAGATCAACAAAATTTAAAGTTGGTTTTTTAAAAAGATAAACAAAATAAGCAAAACTTTAGCTAGACTAAGAAAAAAAGAGATGATCCAATAAAATCAGAGATGAAAAAGGAAATATTAAAACTGATAGCACAAAAATACAAAAGTTCATTAAAGACGCTTATGAACAATGTTATGCCAACAAATTGGAAAACCTAGAAGAAATGGATATATTTCTAAATATATACAACCTAACAAGATTTAACAATGAATAAATAGAAAACCTGAACAGTGGAATGATGAATAATGAGAAATTCAACAACACATTAAAAAGATCGTTCACCATGATCAAGTGGGATTCATCCCAGCGATGCAAGGATGGTTCAACATATATAAACCGATATACATGATATATCACATCAACAGAGTGAAGGACAAAAATCATGATCTTTTCAATAGCTGCTGAAAAATTACTTGAAAAAAATCAATAACTCTTCATGACTAAAAACAAAAAACAAAACAATTTAAGCATACCTAACAAGACAAGCCATATATAACAAGTCCATAGCTAATATCATACAAATGAGAGGAAATGTAAAGCCTTTTAAAGAAGTTTAGGAACAAAGCAAGGATGCCTACTTCCACCGCTTTTATTTAACATAGTATTCCAAGTCCTAGCCAGAGCAATTAGGCAAGAAAAAAAAAGAAAATGTAACCAAGTTGGAAAAGAAGTAAAATTATCCTTGTTTGCAAACAACACTATTTTATATTTGAAAAAAAAACTTAAAGATTCCATAAAAAAATTTTTAGAAAGGGTATAAACAAATTCTGCTTAGGTAAATAATGGATTCCATACAATGGAATACTACTCAGCAATAAAAAGGAATGAACTAATGATACACATAACAATATGGATCTATTTCAAAATAATTAATAATTTTAAAAGGGTACATACTTTATATGTATGATTTTATATAAAATTCCATAACATGCAAAGAAATCTATAATGACATGAAGCAGATTAGTGGTTGCCTAGAGATGCAGATGGGGCAGGGAAGGGAAGGGAAAAGGAGCTAAGGAAACTTTGGGAGGTTGATAGATATGCTTATATTTGTTATCTAACTGTGGTGATTGTTTCACAAGTTCGTTCATCTTCAAACTTATCAAACAGTATCTTTTAACATGAACAGTTTATTGCATATCTATTATGCCTGACAAAGCTGTTAAAAAGAGAGAGAACTCTTGGCTCATTCAAAATTTAGGGTGAAATGTAGATCAGAGATGAATTCCAAGGTTGGGCAAGAAGTCAGTTTTTGACCTTTCTTAGGACACTAAAAGAAAAGAGATAATCAAGAAGTAAGTAGTTTTCAAAATATTAAAGGGCTCAGAAATGTCATCCCAAATATGATGGAGAAAGATAAGTAATTTGGCATTTTTCAGGAATCAGTGCTTTTCAGGGATACTATCTGATAAGAGGGATATGAAAACAAGTTAAAATTAGCTTGAGAAATAAATGGAATTATAGTAGTGGATATGGTTAAAAACACCTTGATAAAGGGTAAAAGAAATGGAACTGGGGAATACAGAGTCCAGGACTTTGAGGGTGCTGTATAGCCACGGAAGGGATTTTCTGAGATGTGAATACCTGAGCATGTTTGAGGGCTGAGGGAAGGAGCAGTGGAGAGGCATATGAGAAGACAGAGGAAAATAAGAAAGTAAGAGATGAAGCAAAGTTCTAAGTGGATAGCTGGATATAAATCCAAAGGTAAAAGTCGATCAGGACACCCTAGAAAAGAGGAAACACTTGCCTTCCAATGAGAAAGAAAATAAAAAATTTTAACAAGAAAGATGGATAGAAATATGGGGTAAATGTGTAGGAGGAAAAGAAGAATTTGTGAAGGGGGGGTGTTCAAATAATGAGAGTTTCTATCTCCTCAGTGAAAAAAAAAAGTCAAGACAATTTTCCGAATTGTGGTAGAAACACTAGAGGAGAGCTAAAAGTGTAGAATCATTTTTGTGGGATCATCTAGAGATAAGTAAAAGTTTTGGGGGTTTATATCGAAGGCTCAATCAAGTTTACCAACATAAATTACTATAAAGACAATAAATAAAGCAATGGGATTTTTTTAATTCTAGAAGCCAAAGCAAAGAAAACAAATGTTTGGTTTGACCAAGAATTGGAAATTAGCCAAGTGGGTGCAGCCAAAGGTCAAGGAGACAGAATTGCAGTTGTTTCTTAAAGTGTATTTGAAATAGTTCCTCTGTAGTGACACATCCATCCACTCACTGAAAAAAAAAACTTATTTAGTATTTGGTAGAACCTGTGTTGCGGAGCAGGCAAGAACAATTATCTTCAATGAAGGAGAATACATACATTTACTGATCCCTATGCTTTGCTGTGGGCATTAGGCTGCAATTGAATCACAGTACCTTAGAGCCAGAAGGTATTGTAAGGGTTATAAATTTCAACACTATCATTTTATTGATAAGGAAACAGACACAGAAAACTGAAGATTTTTCCAAAAGTAATAGGAAATAGAGTAATATCTTTCTGGCTCCCAGTCAGTATTTTAGCCATTCATCAAACTTCTTTTTCAAACTTTCTGATCAACATTTAAAGGTATTTATATTGCACATTATACCTGGAAACACCAAAAAAAAGTCTGTTATTTCATGAAATAATTCTTATTAGGGAAACTCTCCTCTAACAGAGGGTTTTAAAATATACTAGCCATATAGCTATATCACCTACTATCTCCAAGGCAGTTAAATTAAGTATGTTTTAAACTTGAGACAATAGCAGTATTAGACTATATTTATTCCTAGCATATTTCAGTTCTGATTTTTTAATATTTACAATTGAAAATATAAGCCAGTTTTAAAGAATAATATTTTACTACCTAGAGTTTCCAGTTTTTAACCAACTTTCTAATTAAAGTAAATGACATATCAGGATCTGGTTTGAACTAGACATTTTGGGATGATAGTAACAAAAAAGAAGAGCAGGAAGTTATTCCCAAATGAAAACATGAGATTACTGTAATTATTTCACCCTTACCCTAAAGGATAAAGTCCAAACCCATTATGATAATATACAAAAAGCCTTTTATGACCTGACTTTATAACCCCTTTAGGCTCATCTCCACTTTCTCTCTGTTCTAGTCATATTTAATTACTTGCCACTTCTGCATGTGCTCAACTCTTGCATTTTTGTGAAATAAACCATTCCCTATCTGAGTCGCAGCATAATAATCCCCATTCATCCTTTAAAATCAAAGGCTTTCTGTTATAACTTGCCTGAGCTCCATGATATCTCAGGGAAGGGTAGACTTCTTATTCTGTGTACTTAGTTCTTTTATAGCAGCCAACTAATATTCTTTCTTTCTTTCTTTTAATATATAAATGTGTACAAAATTGTGATTCCTTAGAGGTCAAGAGCTATGCCTGATTTACCTTTAATTTAATAACACATAATACAGTTCCTGGCACACAGAAAGTGCTTAACAACTGTTGAAAGAACAGATGATTGAATTAATGAACAAGTCATAAAGTTCTAGAGGATCAGAAAGTAGAAATGAGCAAAATGTTAAGACTGACAAGATGAGACAGCACAGCAAACTACGTAGACTTATTTATCCCCTGTGTCTGAGCTTTAATCTTACAGTTCAAATTCCATTGATATATAGAAGTCTTGGGCTCTGAAATATTAACCAGCAGTAAAGTCACCTCTGGCACCACTAGATCTCACAACAGGAGAACAGGGAATCAGCTGCCTACAGAATTTGTTTTCAAATTAAATTTTCAATTAAAACAGTAGGGAATCGTCATTTAAATAATTTTTGTTTTGCTAGAAGCCTGTAACCTAGAATGAGTCAGTCTCAAAAATAAATAAATACCATCAATAATTTGAATGAGGAAGGTTTGATCCCACCTACCTAAAGCTGCTTATCCTCTAGAAGAAGCTTTTGGTTTCCTCTGCCAGTCAGTGGTTTACTTCTCTATTCCAAAGCTCTGTAGGTCTTATCTCAGGAGGATCTTTGATTCCTTCAATACACATCAGATAAGCTTCAGAGCTGAACTGGTCTTCAGAGATACCTAGATCTATCCCTTCATCTTTACAGATGAAGAAATTGAAGCCCAGAAAATACAGTGCCCAAAATCATATTCTCCAAAGCCAAGCCTTTAACCTCACTCTTAAACACCTTTTCCTCAATCCATCAAATTTAAAGTCATAAAAAGACCCATACAAATAAAGCAGTATGCACATCAAACCTAAGATGCTGCTTAATTCTGCCATTGTTGAATGACTTGCATCACCAGATATGCTCTCAACATTCCATCAGTCATTTTTAAGAAGGCACTTTGAACAAAAAGTCTCATCTTTTACCATTTGTGCTACTAACACACTTCTTTGTCCCACTCGTTTACTCAATCCTCTTTTAAAATGGGGGGTACTTTATGCTTCATTCCCATTTACAAACTGAGAAATGACTCAGTAAACCTTGTAGCCCTTTGGTCTATAAAGTGCTCGCTTTATATGAAATAATCACCATTCTTTTAACTTCACTACTCTCGAGTCTACCACCTTCTTTCTCACTTTAAGGTGATAATTATAGTAATGACCTCACCATCAGGTATTTCTCGGGAATTAATGATCAACTGAGGTTAATGGCCCACAGACTAGCCATGGTCCATCAACTTCACCCAGCCTGTCATTAATCCCCAGGAAATGTCCTGCTACCCAATTGTTATTGCTTAATTTAGACTCTCTTCATTCTCATCAAGCCTTACAATATTGCTACATCCACCAAGAAGCTTTGTGTTGTATTTTATTAGCTGTGTGTTCTAATGGTTCAGCAAGAGTGGTTTCCCTAACTGGTGATCAAATAAAACTAGAATGTCCCTTATTAGAAGTTACCTTAAAAGCCATTAAACATCTCTAGACATTTTAATATTTTACACGTTTTTACATGACTTTTAAATCAACAAATGGAATAGGGTACTGCATCCTTAAGGATACAGTCCTCAACATCCCTCCAATTGACCCCTAGCATGCTCCTTTCTTCACCTCACAGAATAAATCTAATCACTTTATTTTTACAAGTTGCTCTCCCAGGCTCAAAGCAGTTTTTAAACACTAACTGGTGTCACAAGTTGTCTACAGCACTAAATGTTACATATCCCTTATAAGCATTTTTCAGACATTATACAGCTCACACTGCTCCCACCTCTTTTACTTGCTGAATGTACAATGGTCATTTTACTCAGATATTCACAAAGCTTCACTGGCCCTCTTTTTGCTTCATTTCCTTCTTTTGGGTTGATGAATGGCACTATAATAGAGTTACAGAAAGTAAAAATAGAACGCACGGAGAGAGAGGTCTAGGGATAGCATGTAACAAACCAGAGCTCTTTCAGCACCAAAGTCAATTGAAAAAAGAAAGAAAGAAAGAAAGAAAGAAAGAAAGAAAGAAAGAAAGAAAGAAAGAAAGAAAGAAAGAAAGAAAGAAAGAAAGAAATACAACCAGGTCCCTATTGTGAGAAAAATATGTATTATCAACAAATAGTACTTAATAAAAATAAAGGAAATGGCATCTGTATTGTCATCTTTTCTTCTGGAGTGTAAAGCATAAGAAGGAAAATCTGGGGCTGGGGGTAAGGGAGAAGACCAATGCTACCTGATAATTCTATAATAGTTCTTCTGATACAATTAAAATGCAATAACGAATATTGAGGGATTCAAAAACAAACTAAAGATAGTATACAGAGGCATCAAGAGCACCCAGGAGACAAGACCTTTAGTCTGAGATCTGTCATTTATGACCTATATGACAAGTCATTTATTCTCTTTGGGTCTCAGTTTCCTCATCTAAAAAATAAGATGTTAAACTAAATGTTATCTTCATTTCTTTTCAACAATATTTTATAAGTCTCTGAATCCATATAATAAACACAATCATAATAGAATTTGATTATATTGACAAGCATTTTTTCCAAATTTTTTTACTCCAAACTCATATTGACATACATGTATTTGTTTCCCAAATATTAGAACGCATACTATACTACAAGGTAAACAATGTATAATATACAGGGAATAGCACAGTGTTAATTTAAAAAAAAAGGTCATGGAAATCAGTATGTGACCCCTGCCCCTATGCAAATTGTTTTAGAATCTAGCAGAGAAAACAGAAAATAATATCAGTAATGACAAATGGAGATAAGTAAGAAGTAAAGGGGGTGAAAACAGAGAATAAAGTGAGGCAGGAGGTAGCTGAGAGGCTGAGACTAGTCATGTAGTTAAGCTTGGGGGTAGCTGGACCACTGACTTAGAAAGCAAGAAGGAGGTAAAGTTGGAAAGGCAGGCAGGGTGGAGTTAAATTAAACCTCACAGTTCACAACAAAGAATTTTGATTTTATTTTAAGTAAAATGGGGAGCTACTGGAAACTCTATTAATTATTTTTAAAGTTAATTTTTGACCTTTCCAAGGAGAATATAAAAATTCTTTTATTTAACCAGAACATTAGAAACCAAAAGTATTTCAGGTCTATCAAAGTTTGAACACAACTTTTAAAAATCACATTAAAAATATATACATCAATATCTGTATTAGATAAATGGCAACAATTTATTGGGTTATATTCCATCCTCTATGTCAAATTTATACTTACATAGAGAAGCCCCTGTTTTTTCCCTCCAAAAGATGAGAAAAGTATATCAACTATGTCAGAATTTTTTGGAAAGGTTCAGAATTCAGTTATACGTCAAACAGATTTGCCAAGAGAGAGTGGAATCAATCTGTACAGACACGCAACTAATAGAATGTTCAAAGACAAGAACAAGAACCAAACGTCAGTAAGGGCATTCATGAAGCAAAAAAGTGAACTATGTTTGGGCAGTGAAATCTCACAAGTGACAGCAGTAGAGGAGCTTACTTTGAGTTTCAGGAACTGTTTGGTATGCTCCAAAGTACTATGTGAGATAGAATCTTCCAAGGGAATTGATACAAGCCTCAGCATTTGGGACTTTTAAACCCAGACTGGGTAACATATTAGGAGGGATTTTCAAGGAATCAGTTCTGCACTGGGAAGAACTGAGCTCCATGACATGTTTCACGATTCTACTTTTCTACTGTTCAATAAAATTTTAAAGAATGGGGGAGGGGAGATTATTTGAAATTCTTTTTATCTTCACAGATACTGGGTTTTATTTTTTTCCTCTCAAGCATAACTATACTAGTACAACTAATAAAAGTGAAAAATATAACTTGTATTATACCATTGCAAATTTAGATGTGCAATGGGTAAGATGACATCAAGAAAATAGATGCAATTTGCAATTGCATCTATATAGATGAATTTTTACTGAGACTTAATGTAAATCAAAATGCATCTATATAGATGAATTTTTACTGAGACTTAAGGTAAATCATTTAGCTCCTTTGCAGCTCTTATTTTTCAGCTGTAAAATGGGAGGACGAAGGGTAGATCTCTACACAGCATGTTTACATGTTAATCATTGGTCTATGTTTCTAACATCCTTGCCAATATATAACATGTTTGCAATATAAAGAAGTAATAAATACATGCATTAAATCAACATATGCATACTGTTCAGTCAAAACTCTTTCCTTAACAAGTTGAAATTGGTTTAAGCAAAAAAGGGAAGATATTAGTCACCATAACTGAAAGTTTACAGGGTAGATCCAGGCACAGCTGCATTCGGGAGCTCAAATAACGTTTTCCTGAGAAAACTTTGAGCATGAGTATAAGGGTTGGGATAGAGGTGGGGTAATGCTGGGCAAAGGGAGAAAATATAAAGGCATTCTGAGCACAGAAAAACAAAAATCCATTGCAAATTCAAGCATACTGTTTTACTATGGATTAGGTTTAGCTGCTAGTAACAGCAATCCACATAAGACAGAATTTGATTTCTCTTTTTCTAAACAACCTAGATGTATGCACTCCAGAACTGGCTTAGAAGCTCCTCTGTCATCTGCAAGCCAGGCTATTTCCAACTTTCTATTCTGCCATCCATATGGCTCTTGCCTTCCTTTTCCAGGATGGAGTCCTAGCCAATGTATCCATATTCCAAGCAACAGGAAGGAGGGGAGAAAGGTGGCAATGGGACTCAAAGGCATTCTTTGAAGGAAACTTCCTGAAAGCAGTCACACTAGATTAGACTCCCACTTATCTCTTGACCACATTCAATGACAAGGCATGCTGGAACTTGTAGCTTTTATTCTAGGCAGCTGTGTGTCACCTACAAGTTGGGGATTTTAAGAAGGAAAGTCACATATTGGAGTAAAAAACTATTTCCCATAACATTGGTATGTACACTCATGTAAAACATAAGTGCTGTGATCATGATTTTTCTCTGTGCTGTTCACAATCCCAGTTAATCCCAGATTGTGAAACAGTTACTAAAATATAGTAAGCACTCAATAATGATTTGTGGAGAGGATGAATTAGTGAATGCATGCATGTATACATAGGCGCAAGAACATCTAAAAAGTGTTACAGTAGTACAAGTTTGCCAAAACTCCTTTATAGATTGCAACAAATAAAGAACAACATAAACGCGGATTCTTCATGCTCCACAGCCAGTATGGAAGGAACACTGCGATGTCACATGGGTCTGAATTGCTGTCCCAGATTCACTACTTACTAACTTTGTGAAACTAAGAGATTTGTCTCATCTTGCTGCCCCTGAAGATGTAAAACTGGGTTCAAAAATCTAAATGTACAGGAGAATTTAAATGAGTTAAAGGATACACTGCCCAACACATAAGAAACCCTTAGTAGTGGACATTTCTTTTCCTTTTTCAATTAAATTCTGTAATCCTCTTTAAATTTTGGCCAATTACTGCAGTTCTCTCTAAGATTACCTCCAAAAGATCTGTGCTTCTAAAAGTTATCCTTGGATGGGATTGATTGGTGCTCATGGTGTATAAGAATAGATACTGATTTTCAGCCCAAAACCTCCTTTGGTAGATTGTTACATGCAAATGTACTAAAGTTAAAGCCCAAATAAGGAACCCAATAATGAGCAAAGCCTTTAAAATGAATTTAACTTTTGGAACCTGATTCTGTTAATCATGGACATCTTTTTGTTCTCAAATATATTCATGTACATAAAATATTTTAATATGAATTGCAGGTTGTCATACTTGGTACTAAGGTAGAAAAAATAGAATTTGAAGAAATAACAAAATGATGGAGAAATATACCATATTTCCTTAAAATTGCAAACACAAAATAAAACATAAAACAGCCCACGTAATTTTTTAAATCATCGTATTATTTTAATTGGGATAATATCAAAAAAGAAAAAATTGACTACCAACTAAAGTAGAGTAAGCCTGATCAAGATACATTTTATCTTCAAGAAGTCATCTAAGAAAGATTTGTGGCTAAGATGATCACTAAAGGTTGAATTTACAGGAGAAGCTAATTCTGAAGTAGGTCAAGAATTCTTTCAAAGCAGTAGATACACTTAAAAACATCCAAACTGCCAACTGCAAATCGAGCAACAGTGTTGATCCTGCAAAATTTTCTCACTGTCACTATGAACTAAAAAAAAAAAAAAAAAAAAATGCTCAACGCCATGAAAACTATAAATTGCTTTCAGGATTTATATTTTTCCATCCTTCTAAAGGTAGCATTTAATAAAATAATCTGTGTCTTTCTCCAATTCAATCATAATAAAACAGAGATTCCCAAACCCAGTTTGCTATTATTTCTTCAATGTTTTAAGCACCCTTCATCCTCACAACCAGAGTCTTGTTATCAGAAAAGTTATTTACCTGTAAGCCCAATAACTATTATGAAGTTTTGAAGAAAAATAATAATGGCCTGCAGCTGAAAGGTTTTACCTCCTAAGCCACTGTGTGGACAGATTGCACATGACACCAATCTCTGAGAATTTGCTGGGGCCTGTGGGCGGGGTGGGGGAGGTTTGTTTCTTCA
The DNA here is from genome assembly GCF_048565385.1 of Saimiri boliviensis. Lineage (NCBI taxonomy): Eukaryota > Metazoa > Chordata > Mammalia > Primates > Cebidae > Saimiri > Saimiri boliviensis. Next base: position 77,735,502 of record NC_133452.1, read on the forward strand.
CGGAGGACAGAGAGGGAGCTGGCGTTTGTGGAGCACTCCCTCTGTGAACACCCATTACATACATTACAGCATTTTATCTTCAAACAACCTGGGCAAATAGAAGTTAATATTTCCATGTTACATGTGGGAAATTAATGCTCCAAAGGCAGTGGTAACTGGCTAAAGATAACACATCTAGGAATTGCAGATCCTGACTCACGCAGGGCTTGGTCTTTACCAAACAGGCCTCTGTCTTTCCAATGAAACAGCTAAATCAGCATGGAAAGCTGGGGGAAAAGTATACTCTGTCAGGAAGAAGTGAAAGCCCTTCTTGTCAAATAAGCTGGCCATAAGCAAAGGCTTTATAAGAACCTTGGGTTAGCAAAGAACTTTTCAGCCCCTCACATGCTCTTCTTGCCTGCTATCTCATGTATCCACAGCCACCACAGATAACAAATCAAAACTTGGGATTCCAGAGATCTTCCGGGGAGCAAATACTTACAGAAAGTTGACATCAAACTTGCAACCAAGGCGATAACAAGAATCGGATTTCAGGAGCAGGCGCTTTCTTTTCTGTGATCAGAGAAATAGTAAACACAGTGGAAATAACATCTACCACTTGAGAGCTTACTAGGCACTGTGGTTAGGCCATTACAAGCATTATTAATTCATCTTCAGAAAACCTCGTGGGGTAAGAACTGTGAGCGCTTCATTTCACAGGTGTAGGCAATGTGGCTGAAGAGATGAAGCAGCACAGCAGAGGTCACACAGCTGTGCAGCATCAGTGTGGAGCCAGGAGGTCTGATCTGTTGGACACCCGAATCCACACATAGGGGTGCTCGGTGCCTCATCCACTACTGGATCCCCCGTGCCACTTCACCCCACCTTCTCTGAAGGATGGGTTTATTCAGACTTCAGGGTGAACACCACAGAAATTGTGGACAGAAAATTTTCTCTGATTAAGCCCTTTTTCTGTAATTTAAACTATGTATATAATTTCCATAAAAGTGTTTTCTTTCAGCATTTCCTTTTATTGAAATCAGGTGTTTTTCTTCTCTTACCACCTTTCTAAGCTGTACATAATATGTGTTCATAATATTAAAAAGTCTTGTTAGCCTCAAAGGTAAGGTGGAGGCTTTCCCAGTCTCTCTTAAGCAATATGATTTGCAAACAAAAGAGACCCACTCATGAGAGAGACATAAATCTCTTCCTATTCACGTTTTTCATTTATCTCCTTTGGAATATTTTCCAATTGCTTTGTTAGAGGAGTGTCTTAGTATCTTCCCCCTTTGATTGCATTAGCAAGTTCTCATTTATTTTCAGTCTTCTCTTGTTATCAGCATTGTTTCCTATCTTAAAAGTAGTTATAAGTTTTCTGTCCCCTTAGACTTTGTAAGATAGTAAAAATACACCTCTATGGAGACTTTTGGCTTATTCAATTTTTTCCTCATCTTGCATGTCAGAATCAAATCATTCTAGTGTTAATTGATTGAAAACATGGTATACTAATTCCTAACTAGAAATAAAAGTGAATGAGTTTGACCTTGTCTTTAAGGACACATATCATCAAATCCATATGGGAATTCTATTTTTAGGAATGAAAATAGCCAGGTGAATTTTGTTGGTGTGTCACTTCAGTGGACAGGTGTCAGAAACATGAAATACATTTGTCTCCTTTTTCACAGAGGCTCTTGGACACTGTTCTGTGTTAGGAATCTCTGAAGTAATAAAGCTGGCTCTGGCATGTTTCAGTTGACAATCTCCTTCTTGCTTTCATAGTCCTTTTACTTAAACATTCATCTCTAACCATCAGTGGGAGTATCCACGAAATGTCCCACAACATTTTAAAATCAGAATATTGCATGACCTCAGAAAATTTAACTCACGATTTTTAAAGCATGTAACTTGGGTAAAGAAAATACAGCTTCTGTTATTGATAGAAAGCATTCCTGTTCATCCTGCCAGTCAGCCTGATTACTTGAATCACAGGATGACTTCCTTTTAACTGCTAAAAATATCCTCTCTAATTTGGGTTTAAAGGGGTTTCTAAATTGCCTGTATTTCCTTTTCACATTTGGAGAGTAAATACTCTATAGAAACTTGAAAATTACTTGTAAAATTAAAGCAATGTTTTAATGATATCCCTTCCTTGATTATCTATTTATTTTTTGCCCAGTGAAATAAAGGATTATTAGGTATATCTCAGACACTCTGGCAAGACTGAAAACATTTAGCAGCCAAAGTAAAAAACTCTTAGGTAGGAGGAGGCTTCCAGTTACACCTTTGATATAAATCAACCAGAAAGCCTCAAGAAACAACACTGGGGTATTAGCTCATTGGTTTGGAATCATCCAACTGCAGGCCCTAATATAGAGCTTCTAGAAAGTCAAATATGGACAGCAGGTAGTTTCAGTTGTGGCAGATCCCAGCTGAGAAAGAGGAAAGCTTCTGTTGTTGTCACAGATAATCTGATGCTTCTGGCACTGTCACCAGCTACAAAATCCATGTTAAATCCTTGCTATATAGAACAGTCATGTTTTTAGGATTACTAGAGGAAGATCAGAGCCCTAAATATTCGCTAATTGGATTCCAAATAGATGATCTGTTGTCTATGACTTTAGAGTACTAACATAGAAAGGAAAAATAAAATCTATCAGCCCTATTCTCACAGAATTTTTCAGGATTTAGAAGAGTATAACATGAGTAGCAAATGCTCTTCTAATAAGAGGTAATTAGCAGTACCTTAAAACCCCCTTCACAGGGCTCTGGGGCATTTTTGGCCTTAGCCTGTATTTTCTAATCTTCAAGGACAAAAACTCCCCCCAAAATGGATTTCATATTCCCAAATAATAGATCAAAACCTTATCCTGCATGACTTCAAGAGTCTAACATTTCACCAATTTCTCCCCACGGAGGGCCCGCTTAAACATTCAATAAACAATCCGTGTATCAGAAAGGCATAGTGTTCTGCACACAGTAACAGGTACAACAAACAATTTCCCAAGAAATGAATGAAAGCAGATTTCAAAGGCTATTCTGCATCATCCTCTCTGTGGCACTAAAATTGTCCTCCATCCCACTCCCGGGTGGAATAAATTGTTCCTCTGTGCTCCCAGGAGGCAGCGTGCATTCCTCTATCACATATAGTACTTACAACAGTGTAGTGTGGAAGTTTGAGCTTATGTCTCTCTCTTCCCCAAAGACCCTCCAAAGCTTACATAATATGTTCTTAGTTGCACTAACATATAGCAGAATTCCTGGTATACCAGCAGTGCTTTATAAATGTTTATTATTTAGGTATTTTATCTTTGAAGGGAAATCTTAAGAGAGTTAGTTAGCTGATATAACAACTGTAGCTAAGCACTTATTTGTGATAGACCTAAATTATCTCAAATTTGGTCTACTGGTAGACTAAAACATCATATTTTCCTCACTCTTTAGGGCTAGAGGACTCTTGGTTTTTCACATTTATAGAGGAGTCACAACAATATGATTGACTGTATTGATCTCCTACTATGTGCTAGGTAGGAAAGACAGAGAGCGAAAGAGAGGGGAGGGAGAGAGAAAGTGAGACAGGGACACTCATTTAAGCCACTTAACATTGCAAGGCAAATATTTAATGTGAGAGAAAATAGACTGAAAAAAGAATGTATTATACAAATTAGACCTTTTTATTTGAGATTCTTAGTTTTTTTAAACTAACACAATCACATTTTAAATGTATTTTGCTATTTTAAATTCTTTAAAACTATACTGCTTGCTAAATTTTATCTCATATTAGAACATGCTTTCAGTCTATTTCCTTATTCATGTTATCATCCATATTTAAGATTTTTTTAAAAGAGAAACAGAAAGTCTATACCCCAAATCACATTTAGGTAGTCCCTCCTCATCTTTTAAAATGATCATGAATGAGTTTACCATCAGTCTTCCTTCAACCAAATGTAAATGCTCTAGGTCACTATTTTTCAAATGTTTTATATAGACTTAGAATCTTTTCTTCAGACAAAATCTTACCATATACATTTAAAACACACACACACACAAAACCACATCTCCACTTCCCAGGTTGCTGCTATGACTTATTGCAGAGGTGGAAGCTGTTGTCCTAAGGACTAAGTTGATTCTTAATAAGAATGAGGCTCTTAGAAAGTCTTCTGCTAAATAAACATCAAGCCCCATCTCACAGACATTTTATACCTAAAACAAAAAACCTGGAAAAGTTTATTTGCACTGATTAGTTTATCTAAATAAATCCTATATTTCTATAGCCATAAAAATAGATACTGGTCCCCTTGTGTCTGTACAAGTTAAAATTAAGAAAATTGAGCAATGGTTGAAAATTAATGTGCTCAATTATTCTTCTAATTGTGTTTTATTTCTGAGATTATCGCTGCAAGTCTCACTGGGTTAAAAATACACTAAAAGTCTACAACAAGATACATAAATAGCAACTCCATAGAAATAATAATGTACTGTTTTTGTTTCATTTTAGAGTTTACAAATTTATTTTATATGATATTTAATTATTGCCCAATTCCAAGCATCCTTATTTTGCAGGTAAAAAACTAAGGCTCTTTAGTGTGACTAACAAATAAAAATAAAATAAAACCAGTAAGAGCAGATTCAGAATTAAATCTTTTGATTCCCAAAAAGACTAGTATTTTTCTACTACTTCTTGTTAAGGAATAATTGTCAAAATGGTATAATCACAACTTTCAGTCAAACATAAAATGAATGCATGTTAATAAAACTCATTAATTAATGAGTAGCCAGCAAGATGATAAAATCGATCCAAAGATCATTGAAGAAGCTAGGTACACATAGACAATTTAATAGATTTCTGAGCTAGATGTGAAATTGGTTAGTGCCTAACAGCCATAAACCAAAACTTTTGGGGTTATCTGTTCTGACAAAAATCTGCAAGTTAATCTCTGCCAATATATGATTTTAAAATAACCCAATAATTTTTTTTTAAATCAAGTTTAATTCTGTTCTGAAAGAACACCCAGTAGTACCTTTTGCTTATTTCTACATTCCAGATAATTTTTCTGATGTTATATTATAGCTGTTTTACTTTAGACAGAAGAAAACCGAAAGACACTTTGCTATGAATTTTCAAATAATGGGGAATTGCTTATGAAATGTTGAGAAATTATAGTACAGAGAAAACTTCGCCTGAAGGCATTAGGAATAGTAGCCATTAATTTTCAGTGAGGGAATCAAGAGTGTCTGCCTAAAATGAAGAACTGCAAATAATGCTAGGCTTGGAAAATAACAGCTACAGCCATAAACCAAAAATATGTCTCTGTGAATCTATTTTCATTGACTGTCTCACAGGGTTTCTGCTCCGTGCCAGATAAAGCAAGTATTCAGACAAAAAAAGACAGAGTCCCTGCCTACCCTCCAGGTGTTCATACAGTGGGGAAACCAGTCCTCCCATAATAATCTATCCATAGCTGCCAAGCTCCTGGGGAAGCACAGGTGACAGGTATTGGACTCCTACTGGGAGAAGAGATTAAGAAGGGATTAAGAAAGACTTCCTGGAGGAAGCAGCTAGCCCTTGTGGTTTGAAGGAAACAGAACAGTTATTAGTGAGAAGGGGACCGAATCCTATGGAGAAGAGATGTGCAGGCTTTTGCCGTGTTCCTGTGACGAAGCAGGAAGTAGCGAAAGTGTAGTGAGGAATGAGGTTGAGGAGCCATCAACAGGTGGACAAGTTGGGAGTTTCTCTGAGAAGACTCCTCCTTCCTGCAGGCAAAGAAGATGATTGTAAGATTTTACCTTAGGAAATAAAATGGTTTAATTAGGTGTCTGGTGGCAGGATGCAGAATGTACTTAAAGTGGAGGAAGCAGAAGCAGGGAGACTGGTTAGGAAACTTAAGGTGGTATAAGATAAGGAGGTGATGATGGAGATAAGGAAAGTCTGATCCAAGGCTGTACTAAGTTGGGGGAAGATGTTATGTTTCCTCAGGATGTTCCCCCAACTACCTCTTTTGGCTCACTCTGTTTTCTTCCCTGGAAACAGAAAAAAAAAAAAAAATGGTTTTCTGCTTCATGGGATGGGTTAGCTGGAGGAGAGCCATGACCAACTCCTCTGGGAGCCAAAGGCAGGAGACAGCAGGCATCCCTGAGATCTCTGTGCAACCCTATAATGGCCCCTGCTTATCTGTGACAGCCAACTCGCCACCCTCACTATTCTCATTCTGTCCTGCTGCCTGACTTGAAGAAATATGCAAGTGTTCCTTTACCTCATTGTTTGGTTTTCACACTGTGGGCTCCATCAATGACTTCTGAAAGGAAGCACTTGTTTGTAACAGAGCCATCCATGTAAACAGGGCACTGGGGCTTAAGCAGCTTTATTCAGCAGTTTCTTCACAATTACCCACTTTTTTTCACAGGGCCAAAAGGTTCAATCAGCTTTGAAATCCAAATGAAACCCTCAAGTACTTGCTGAGTACTTCATTTTGAAAGTAAGGGAGTCAGGCAGAAAAATACTACTTCAGACTCTGCAATAAAAGAAATAGAAAGTCTTTTTCTCCACCCAGATCCATCAGCTCCCCAACCTTAGTTCTTCCTCCAACTTTTCTGCCTTAACATTCCCTAGGAAAAAACCATCGTTAGTTTGGTTGCTGTTTGCTTTTTTGTTTTGTTTTCTTTCTTCTTTTTTTCTTTTCCTTTTTTCAAGGTACTTACTCAAGTCAACAGCAGTTACTGATACATCTCATTTGATGTATTCTCAGTCGAGGGGTGCCTGAAAATGAAAGCACGCAGGCTCGGTTGAAATACAGAAACATCCCATAGGTGCTGAGTACCTCAAAGATGCTTTCTAATTTTGTATCCTTCAAGACTTAAGAACTTTAATTAAGAAAGGATATAAATATAACAAATGTGGAAGAATTCCCTGAAGTTTAAGATAGGGACCCCAAGATTATGCCAGGGATAAAAACTGTGCCTTGAAAATTCTTGATTGACTCCACTAATGAGAGGCTGAGATTTCTTCCGCATAACCCCGTGCTTGTCTCCCGATTAATTTCCTCCAGTACTTAATCTTCAGTGCATGACACTTTAACCACTAGGCTTATTATTCTAAAAATAGTATTCTAACTGTGCCATCTTAGCAGATTTATATGTGAAGATCTCGTTTCTACATGATTTCCTTAGTTGTTTAAATATTAATATCAGACGTGCACAAAATGAAATAAACAACCGTACTAACAGGTAAGTAAATTTTCATCCAGCTCAATTTCCCAACTCCTATATGTAAAAAGACTTTCACATTTTTTTCCCCACTCTGAAACCTCACTGGAATTGGTAGATGTTCTTTTATGGGAACAAAGAGGAAAGTCACTATGTTTCCATCTGAGAGCAGTTGTGTATCTCTATCTATACAAACAGATCAAGGTAGCTCATCCCACACCACCTTGGGCTGTGCGTTGTCAGTGAATTTTTATGACAGCTTCTAAGATAAAAGTAAATTATGAAGGATTTTATCAAGAATCTAGGTTAAGAAATTTATTATGCCAGAGGAACAAGGCAAGAGTCAGGCATCGAGACAGAATCAGAGGGAACAATTTAGGTGTGGTAATAAGATGAGATTTATGTTTCAATCCTCTTCTCTCTCTTGGCAGTGTGAGGTGAATAGATACACAGGAAGACATTTCAGTTTACATAAAACCTTTACTGGGAAAATGAGACATCCTAACACCTCACTGTACTCTATTGAAAGTACAGTACTTGCTGTCAGGAATGGGGTTCCCTTAGTGTATTAGATGCTCCTAAAATTGTAATGTGATCCCCGTGATTACCACAGCTAGAAACGCTGCCCTGCTTCCTGGGCACACTGCTCCCTCCCTCGAAAACAGATGACTCAAATGGCCAGCATGCAAGATGAGCCTGGCTCTTTGCCAGTGTGCCCAGGAACACGTGATAAATAGGAAAACCACACAGACCTTGGATTTCTCCTTTGCCAGTCCTCCAAACAGAGGTTCTTACCTCACTCTCTGTCCAGATTAAAAAAAAAAAAAAAAGTAAAAAGTCACCCATATATTTTGAGGCAGCATTGTTAAATAAATTTCTGGAAAAAAAATAAATAAATATCAATGGATTATTATAGCCCGTCCTATAACTTTTTCTCTGCCTCAACATCGTAGCTTTTTAACCCTCATGGTTTAGGTATGAAACAGAAACCATTTCATCATCACTTCACAAGTCTTGGAAAGCATAAACACAGGTGAATGATATTATACTGTCAATATTTTTAAAATATTGATTCTAAAATGGTTCCAGTAAGCTATTTACACTTTCTTGCGCACTGTGCAAAGACCCTTGAAACTGCAGCACTTAATTATATGACAACAATTTTAAGATGGTCAGAAAGATATCACACTTCTCTGACTTCATCTTCTTACCAACCACAACAAAATAGAGGGAAAAGACAGAATATGTGTAAATCGAAAAATCTCTTGGCTGTATATTGCCTAACACAACACATTTGCTGCTACGTATCAGTAATGCAACAAATTCATCCATGTCATCTCCAGACCTCTGGGTCATTCTTCATCCTCTCAAGTTTCTGTCTCCAGCCGAGGATCCAGTATTATTCTACAAACAAGGTGCAATATGCACATGATGGCTCCTGGTCATCTCCATCTCCAGAGACGTTCTCTTTTGCTCGTTTGCAGCCATCCACTTTATGCCAGTATTATAGACTCTGACCACCTCCACTTTGGAAATAAACGTAGACATCTCACTCTGCCACCACAGCTTTGTAACCTTCCAGCATTCTTAGATGTTACTACAAATAAATCGTTATTTAGGATCTCCAAACCACATGCCAATCTTTACTCTCTATCGTTTAATCAATTTCCTATAGGTTTTATTTTCCTATGCAGGTTAGTCCATCACCCCTCAAATGTTGTTGACCATGTCATCAATTTCCTTTTCCTATTGTCTTTCTTCTGTCCACCCACCCGGAGAAATGCAGAAAATTCGGTGTCTGTTAAACTAACCAGATTGTTGCCAACATTAAATAACAGTCACCAGTATCAACACTGTCCAGATATATGCTATATTTCTCTGGTTAGCACTCTTCCCCGTTCTGTTATAGCTATTTCAAACATTCTGGAACTGAACAAACAATACTTGTCTGAGATACAGATGTTGGGGTTACTGGCTTATACAGTAGATAAGTGAAGCTAGGGAAGTGGATGCATTTTCCCAGGGAGAATGTGAGGAGTGAAAAGGACATGGGCCCAGGAAATAGCCCTGAGTAACACCAATAATTTAACTGATGTTTAATAGAAGGGAATACTAATTTGCAAATACAACTCACAAGAAATGGCCTAAAATGCAATGAAAAAAAAAGAAAAACTAGGAAAATTTTGTGTCAGGGAAGCCAAATGAAGAGATTATTTTAACAGGGAGGCATTGATGAAAATGTCAACACTTACCAATCAACCGCATGAACACTGAACACCACCCAGCCAAGTTTAAAGAGTGATGTCATTGATGACCATGGAGTGGGAAGTTTCAGTGTGAATGTAGATGCAGATGTCAGATTTGATCAGGTAGAACTCTAAGCAGGGGCTGAAGAATTGGGAAAGAATATAATCATTTCTGATAAGACGTTTGACCAGGAACATAGCATGAGTGATAATCAGAAGGAAGTATAGACTTGAGAAAGAAGCTCAATATTACTAAAAGACCCCACCTTCTTGGTATTTAAGGGTGAGTGCAGCATCTATGGAAACTGGCTGAGATTCCCTCTAATGACAGAGAGAGAACTAGTCCACAGAGCTGATTGGAAAAGGACAGTGGTAAGAAAGATGGAATTGTTTCAAATGAGTGTCCATCAGTTGTTCCAAAAGCCTTTATGCTCTAACTCCTTCATTTATTTTTCATTGCCTTTGGCATAAACTCAAACCCTTCAATGTAAATTAAAGCTCCTTCCTAGCCTGCCACTGGCCTAACTCTCTCCTGGGAAGTCATTCTTCCACCTAGACTCCCTGCTCCAGCCGCAATGATAGCCTCTTATTTCTCTAAATGTCTGTCCTACTCTCTCTCACCTCTGTGGCTTTAGATACAGATTCCATCTTCCATGGGTGAGATCCTCACTATTTTCCTTGCCAGCACACACTCCAACTCTCATCTTATAATTGTTTCATCAAGGAAAGCGTTTTCTGTTCCCACAAACAAGGTCAAGAGCCCTACCTCCATATTTGCATATATCTTGCACTTTCCCATCCCACCTTCCTTTTCATAACACCCTACAGCTCTATCTATCTTCACTGCACATTAGAATTCCATGAGAAAAAAGACCACATCCGCCATATTACCAATATATCTCCAACAACTAGTACATTGTTTGGCAGACAGTTTCTCAATAATGCCATGTTCCAAAATGACAAATTAACACATTTTAAACAATATTCTGATAAAAGCATATGCAATATTAACTGGGATTCTTGAAACTAAGGGTATTTTATCTATTACTAATGTGTCATAAAGCATTTTAATAACGTTAATACCTTATACTATACTTTACTCTTTTTCATAAACATATTTCATATTCTAACATAATATGTAATTTATTTATACAGTGTGCTTATTATTTGAGATCCCTTTCTAGCTCCATGAGGGCAAAAATCTTTTCCTGTTTTGTTTGTTGATGCAGTCCCATACAATGATGTTCTGGCACATGAATAAATAAAAGAATGAATGAAGTGTATAGGTAGTGCTTCTGCACATCATTTTCATTAATTTAGCAATTTTACAAGCTTTTCATATCACATCTGAAAGTATGTAAAATAACTCACATATTTAAACACAATGCAACCTAACATTTATATTTCAAATAAATTGAATATACCCAAAAGTAGCAGAACTTTCAGTAATGAAATTCAGCACTAATCTTATTAGTAGATAAGGTAAAAGAGAAACCTGTTGTATTACACTGTTTTTATCACCCTAATAACAAAATATAAATAAAACTTTCATCTGCAGAAATCTTCTTTGCAACTGTTCTCAAGTAGAAATTTATGGTAACACCCCTTGCATAAATACACAGTCATACAATGGATAATATAAAAAAATTACATTTTTTTTAGCAAAGACATAAATATAATGAGCAAGAGGACAATTCTCACATCAACAGAGGGCACACCATTTTATCATAACTCAGTGAAGGCATTTTTGTAAAAGTCTGATAAAGTGGAGTCTAGACATTCTCCTTTTAGTAATCTATATAGAAAAAGATAATCCTTGATTAAAATGAAAATAGAAGCAAATTATAGTGGAAGCTTAAGGGACAAATTTAAAACATAGATGACTTACATTTTAAAAAATAACCTTATCATATTAGAAAAGCAGTACTTGCTCATTGTTCAAAATTTGAGAAATAAAACAATGTATACACACAAATCGCATAAAATCCTGCCACTCTAAGAGAACTTACTTTGGTATAAAAATTTCCATATAAATCCATCACACACATACACACACACAAAAACACACAATCCTTAGTCAGTTATATGGAAAGTACAATTATAGATCTCCCATGAGTTTATAATGCAATATATTTTTATACAATTGTATGTACTACTGTTTTAAATGAAATAAAGTCACAATATCCACAGTGTTTTACAATCTGCTTTTCTCCCTAATTGCAAATACAATATGACCATTATCCACCTCAGGCCAGAAGGCATGTGCTTTTATGTAGAATATATACATATATATATTTTTATTTTTTCTCATATTTCTTTACTGTTGATTGTGACCTTACCTTTCTACATTATACAGTGTATAACGATAGAACCTGAGCCTAAAAATGTTTTAATCCAACTGTCTCCTCACTTCAATAAAGTGAAGAAGCGTCAGTGAGTCTTTGCTTATTACCTCATAATTTGAATATGAAATATGCCACTGGATCAGCAAAAAATATTTCACCTGCAAAATACATCTCTAAATACCTAAGTAAGTTATCTGTTGACTAACACAAGCTAACATTAAAAATAAAGTATGGCCTCTGCCTAAGGGAGAATGCCAATCTTAAGGAATCTCGTTAGGATAACTATGCAGTTCAATATCTTTTATGGCTACAATTTCCTATTCATATACCATCAAAATATGGTGGAAATTCTAAAACCATAGTTCCAACTTGGCTCTAAAATACTACATGAGTTATATATGTTTTATGTTTCAAAACGATGGTTCCGTACCGCATAGTAAACAGACCCAGGTCTCTGAGTTGCTTATCAAGTTGTTTTAAAATGCTTTTAAAAGAGCAGCATTAAGATGCCTGTTTGATATAATTTGGAATCACATCTCATGAGATCATTTCCTCCTGTTATGATTTTAGCAGCGGTATTTAGAGACATACTTAGAAATATACGTGTGTGTGTATATATATTTCTAATATATATATATTTCTAATTTACATTCATATTTCTACTTTGGAGACAGAGAGTCATCTCTGGGTATCCATGGATTCAGGATCTCCCAAGGATACCAAACTCTACAGATGCTCAAGTGTCTTATATAAAATGGCATCATATTTGCATATAACCTACACACATCCTTCCATATACTTTAAGTCATCGTTAGAATACTTTAATACCTAATGTAATGTAAATGCTATATAAATAAGTGTTATGCTGTATTGTTTAGGGAAGAATTATAAGAAAAACTATACATTTTCAGTACAGGCACAATTTTTTGTTAATATTTTCAATCCATGTTTGATTGAATCTACAAATGGGGAACTCACAGATATGGATGGCCGACTATGTGTGTGTGCATGCATGTGAATGTGTATAGAATAGAAATATAACATTAAAATATTGAGTGTCGGCTAGGCACAGTGGCTCACGCCTGTAATCCCAGTACTTTGGGAGGCCAAGGTGGGTGGGTGACAAGGTCAGGAGTTCAAGACCAGCCTGACCAATATGTGAAACCCCGTCTTTACTAAAAACATAAAAATTAGCCAGGGCATGGTGGCTTGTGCCTGTAGTTCCAGCTACTCGGGAGGCTTTTGGCAGAAGAATTGCTTGAACCGGGGAGGCGGAGGTTGCAGTGAGTGGAGATCTCACTGCTGCACTAGAGCCTGGGCAACAGAACAAGACTCCATCTCAGAAAAAAAGTGTCTAAATCTGACTACAGATATGACTTCTGCTTGTTATATTAATAGTTAATGATGATTTGATACTGCTGAAAACATCCTTGCGCTATTCTAACACTTTCATCAATAATATGAAACAGGGGGCCCGGCGTGGTGGCTCAAGCCTGTAATCCCAGCACTTTGGGAGGCCAAGGCGGGTGGATCACAAGGTCAAGAGATCGAGACCATCCTGGTCAACATGGTGAAACCCTGTCTCTACTAAAAATACAAAAAAATTAGCTGGGCACGGTGGCACGTGCCTGTAATCCCAGCTACTCAGGAGGCTGAGGCAGGAGAATTGCCTGAACCCAGGAGGCGGAGGTTGTGGTGAGCCGAGATCGCGCCATTGCACTCCAGCCTGGGTAACAATAGCGAAACTCCGTCTCAAAAAAAAAAAAAAAAAAAAAAAAAGAAACAGGGAACATTAGTGATTAACATACCTAAGTGCCTAACTGTCTAAACTTAAGTCATTCTTCACACAAAGGATTAATTTGAAAAACCCCAGCCCTACAATTTATACTACTGCGGGAAAAGGTAGCCTATATTTCTAAACAAGGTGTATGCTAGTTGTTCAGCACAGAGTTAAGAAAAAGGATAATATTAAAAACTATTTAAGGACTCATTCCTTAAGGCTTGGTAAACTGAGAAAATAATTCAAGATACTCCCATTCAACTTTTTCCTTCATATCCCAAAAAATCACCACTGTAAGAATGAGATTAAGAAATGGTAATTTACTAACAATTTGTTCATACAGATAAAGAATATGGAAGCTGATCGTTTGATAGTCAGTATATTGGTACCACAGTTCAAAGTATATACCTATATCTATTTTCTTCTAAATTTATTCATGAAAATATTTATTTATTTAAAACAATGAGATGATAAAGCAATTTCGGAGGGTGCTTTCTTATTTGGTATAGTCAAATATTCTTAGAGAGTGCATTCAGATTAATTTTAGGTGAAGAACTAATAGAACCACAGTTCTATTTAAACTTTCCAGAATTAGTAGCACAGAGGCTAATTATATTTTTTTAAGTATACACCCACAAACACGTTCTTAATTCATTCCTTCCTCTATCCAAAACAGATGAAAGTCCATTGACAACATCGTTCTGAAACAGTAAAGGTTCCCTTGTCCCTCACAGGGCATGTGACAGGGGGAGTGGCAGGCTTCTTCAGTGCCCCGCTGCTCAAACCTCTAGGGGAGCGTACAGATAGGCAGGCTGTAGGGCTCTAATCCCACGGCAATGTCTAGGGGTGAATGTTTATAGCTGAAATCCCAGTGGGCATGTGTTACAGGGTGCTCTTTTAGTTTACCTGTCCGTAGGCCGTTTGTGTAGTCGGCTCAAACCCCTGCCATATCACAAGGACAGGCGGCTTTCTGTGTCCCGGGGTTCTTGTCTAGGTATACCAGAAGAGTCAGATCACACATGGGCGTGGAGAATGAATGCAAGATTTTATTGACTGGAAGTAGCTCTCAGAAGATGGGGGAGCCAGAAGGGAGATGGTTTTCCCCTGGAGTCCGGCTGCTTGGTGGCCTGGGCTCTCCTCTGACTTGTCCTGCCAAACTCTCCCTTGTTCCACCAGTAGGTGGCCTGCCAGCGTCTGTTGTGTGCTCATCTGCCAGCACGCTACTCTCGACATGCTCTTGACATCTAGCCACTTTGTCTTTTTCCACCAATGTGTTCTTCTCGACGTCCAGCCCCTTGTGTCTGCCTGCTAGGGTCTCGGGTTTTTATAGGCACGGGATAGGGGCGTGGCAGGCCAGGGTGGTCTTGGGAAATACAACATTTGGGCATGAAGGCAGGAGTGCCTGTCCTCACCTAGGTCCATGGGCACAGGCCCCCGGGGTAGAGCCCTCACCAGGGACCTGCCCTTCCCTTCCCAGCACTTCCCTGCCCCTTTCTGTATCAATTCCATCAAGAATGAAATATAAAACCAAGAATAATAGAAGAACTCAAATAAATGACCCACAAAATAGTGCACAGGCATTGGGCCTAAACTTCAAATTTGCTTCGGAGTTTTCTACCCTAAAAGTCAAGAAAAGATTATATAGATCTCATTATCAGAAAGCACTTTAAAGATATACTCAAAGTCTCTCTGATTGATTCCAGATGGCTAAGGGATTGTTGCATAATGTATTTGATGCAATCTATATATTATGGATTTGTAAGAAGATGAATCGATACTAAGATGAGCAGGTTCACAGTGAATGGTTCTTTCGACATGGAGACTCTGGTCTTAGGCTAAAGATAAATATACATGAGAAATACTCTTCACATGGCAGATCTGGATTAGTGAAGCGTTAAACAGAGGCCTGTGTTAGGAGTGTGGGTACACTGAGAGAGTCTAACGGCATAATGGGACATTCTGCACTCAATTCTATCTGTTGAACAAGTTTTGTTAAATACATTGATACTCTGCTGGTAAAATGTGAAGATTATGTGTAACTGGAATATTATTTGATATGTTGGATAAAATCATCAGAAATAACAAGAAAAAAAGATTTTAACAGATTGAACTAACGGGCTGTTTTTATTTCAGGAACATACTGATGGCCACGGAAGTGCCCTCAACTCAAATGCCAATGTCAGATGAAGGATAAGGAGGATTGGGATCCTCATGAGACCATCTACGCTTCCACTTAAGAGAAAGTGAAAGCTCACTGGACCCCAAGAATATAGCTGAGTCAACTAACGCAGCCACCTGGAGAAAGAGAAAAGTAACCCAGGCCTCAAAGATGCAGAGAAATAAACTACATAAATGGAAGAATAAGTTCAACAGAGCAAGGTAAAAATGCAAGTTTGTGCTTTTTAAAGTACAGTGACTGTACCTGCTAGTAATTGCAGACTAAATAATGACTTAGTGCTGAACAAGCCCATTGAAAACTTTCCCCATCTCCATGGAGAGAAGGCTTAAAGAGGGTGATCGCAGTGTTTGGCCCTAGAGCAGGGAGAGGGGAGTTCTTCTTCCCATGTCCCCTCACGCTTTTCTCCCTTTGCCCACCGAACATGACAAACAAGCCAGTGGTTAAGCAGGAATAGGGCTAATCATTTCCAGGAGAGAGCCCAGGATTGTGGCGGAGGAGAACTGGTCCCACTATACTGAAGCCATTTCTCAATATCTACACTGCTTTTATGTTCTCCCAAGGATGGTGAAATGGGTGGTCTAGCTGTGGTGATGTCCCAAATGTCAAAAGGAAAAATTTAATATGTATTAACATAAAGACAGAGTCAATACGGTGTTGAAAGTTCATAAACATGTTTTATCCGAATAATAGCTGAGGGAACGGAAGATGTTAAGTCTACAGAAAAGAATGTACACAGGACCGAAAAAAATCTCCTAATATTTAATAAAGTGTCATGTGGCGTATGGAAGGCAGATTAGGCGTACTCTGTAAGATCCCGGAGGATCAAACTAGGTCTTCTGGATAAAAGTTAGAAAAAAATAAATTTTGATTTAATTTAATGTAACAGCGCTATGATGGTTTAATTATTCTTTTAGGAAACAGTCCATAGCGTCAGGCGGTATACAAAGGCACACAGCAATGCTGAAGGCAAAACTCTTGCCCTTACAGTATATTCTGATGACAGAAATCAATACATGTAAAAACAAATAAATTATAAGTAGTTGTTATTAAAAAGAATGTGATCAGGATGCTATGAGAGCATGTAACTGAAAGAGGCCTTTCTTAGGAGGGTAGGGACGTCTCACTGAAGAGCAGAGGACAGAATCAGCCAGCCTTGGGAAAAGCTAGGAGAAGACAGAATAACAAGGAAAAGAGCCAGAGGCGCAGAGAGCTTGGCTTGTTCAAGGCACAGAGAGAAGCCCTGTGCAGCTCAAGCAGAGTGAGCAAAGGGAGGGAATAATGTGAGGTGCAGTCAGAGAGGAAGGCAGGGGCCAGGTCCTGCAGGATTTTGTGGGAATGGTGAGCAGTTCTGATTTTATCCCAATGGCTTTGGAATGCTGCCTCTTATGAGCTATGAACAGAGGAGTAAAGTAATCTGAATGTGTAATAGGAAAAGAATAACAGAAGACCAGCAGGAAAATTGAAGACCATATATAACTGTAAATGACTTTCTTGTCTAGACATCAAAGAAAAGGAATGAATAAAGATAACAGAGTTAGTAGGAAACAAGAGAAACATGGCAGCCATCCACGAAAATAATTGAGTTAATTCCCACCTGGTGGAATTAACAAGGGTTCTGTGACATAAGGACAACAGAAAAAAGCAGGGAAAGCAATCAGTGATAACTACAGGGCACATGAAAGGAGACTGAGGAAGAGGAAATTTTTAGGATGAGTCAGAAATATTTTCTCCCAACTATACCACTGAGGTATACTGGTGTGAGAGGCTCAGCTCTGGGGAAGGAGTAAACTACTATTTATCCCAAAGAAGAAACAGCCAATATCAAGCTGGAAATAGATAGATGTCCTTATGGTCAGGAATGCTCTGGAAATAATAGGATCCTAAGTAGTAAATCCCAATGGTTCATGCCAACCCAGAAAAGAAATAAAACATTTATGATGCTGCTTCAGAGGCCAAGTTGATTGCAAGCAGTGGGAGTGGGTATGCTATGAACTACATTGTGTTTTCAGAAAATTAAAATGCCGAAATTCAAACCCCCAATATGATAGTATTTGGAGATGGAGCTTTGTGGTGTTACTAAGGTTAGATGAGGTCATGAAATGAAGCTTTCATGATGGGGCAGTGCCCTTATAAGAAGAGATAATAGACTCTACTCCTCTGTGCTCACACAAAGAAGAGGTCATGTGTGCACACAGTGAGAAAGTGGTCATCTTCCACCTAAGGAGAGAGCCCTCACCAGAAACCAACCATGCTGGCACCTTGATCTCAGCCTTTAAGCCTCTGGAACTGTCAGCTAAGTGGAGATAAAATAAATTTTTGTTGTTTAAGTCACCCGGTCTATGGTATTTTGTTATGGCAGCCCAAGCAAACTAATACAGGGTATTTGCTCCAGAATGAGGGTTGCAATGCATTCAAACTCGTCTTTTGAGGCAACGTACATGAAAATGGAGTGCCCAATCCAAGTCAGCTTCTAAGCAAAAACCCTAAAGCAAATAACTATCTAATAATCAGTCAGTTATATTAATTTAAAAAATATTAGCTGTGCATCCCTCGTGAAGGATTATGCTTTGATGTCTGAGGTGGCCTTGTGACTATATTTCTGGCAAATAAAATATGAGCAAAAGTGGCATGTGTCATTTTCAGATAGAAGCTTTAAGATCATGGGTGCAGTCTACCATAGTTCATCTGTCATCTCTGCCATAAGACCAGCAGAGTTCCAGATAGTTGAAGCCAATCTACAATGGACACATAGCATGAGCAATTTACAGACATAAGTCATTGAAATTTAGGGTTATTTTTTACTGCAACATAAATTAGAATAGTCTTACTTGTTCACCATTCCTCTAGATAAAACATCTAAAAAGATGAAAAATGTACTTAGACAAAGGACATCATTGCTTTCCTCAGGTCCATTCTTGGAGCTTAACAGTCCTTGATTTCTTTGTATGGTTAATGGATAATCCTAACTCATTTTGGATGCAGAAAGTATCTTGTCTTGTTTTATTTACTGGGGGACTCATTACTGATGTTGGCCCCAGTATTGGTAGGAGCCAGAACTTCTCTAAATAAATATTTGCAGGGGGCCGGGTGTGGTGCCTCACACCTGTAATCCCAGCACTTTGGAAGGCCGAGGTAGGCAGATCACCTGAGGTCAGGAGTTTGAAACCAGCCTGACCAATATTTGGGAAACCCCATCTCTACTAAAAATACAAAAATTAGCTGGGCATGGTGGCTTGCACCTGTGGTCCCAACTGCTCAGGAGGCTGAGACAGGAGAATTGCTTGAACCTGGGAGATGGAGATTGCAGTGAGCCTGGGCAACAGAGTGAGACTCCATCTCAAAAATAAAAATAAATAAATAAATAAATAAATATTTGTATTTCCTTTCCAGAGTAATCTTACCTAAGTGGAAATGAACCGTGTGGAGTTTAGAGCAGTGGCAGCATCAATCAAAAAGCTTAAAGGGGGCCAGCTAGAATCAGAAAGCCACAGGATCCATATATTTATAACCTCAATGAATTCTAGGATATAATCTTTAGGTTTCCTTAGGCACAGTGATAAGAGGAGAGCCAAAAATACTTTCTGTTTATATGCCTTTTTCTAGGATTTATGGAAGTGAGCACAATTCCTGTATAACTCTTGAAGATCCAGAAGGTGGCTGCTATGGTTTAAATGTGCCTCCCAAAGCTTAAGTGTTGGAAAGTTAACCCTCAATGTGACAATGTTGAAAGGTTTGCTCTTTAAGAGATAAATTAATGTCATTATTATCTCCATGATTCTCTCCTGAGAATGTCATTATCATGGAGATAATAATGACATTCTCAGCATAGTGGCTTTGTTATAAAGAGCAGGTTCTTCCGTTTCTCTCTCTCTCTCTCTCTCTCTCTCTCTCTCTCTCTCTCTCTCTCTCTCTGTCTGTCTTTCACTCTCTGTCTGTCTTGTGTGCTCTCACCCTCTGCCTTACATTATGGGATGATTCATCAAGGAAGCCCTCACCGGGTGCTAGCCCCTTGACCTTGAACTTTCCAGCCTCCTCCAGAACTGTGAGAAATAAATTTCTTTAAGTTACCCAGACTCTGGTATTCTGTTACAGGAGCACAAAATGGACTAAGCAGTGGCCTCAGAGTCAATCTGGCAGCCCAGAACAGAACTGCCTGGGTACTGATAATATTAGAGCATCAATAAGCCATATGAGAAGTAGAAACCATGAAATATGATATCCTAGTTGCAAAGTGGTAGCATATTTTATATATAAAATATTTTATATATAATCCTACAGCAAGATAAAGGGACAAAATCATGTTACCAACAGTATCCCTATCTACTTGGCTGATGTGCTCTGTTTGGGTATCAGTCTGTGGGTGGTGGGCTTAGGGCATGTAACCTAAGGATCTGAAAAGTTTTCTCATCCATGTGAGAGCAGCGGTTGCCTCAGCATTCCATGCCTCACTCTACACTACAACAGCTCTATGAGATACGTGCAGTGATTATCCCCTTTTTACAGATGAGGAAACTGTTGTTCTCTTGAGCTTAACATCTACCTTAGGCTAGCTGCCTCTGGGTAGTCAAAACTTTTTAGGAGATTCTCAGAAGTGGCACCTTATACCTCTTGGCATTTTGAATTCCCATAGAAGGCATCTACCTGACCATTTTGGACTACCTCATAAAGAAAAATAGAGTTTCAAACAATGATATCCAATGACCCTCCAAGAAAAGCACCTAGGCTTCTAAACTCAAGCTAGGCTGTGGCAACAGACCAAGATAAGAAAAGATTTTCTTGCTAGCTGTGATAAATGAAGTCAAGGAAGGTGAGCCAGGAGGTGGTATCCAAAGACAAATTCAAAATAAAGGGCAAAGTTTCTGATTGATAACACAAATGTCATAGCAAAATCACTTTCATGTTCCCTCTCTAAGTAAAACCCTGCTGGAAATTCTAACCTTTGGCCTTTGTCTTTCCACAGACTCAGCTGTTTGGGGTTTATTTTTATTTATTTATTTTTTTTTTTTTGAGTGGGGAGAGGGCCAGCCATCCCTCAGCAAGATATGAGATGATCTCTTGGGGAAGTAAAACCCAGAGGCAACTTCATGTTAGAAATTCTCTATACAGTTTTCGAGGTTCTGTTTTTCACTGTGACTTTCTTAAAGACTTTTGTTTCATAAACCCATAAGCTTTACTTTGTTGTTGTTGTTGTTGTTTTTACTTTGATGGGATCTTTCTAAACTTCATCTGCTAATAAGTATTTGCTGAGTTAAAATGAGACTAACAAAATTGAAGACTAAAATTATTCAATAGAGAAGCAGACTATTTGCTTTATTTTCAAGGTGAAGGAGAAGACTTAGATTGCTTTATTCAGGTCTTAGAAAAACAGGCATATACATGAGTTTCTATATCCTCAGTAACACACTACATCATACCTTACGCCAGGTAATCCTTCAGAGCACTGTCAACAATCACCTCAAAATCCCTTCCCTAAAGACACATATACTTGGAGATTTACTCTTACCACCTACTCTTCCCTACTCTTAGCATCAGTGATCTCAAGGCTTTTGGGGGGAAAAATTAAAGTATCTATCTTTTTTTTAAGTTCCTTTCAAAAATGCTTAGGGACCAGTGACAGAAGGAAGCAGCACTGTTAATGGTTCCCCTGAAACCTTTTTTGATCTAAGCTATCCTCTTAATAGAGAGCATACCAATGATAAGTATCTGCATCTGCCACCTCCAAGAGAGTCCATGGAGGCCCATCAACCATGCCAGGAAGCAAGTTGGGTCCAGAAAGGGTCTCAGGGAGCTACCTGGAGAGAAAAATAAATCTAGTCTCCCCTGTTTGGGACTAAAAATATTATTAAATGCAATAAGGTTGGTTAAGAGGCACAATACTCTGGGGTATTTTCATCTTTAGAAAATCATAAAAATAATAAAATGGATTAAGGATCATATTATTAACAGCAATTGTCTAACAATAAATGACTAGACTAGAAATCTAGTATTTTAAATTGATTAATATGAATGTGTCAGTAAGGGTATACTAGGGAAGCACAGAAAATATAGATGGTATTGAATTCATATGAATCAACCATAAAGCAAAGAGCAGCACCGAGCTCTCTAGTTTACTTATAATAATTTGGATATTAGCAATTGAAGCTTGTGCTTTCAAATTCCATAAAATGCAAAGCTACCATGAAATAGAATTAACAGGGAGCTTTAGAAATTCATTAAACTGAACTTCAGTAGCAGCATCATTTTTTTTTTTTTTTTTTGGCTAATACAGGAACATACGTCTGTATATACACTATTTATGATACCATTTGAGACTTACATAAAATATAAGTTGAGAGAATGTGTTGCCTTCAATAATTTACAAAGGTAGAAAATAACAGCAAGGGGAATTGAGAACAAACCTTGTCTTTTCTCTTACTGTAATATACAGATATTACATCTGCAGCTTCTAATACAGATTCTTAATTTGAGCACAGACAAGCCTTGCACTGTGAAGAGATTAAAGGGGTATCTGAGGGAAGAAGTATAGATGCTGTTTCTGATGCATAATCATGTTTGCAAACATGTTAATCAAATCTGGGTGCTTGCTAACTTGATAATTAAATTTACAAGTGATTGAAAATATTTGCCACAGAAAAATTTAAAGTCATTCCAGAAATCCTAATGACAGCTCTAGCAATATGTGTATGCCTCTTGAGGGCCCAATGAGGATAGATGGTATTAAAAATATAATTGCCTTTAAAGCACATTAGATTAAATTTTTTCCTATGATTCATTCTCTCTTCTTTGTATTCACCTTTCAGGTTATTTCCTGCTTCCTGAACAACGTACCCATAACTTAAATGAACTACCATGTGAATTTGCTTATTTTTATTCAATCCAATTAATTCCAAAATATTTTGTTTTCATTTAAAATTATGTGTTCTTAAATTAAAATGTTAAACTTTTGAATTAAGTAATATTTAGGAGAAAAAAATCTGTTAATGATATTTGAAATCTGACAAAAGGCACATTATTTAAAAACAATAAAGAAGAATTTAAAGGGCCAAAGTAGAAAGCAATTGAAAAATTAGTTGAGGTTGCTATAAATTTAAAAAGAAAGAAAACTTCACTTACTGTGTCCAATTTTAGCTCTTCCATGTAGTTTCATAGCAGATATGACATATTATACTTACATGACAGATAAAAGCATTTTGGGTGAATCAAAGTTTTTTAAATGATGCATGAACATTCAACTGCATTAAATGAGTTTCTAACAAAATTTCTAACTCCCTGTTGGTAGAAAAAAATGCCAACTTCCCAATTTTCAGTCGCTGCAGCTTGCAATATTGTATGGAGTATTCTTTTGAATGCGCACATTAAAATGAGGTCAAGGGTCTTAGGAATAAATTGGTTGGCAAACAATACCAATGGTGCCCTGGTCTGACCTTGTTTATAATTGTTTGCACAACAGAGCTGAAGAGCAACAACATGGTTAATCTGTGCGTGTTTATTTCTAGCCACTCAGGGACCTTAGGGGTCAATATGATTTACTAACACTTGCTAAAGGTTATTAAAATTGTTGTACAAAGTTGATGGAAAGGTGTTATTGCTTTTGTAATAAAAAATGACTTTCGTGGTAACAGCTTATACATATTTTTATTAGATTTGCTTCCCATCCTCCTCACCCCTTTAGAGTTTCACAATTTTAACAGTTGATTATTTGTGCTGTCTAATGGAATTCTTTATTTTTTATTTGTATGGTTCCACGAATGTGGATACTACATTCCAGGACTTAGATTATAAATGAGGTAGCTCTCTGCCCCAGATAGCTCCAAGGCTCCTGACTTTACAAAGGACACCAGGAGGAAAGCAGTTCAATTTGGCCTCGGAATAATATGATCATGGTAATTGTCCAAATTAAGAGACTTGAATGATACTAGAACTTTCATACTTCTCCAGATTACTCCAGGCAGCCAAAGAGAGCTGTTTGAAAGTGTATCAAATAAATTGTTAACTGTTTTTTTTCTAGTGAAAATAGAACTATCACTTTAAAAAGATCCCATAGCCACCAGCAGACCTGGATAGAACAGCAAAAGTGAACAGCACAGAAGTCCAGCAAAGACTGCATACAGGAGTAAAAAGAGAGAGGAGGAAGAAAAAGGAACAAAGATAAAGGGCAAAAGGTAACAGATTATCATAATCACAAAAAACATTTATTAATCACAGCATCAGGGAAGATAAAACATAGATATGGCTCCTGCCAACTGTGAATTTAACATCTAAGACGTCTCTCAAAGAAAGAGGCAAGTAAAAATTTTTTAAAAAAAGTTATTCAAGAACAAACAGGAAAAAAAGGCCATATGAGGAAACCAATATGTTCCTACATAAATGTAGGGAATAGCAGAAAAGACCAGTTTTTTAAATTTAGTTAAATTAGAGTATTATAAGATATGACAATTACAATCATAGATATCCAATACAATCTATATAATGCGGCCGCATTACTACAGTGTGTTTTATTTCCCACTGCTTTAGACCAAAGCATAAAGCAGAAAAACTATCCTATCCAAACTGTGTTTGGTCTTTAGGGAAAAATAACAGGGCCATGTGATTCTTATTCAGGTTTTAGCAAGTGCCTAATAACAGTGCAATATATTTTTAAAAATAAACAAGTGACTCCAAAATTAAAATTATTCATAATTCATTACATGGAACTCTAGATGTATTTTTCACTTTAAATACATTTTAGTAGTTCACATTCTCTCTCACTGGATGCATAATATTTCAAATACAAAGAAATGCCCATCACGTTTCTATCATTAGAACTCAGTGTATAGTCTCAGAAAACGTAGTTTATGATTATAAAGTAATTTTAAATTTTAATTTAGATTGTAGGTTATTTTCTTCTTTAGGAATAAGAACAAGAAACTGTAATGAGATTCAGATTAAACTAACATTTATTGAACACTAAATATGTGCCATACACTGTTATAAGTGCTTCCACAGTAAAATCAAAACCACAGAATTTTTAATTTGTCACTATGAGAAAAGGCCAAGAAAAAAGTATAATTACACAGCAGGAAGAAGAAATAGTAACGTGAACAATAGTATCAAGGATTCCTATATCTACCTAAGGGAGAACAAAAGAAAATATCAACATACCTGAAAAATATTGAGACAATAAGAAAAATTTTGACTTACAACTTTAAAAATAAGTACATAAAGTTAAAAATTTTTTCCATTCTTCTGTGGGAACTCATTTTAAAGCAGTACAGGGAAGAAGAGAGAACAATGCAAACACCATCCCCAGTGAAACTGACATGCCTGAAACTCTGAATCACAAAATAGAAGAAAACCCTAGCAAAGCACTGAAGTTCAAAAAATCATGTGGGAAGTGAAGCTATAAAAATCAGAGAAAACTTGCCAAGGACAAATCTGAGAATGGCAGATACTGAAGTTTAAAACAATACAAAGCAAATAAACAAAAAGAACTTATTTGCAACAGTGGGAATAGACAGTAGAGAGAGGCAGTACTTCATTTGATCCCACTTGGCACAAGTCTTGAGAAAGCAAAACAAAGAGGCTGGCTCAGCCTCTAGAGATGTGTCTGATGGACAGGGGTTGTGGTGGTAAAAGAGGAAAGATTTGGCAATATGAACAGCCTTGGAGTACATATAAAATCAATCTCTCTCTCTCTCTCTCTCTCTCTCTCTCTCTCTCTCTCTCTCACACACACACACACACACACCCATAGGAAGAATTCCACCTCACTCTGTCCACTCCCAACCACGAATTTCCTGCTGTAAATGGTTAAGGAAAACTGTAGTCAAGAATGAGAAGTAATATAAAAGGAATGAGCAAAGATGCTACACAATATCACAAGGAAAAAATTATGGAATGCTGGAAATAGAAATGGCACATGCAAAATGCTCACACACACACACATACACACACACACACACACACACACACACACACAAAACCCTCTGTAATAAGCAAATACCAAGCATATGACCCTGAATTTTCAAAATCCAATGAAATAATTTGCTTAATAAAAGAATACATAGAAGAAAACCTGAGCTCAAGAAAAATGTGTAGTGAGTATTCTGTATTGGTGGGTGTCGGACAATGATGTGGACAATCAACAATGGATGTCTGAGTGGAAGAAACACAAGTGGGGATCAGAATTGGTGAAAACGTAGTAAGGATAATAAAAAAACATACTTGAGATAGCAAACAGAATAAGTGACGTGAAAATAAAGAATTAAAGGGAATCTGGAATGAAAAGTATTATATAAGAGATTGGCAAACAGAGCACCAAGATATAAAATAAGTGTTTGTAAATAAGAGAACCAGGAAGTCCTGCCCAGAGCAATCAGGCAAGAGAAAGGAATAAAAGGCATAGAAATAGGAAAAGAAGTCAAACCATCTCTCTTCACTGATGATACAATTCTATTGCCAGAAAACCCTGAAGACTCTACCAGAAGGCTTCTGAAATTACAACTTTAGTAAAGATTTAGTATACAAAATCAATGTACAACAATCAGTAACATTTCTATACACCAATAAGGTTCAAGCTGAAATCAAGAAGGCAATCGCATTTACAATAGACACACACACATACATGCACACGCAAGCGCGCGCACACACACACACACACACACACACACACACACACACACCTAGGATTACATCTAAGGAAGTGAAAGACCTCTACAAGGAGAACTACAAAACACTGCTGAAAGAAATCACAGATGACACAAACAAAGGGGAAACCATTCCATCCTCATGGGTTGGAGAAATCAATATCATTAAAATGGCCATACTACCCAAAGCAATTTACAGATTCAACACTATTTCTATCAAACTACCAAAGTCATTTTTCACAGAATTAGAAACTACTACTCTAAAATTCATTTGGAATCAAAAGAAAGAGCCTGAATATCCAAAGCAATCCTAAGCAAAAAGAACAAAGCAAGAGGCATCACATTACCCAACTTCAAACTATAAGTCTACAGTATCCAACCTGCATGGTACTGGAATAAAAAACAGATACATAGATCAGTGGAACAGAACAGAGAATCCAGAAAAAAAGCCACACAGCTACAACCAATTGATCTACAACAAAGTTAACAAAAATTAAAAATGAGAAAAAAATACTCTATTTAATAAATGGTACTGTGATAATTGGCTAACCAAATGCACAGGAATGAAACTGAACCCCTAACTCTCCCCATATACAAAAATTAACCTAAAATGGATTAAAGATTTAAATGTAAGACTTTGAATTATAAGAATCCTAGGGGAGAAAACCTTGAAAATACAGCTCTGGACATCAGCCTTGGAAAATAATTTATGACTAAGTCCTCAAAAGCAATTGCAACAAAAACAAAAATTGACAAGTGGGATCTAAGTAAACTAAAGAGCTTCTACTCATCAAACAAACAAATAATGAATAGATTAAACAGACAATCTACAGAATGGGAGAAAATATTCATAAACTATCCATCTAACAAAGGTCTAACATCCAGAATCTGTAAGGAACTTAAACAGTTCAACAAGTAAAACCAAATAACTTCATTAAAAACTGGGCAAAGCACATAAACAAGACACCTCTCAAAAGAAGACATACAAAAAGCCAACAAACAAGAGAAAAATGCTCAACATCAGTAATCATCAGAGAAATGCAAATCAAATACACAATAAGATACCATCTCATGCCAGTCAGAAAGGCTATTACTAAAAAGACAAAAACCAACAGATGTTGGTGAGGATGCAGAGAAAAGGGAATACTTATATAACTGTTGGTGGGAATGTATATTAGTTCAGCCACTGTGGAAAGCGGTTTGGAGATTTCTTAAAGAATTAAAAGTTGAACTACCATTCAACTGAGCATGCCCATTACTGTATATATATCCAAATAAAAATAAATCTTTCGACCAAAGAGACACATACATTTGTATGTTCACTGCAGCACCATTCACAATAGCAAAGACAGGGAACCAACCCAGGTGTCCATCAATAGAGGAATGGATAAAGAAAATGTGGTACATGTACACCATGGAATTACTTCACAGCCATAAAAATAATCATGTCCTTTGAGGCAATATGGCTGTAGCTGAAGGCCATTATCCTAAGGAAAGTTAATGCAGGAACAGAAAACCAAACACCACATCTTCTCACTTACAAATGCAAGCTAAACAGTGTGTTACTGTGGACATAAAGGTTGCAACAGTAGTCACTGGGGACTACTACAGCAGGGAGTGAGAAAGGGCTCAATGGCTGAAAAAAATACCTATTTTGGTTACTATGCTCACTACCTGGGTGATGAGCTCAATTGCACCACAAATCTCAGCGTCACAAGATATAGCCATGTAATGAACCTGCACATGTACTCTGAAACTAAAAGGAAAATTGAAATTTTATATACATATACATATATATATATATATATATATATATATATATATATATGAAAACCAAAGTATCAGAACAGTATAAATATTTAAGGATATAAGTCAAGAAACTTTTCAGAAACAGAAAGGATTTGAAGCTATGAAATATAAACACACTATGTCTCAGAAAAATAAAAAGAAAAACTCATACAGAAAAATCAATTCAAAGGCACTTAAGAAAGTGACTGATTTCTGTGAGACAAAAAGATGTTAGAATAATAATAATGTTACTATAAAATGAAAAAAATCTGACTCATACTAGATTTCTTCCTAACAACACTGAAAGAGAGTGGGTAATTCCCGCAAAGTAGTCAAAGAAAAAAAGTGATTCAGAATTATATTTCTAGGCAAATAGTTTTTCAAGTAAATGAAAAAACATAAGCATTTACACATATTCTCTTAAAATAAATTAAATAAAAAATTTCAATCAACAAAGTAATGAATGGAAAAACTTTTTGAAAATGTCTGGCAATGACACACCGTCCATTTAAGAGTAAGAACTAAGATCAAAGCAAATATAAGAATGATCTTAAGTAAGAGAATAAAAATGTCATATATGCTGGGAAGGACAAGAGGAAAACAAAACTTTTAGAGCTGGAGGAGGTCAAGACATTTTAGATGACAAATCAAATAATAGAGTTTAGGTTGATTTAAAGTTATAGGGATGAAAACTGAAAAAGAAAGAAATCAACAGAAATGAGTTCTGCCATTTAGAAAGCATAACATAAAATATGACAACATACCTATGGCAAAACATATATGTTTCATATAAAAATGCAAATGAGATAAACTTACTTATTAAAATAGATTTTCAGATCAGACTACAAAGCAAATCTCAATTATATGATATAGTCAAGAGAAACTCTAACATAGTGACTCAGAAAAATGATAGCACTTACAAATAAATTCAAGAATTGGCTATAAACACACACACATATGCACACGCAGAGACTAAATTGATACATTACTAAATATCTACTCAAAACAAAAACTGAAAGAGCACAAATGTGCAAAATAGAAAATTATTATACAAAAATAACCCCTGATATAAGAAATCAAAAGAATCTTAAAATACCAATGTGCTTGCTTTTTGTAAATAATCTTAAGAACTAGGTTAAAATAGATGGTTTTCTAGAGATTATAAATTAGGAAAACATCACAAAAGAGAAACTGTGATAGTTCATTATAAATTAAAAACATTACTAAAGCTCAAAACATCCCCAGTATACTGAGCCTAAACAGAAATGATCAGAGGAACGGATAACTCTAATGCTATTTGAAAAGATCTAAGACATATTAACATAATAATTTCTAAACTATTTTTAGAACAAAAGAAAGATATTTA
Organism: Saimiri boliviensis; assembly: GCF_048565385.1. Lineage (NCBI taxonomy): Eukaryota > Metazoa > Chordata > Mammalia > Primates > Cebidae > Saimiri > Saimiri boliviensis. Next base: position 77,765,010 of record NC_133452.1, read on the forward strand.
AAATGAATCTCACTCTGAGTATGGTTGCAAAAATGCTAAACAAAATGTTAACAAATAATGTAACAGCAGATAAAAAATAACTTACCATGACAAGGTGCCATTATTTTAAGTATACAAAGGAAGTTCAGTATTAATATTAATTTTCACAATAACAGATTTAAAGTAAAAATTTATACTATTACCTTATGGAACCCTAAAGTTATCCAGTAAAATTCAACATTCAATCTTGATAAATAAAAACTTAATAAGATAGAAGAGCTATCTTTTTTCTAATACTACATATAATCTTAATATGATAATGTGGCATATCACATTTGACCTAAAAGCAAGCATCATATTTTACAGGAAAACATTGAAAGCTCTTCCATTAAAGTCAGAAACACAGTTCAAGCATCTTTTATCTCCACTATGATTTAATATTGTTCTGCAGTTGCTAAGCCAAAGTAATTAGATAATATAACTACATAGGAAGGAGATGAATTATAAAGTATATAAAATTATAAGTCTTTACAGATGATATTTTAAATATAGATATTTGAAGAGAATGAACTCTATTGTGAAACAAAATAATTTGATGAGGGGGTGACTTGGCAAAAAACAATAATCATTGGTAGACTATAACCTTCATGTTACAATCCACAATCACCCAAAAGCTATAATGGGAAAAAAAAACCTATTTCATTAGCAACTAAAAGGATAAAATTTACAAAATTATTAATTTTCCCCCTAACCCCAGTATTTATTCTTTTCTTCTACTTTAAGTAATATAACTCTCTGAGATTCAGCCGTAAATATGTTTGCTCACATGAAAACCCACCTGGACACTCCATGTGCAAGCCTTTCTCGGAGCTAGATGTGCTATATGCTTATTTTGGGAGCCAACAAAGGTAAGCAAAAGTAATATGAGAAAATGTCCTAATCATCTCCTTAAAGATTCTAGACCACTCTCTTTCCCTTCTCAACGGTATCCAAAAGGATGTGATGTTATTAAACTGACTTTTACCACAAGGACAAAACTTACACCCTATAGAACAGTAAAGCAGGAAGAGAAAAGCAACCTGGGTCTCTGCAAAATCTAGAATCATGAAAATTAACTTACCTTGTCTGTTTTGCTTTGTGTGTAATGCTTTTCTGTTTTCAATAACAGCTGAGTGCATACCATAACTAACACACACACACAAAAATGGAAAAGTTCTATATGCCCTATATGGAGAAAATGTTTAAGTACTATAAAGTGACAGAAAAAGCTTAAATAATTGGAGAGTGGAAAGTTACATCACGTCTTAGCTAAGATGTCAACATCCCAAAGATATCAGTTCTTCTCTGGTTAACCTACAAATTTAACATGATCTCAATAGAAAGTGCCAATATATTTCCTTCAGAAACAATAAACTGGAATGGAAAAATTATGGTACAAAAATATCTATGAAAAAATTTTCAAACCTGTTACATAATAAAATATAAAGTAATATGGTACTGCTATATGAATGGAAAGACAGAACAGCAAATTAAAATGAAAATTTCATAACAGATTTCAGAGATAAACTTGATATTTCAAATAGTGAGAAAAAGATGGATTATTCAATAAATGGTATGGAGATAACTTTTCAGCCATATGGGAACAAGTAAATTGGATCCATATCTCACACCTCACCCAAAGATAAATTCTAGATGATAAAAGATTAAAAAATGAAGCCCCAGAGTGTTTGGAAAAAGTATTTCTTATAAGATGGTGAAAAGATTTGTTAAATAGGATTTAAAACTAAGTGTCATAAAGGAAAACAAATTGATAAACTTTACTACTTTAAAAATATATGGCATAAAAATGCCTTAAATGGTCAAATGACAAATAGCAAATATGGCTAATATTTTCAGTTCATATCAGAGACATTGGCTATTTTTTTACCACAAAGAAATCCTATAAATTAACTAGGAAAAAATAAACCTTTAGGGAAAAATGAAAAACCTTCACTTTAGAGAAAAACAAAACAAATATCTTTTGAATCTATGAAAAGATGATAACTTTCTCAAGAAGAGAAATAGTAATAATAATTCCAATGAGTAGTAGCTGATTCAAGGTCTGGGGACAGAAATATACAAGATATACCTGAGAAATCTGGTTGTGCCAAAAAGCAATGAAACTATAAGGACTAGATGGTCCATGTCAGAGGGACACAGGAGCCAATACGAAGGGGACAAATTGGCCAATACGTGACAATTTGAGCTTAAAAGAGAGTAATGAATGTGAATTAAGGAAGAACACAAAACAAACTTAAGGGTTCATATTGATAGCTACCTCAAAAAGAGAAAAGGGAGAAACTACAATTTAAAGAACACTAATGGGACACCACTGGAAACAACTAGGGCTCTAAATCCTTATTCTGAAAATAGGCAGTTTAAAGAAAATAATTTATTCTGCCTTTAGAAGATTAGCCTTAATTGGTGGAGGAAGCCAATCCTTTATGAAGAAATCTGATTAAGAAGTGTAGAAGAAAAGGTAGAAGTATTTTTTTTTAATCACCATTCTGCAAATCCTCATAAAATAATTAATTCAAGCAATGACCACATGGATAAAGCCATTTGATAAAAGGTAAATGGGAATTTTACTAGAGAGATCAGCCTATGGCTGCTTGAATCCACTGATCGACAGGTTAATTGTCACACAAAGGGACAAAAGTAGATGTTATATATCTCTTGCTTTGGTGCATATTATAATGTCTGTAAAGTCTTACCAAAATGTTGAGCCTGAATCCAATCAAATATCAAATGTCAGTTTTTCTCCACAGAGGATAAATGAACAAGTTAAATTACACCACAAGGAAGCAAACAGACAAATCAAATGTGAACATTATCCATACATCAATCAATCAGTTGCTACTAGTCAAAGGCAGGGGTCAAAAGGAACGGACACTGTTCTAATCTGAAAGAGAGTTAAGAGACATAAAAACCAAATGTAATGGGTGAATCTTATAGCAATCCTATTTCAAACAAACCAGTTTTAAAAGAACAATTTTTTTCTCACATCTGAGGAAATTCCCTTATGACTTTTTTGAGATGATATGGAGCTGTATGAGTTTTGCATTGTGGTTATATGACAAATGTCCACATTTCAGAGATTCTTGTTGAAATATGGGGTGAAGTGAAATTATGTTTGGATCTCCAAAATACTTCAGCAATGAAAATAGAAAAAAATAGGAGGAGGGGGATCACTGAAACAAATATGGCAAAATCCTGATAATTGTTGAATTTGACAGATGGCTACCTGAAACTTCATTCTTTCTGTTTGTGTATCTTGGGGTTCATTTTTCAAACCAATCAGTTTGAATTTAAACCTGTGTAAGAAAAAGTTACTCTCATGAAGCTAGAAGTTTAAATTGATAAATCCTATATTGAAAATGGCAATATTTATAAAAATTCTGAACACATATGCCCAGCATTTATATTTCCAGGTGCTTATTCTACAGATGTATTCTCATATATGCAAAGTGCCATTCATTGGAGTACTGTTTGTAGTGACAAATGATTAAAAACTACCTTAAAGTCCATAACTAGAGACTAATCAAAGTATGCAGCCAGACAAGGGAACACTCTCCATGAAGCATGAGGAAGGAACCAGCTCAAGCAAAACAACAGGCAAGATCATCTAAATACTAAATATTTTTTAAGTGATTAAAATAATTTTGAAGTTCATTTAAGTACATGAGTGAACTTTGCAGAAAGTAAGGAAATCCCCTAAGACTAAGCAGAAGTCAGAGTTCAAGGGACTAAACTAAAGCTACTGGCTTCCCTGAGAGCATTTACCAAGCCTGTTGACCTAGAATGAGGTTTCTCAGCCTGGGTTCTAGGTAATTCTTTGTTGGGACTGTCCCTATTTTGCAGGATATTTAGGAGCATCTCTGGCCTCTTTATCCACTAGAGACAAGTAATGCCTTCCACTTTCTCCCAGGTATAATAAACAAAAATGTCTCCAGTTTTCACCAAGTGTTCCCTAGGGATTCCCCTTTCCCACCCCAGGACTGAAAACCACTGCTCTAGGGTATCAGTACTAAAGGATCTTTGGAGGACAAGAGTAAGAAGACCTCCAGCCAATGAAGCTGAACACCCAAGAAAAGGAGAAATAAATATGAAATCTAACCAGTGAAGAAAGAGAATGAGGAAAATATCTATCTTTGCTTTGGCTATGAATAGAAATGAATTGAAGGAAAAAACCCTCCCATGAGAAAATATAATCATGAACCAGTCTTTACATGGATTTTAATGCCCATATTGATTCTAACTATAAGATTTAAATAAATAAAACACAAGTTAATATTTTAAAGCAGACATGTTTCGGAAATGGCAACTGACAAGTAGAAATACTCTCAGAAATACCCTGCATTTCTATCCTCAGTAGAAATGCAGTCTTCAAATAATTCTCACAAATAAAGTTCCAATAAACAGAAACTCTCAAAAAAAAAAAAAAAGCTAAGTAACTGATTAAACAATGTACCCTGAACAGAGTCAGTAGAAACAGCAATCCACAAAACCAGGCACAAAAAGACATATAAATAAGAATTATCAAATACAGACTGCAGTGTAAGTATTTTTAATATATTTAAAGACAGAATTGAAAACATAAATATTAAAATAGCAATTATCAAAAATTACCAAAAAAGATTAAATAAAACATCTGGAAATTTAAAATATCATTGAAATTAGAAATTTATTAGAATAGGATATGACAGTAAATTAGACTGAAATGAACAATTAGTGAACTGGAAGCTAAAACAGATAAAATTTACTCAATGAAGCACTGAGTTAGAAAGCATGAAATATGGGTTAAGAATAAAATGATGGATAAATGAATATGTCTAATAGTCATTCATCAGAATTTCAGAGGGGAGCCATAGAAAGAATGGAAGCTAAATAATATTTGAAGAAATAATGACTGAATTTTTTCCAAAATTGTCAAAGGACACCAATCTTCAAATCCATGAAATACAACATATTTCAAACAAATGTAGTTGATATTCTGAGATGTCATAAGAACAATAATAATAATACTTATCATCTTGAGTGATTACCCTGCACTATATATTAAACCATAGCAGATACATTATCTTAGTTGATAACTTTTTAAAAGAGGAAAGCAGATGGAACTGCCTTATAGATTAAAGATTATACATTAAAAGAATTTTATGAGACAACCAAAACCAAATGCAATATTTGGTCAATGTCTGAAACGTTATTCAAGCAAACCAATTTTATATTATTTAGTCTCTCTCTGTGGCAAGATTTAAACCTACATTTGGCTGAGTACACAAACTTTGCCCCAGAGTTATATAACGTATAAACCAACAAATATCTGAAACTTTCTAATGTTCTGTACTCTTTCTTTTCTTAAAGAAAAAAAAAGCAGTTTGATATTAAAAAAATATTCTGTGGGGCTTCTATTAGAAAAAAAGGAAAATTAGCATAATGACAATGAAGGACTAATTTATGAACAAGGTAAAGAAAAAGAAAAAATTATGATGAATAAATCATCAAAAAGCAATCAAAATAATGATAGACACAGGTGATCCATTTATATTTACAAAGAATTACCCCATAAGAATGTAATGCACTTGGTAGTTATATCAGAGGTTTTTATAGCAAAGATGTAAGAAATATGTTTTTCAAGCTATTGTTTTAAACTGGGATACAAAATGGTATGCATAAAGAGACTGTATTAGTGTGTTTTCACACTTCTATAAAGAACTGCCTGAGACTGGGAAATTTACAAAGAGGCTTAATTGACTCATAGTTCCACATGGCTGGAGAGGCCTCAGGAAATTTACAATTATGGTGGAAGGCAAAGCAGCAGCTAGTATCTTCTTCACAAGGCAGCAGGAGAGAGCGAGCCAGGAGGAGGAACTTCCACAAACTTTTAAACTATCAGATTGTATGAGAACTTACTATTATGATAACAGCATGGGGGAACCACACCCATGATCCAATCGTCTCCCACCAGGTTTTTCTCTCCACATGTGGGGATTACAATTTGGGTGCGGACACAGAGGTGAACCATATCAGACACAAAATGTCTCCACAGACAAAAAGAGTCGCTTTTTACATGCCTTTCTTACAGCTTTGCTACACAGAGATGAAGAAAACATCTCTTTGTCTTTCTACCACCACTCTCTTGTTCTTGTGCCTGAACAAATGTAAGTTCCAAATTGAGCCCTGGGAAGGTATTTACTGTCAAAGACCCTAAGGGATGAATGAAAAGGCAGAGAAGAATCAGGATCACCATCAACAGACACGGAGGTCTAGTTTCTCAACAAGGTACTGTTAGGAAAAGAACAGCTGTGGGTGATAAGGAGGTTTGAAAGTGGCAATAATTAGAACTCGGTTCTAAACTGAGAATCCAAGAGATGTGTACCTCTCTCCTGTAATTCTTGTACTGGGTATTAAACAGGTAGCCCTAAGACAGCTTAAATTGAACTGAGATAGATCCCATTCCCATACCCCATGAATTTTGCATGCCCAATAATCATCCCCAGTGCTGAATCTCTGGTTGTATTGTGCTGGGCTAAGTCTCCTGAAACCAAAGTTAAAGAAAAATAAAAACTATCCAAAGTAATCTAACTTCTTTACTAATTTTATTTGGATAAAAAGCCAAACTAGATATTTTATGTAGAGTACACATAAACAGAGCAATATAACTGTCACAATAATTTCATTTGCTAACTTTTTATTCTCTTTAACTGAACCCTTCTGCTTTTAATGATAAGCTTATTTTCTATTTAATGCCTAAATAGATATGTGTTTTAAAATATTTTATTACCCTAAGGGAGAAATTTGGTAGAAAAAAAAATCTGTCAGAAAGGAAAGAGTGTTGCTATGAAAACAGGCAACTTGGTCAGTTTCCCTCTCATATGAGTGTGTGTTTGCACTCAGTGAAAATAAGAGTTAAAGGCACAGGGAGAGTGAGTAAGAAATATTTTATTAGAAGAAAGTTAAGAGGAAAAGGCATGAGTGCTGTTAGTATTCCCCATTTTGTAGACATACACAAGGGAATAAACAAGTATAAACACCTTTCATTAATGTGTTTCTGTTGTTGAGACATACAGAAACCATACCAGATCAGAAATGCAAAAAAGAAACTACCAGAGACTAATTAAGGCAGGAGGTTCATGAATTGATTTGTAACAGATTTTAGGTGAGTTAGAAAAAAAAAACCACCTACTCACCTACTCAGTAATGAGGAGAAAAGATTAGGTGAAATAGCCTTTTTTTTTTTTTTTTTTTTTTGGGTGGGGGGAAGGAGTTCTGCTCTTGTTACTTAGGCTGGAGTGCAATGGTGCAGTCTCAGCTCACTGCAACCTCTGCCTCCTGTATTCAAGTGATTCTCCTGCCTCAGCCTTCCAAGTAGCTGGGATTACAGGTACCTACCACCACACCTGGCTAATTTTTTTGTGTTTCTAGTAGAGACGGGGTTTCACCATGTTGGTCAGGCTGGTCTTGAACTCCTGACCTCAGGTGATCCACCCACCTTGGCCTCCCAAAGTTTTAGGATTACAGGCATGAGCCAATGTGCCTGGCTGCCACTTAAAAAAAAAGAGATAGAAAAGGTATGCCTTAAATCTTATTTATTTTCAATGTGACAGATTCCTGGTTTATGCTTTAACATTCTTGTCCATAGTCATGTTTCTGGCATCTTTAAAAAGAAGAATTAAATACAAAAAATATAAATTATCTATGGGATGCTTAGTGTTCTAAATAAAACATTATGATTTGGAAAATGTTTTGTGGGCTGGGCACAGTGGCTTGCACCTATAATCCCAGCACTTTGGGAGGCCTAGGCAAGTGGATCACCTGAAGTCACAAGTTTGAGACCAGCTTGGCCAACATGGCGAAACCCTGTATTTACTACAAGTACAAAAAAATTAGCTGGGCATGGTGGTGTGTGCCTGTAATCCCAGATATTCAGGAAGCTGAGGCAAAAGAATAGCTTGAACCTGGGAGGCAGAGGTTGCAGTGAACCAAGATCACACCACTGCACTCCAGGCTGGGTGACAGAGTGGGACTCCATGTCAAAAAAAAAAGAAAAAGAAAAAGAAAAAAAGACAATGTCTTGTGGTTGGGAGAGCAGGGAAGCAGAGGCGAGGGAAATGATGGGCAGCACATACCTTCTGCATAGTGTACTAGATGCTTCACGTAACTCTCACAACACTGCTAGCTGGTAAGTATCCTGCCACCTATTTGAAGAACAGTCAAAGGAGACAGAAAGATGTTGAAGTATCCACTGAAATCACTCTACAGTAAGTGGCTAAAATGCAATTTAAACCGTGATTATTTCTGGAGATCTTTCTGTCATTGGTTATTTGGGCACTTTGCTTTTAATAAATAAAACTTAATCATGAGCCTGAGTGGCATAGCCCTAAATATGTGAATAGGCAATCAGTGAGAAATGGTTTGGTAGTATCTGTTGCAAGTAGGTTTCTCTCTGGTTAAAATTTTAAGTCAACTTTTACTGCTATGCCACTCACTATCTCCAATTTACATAAATCATTCCTTTTAGACAAAAAAAGATCATTTTTGAAAATTGTTTATCTATTCAACAAATGTTTATTGAGTACCTAACTATTCCATGGTTGTGCTGTACATTGGAACAATGACTATAAATAAAACAGGCAAAACAGACATGGTCATGTGTAACTTATAGTCTAGCAGAAGCTCACTTTATTATCTTTATTTAAAATAAAGAAACACATATTTTTAAACATTGACTAATGTGTCTTCACAAACAATACTGTTTTCTTTCTCTGTTTATCCATATACAATGAAAACCAAATGAAACAAAATCAGATATTGCAACCCTTTGAATATAGCTAGGTCCCTTATCTCGAAAGACTGTCTAACACAAATAACAGAGAATAACAAAATCAAGTTTGGTCATCATAAGACTTTCTCAGGCTTTCCAATTTGTTCATATTATCAACAGGATGCTTTTTCTGACACAATTAACAGCACTTCTTAACTTTGAATTTGGAATTTTCTGCATTTCAAAAGCATAGTATTAACAAATGACTACTTCATTGACACATTTAAGAGAAGTGTCACTAAACTTATATTATCCATCTTAGTCACATATAAAGAAAAGAGATTTTGGCAAGTACTGATACAACCGTGTAGGAGGGAGATTAATGGAGAGCAAATTGGGGAGTAATTAATCAAGCTGCATAAGAAAATGAAAAGAAGAAACAAAGATGCAAGATTTGACAGGAAAATTCTAAGCTCTTTGTACTTGGCACCAGTCAAAAAAAAAAAAAAAAAAAAAAAAAGAGGCATAATAGGGCTGAAAAGTTCATGAATATGCTCCAATTAATCTGTATGTGCACTGAAATGCTTTTTAGTTTGGTTCATTTAAATCTGAAATTCCCTTCCCCATTGATGTCAGCTAGTTAGCCAAGATGGTGCATTACTGTTATGATCACTGCAGCGCACATAATTTAGATTTATCTCTTTGGGGACTCGACTCCACCCCCTGCTAGCTAATATGCTCACCATGTTTAATGATGCAAAAAATTTCCCTGAGTACAGGTTATTTATCTTTATCAGGGGCTGCGTTTGGCTGGCTGGCTGTTATCAGCAGAATATTTGTTCCTAAGTGGTTGGTTCTCATACATATTCCAGGGCAATCGTGAGGCCCATATTATCACTTAGATTTGCAATGAAAGTGTTTCAGTTCTTCAGATACACCTTAGTAATACTCATTCATGAGTTTGAAACAGCTGAAATTATGATTCAGTCTATGAACCCTGAAATCACTGTCATGAAATACAAAATCAATCTAAAATCTTCGAAAATAATGTCTTTGGAGGACTTTGGGATATATACACTGTACAACACAGAAATTTGAATATTTAATAAGAAAAAGTATTATAAATCATCTTCCAGTAATCGTATTGTCAAGACATAACCTAAAAAGAAAAACTGAGGGATGGGCAAGCAGGTCCAAATAGGATGGTCAGTAACCATTGACCCTCATCCCCTTTCCTCCAAAAATAAATGGGGAAAATAAAATAAAGGGTCCTCGATAACACAGTGAACAAACACAGGCAACTGGCACCTTTCCCTGAACCCAGACTCAGAGATGTACAGAATCAAAGGGAATGTTGATCGTTCCGACAATACAGTATTTTTAAATGGCAACAAAATGCTAGAAAGATGGAAAATTTTGATGTACAAGAACATGAAAGGGTTTGGGTGAACAGTCTGGGTGTTAAGAATTGTTTAGTTGAGCTCTTTTTAGCTCTTTAAATTACCTGTGTGGATTACTATCTATGAATCTAATAATCAAATAGAAAATGAGATTTTATTCACAACATAAATAAAACTATCAAACGTCTAGCCATTATTCTGATTTTTTAAATGCTCATGACCTTTAAAAAGAAATCTTTAAAACTCAGAGAAAACAGAGGAAATATTATGTTTGAGAAAGGATGGTAATGCTGCCTGAATTCATCTATGAATATAATTCTAAATAAATCTCATAGAAAATTTCTGAGAAAACAAATCATTTAAATTTATATAAAAAATTAAAGATCTATCAACAGGGAAGTCCATTCCGGAAAAACAGCAAAAAGACAAAGCATGTACCTAACAAAAGACCACGAAATTCTACAGAGCCCTAGAAATTATTTTTAAAATAATAACAATATTATACTAAGGTTTATATACTAGAAGAAAATGAACATACTAGAAAGCAAAAAAAAAAAAAAAAAGACATTTAAATACAGAAAATAAAAGATAGTACCACAAATCAGAGGGAGAGTGCTTAGTAGATGGCATTGAGAAAACTGACCCAGTATGGAGAAATACAAAGCCAGACCCCTATCTTACTCCGGTATAACAGAAGGACTGATGGATTAAATGAAGAAATATGAAAAGTAAAACTCTAAAGATAAAAATTATAAAGGTAAAAAAGTAGGAAACTTGTTTTGTAACCTTAAACAAGACCCCAAAATGACAAAGGATAAGGTTAAAAAAATCAAATATCAAAATTAAAAACTTTTTCTTAACAAAATATCTTAGAGTTACAAAATATAATATGCTAGGAGAAAATGCAAATTCTTTGAGACACAAAGGATTAATATCTAAAATACTATAAAAGTAACTCATGAATTAACAAAAGACAGGAAATCCAATAGATTAAAAAGCAGATATAAATAAAAGTAGAACCCAAATATCTAAAATGTATATGAAGAGATGCCCAATCTCACCAATAATCAGAGATATACAATTAACACATCAATCAGAAAACCTTTCACATAATATAAATATTTGTCAAACATTTAGAAAAACTGGTATCCAAAATTACTGCTGGTACAGACATGCTCAAGAGAAGCTTGGAAGAGTTCAATAAAATGAGGTACTATGTATGGTAAATACTTATAGCCCAGATATATCCCAGGGAATGAGATTGTCCATTGTCAAGCTATTTATTGAAACGGAGTTGGAGTCAGCTGAGGCAACCATTACTAAGAGGAATAAATCAGTAAGGTGTGGTTGTTGCATATGATGGATGTAACATTACCATTTCTACAAGATCTCTGATTACTTGGTGCATTTGGAATACCCTTCCTATGTTTGAGGCATCTCTATTTGAGTCCGATTGCATCAATGTCAGAAACTTGCTTTCTCAGCATCCTTTTCAGCTAGGTTCAGGCATGTGACCTAGGCCCTGATAATTAGCTGCACCTGTGCAAGGCTGTGATTCAGAGGACAGCGAAGAAAAGGACATTAAGAATCAATTCATGTGCAGATGATAAGAGTCTTGGAAACAACATGTAGATTTCAGAGGCATCCTTGGCAGAGGTCCAAAAGGCAAAATCCCATGCCCACTGCAGTGAGTTATGATGCTCATGTAAATTGCTATGGCAAATACAGTATCCATTGGGCCATCCAGAATTATATTAATAACTGGAACATCATTTCTAGCTACGTAATTTCCAAGCTCCCTCTCTCTCTTTTTCTCCCCCTGTGGGGCTGCAGCAAGAAGGTAGATGCATGCAAGCCAGAGAAAGAACCCTCACCAGATACTAATAATGCTGGCGCCTTGATCCTGTAATTCTAGCCTGTAAAACTATAAGAAAATGGATTTCTGTTGTTTAAGCCACACAGTCTATGATATTTTCTTATAGCCACCCAAGCTGACTGAGACAATACATATTCCACTAGAAATGGAGGGATACTGAGATGACATAAAAGTAAAAAAATTTCACATTACACTGTTGAAGGCATTAAGCCACACATTAAAAAATACTATTTCTCTCTGCTCGAATCATGAAAATGGTAGCAATTTTTAATGAACAATGCTTACAAAATGCTTATGATTGTTTTCCTGGTACATTATAAATAAAAATATTTGTTATAAGACTATTCAAGGAGAAACTAAAACAGGTATGACTCTAAAATGTCAAGTTCATGAAAAATAAAGAAAGACTGAGAAACCCCTACAAATTTGACAGAGACTCAGAAAACATGATGACTCAATAAAACATGGTATCCTGAATAGGTCCTAGGACAGCAACTGGCCTGACATTACTGTTTGATCTCATCTGTTACCGTGACTCATTTTGACTCAGAATGAAGCACCTTCTACTTGACGTCCCCTGCCTGCTACCCTGCAAACTCTCCAACTTTAGCATGAGGAGTCCTCACCTTCTGTAATCTTTATCCTGCAATCTACATTTTGTAGGAATTTGAGGCACAGCTACAGTTCCATCTCGTCTATAACACTTCTACGATTAGCATATTCCATGATTTTTATCAGAGCCCAGAAATCCACAAAGCAGTTCAAGTCTTCAACATACCTTGAATTGATTATATGTTATCTTTTGCTTGTTTCCAGATAGTTCTTGAAGTCATATCTAGATATATACATATATTGAAATCCTCAGAGTTATCTCCTAGTTTTTGTCACATGTGCATGTGTTTTACTTTTCTACAGTAACTAATCTGTTACAGCTGTACGATCATCATATAATGTTATTTTCTTCGCTATTTTATTGCAGAGAAACTTATTTATACTTATATTTGTGAAGGAAAATAACTGATATAAAGATATAAATTAAGTGTAGTTTTCAACAGAATTCTGGTTGCCATTTGGTTCAGAAAAAATTATGTCCAAATTCTGGGGAAAACACTTAAATGAAGCAATCTTCACAGGAAGCTGTTGACCTGTTAAAACACCATGAAATACAGATTATACTAAAATGGGATTTAGTTGCTTACTCCTTGATTCAACCATTCAGATAATGTACTTTCATTTAAATCAGAAGTTAAACTTGAGAAAGGTAATGGTATTTCTTACACAGACCTAATGAGACATTAGTTCAGTGGCACAGGTAACATAAAAAGGGATAAAGGGATACTGAGAAGGCTTAGTTACACTGATTTATGCCATATGACCTCCAACAGGATTATCCTGGTAAAAGACTACTTTTCAACAAAGTTGCCTGTCTCATCAATCTATGTATCTGTTCTCCAGACTCTGCCACCATAGGGTAGAATATGGGCCATTCTAACTGCCAGCCCTTTTCTCAGAATTTTTCACCACCCACCTCCCAAAAGGTTTATGTTCCTTCCAAAAATGTGTACAAAAGGAAGCTAGAATGGCTGGATCCTTGCCTCCCTATGTAAAATTATCTCATCTCAAGTTAGAATCCTTCTGTAACCAACATCTTTATATAATGGAGGCATTCTGAATCCCTGTTAAATAAGCAAGTTTTTAGCAAAAAATAAAAATCAGATATTTTCCATAATTTCTTCACTAGCACATCAGAAAAAAATCTAATTGTTTGCAGATTGAAAAAGAAAAATCAAGCAAAGTTTGTAAATGTACTTACTCTGATGAAGAGGAGAGGCTAAAAGAAAAAAGCCAAGTTTAGAGTTCAGATGGTATGCGAGGAGTTTATTGAGCTAGTTAGGGCAAGTCTAACACGTAAACATGGGCAAATATCTCAGTTATCTAACATGATTAGGTGCTGGCTACAGACCAGGGTTTGTCAGTAGGAATGCTAGCCCCTGACTGCAGTGATTCTGCCCTCCTGTGAAATACAATCTACTTTCCCTTTAACAGCCTGATTTATCTTCTATTTTTCATCTTCCTTTGATGTAGTTGGCAGAACAACCCTTGTCCTATGGTCTTCTCCAAACTCCCTGGAACACACTCCATTCACTCCATTAATTTTTGGCAGTGTTAAAAAGGAAGACCCTCAACTTCTCTGCCTGTTATGGTTGGTGGTTACAGCTGTTGTGCCATCAGACTCCAGGTGATGTGTTCTGTCTGTAAGCTGAAGGAATAACACAACAGAGCAAGGCCACTTGCACCAGCAGATATGTCCTCGGTGGCTACTTAATATGTAAGATGCCAACATTTAAATATCAGGAGACTTTATATAAAAAACAGATTTCTGATTTCTTTTGAAACATGGTAGCATATGCAGTAGTCTACCATAGCCCATACATCTGCAAGCAGGAGGGATGACCCCCTTAAGCAGGATGGGCATACCACAGGGGTCACAGCCCACCGCATTTGCTGTGCTCCCTCACACTAAAGCTGTTTCAGTTGCCAATTACAACTGAGTTTTTGACGTGCCTTTTGTCACATCTGATGAGCTTCAGTTACTATATTCCATGCCTGGCACCTGAAGGCAATTTTGTTTATGACTTCCAGCCATGACTACAACTCACCTGTCTCTGAATATCAGATACCTGGCCATTGGGCTATAAAGGTAAACTGGGCAGAGTCAAGAAAGTCTAGTTTGTTCACCACTGTATCCTAGCACTTGTGCCGTGCTTGGGACACCATGCAACATATATTAGATGGGACATCCCATTGGATGGGACATATATCGGATGAATGTACCTAAAAGCAAGGAATTATGTTTTCTCTCTAACCTGTTTTAAATCTTGTCCTGCCCAGGATTGCTTAAGCACCACCAGCATAGTCCCCTTGCCCAAGTAACTTCAACTCTGTTATGAGTTGAATGGTAAACTCTCAAAATTTTTGTATGGAAGTTTTAACCCTCAATACATTGGACTGTGACATTATTTGGAGATATAATCCTTAAATACGTAATCAAGCTAAAATGAGATCCTTAGAGGGGCTTTAATCTAACGTGACTGGCAGAGACAGACTTACATACAGAGAGAATGTCATGTGAAGGTGAAGGCAGAGGGTAGGGTGCTGCTTCTACAAGCCAAAAATGCCAGCCATTTCTGGAAACCACCAAAAGCTGGTGAAGAGGCAAGGAAGATGGACCTCAGAAAGAACCAACCTGCCAACACCTTGATCTTGGGATTCTAGCCTCCAGAGCTGTGAAGAATAAATTTTTGTTCTTTAGTCACCCAGTTTATGGTACCTTGTTACACCAGCCCTAAGAAACTAATACAAAAAGAGACTAAAACTTCACACTCCAGCCAAGTTGTACGTTCTACCTCCCTACAAGACTCTGCTTCCCTACTCTATTGGACTGCTGGGTCACTCCCTTCCCTGTCATTAGTCAATACATGGGAATATTAGGTTGGTTTGAACCTCTTATTAACAAAACCCTATCATCCTGATCTATTTCTACTCAACTCCAAAGTCTGATAGAGCAGAATTCTTAGAAATTCCTGAGACGGCCAGGCGTGGTGGCTCAAGCCTGTAATCCCAGCACTTTGGGAGGCCGAGGAGGGTGGATCACAAGGTCAAGAGATCGAGACCATCCTGGTCAATATGGTGAAACCCTGTCTCTACTAAAAGTACAAAAAAGTAGCTGGGCATGGTGGTACATGCCTGTAATCCGAGCTACTCAGGAGGCTGAGGCAGGAGAATTGCCTGAACCCAGGAGGCGGAGGCTGCGGTGAGCAGAGATAGCGCCATTGCACTCCAGCCTGGGTAACAAGAGCGAAACTCCGTCTCAAAAAAAAAAAAAAAAAAAAAAAAAGAGGCCAGGCGCGGTTGCTCAAGCCTGTAATCCCAGCACTTTGGGAGGCCGAGGCGGGTGGATCACAAGGTCGAGAGATCGAGATCATCCTGGTCAACATGTGAAACCCCGTCTCTACTAAAAAGACAAAAAAAAAAAAAAAAAAAAAGAAATTCCTGAGACATATATGCTTTGAAGTTTGAATTCCATGCTTACAGGTAGATATAATTTGTGGGTATGTTGCAGGAGGAGTAAAGAAGATAATGTTTACAAATCATGGCAATGATGAAAGGCAAATTCGTGTATGCCTTTAAGCGCTGTTGTCTATTTAAACAAACCATTCGTGGAAAATGGCTGAAGAGACTAGATAATTTCAGGAAAATCTTGGCATAGTTTTGCAGTCTTTATAAGCTTTTTGAATTTCTATTAATTATTCTGGCTTTTAATTTTTACATTAATTTTTGTTATTTATGCTTCCTCAAATTATTTGGCCAGATTTTGGGGAATGTTAAAATTTTGCTTCTGCCACTAAATGAAATGATCAAAAGCAAATTGGTCACAAATGAGTGGTTCTAATCATGAATTAAATAACACTTTTGAATACTAAGCTAATTTCCCTCCCTAACCCCAATTTTATCAATTTTTAGCAATATTACATACTTACTATAATTTGTCAGCCAATGATTGATTCTTTTCCTGAACCATGCTTCTATTTTCCTTTAAATTTCAGCAGCTACTATAAACCTTCCTTCATTTAAAAATACGCAACAGGGATGAAAACTAAAGTTTTTTGAGTGAAGACAGCATTAAGATTATAAGTATGGTTTTAACTTTGGACTGTGAACAAATAGTGAGCCATCATTGTCAGGTTCATCCTCATTAAGCATAAGCATTACTATACCATTTATCCCAAAGGTACAAATTCAGAACTGGAAAGTGCTTTTTGCTTATTTCAACTAATCATTTAATAAAGGTCAAGCATGTCTCAGTGGTTGGTTGTTGTTAATGTAAACACAATGATAGAGCTATTCCTTTAGTTTGATCTTTGAACAGGTCAAATAAACGTCACCAGTCAAGTTTTAAGTTACCAAATAGTGACTTAAAATATTCCATTTTAATCATTTTCTCACTTCTGCAATTTAATAGACTAACACACTGTTTCCAAATGTATTGGTACCTGGCAGTAGGACTGAGCCATGGGAGTGAAAATTAAGGAATAAATATGTGCCATAATCAGTTTGCATAGCTCAGTTTTTCAAATCAACCTAACTGGTTCTAGGTGATACCTAAGTAATAGTTTTCCCAAATCTGACAAGCCTAGTATGACAAAATGGAAACTGAAAGTCAGTATAAAATTCTGTGCCTCTTAGTTAAGTGAATGACATGCAAATTATAACTAACTAAACCTTGGATATCTTGAATCTATTATTATGTAGTCAAAATCTCAGGCATAATAGTCTTGCAGGCCTGGAAGCAGCATAAGTATTCAATGATTCAGTGAGCCTGAAGATAAAAAGATAATCACTTTAAAGTGACTCTTGGATGCTTCCCTGGGAAATGAACAACTGGAGCATCATCTTCAATGATTAGCAAAGTTAAATGAAGGAAACACTTGAAAGACAAAGGTATTTATTCTGGTGTCTGGCCTCTTAATCTTGAAAAAGTCATAATGCATTCAGGTGGACACATCCATTGCTAAAAACGGACTTAGATCAACAAGAAAATATAGGAGTTGGAAAGAAAAAAAATGGCTGTTTTTCTTACATAATATTAGAGAAAAATAGGGACACTTCAAAGATTATTTCTTATAATATGCCCAAACATTTTGAAAGGCATGACAATGGGATGATGGCTGTCACCTCAGGCTACCTAAGGACCACCCAAGAGTATCATCCAGAGTCTAGCAACACTAGTAAATGAAAACGCTCAAATAACACTTTGAAAGAAACTCCTATCTGTTTGGGGGAAAATAATATACAGCAGCATTTTCAAAATGTGCAGAGGTGGAAAAACAAAAAGTTCAGCTAAAATGTTTAGACCATTGTGGGAATAGGCCCACTTTAATATGCTTTTCAATTCTGACCACATTGGCAGTGCTCAAAACACATTACAAAAGTAATAACATGATAATGGAGTTGGGAATCCTGTAAAGGTTACATAGAATTCAATTTATAAATCAAAATGCCTTAAAATCAAACTTGGGCCAACTGCCTAAAGGTATTGGATTTTTACTACATTGAATAAGACAAGGATCTCATAACCATGAAAATAAACAGTGACCAATAGGACCAGGGCCTAATTTTAAACTATTTATATTGTAGCTATTCTCTCCCACTCTTTAAAAAAAAATTTCCTGCAATTTTTATTGAAATCGAAGCTGAGAGCCTAGAAAATCTGAGTGTTTGATAATAGTCAAATATTTCTGAATGTGAGAATCCAGAAAATGGGACAGCCTGAAAAGGGAGAAAGACACCGGGCTTGCCAAACCACGTCATCCCCATGTAATTGTCAGCAGTGGAATTAAATTCTCCTCAAAAACAAAAACAAAAACAAAAACAAAACGAAAACAAAAAACACTGAACTTTAAACCAGTCAAATTAGGTTATTTATGTTATTTTAAAGTTTTAAAATATTATTCTTGTGGAAAAAGATTTGTTTCCTTGAACAGCATATGGCCTGGGGGTTTGTAAGGGCCAAGTCAAGGTGTTGGGGCTCTTTGACAAACAGAAGAATCTCAAGCGAAGCATTCTTAATGTGAAAGTTAAAAAGGAAGCTGAAAGTAACTTTCCCAACCAAGGACAGGGCAGGCAAAGTCCTCACAGCTAGGAAAGTATCATTCCACTCCATCAAGGAGATCTTTCTTTTCCTCTATTAATGGATCCAAAGACAGGGAAACTGAGGCAGAGGAGAAAATATGACTGGAAGACCACCCTCTGCACTCTGGTATGTGGTGAAAAGAAAAGGTAGGCAACTTCAAGGTTGAGGAGAAGCTTCTGGAAAAACTTTTGGGCCCCAACCTTACGTAGGATTTTCTAATGATCCTGGGACGTGTACATTCAAAAATAAAGAGGCTTCCAACAGACGAGAATTCAACGAAAAATTTAAATGGCATTTCTGAAATATGCTCAGGTTTAGAGTACTTGCTCACAGCAGAAAATGGTCTATTAATTTAATATAATTATATGCAATTGGGGAAATTTTATTCCTAAATTTATAATGTGAGTAATATGGAATTAATATCACAGGCATGGTTGTCCATGGAAAGAAACAAAATGCTTAACAAAGATGCATAGTTGTGTCCTAATTTCATTTGTATTCATTTGATACTGGTTTGCAAATGTTATTGTCTCCCCGGACAATCAGGTAAGTGAAAGTAATTAGTTATCAATAGTTTAAGGAAAAATGTAATATTTGGAGCATACACATCAGGCACTATTCACAGCACTTTGTACTTCACATCTCTTTACTCATTTAATCCTTTCAATAAGAGTATGAGACAGCTCTTAGTGTTATCCCCATTTTAAAGATGAGAAAACATGTAATCCCAGCACTTTGGGAAGCTGAGGCAGGCGGATCACAAGGTCAAGAGATCGAGACCATCCTGGCCAACATGGTGAAACCCGTCTCTACTAAAAAATACAAAAATTAGCTGGGCATGGTGGCATGCGCCTGTAGTCCCAGCTACTAGGAAGGTTGAGGCAGGAGAATTGCTTGAACCCAGGAGGTGGAGGTTGCAGTGAGCCAAGATTGCGCCATTGCACTCCAGCCTGGCGCCTGATGACAGAGCAAGACTCTTGTCACACACACACACACAAAGAAGAGAAGTATACATTTAGAAAATTATATCTGTTAAAATAACACTTTCAGAAAAGTTAGGAATGACTTATTTAAGTAGAAGAATGATGGTTTGCTTATGGTTAGCTTTGTGGAATAATAGTACATAGGAATTACTGATTTAAGCAATAATTAATAATGTTTACAGAAAAAGTAATCAAAAGACTTAAGTACTTATTGCATTTAATCGTTTGTTTTCAAAGTTTTGCCCATTTATTTGTGAAGTAATCTTTGACTTTTACGTCTTACAAGACGTTAACCATGAAAGTCATTGCATACAATCTCAGTTTCAATCTTGGCCTTGTCAAGTTCTAGTTGAGAATTGCACTCCGGTTCTCATGCTCGCCTCATTCTCTCTGAAGCCAAAGTAACTCAGGAAAAACAAATAACTTCTAGAATATGTATCTTACAAATCAAACTAAAAAGTTTCAAAATACTATAGCAACTAAAACTTTAAAATATATCAATTCCCAAGAGAGTGCACATGGATAAATTTCATGCTGATAGGATGCTAATAAGATACATAGCAAAGTCCATGGAAAATAGTGAGTCAAGACATTTTGAAAATAAAATGCAGAGAGAAAAGGTTGTCCAGGATATCAAGATTATATCTGGCAGAGTGTTTTGTATATTTGAATCACTTAAATATTTATTGCATTAAATATATGCATGAATAAAGGAGAATGAGAACCAAGTCCCCTTTTCCAGGTGAGAAAAATACAAGTAACAGTCATTCTGAGAAACTTCTCTCTCCCGCCAAATATCTTTATTATATTTGGAAAGCATGATACCTAATGTCAGTGACATTCAATATCACAACAAAAATGACCAAAAGCCCTGCTCCTCTGGGAACCAGGCTCAGAGACTGAATGGAGAAAGGACTATGGAAAGTTCTACTTAATGCTGTAGCAGTGACTAAGTATATACCGATAATTGCTTCACTGATTGGTCAAACTGGTTCTGATAATTTTTCAAGGTTTAAAAAAGATCATTTCTTTTAGTTACAAATTTACTTACCGTATCTTAAATATCATCCTTAAGATGTATTCTAAACTAAGATGCCAATTTAGTTAAACAAGAGGCTTAAATAATAGACAGCCCTCACTTTCAGATAGCACATTCTATTAAAGACTAAAAAAAATGTTGGCCAGGCACGGTGGCCCACGCCTGTAATCCTAGCACTTTGGGAAGCCAAGGTGGGCGGATCACCTGAGATCAGGAGTTCAAGACCAGCCTGATCAACATGGTGAAACCCTGTCTCTACTAAAATACAAAAACTAGCCAGGCATGACCACAGGTGCCTGTAATCCCAGATGCTCAGGAGGCTGAGACAGGAGAATCACCTGCACCCGGGAGACAGTGGTTGCAATGAGCCGAGATCCTGCCACTGCACTCCAGGCTTGGCAGCTGAGTGAGACTTTGTCTGAAAAAAATAAAAATAAAAAAATAAGAAATAAATGTAAAAGTGTGTTATGAGAATTCATTCAATTCTCCAGAGAAAACAAACCAGCACGTTCTGCACATGTACCCTAGAACATAAAGTATAATAAATAAATTTTAAAAATTATACTTTTGGAAGTTTTTCACTTTTATGGTACTTATACTGGGCATATATAATTTTAACCAATTAAGATCTTGGGAGATCAATGACTGAGTATGCACCTTGGTGGTGAAGCATGGGGCTTATGTCATTTACCTCTCCTCTTACATATTTTTGTACTCTCCAAATTTTCTTGATTGAAAATATTTAACTTTTATAATAAAACATAAATATATAAACTGGATATATATCTAGATAGGTAAATTGACAGATAAATCTCAGAGGAAAGAAATCTTGGATGGTGGGCACTTCTCCGTTCAGCTTCTCCACAGAGCCCTATCAGTATAAAACCTTCAATCATGTGACTATGATTTGTGTATATTATTGAAATTATATATGTTCTATTCTATATCATTATGATGCTTATAAAACTTTTAATATAAATTAGAAAACAATGGCATAAAAATAAATATTGCCAGAAGTTCAAATGTTTTCTTCTTTCACTCCAAATGCATTATCCTGCCTCCACAGAGTGACACACATTCCACTTTGGGTTTCCTTGCATTAGACTGTAAAGCAAAAAAAGAAACAAAATAAGAAAGAAGGATAATAGAAGAAATGGTATGACACTGTGACCTTGAAATTTTCAACACAGGACTCACAATAATTGGAATGTGAGCTGGACTGTGTGTGTGTCTGTGTGTGTGTATGCATGTGGATACACACACACACATACATATATATATATATATATATATATATATATATATATATATATTCTTTAGAATTGACCTAGATTTTAAAAATCTGAAAATATTGTCCTAGTCTGAAAATACGTTATAAAGTTTCAAGGGAAGAAGTTAAGATGGCATTAGTTTTACTGAAAATATGCCTAAAGGTGTAGGATTTTCCCACAAACATCAACGGTTTACTGAGTGCCTGGCTTTTGAAATCTATGCCTTTTAATTTTATTTATTCCATTTTTCATTTCTTCAGTTTGCTATGGCTCCCCTCCTTTAATCTGTTACTTGTAGGTTTTGATTTAGATGCCACCAAATCACAACTCAAGAGGTGACCTTGGAGAGCCTCTATCACACTTCTTCATTCCTGGAGAAGTTAAGTTGCTCAAGGTCATACAGGTAGCAAATGGCAAATTCAGGTTTAAAATGCAGGTTTTCTGCCTGTAAATATAGTGTCCTTTGGAATACTACAGATTAAATTTCCCTGTAACATTTTGAGCTCGTCTGGGGGAAAAAATCACATATTTACATAAAATGTATAGCACTACCTTATGCTAGCTAATCTATGCTGATTGAAAGTAGTCTCTAAAGATATTATAAACACTGTTATGTTCTGGTTCGTATAAAGCTAGTAATTTTTAACATTAAGTACTTAATGCCAAGTTTCCTGGGAATAATTTTCCCTTTATACTTTAGGGCAATACTGTGGAATATATCGAAAGGCCACATTTTGCTAAACTATTCACCTTGCTTATTTTCCTCCTCAAACACTTCTTGGTTTATTTCATTTAAGTATAAAAGTTATATTCTGAGATGCCATGCATAAACCCATCCCAAAACAAGGTTTCAGTCTTTTGTCTTTATTCAGGGTCAAAGCAGAAAGCTCTAAGAAATAGAAACTTCTTTGAATGATAATGATTTATTTGAAAATCCTTTTTTTAAACTGAGAAACGTGTTAAAGAGAGAATATTAATGTCCATTAGCATCATGCACTTAAATGCTTTTCTTTGAACTGAAATTCCACTAACCATAGCTATGTGGCTCTTGTGACTAACAAAGTGGACCTAAAACGATTATCTGATAAGCATATAAGGTGAAGGGGGTATTTAAAAGGAAATATACTATAAACACAAGGAAGCAATTCTGTCATAAGACTTTATGAGTGCCATCAGTTAATTCATTCAGGGAACATTGCTAGTGATGCTTTGCCTCCTCACTTTGCACTCAGAAGCAGACTGAGCTCATATGATGGCAGACAAATATGTAAAAAGAGAGCCAGAATAAAATGTAAGTACAGTGACAGAGTTGGGAAGAAAATTCTGTTTTCTTTATGTCTCAGCGAATGAGTAGTTGTTTGCCATATACATCCCAGGGAAAGGACACTCCAGATCCAGAGATGGCACACAGTGTCACAAAGAGGTGAATCAACTTTTGGTTTCCAGATTTAGACAGAAATTTCGAGCACTTGGAAGGCAGGAATTAGAAGGGCAGTGGTGAGATAAGAGAATAGAGAACTTGTTTGTGGCCTGGCCGGCAGCAAAGGAGTATGAGATTTTATAGTCTAGGTAGGAAGGATCCTTTACGGATATGCACACACGTGTATCAATTGTAGTTGGGTCTATTTATTCAGAACCACTCAGATCTTAGGGGAGGGGAAATAAAGTTTTCTTTATTTCCTATAAATCCCTTTCTTTCCTGTAATTCTCCATACTGGCTGATGACAAATGTAAAGAATAATATTGTGCCAGTGGGGCTGGGCACGGTGGCTCACCCCTTAATCCCAGCACCTTGGGAGGCTGAGGCAGGCAGATTGCCTGATCCTGGGAGTTCGAGAGCAGCCTGGCCAGCATGGTGAAACCTCATCTCTACTAAAAAAAAAATACAACAATTAGCCAGGCATGATGGCAGGCACTTGTAATCCCAGCTACTCAGCTGAGGCAGGAGAACTTCTTGAACCCAGGAGGTAGAGGTTGTAGTGAGCTGAGATCACGCCACTGCACTCCAGCCTGGGTGACAGAGTGAGACTCACTCTCCAAAAAAAAAAAAAAAAAAAAAAAGTTCCAGTTAAAGATCACTGGTTGGAGGAGACCGTGTGAAGAGGGAGGCAAGGATCAGAAGGACATGGTCACAGGACAGGGAGTGCCTGGAGCCACCATAAGCAGAAAAGGGCAGGAAAGTGCCTCCCAAAGAGAGTCTAGAGGGGCTGTGAGCTTCCCAGCCCCTTGATTGCAGACTCCTGGCCTCCAGGACTGGGAAAGAATCAACGTCTGTTGTTTAAGCCTCGAGACTGTGGCACTTTGTCACAGTGGCCCTGGGACACTGACACAGATGCTAAGCTTGGGGGGGGCGCTGGGGGGAGGAGAGGCCTGGTAGGGGCTGTCCTGTAGGATGCAGACAGCTGCAAGAGATCGGACTCTCAGGCAGGGTGGAAGATGAGGACTGCAAGGCGACCTGGAAAGGCAGGAACTTGGGGAGCATGCAGGCACAGTGAGCATGGGGCTTGGCTATAGGAGTCCTCAGTCCACCCTCACCTAAGTCTTGGCCTGCGGGGCAGAAAGACAACAAGAGGCACAAAAAGAAAGGCAGCTTGAGTGTCTGGAAATCTGTAGTAGAAAAAAAAAGGGACCCAGAGTCTGAGAGATGTGGCTCATAGATCCACTCTTCCAGGAGCAGGCTACGCAGCATTGGGTAGTTTACTTGGCCTCTCTGTGCCGAGGTTTTCCAAAGGCTCTTTTTTCAAAGACTGCAGATGACACAAAGGAAAACTCTGTGTGATGTGGGCAGGGCTTGAGTGAGAGCCCCATGGACATGGGGTAAGGGTAGAAAGAGGACATGGGGGAGGGACCAGGGGAGGGAGAGAGTGTTCATGGGGTGCTGGAGTGGAGGTGGGGAAAGGGAAAAAGGAGGGAGAGGAGGAGGAGAGAGGTAGGATGGGGAAGGATGAATGGGAGAGAAACAGGGGTGTATAGGGAAGATCACTCTTAGAAAAGAGTCAGCCAGTGAAGGCCCCACTGTGGAGCTGGGCTTGAGCCTGTCTGAGAAGAAACAGGCAGCTTGCAGTGGCCAAGATGGAGACTGTGGGTCAGGAAGAGCTTTCAGGCAGGAAAGAGGTCTGCTCTCATGGATGCATGTCCCAGCTGAGCAGCAAAGAGACCAGGCAAAAGACAGCACCGAGTGTGAAACCGGCACTCCAGCCAGTGCTGGGGGCTGGTGGTCTTATCCAGCATTTGCTCAGACCGTGGCACCGCCAGCAGTGATTGGGGAGCCCACAGGTGCCTCAGATACCCAGGAGGGGAGCCTTCCTTGAGAAGGAGCTGATGTCCCAAGAGAGTGGAACAAACCCTGGCATTTCCTTTTCCTGTCTTCCTATCCTTTGGCTCTAGACTCAGGCATTGTCCCGGGAAATGTGCAGCAAAAAGACTGCCTCATGCCCAGGCTTTTGGCCAGAAGACAGAAGAAGTGATGTCCCAAGAACCAAAAAGTACTATAGACGCCATAAGGAGAGAGGGAGAAGAACTAGGGAAACAACCTCAATAACGTATTCCTGAACTCATGGGCTCATCTGGTTGAATATGCACAGATGTGATCATAACCATCAGATCAAAGACGTTGGGAATGCCATCAAGGGACAGGCCCATCTCAGGCCCCAGACTGGCCACTGAGTGGCACACACAGGGCAAATCTCAATGTCTCTGCAAAGACTTCAAAAATGGAACTGATATCAAAACCAAAACTCAGAGAAAGCTGATAGAAACCTGTGTGCTAGTCTCAACTGGATCAATTTCCTACGGAAACAGAAATATCATTATTCTCCATAGGATTTAAATAAGACCCAGAGTCTCATAGCACAAAATTCTAAATGTCCAGCAAATGATCCAAAATGGCATGGTCCACAAAGAACAGGGAAAACTTCAATTAGTGGAAAGGACAAACAGCTGCCAATGCCAAGATGACCTCAATATTGCAATTAGTTCATAAAAGCTTTAAAGCAAGTGCTACACAAATAATCCAAAAGAAGGGGTGAACACTATTAACATGAAAGGAGAGATAGAAGGTGTCAGCAAAGAAACAAGCCATAGAGAACCACATGAAAACCTCAGAACTTTACAATGCAGTAATTGAAATTTTAAAAACTCACTGTATGGGCTCAATAGCAGAATGGAAATGACACAGGAACATATGAGTGAACTTGAAGATAGAGCAATGGGCCAGGTATGGTGGCTTATGCCTGTAATCCTGAAACTTTGGGGGCTGAAGTAGGAGGACACTTGAGGCCAGAGATTCAAGACCATCCTGGGCAACACAGAAAACCCTCATTTCCACACAAAAACAATTAGCCTGGCATAGTGGCACATGTCTGTAATCCCAGCTGCTCTGGAGGCTAAAGCAGGAGAATCACCCGAGCCCAGGAGCTCAAGGCTACAGCGAGCTATATTGCATCACTGCGCTCCAGCCTGAGTGACAGAGCAAGACAGTGTCTCTCTAAAAAAAATAAAATTATTCAACAAAAATTCCAAAGCCCTTTCATGACAAAAATACTTAACAACTAGGAATAGAAGGCAGCATCCCCAACCTGATAAAGAGCATCTGCAAAACATTCACAAGTAACTTCCTACTCCATGGTGAAAGACGGGGCGTTCACCCCATAAGATCAGGTAGAAAGCAAGATACCCATTCTCACTTACTCTATTGTATATTGTACTAGAGGTTATAGCCAGGACAATTAGGCAAGAAAAAGAAATAGAAGACATGTGGATTGTAAAGGAAGAAGTAAAACTCTCAATTTGCAAATGACATAATCTTTTATATAGAAAATCCTAAAGAATCTACCAAAAAAAAATATTCTATTACAGCTAATAAGCTGAGCAAAGTTGCAGGATGTGAGATAAACTTACAAAAGTCAGTAGGATTCCTGTAGACTAGCAATGGATAACCCAAAAGTAGAAGTGAGAAAAAAAAATTGCATCATAAAAGAAATTAAAATACTTAATAAATTTAACCAAAGAAGTGCAAGACTTATTCACTGAAAACTGCAAAACATCATTGTAAGAAACTAAAGGATATCTAATTTTTTTATAGAAAAGATAAGCGGTTTCTTCTAGCTTAAAAATAATGTTACACATTGAAATCAATTCAAAGTTTAAACTCTGTTAGGGCTAATTCCTCCTTTTAGGGGTCTCTTTTCTGTATTTTCTGTTCTGAGTTCATGTTTGGTAGCAGGACAGTAGAGTTCATGCATTATCAAGGAGGAAGAAATCAGGTGTCCAGTCAGCTTTCTTTCATCTTAGTCCTTGTCAACTTCACTGAGAGCTGCGCAGATGTGCACTCAAGTGTGGCTGCTCCCTCCTGGTCTTTTGGGATATCATGCTTTAGACTAAATCATACCAAATTATACCCATAGAAGAATCACACACCCAGCCCCTTTTTCATGAATTCATGAATTGTCTCCCAATTGTCTCCCACAATGGGCAGAGAATATTCTGGCCATGGGTAACTGCGAGGCTATCATTCTGCTCCATTCGTTTCTGTGCCTTTCTCCACCATCCTGCTGGTCGCAGCCCAGTGTTTGACAGGGCTCTCCGCCAAGAGACATGCAGTCGCCCCAAGAATATGCAGAAAGTGAGGACTCTACCAGCTTTCCTTGATTCCTCCACCCTATCCACATTGTTCTATAATTTCTCTATTCCAAGAGTCGTAACAATCAAGTACAAGCCTAGACATTCACCTCCCATCTCTTGCCCCTCTCTTTTCCCCTCCAAGTTGCTCTCCCAGCACTGTAATAGGAAAATTCAGTCAATTTGTTTATGTTTAAAATTTTCTTAGTAAAGTCAGAATGCATAACCATTCACTTAAGTGACATATGGAGCTCAACTATCAGTAAAATAGTAATCTGTGCCTACAGACATATAAAATTATATATGCTATGGTCTGGCTGGACAATCATAAGTGCATAAAGGCCAAACCGATATCGGGATGTATTTGAATCTAGAAACCCCTTTCATCTCTTAACAAAACCAAAGTTTTCATGCTAAGAAGTCTCATTGCACATGAAAAATGTTCAGTGATTTAATAGCACATAAATACCCTTCTAATTATATGAGATACTAGGAAGTCTCAAGGCTAGGAAGGGAATGGTAGCATTAAATATGGGTTGTTCATAAAATAAAGCATGCAAGAAATAATGGGGCCCTAATTAAGAGGTGCACAACAGAGTTGAGGAAAGAGGCAAAATCTGAGTGATATTTAAAAGGTGGAATTGACAACATCTGGTGACTCATTGGATACAGAAAGGTGAGGCTAAAGGGATTTGAGGTTTAGTTTAAGGTAAATGTATATACACCATCTATCTATCTATCTATCTATCTATCTATCTATAGATAGATAGTGAATTTGGACTAGAATTGATCCTACTAAAGAGAGAGAGAGAGAGAGAGAGAGAGAGAGAGAGAGAGAGAGAGAGAGAGAAGAGCCTGGTGGGTAACAATACCATAGGTCTTGATCAGG
Source organism: Saimiri boliviensis (assembly GCF_048565385.1). Classification (NCBI taxonomy): domain Eukaryota; kingdom Metazoa; phylum Chordata; class Mammalia; order Primates; family Cebidae; genus Saimiri; species Saimiri boliviensis. The sequence continues at coordinate 77,793,566 of NC_133452.1, forward strand.
GATATAAAACTAATGGATGGGTTGGGGAAACAGGTAAAAGAGGGTTGTTTAGTTTGAGGTGGTTACATTTGGTCCTCTGACACTAAAAGGTTACCAATAAGCATATGCTATATGAAAGAACAAGTATGTTACAGAGATGTGAAAATGCATAGTCAAAGAAGCAGTGTCTAAAATTGGCTTGTCTTTCTTCTTCAAGTAAAATAGAATACAAAACCATTCATTTAGGTGAATTATGAGGCTAGCCTAACAGTGGAACAGCAATCTGTGCCTACAAAAGAAAAGCAACAAAAAATGATGGTATGCAGCTATTTCTAAAAGCTCAAACATGGACTATTAAATGCAAATGTCTGCCTTTTTTATTGCATCCTAACGTTTACTCAAGAAACACTTCATAGGGAGTTAACAAAAATAAAACTAAATGATAGGCTTTCTATTCCTCTATCTTCCATATTAATAATTCACCCAAAAGGCCTAAAAACCCAAATCATCATAATTTAAAGCAATTCATTATAACCTGCCAACAAACTTAGAATAAGAGCCTAAAACCTAAAAATGAAAATGGGAATGAGTTAACCCTAAGTAGGAAACCAAAATAAATTAACATTAGGCTTTTATTTAGTCCTTTGTTGAAAATATAGGGCTAAAATGACGGGGACCTGAAGCAGGAGAATTAAGATTAAAGTAGCAATATCACACAGGGAAAAAAATTCACAGTATTTCTCTCCTGCCTGACAGTTTAGTCCCATCATTCATTTCATATCCCCAGGACTCATTAATGAATGAAATGGAGATACCCAAAGGACACAGTGAAATTCTTCAACAGAAATTAAATAGAGAAAATGACAGGTTATGGAACCCACATTCTTTCTTGTAGTACATTAGGGTTCCTGGAGCTACACTGGACAGAGCTTACCTCGTATTTTTAAAAAGTGCCTTTAAAAAGTCATATGTTCAAAATCAGGTTTTCATTTCTATTTTAACTCTTTTATACTCATTCATTACTAGAAATAATGAGAGCTTAAGTATGTCTGGTATATTATCACAAAATTATGAAACAAGGATTAAACAGCAGAAGGCTGAATTTGGACTATAATTGATCCTACTGTCGATTACAGATTTAAAGAATATTGCACTTTTAAAAGGTAGCTAGCTTATAGTCTGTATCTGAGACAGCCTTGGGAGCAGGAAATGAAAACCAACCATGTCTGAGTCACAACACTGGCCTTCTCTACCCAAGGCACAGCTCAGAAGGGTCACTCAGCCTATGGCCTCATAAACCAGAGAGATTCTGTTTTCGTTTCCTAGGGCAGTCATAACAAATTACCACAAACCAGGTAGTTTAAAACAAAAGACATTTCTTCTCTCACAGTTCTGGAGGCCAGAAATCCGAAGTCAAGGTGTCGGCCAAGTAATGCTTCTTTCTGGAGGCTGTGGGGAGGATCCGTTCCCTGTCTCGTCCCCAGCTTCTAGCGGCTGGCAGCAATCCTTGCTGTGCCTTGCTTTGCAGGCACCGCATGCCAGCCTCTGCTCCATCCCCACATGGCCTTCTTTTTTTGTAGGATGTCACCTCAATTCTTGTTAGTCATATAAGCAAATATCCTATTTCTGACGTTCCAGGTAAACATGCACCTTATGGGGACACTTTCAACTCTTCCCTTCATTATTGATGCTTGCCACAAAGAAAAGGCAACGCTAAGGGAAGAAACTTAAAGGACCACAAGGACGTTATCATGGTTAATAAGTGAAAGCCAGCAAATTGTCACCCCCAAACCATTCAAACACCAGAACTTCCACGTCGACCCCTTCTAGAAGTAGAAGTGACGGTAGAAAATGTAGTAGAAGTAGAAGAGGCAAGGCACACACTGATTAGACCACTGGGAGCTAAATGGCAGCTTAAATCCTGATGAAATCACACAGAAACATGACAAACTGGAGGGAAAGATATCATAATCAGTTTAAATAGAATGGGTGCCCTTATTTGGGGAAAGAAGATTTTTTTAAACTATTTGTCTAACATAATTTGATCCATTTACTTATGCTGATAAATAAATTAATTGATGTTGAAATTATAATTGAATGTTTTATTATTAAACAGATACCCACATACTATTTTTTCAGGAATTATTTTTTATAATTTCTAAAACTTTCCATACCTAAGTCATTCTGTGTCATGTCTTAGAGCTCTACAAATTAGTAAGTATGAGCAACAACACACAAAGAAAAATTTTGGTAAGGAAACATTCCAGATACAGTTGGAATTTTACTAAAACTTCAATCATTCTAGATTATCATTTTGCATATTTAGCTTGACTTCTACCTACTTGAGGATGCTATAACTTATCATCTTAATGTCCTTTAGGAGATTCAATCACTCAACATGCGAACTAAACAATCATTTAGGTGGTAGGAACTGCTATAAAAAATATAAGAGGGTAATGAAGGAAAGAGTGCAGTGTGGGGTGAGGTGTGAAGCTTATGATATTCAAGTGAAGTAAGTGATGCAAAGATCTGGAGAGAAAGCATTCCAGATAGAAAGTACAAGTGCAGGATCCTGCAGTGGGGTATCGCTGATGAGCTCTCAACAGTAAATTCCCACTGAGAAGTTAAAGGCATATGGGCAAGCCCGCCATCATGTTCTAAGGTCAGAGGCGAAATGGAAACTAGCTTCATAGAAGAGCAGGGTTGGCATCATAAACTCTAAGAGAAAGAAGTACACTGGTCCACAGCCTTGCCCAGGATAAAAAAAAAAAAAAATCAAAGTTCTAAAAAATACTACCACGACTCAAGACCATAGGTCCAGGAAAAGCTAATCAAGTCTCACATGTGGTATAGATACAAAACTCCCTGGAAGGAGCTGCTTGCACGAGTCAGGCTAAACTGCTATGACAGAGTCCTCAAATACAACACATTATATTAGACTCTCATGTAATAATCCAGAGATGAAACATTTCAGGGTAAGCGGGGGAACTCTACTAAGCTTAACACATGCCTTCATCTTTGGATGTAAGACAGCAGCTCCAGTTGTCACCACTTCCCAGGCAAAAGGAAAAAAATAACGGAATGGAGGAAAACAGTTCCTTTGCTTAACGGCACACATGACACAAAAGTAGAACAAGCTTCTCTCACTTCAATTTTTTTTCCTTCCAACTTTCATTTTAGGTTCAAGGGGTACATGTGCAGGTTTATTACATGGCAAATTGCATATCGTGGAAGTTTGGTGTACAGATAATTTTGTCACCCAGGTAATCACACAATTTCATTGTCCAAATTTTCATCTCATGTGTCACATAGCCAAACTGAAATGCAAAAGGCTAGGAAATGTGGGTTCTTGCTAGATGGCCTTCTGCCAAGGTCAAATGGATATTGGAGGGCAGTTGGCAGTTTCTGACACAAATTAGTAAATGAAAATTTGTAAAAGAGGTTATAGACATGACTAGGAGTAGAGATGAGGATGAGCTGTCCCCAAGGCATCATCCCAGCTCCTGAATAATGTCTGTCCACCCAAGAGATGAGGATGACAAGAAAAGGAACAATAGTAAGGAGTGACCACAGTATATAGTTACACTGAATCACTGAGACAATCCAGGATGGTCAGTAACCCACAGGGAAGTAGGAATAGATGCCTGTGTCAGATTGAAAGGAATATCAAAGACTGAGCATGGAAGTTAGAAGGGCTGTGTTTTCAAGCATACAGCCTATGGGTGAAGCCAGGGAATAATGCAGCTATTATTTTTATTAATTGCTGTGTCCTCTAGACTGAGAAAAATGTCCTAGGTAGTATTATATATATATCAGTTAAAATTGTTTATCATATATACCTATCCCTCTCTATGTGAATCTATTTAGTTATTGAGCACATAGTGCTGAGTTTGGATATTGGTTCCAGAAAGAGAGGGGTGTTAAGTGAGCCAAATCTACCTGTTCCTGAGTTTTACATAGGGAGACATCAGGCAGCAAGAAATACCTATAACTAAATTATTGGACATAATATCACATGTCCTACTGCTTCCATGTTTCACCATGAAGGTATTTTTATTGGCATCATTTTTATTGTATTACATTTTACTATATTTCATAACTTCCTCTAGTTGATTGTCATTACTCCAAGTAAAACTACCTATTTCTTGTTCATTCATTATTCTAAATTGTCCAGAAAATGTTCAATTATCTTGATATTCCTGTATCTAGGTGCAGGACTTATAAATTAGCTAAGGATGACACATTATTTTTTTCTCTTTATAATTATTACCAAGAATTTACAAGGCAACTAGTTTATATTTTATATTGTTACATGTTTTACAAACCTGTGGCACATTCCTTGAAAAACACATCTTCCTCTATCCCTTAAGTCATTTGATTAATAGAAGAGGTCGCAAAAGATACGCAACCAATGGCTCCCTCTCCCACCTCAGTGCCTTAATAGCTGGTCCCAGAAAAAGGCAAGACAAGTGAAGTAAGTAGGTAGGGGCCGGTTGATAAACAGTTGCTCCAGATCACACCTCATTCTTGCTGGGATTGGAAAGTGTACTTACACAGGACTTAGACTGGAATTTAATCTAATTTACTGTCAAAATCCCAAAGAACTGAAATGATGTCAGTATTCGTTCTCAAGTTTTGACAATGACCCCAGTGGTTGAGTAGTCGAGATGCCGCAAGTAAAGAGCTCTATCACGGCTGAGTTAGCCAGTCTTTCTCTCTTTGCTACCCTGTACTTTCCTTCTCCAGCCTCCCACTGCACCCTCTGGTTTCCTATCTGAAAAGCAGGATTTTCTCTTACCCTGACTCAGCCTTGCCTAAGGTAAACTATAACTAAGTTGCTCTATCAAAACCACTTTTAGATGCAGGGAGAACTCTATACCCGCTATTTACTCCTTCGAAACTATACAATGAGCACTCACTATACAGCAGGCTATTTTCTAGGCACGGGAGATGCAGCAATGAAGAGGCAGATAAGATATCTTCATAGAATCTACATTTTAACGGTTTTGCTCTTTAAATTATCTATAATTAGATTAGCTTTAATCTGGATGTGAACCTTTGCTTCCCACACCGATTCTCAAATGTTGGTTGGTATGTTTTTTCTTTCATCATAAGAAGCCATTTGAATAACAGGACCTATTTGTTTGAGTTTCAAAACCAAGTCCCATAGTTCATAAGAAGATCTCTTAGCTTTTACCTTTGTTCTAAGATTCTGCTCTGATAAATCTATTTTCCAGTCTTTTTCTATGGCTTGCATTCCTCCCAGCTCTTACCAGTTTCCTGAGTTAAAACCCAGAAACATTTCATTAACTCCAAATATTCCAAAGTTTGGGACTGGATACGCACCAATGGCTGGCCCACCTGGTCTCTGAACATCACATCTCTGGGTCCTACTTTCATATTCAAGTCACCAGATAAGACCTGATAATACCATTATAGGACTTGTAAACGCTATTTTTCTCACCATCACTAAAGACTACTAAACTCTCATGGACTTTATGCCTTTACCACTTGGCTGAACATCCTTTTTCATTTCCTACATTTGGGAAAAACACTCCTATCCTCACCCAAGTGTCTGTTGTTAATCCACACACATCTGTGTCATCAAACAGAAAATTAAAGGCAAAACCATAGCCACAGAAACTCCTGCATCTGGTTCTCTGTCTCTTCAAGTACATAGACTACACACTATTTGTAAATTGCCATCCAAGGTTTGTCAATGCACAATGGAATGTAAATCTTTTCAATTATGACTGATAAACACCATAGATTTCTCTGGACCTTGGCTCTGTTGTAACAGCTGTCCCTTTGGAAACACCCTACTCAAAATAAATGTGCAACAACATTGGTCCAAAATCCATTAAAAGCAGCATTTGGTCATGAGCTAACATTTTGTTTAATTCCAATATGTTGGCAAAGCACCACACATCAAAAAAATTAACCTTAAAGTGAAATCTTTAATTAAAATTATATTATCCCTTGCTCTCTATTTTTATCTGTAAGTGCATTGCTAACTGATGCTATAACTTATTTCAGCTCTTCCCCTAGTAAAGTATAACATATCCATCATCCTGAAACACTTAAGTTACAGGCAGTTTACTCACATTAGATCTCATTAGCAATTACACCAGTGTTCAAAATACATTACCTCATTTGTCTCATGGCCCATATAGTTTTTTACATAATGAATTAGACCAATTAGTCTCACATGACATAAGGAAATCTTAAATAACACTGTCCTTACTTTAAGACAAGCTTGACTGAAGTGCAGTGAAAGAAACTATAAAATTAATTTGTTTTGTAAGATAGTAAAAAGAATTAGATAACCAAACTTCAAGCTAAACAATTGTGGTTGGGATCGAGCATCAGAGAAAAGTAGTGAAAGGAGGGATAATGCTTCACTGAGTTCAGTTTTGGAAGACTTAAATTCATTATTTGTATAGCTAAAAGCCATATCTAAATGTACAAACTAACTTGCTTATAGACTTTTCAATTGAGGCCATTATTCTCCTTTGGGAAAAACCTTGCTGATTGTAATCAAGAAATTTACAGCTATCGCACTGATCAACAGCTAGAGACTTTGGAAGCACAAAGCCAGCCCTCTATTCATCAGTTTATTTTGAGAACACTAAGTTGTTTCTCAGTCCCTGATATTTCCTTCAAATGACTCTTTCCAACATCGAATCCAATTTCCTATCCACTGTTAGTATCTCTGTCTTCAAACTTCAAACAGAATCATAAAACACACAGGGTTAATAGGTGTTACCCAACCAAGGGTACATTTTACCCTTAGGAGGCAAATCCTAAAGGCTCCTAGCACTCCATCTGCGCTCTCTACAACCCTGGAAGTGTCCTGCGCCTTGGTACTCATCAATATAGTAATTATCTGTAGTCTTTGTAGATCATAATTACTTTCCTCATTGTTCTATCAAGGACTGTCTTGGCAATGAAATGACTGTGAGCCTGTTAACTAGTCAAAGTGCCCCTAGTCTTCCATTTATGGGCATTATAAATTGTGTCACCTAAGGAGTCAACAGAAGATACAAATCTGGTAGCAAATCGGTTCCTAAAAATATGCTCCGGAACCCAGAGGCAAAATTTGACCCAATCATTTCTCTTTAATCAAGGTGACTCTTCATATGTCTCTTTTAATGTCATAGTAGTTAAAGATAATTTAGCACTGAAAGGCAAAGTAAAATAAGGATCCTGGGTCAATAGGAAAAGAGATTTTCAGAGAACTCTCACATTATGGGAATGAATCTTCCTTTTCCTTCTAAACCAAGTATCCTTTTCAAAGGGAGTGTACATTAGAGAAAATAAATCACCAAGACAGTAGAATTAGGCTTTTTGAATACAACTCTTCCTACCATTTTCTTCTGCTTTTACAAAAATATTTCACATACCGTAAGTTATCTACTAGACTTCACTAAAGCATGTGCCTTATGTTCCAATTGCATCTTTTAAACTGGCATAATTTTTAAAAATTGGCTTATAAAACTACTTATCAATGGCAATTTGAAAATGTTGACTCCAGTATAGGCTATTCAAAGTTGAACTCAGAGAGTCAAGAATATTCCAAGTTAACTTCCCTTTTTCTCAACTCCCACAGTTCCACGATATTATACGTGGTGGGCAACTCAGGGAATCTTGTGCTGCTGCTGCGTCAGGACAAAATAGAAATGTAAATTCTGAATTTGAATTCTTAAGAGACCTTCCGTATTGCCTTAAGAGCTCAAAAATAATCTCTTTTTACCAAATGAAAAATGCAGAATGTCCTCTACACAGGTGGTTGGAAATTCGTTTCAATTAGTTGGGTTTTTTTTTAATCAACTCCTAGTATTTAACTTTTTGCTAGTCACATTTGAAGATACCTAGAATTGCATGAAATGAAATAATCACTGCCCCCCAACACACACACACAAATTTTGCAGTCTACATAAAGAAATGATTTATGCATGCAAAACAAATTTCAAGATTGTATCAAAAATGATAACCTAAGGTAACAACTGACGTTATTAGGGAGAGAAAAGATCCAAGTGAGACAAAGAAGATGGCAAAGATGGAACTGAGTATCTTTACTGCTAGGGAGGTTTGGCTACTTGGATATGGTTCAGAGATCCCATATGTTCCCTCAAGAGAATTTTTAACTTTGTCTAATTGATCTCCAAGCAAAACTCAGTCCTTCTCATGTTTAAAAGCCTCCCTGGCACAAAGTGGCCTGTGGTTCCCATCTGCCCTCAATAAGTGACTCACACTATGTGGCCCCTAGTAGCACAATGAGGCTGTCTTGAAGATTCAGGCAGGAGCTGCTTTCTTCTTTCAAAATACAATGGTCATTAGAAATAGTAGATTTGAATTGCTACTCTTAACCTTATTCCAAAGACTTATCCCTTTACTATTCATTTTTAAATTATAAAGTTCCACTGATTTCCTTGCTTTCTTTAGTGGCTGTCAAAAGCAAAATAAGGCAGGCAACTCTCTGATGATCACTCAGGTAATATGCCCTCCCTGTGCAGTTACTTAGCATTGTGTATGCTTGGACAGCATAACCCAAAAAATCTGTTTAAAGATCTCTGATGTATTGAGACACTGACAGTACCCTCTCCTGTCATTTCTAAGCCCAGTGGATTTGCAGTGATAGATCTATGTCATTTGGGTTTCATTATCATGACTCTAGGCCCTCCACAAAGACAACTTCTTCAATCTTTCCTGGGCTTTAATCATTCAATTCTCTAGTCCCATGAGTAGCCTGTATCCAGGGAGATCCTATACTTCTAACCTAATCTAGACAGGAATAACTGCAATAATAATAATGAACATGTATTGTATGACTATTATGTGCCAATCACTGCAGCATGGAATTTATGTGTAATAGCTCATTTAATCCTCACAACCAGGCTGCAAAGTCACTATCATATCTCTATTATGTGGATAGGAACCAAGGCTCAAAGAGTTTAAATGACTTACCCAAGGCCACTTAAAGATGATTCTAATCCATCTCTGATGCTGAGGGTCAAAACACTGTAGGGCCTTGTTTGGGAATGAAAAACAAGTCTCTCTTGTTCATGCTCTCCTAGAAAAGGGCCTGCCCATTTTCTGTCTGTTAGAGTCTCGTAAGCTACAGAATGTTATTTCTGCTCCATATACTCTGAAGACTGTAGAAAGGGCTCCTTGAAACCCTGGCCAATATGGTGAAACCCCATCTCTACTGAAAATACAAAAATTAGCTGGGCATGGTGACACACACCTGTAATCCCAGCTACTCAGGAGGCTGAGGTAGAAGAACTGCTTGAACTCAGGAGGTGAAGGTGGCAGCTGCAGTGAGCCGAGATAGCGCCACTGCACTTCAGCCTGGGTAACAGAGCAAGACTCAGTTTCAAAAGGAAGGAAGAAAGGAAGGAAGGGAAGGAAGGAGGAAGGGAGGGAGGGAGGGAAGAAACTAAAATCTTGAAGCTGAAAGTGACCTTAAAGATTAACTAACCCTAAACCCTTTTGTTTTTAAAACATCCTTAGAGTCAAGCAGTTCTTTATTGGCAGAGCAGGAATCGGAAGTTATGACCTTTTTTCAAATCTAGATAGTTACTGTTTTCCTGTTGCCCAGCTGCCACATGACTTTAAATACTTTTCTTGTTGAGCTACTTAGAATAGTGAAGGTGAGATGAGCTTTTGTAATTAATAGATACCAAAATTTCATGGGCTCAACATATTCATCATTCCTTATCAGTCAAAGTGGACGTTTCTGCATGGCAAGTGGCTTTTCTCCAGAGAGCAACTGAGGAAGCAAGGCTACTCTGGATATCGTGGATTCATCTTCTTCTGGGGTCTCAGTGCCAGCCATAAAAAAAAGAATGATATTCTGTCATTTGAAAAAACAGGTATGGAGGGCATCGGCAAAGCCTGAGTCCTGACCTCTCGCTGTCTTCCCTGGACAGCATGAGCTTCACCATTCGTTCCACCTTCTCCTCCAGCTACCAGTCCCTGGATTCTGTCCAGGCACCCGGTTACAGAGCCCAGTTGGTCAGCAGCATGGTGGCCAGTGTCTATGCAGGTGCTGGGGGCTCTGGTTCCTAGATCTCCATGTCCCGCTCCACCAGCCTCTGGGGAGGCATAGGGTCTGGAGGCCTGGCCACAGGGATGGCCAGGGGGTCTGGCAGGAAAGCAGGGCATTCAGAATGAGAAGGAATCCAAGCAAAGTCTGAACGACCACGTGGCCTCTACCTGGACAGAATAAGGAGCCTGGAGACTGAGAACTGGAAGCTGGAGAGCAAAATTCGGGAGCACCTGAAGAAGAAGGGGCCCCAGGTCAGAGACTGGAGCCATTACTTCAAGAACATTGAGGACCTGAGGGCTCAGATCTTCACAAATACTGTGGACAATACCTGCATCATTCTGCAGATCAACGATCTCTATCTTGCTACTGATCAACTTTAGAGTGAAGTATGAGACAGAGCTGGCTATGTGCCAGCCTGTGGAAAGCAACATCCAGGGGCTCCACAAGGTCACTGATGACACCAGTGTCACTCGGCTGCAGCTGGAGACGGAGATCAAGGCTCTCACGGAAGAGTTGCTCTTCATGAAGAAGAACCACGAAAAGGAAGTAAAAGGCCTGCAAGCCCAGATGGCCAGCTCTGGGTTGATGGTAGAGGTAGATGCTCCCAAATCTCAGGACCTCGCCAAGATCATGGCAGACGTCACTGTTCAATACAACAACCTGAGTCAGAAGAACAAAGAGAAGCTGGAGAAGTACTCGTCTAAGCAGATTAAGGAAAGCACCACAGTGGTCACCACACAGTCCGCCGAGGTTGGAGCTGCGAGATGATGCTCATGGAGCAAAATGTACAGTCCAAGAGAAATCTGAAGGCCAGCTTGGAAAACAGCCTGAGGGAGGTGGAGGCCAGCTACACCCTACAGATGGAGCATCTCAACAGGATCCTGCTGCACCTGGAGTGAGAGCTGGCACAGACCCGGGCAGAGGGACAGCACCAGGCCTAGGAGTACAAGGCCATGCCAAACATCAAGGTCAAGCCGGAGGCTGAGATCACCACCTACCGCCACCTGCTGGAAGATGCCAAGGACTTTGATCTTGATGATGCCCTGGACACCAGCAACTCCATGCAAACCATCCAAAAGACCACCACTTGCCAGATAATGGATGGCAATGTGGTGTCTGAGACCAACAGCACCAACGTTCTGAGACATTAAGCCAGCAGAAGCAGGGGATTCTTTGGGGAGCAGGAGGCCAATAAAAAGTTCAGAGGTCAAAAACAAAAAAAGAGACATGTATGGAACTCGAGGTCATTATGTTAAGTGAAATAAGTCAGGGACAGAAAGACAAGCTTCCCATATTCTCACTTATTTGTGGGTGCTAAAAATCAAAACAATTGAACTCATGGAGATAGAGAGGACAGGGATGGTTACCAGAGACTGGGAAGGGTTGTAGGAGTTGGAGAAATGGGGATGGTTAATGGGTACAAAATATATATATATATATATTTTTTATATGTTTTTTCAGTTTAAAATCTTTTTATTTTTAAATTTTTGTGGGTACATAGTAGGTGCATATATTTATGGGGTACATGAGATACTTTCATACATTCATTCAATAAATAATAATCACATCATGGAAAATGAAATAACTATATATATAAAAATAACTCTATATAGGTGACTATATATATAGTTAGAAAGAATAAATAAGACCTAGTATTTGATAGTACAACAGAGTGACTATAGTCAATAATAATCTAATTATATATTTTTAAATAACTAAAAGTAATTGGATTGTTTGTAACACGAAGATAAATGCTTGAGAGGGTATATATCTTATTTTCCATGATGTGATTATTATTTATCAGATGCCTGTATGAAAGTATCTCATATACCCCATATATATACGCACCTACTATGTACCCACAAAAATTTTTAAATAAAAGATTGAAAGAAAGCAAGCCCAGAAACAGACTACACATGTATGGACATTTGCTTGTCCATACACATCTGGCGAACAGAAGTGTTAACGCCAATCAGTGAGAATAGATCAGACTTCGTTTTAAACAGATATCTGTAGGGCATGGTGGCTCCTGCCTATAGTCCCAGCAATTTGGAGGCTGAGAAAGGCAGATTACTTGAGGCCAGGAGTTCAAGATCAGCCTAGACAACATGGCAAAACCCTATCTCTACTAAAAATACAAGTTAGCTGGGCATGATGGTGCACACCTGTTATCACAGCTACTTAGGAAGCCGAGGCATGAGACCTGCTTGAATCTGGAAGGCACAGGTTGCAGTGAGCCAAGATCTGAGCAACAGAGTGAGACTGTGTCTTAAAATAAAAATAAACAAATACTATTGGGACAATTTGACATCCATATGGGCAAAAATTAAACCATGATTTCAAACCATACACACAAATTAGTTCCAGGTGGAATAAATATCTAGGAATTAAAGGCAAGTCTGCTAAGCTTTAGTTTGATAATAGAGAATATCTATATAACTTCAGAGTAGGAAAAATTCCCTAAGTAAACCACGAAAGGCCTGATAATAATGGGCAAGACTGATAAATTTAACTTCAGTAAACTAAGAACTTCTGCTCATCAAAAACACCACAAAGAGAGCAAAAAGGCAAATTACAGAGTGGGAGAAAATATTTGCAATACATACAAGGATGTATATTCCAAATACATGCACACACACATACACAATTTCAAATTGGACAAAATAATCAAAAGGGCATGCCCAAAAAAGAAAAGCACCAAATGGTCAACAAACATATAAAAGGAGCTTGACTTCCCTGGTAGCCTGGGAATTACACATTCAAACTACTACAATGAGATAATACTTCATGCCAACTGATTCCTAGGTATCTACCCTAGAGAAAACATTGTGGACATATGCCCAAATATGCTCATTTTAACATTGTTCTTAGGAGACCCAAATTGAATATACCTAAATATATACTAGCAGTAGAGTAGATAGATGAATACGGCATTCTGGAATACAGTAAAAGGATCTACTCTTAGGAATAAACTGTCTATATACAATATCAATGGATCTTACAAACACGATATTGAGTAAAAGAGGAAGACAGTAGAATTCAGACTACGATTTAATTTAATAAAGTTCAGAAATATATAAAAATAGACTATATTGTTCAGGCATGCATACGTAGGTGGTAAAATACAAAGAAAAGCACAGAAATAATTATTACACAATTCAGAGTAGCCATTCCCTTTAGAGGAGAGAGAGAGTTACGATAATGAAGAAATTCGTAGGAGGCTTTTCAGGTCTTGGCAGCATTATATTTCTTGACCTAGGTCATGGAATCTTACAGATTCTCTTCTATCACTTATTAATCTATGGATTTATGATATATATATTTTTTTCCATAATATATGGCTTACTTCACATGAAAATATTTTTCAACTTAGATGAAAATATTATCTTATGTTTATTTATTTTCTCTAGTAAGTCAATCCTGAAAGCCACACTACTCTTCTTTTCTTCTTCCTCTTTTTTTTTTTTTTTTTTAATAAGACAGAGTCTTGCTCTGTCTCCCCCAGGCTGGAGTGCAATGGTGTGATCTCAGCTCACTGCAACCTCTACCTCCCATGTTCAAGTGATTCTCCTGCCTTGGCCTCCAAAGTAGCTGAGATTACAAGTGCCCGCCACCACACCCAGCTAATTTTTGTAATTTTAGTAGAGACAGGTTTCACCAGGTTGGCCAGGTTGATCTCAAACTCCTGACCTCAGGTAATCCACCCAGCTCGGCCTCACAAAGTGCTGGGATTACAGGCGTGAGACGCCCTGCTAGCCAAGCCACACTATTATTCCTTAAAATTTCCATAAAGGGTAGCTACATATGTAATATAGAACATGCCAGTGGGCTTTTTATTGAGTCAAGGAAAGAGATTAAAGTAATGATCATATCAACAGATTCACCCAGGCACTAAAAATGTATTTGTAAAATCCCATATACACTTTGGATAAGTAATCATGATTTTGCAGCATTTTAAGTTTCCTCTGAGATAGTTCAGTGGTGTGGAACTGAATCATTTGCCAGTTCTTCAACATGTAACTTTTCTTACCTGTGAAGAGAGGCAGAAAATGAAGTGTTTAGAGTAGACAAAAAATTCTCGTTAGCTGAATGCTGAGAGAATGGCACAAGTGGCTATTTGTGAGATTCAAATATTGCTTAAAGAAGTCCCAAGGGATATCCAAGTTCCTACTTCTCACAAGGTTGATGGCTATTACCTGGAGATCTTTAATAAGCACAGCTGGTAGGCTAATGGGACACATAAATGTAAAGAGGCACAGAGATATCTAATTCCAAGAACAGTTATGGTTATGGAAGTCCCTGTGCCTCTCTTTTTTAAAACTATCTTTTCCTTTCCACCTATCTTCTTTACTGTTTTGGACTGACTCCTCACTAACTACTGACCTTTCAATTATCTGCTCAGTTTACAGTCAAAATGATGATGAAGAACTAAGGAAGAAAAGGATGTCAAATGATATCACCAAAGATTTCTGATTCCAGCAAGGATGGAGTAATAGGGACCGTACTCATCTTGCCACATTAAACAACTAGAAAACTGGACAACGTCTATGAAACAATGGTTTCATACACTAATCTGGAGAGAATACAAGACTGTGGTGCCTGAGAGAAGGGAAACAAATAAGGTGAGCCTTTTCATTGCACAGGCTTCCTGCATAAAGAATTTTCAGGCCACAGAGAAGAGAAACCCCAACAGATTTCAGTTGTCCCACTTAGTTAAGGAGACAGAGACTACAGTTTGGAAAGACCAAAGCAGCTAAAATGTGTAGGGCAAAGTAGCAGAGAGAAGGATGCTGTCCACATTCAGAATGCTGCCAGTACGCACAAGGGTTACTGTAAGACTGGCTGAGCTCTGCTCTGCACGTGTAGGAGAAAAGCTACCTGAGGACAGGGAAGAAACCACCAGAAAGGAGTAGTTAATACACAGAGCTTTCACCGGGTTGGGAATCGATTTGCTCAACTACTAGAGGGGTCAGATATGTATCATTGAGTAGAACATTCAGAGAGTATTACCTTAGTAATGGGGCTAAATTAGCAGTACACTAAAGCTGCCCTGGACTTGCCCTGTCAATGCTTAAAATAAAGTCTCAAAAAGATCTAATTGAGGCCGTAAAACTTACCTGCACACCAGGACAAACACATCATTATTTAAACACATGTAACAAAATCCAACAACCAATAGTATATGACTCACAATGTATGGCATCCAATCAAAACTCATGATGTCTGCCATTCAAAGAATGATAACACTCTGCATGTTCCAGACATGCCAAGAAGCAGGAAAATATAATCCAAACCAGAAAAAAAAAAGTCAATCAATGGAAACAGACACAGAAATCACAGTGAAGATAACACCTAGCAGACAAGGATGTCGAAACCACTATATACGTACACTTTGAAAGTTATCGAAGATAGAGAAAAATATGAATATCATGGGGAGATAAATAGAAGATATTACAAAACACAAACGAAACTTCTAAAAAGGGAAAATGCAGCATCTGACATAAAAAAGACACTGGATACAATTAGCAGATTAGATACTACAAATCAATGAACTTGAAAGCACAGCAGTGAAAACTCTTCAAAATGAAGCTATGAATGGGGAGAAAAGACTTAAAAAACTTAATGCAGCATCAAGTTTCTATGGGACAGTACAAAGCAGTCTAAAGTATACAGCTGCAGTCGCAAATGGAGGCAGAAAAATATTTTTAAAAATAATAATATTGAAAATGTCTCAAATTTGATGAAAACTAAACTGTTTAAGAACCTCAACAAACCATAAGCAGAGTAAATCTAAGACTTTAAATAGAAAACTAAATAAAGGTGAACTATTTATATAAAAATAGAAAAAATTATATATAATTTTACACATAAATTGTTTATAAATATGCAAAAGTAGAGTACATAAAAGAGGAAAACCTAATTTGCCTCAGTATATGACAAAATAATGCAGCAATAACTACATAAGAAAATGAGATTAAAGATAATGGCCTCCAGCTCCATCCATGTACTATCCTTAGCAAGCTAATCCAGAAAACCAAATACCGCATGTTCGCACTTATAAGTGGAAGCTAAATGATGAGAACACCTGGACAAGTAAGGGGACCAACACACACTGGGACCTTTTGGAGGGTGGAGTCGGGGGAAGGAGAGGATCAGGAAAAATAACTAATGAGTGCCAGGCTTAATACCTTGGTGATGAAGTAATCTGTACAACAAACCCCCATGACACAAGTTTACCTATCTAACAAACCTGCACTTGTACCCTGAACATAAGGTTTAAAAAAATGAGATTAATAAATGTGGCAAATATTTCCAATCCTCACAACAGAGAGAAAATATTCTTAATGAAGAAAATGTTTGTCCTAAGTTTTTTTGTTTTTTTAGATGGAGTTACACTCTTTTCACCAGTCTGGTGGCATGATCTCGGCTCACTGCAGCCTCCCCATCCTGGGTTCAAGTGATTCTCCCACCTCAGCCTCCAAAGTAGCTGGGATTACAGGAGCCCACCACTACACCTGGCTAACTTTTCTGTATTTTTAGTAGAGATGAGGTTTCACCACATTGGCCAGGCTGGTCTCGAACTCCTGACCTCAGGTGATCCACCTGCCTCGGCCTCTCAAAGGGCTGGGATTACAGGCACAAGTCACCTCACCTGGTCCTAAGTTTCATTTTACAGAATCAGATCCTGAGACAAGGATTTGTGTGAAAGGGATTAACTAGGAAAAAATGTCAAGAACAGAGGCAGAAGGACAAGAAAGGAAAGGAAGCCAGGCAAGGGTAAAATATCAAGCAAATATGTACAGAGGGTAACCTCGGATCATTCATGCAAGAGACTCTGGACACAGTGCAAGTCACACTTCACATTTGTCTCCTCCCTCACCGGCTGAGGGAGCTTTGGTGTTTATACCTATGCCTTGCCAGTCAGCCCTTGGTTGAGGACATCACTGCCCACCCCGTCAGGCACACAGCAAAGCTACTTCTGAAAGCCTCTGTGTAGCGCATCTGCAGAGGGATAAATATACTTCTTGTTGAGAGAAAGAACATAATCAAAGCCAGTGTCTGAAAAAAATAAGAAAGAAATCTGAGGGCATGTGGGTGAAGCACCAACGTCTTCTGCTACAGTGTTCTTTAAACTAAACTGAAAGGATAACATAAAAAGAAAAGGTAATTCACCAAAATAAACAGAAATAATCAATTAACCTAACAAAATATATTGACTCTCACAAGTAAATATAATTAGAACTGTAAGGAAACAACATGTTACATTCATCCACTGGAAAAAATTTAAGAGTCTATTGACACTCGGGAAAATGGTACTCTTGCTAAATGCTAGTAGAAATATCGGTTCAGATAAACTAATCTGGAAACATATCTTAAATGATGTATTCCATTAAGCCAGGAATTCTACTTCTGAGAATCTGTACTAAGGAAATAATTACACATGTGTGTAAGAATGTCTTCAGACGTATGCAGAAAAAATGTTATTTATAATAGGAAAAGGTTGACAAACCTAAATGTCTCAATTTAGAGATTCGTTTCTTAAAATTTCAATGCATTTGTAAAATGGAAAATTAACACAGCCATTAAAGTGATGCTATCGATTTTTATTTGTTAAAAAAAAGATAGCACTAACCAACTCTACCATTCATAAACACATGCACATACATACTCACCCTGTATTGCTTCTAGAATTGTTTCTTGCTCACCTATGTTGTGTCTAGTCTAGGACCATATTCTCAGCCGTTCCCAAAGTAACTTATCTTTGAAAGAACTGAGTCACTCTAGTTAATTATAAGGCAATTTGAAAATCATCCCAAGTGATGTGATATAAAAATGTACTTATAATTAAATTAATTAAAATGATTATTGTATTATGAAATTCAGAACATCCTTTCACTCAACAAAAATATTTCCTGGTAATCCCAACATTTCTTCTGCTCCATTTGAAGCCAAGGTCTCCTGTGATTATTTCATTTTTTCTCCTGATTTTGACTGAGTCTATGGACCCACAGCCACCACACTGAATAAACTGCATACAACAGCAGAAAGCCAACTGCCTCTCCTAGGAGATAAATGTATTGCTTGCCAATCTAGTCAGGGGCCTCCTTCCAATCACGTGAACTGGGACACTGTGGAAACACACTAACAGAAGCACATGCTACATTTGTTCTTTACCAAAACAACCATCCTTCAGACTCTTAAATCATGACTCTTATGACCTACTAATTATCAGTGCCTGAAATCTTCAGTTTCTGTAAGCTCCTTCTAAAATGCAACACCGTATGCGTTGAGCGTGGCTGGCACAACTGATGTCTGACTTTGCTCCACCTGGGCACCCTACATCTGCTCACATAGTCCCAAAGTATACAAATTATTAAAGCAAAAGTGTGCCTGTTGATTCATTTTGAACTTGTATTACCCAAAATGATAAATATTACCTGAACTACCATCAAGCAAACTCTAGCCAAATACTCCATTAAACTAACTTAAGATATTTCTCTCCTGTTACATTTCTTTCTTTACTCCTTAGTCCATTATTATTTTAATTCTTAATTCTACAGTCCAACATATTCACTATTTGGTGACTTATAATCATAACTTTTCGAAACAAGCACTCTTTGCCTTCCTTGGTATTTGTAGCATGACATAGGTATAGAATATTAAATACTGAGACAGGAAAAACTTAAGGACAGAGAGCCTTTGAGACATTGATGCAAGAGAGTCCAGGCAGTGAAGGAAAGGAAGACAGGGGCTTTAAAGTGCTGGTAGAGAACAGAGACTCCAAGTTACACATTTGGTCTTTGGAGTCCTTGTTACCCTTAAGTCCATATACATTGTTTAGTTTAATTGGTCTTGTCAAAGCAGTGATGCTGTCTCTTCCGAAAAGGAACAGAAACAAGTACATAAAATTATTTGGCATTTACAAACAAAGCTAACTCTGCCTAAAGATAAACTTTAGCCAGAATTTATGTCTGCAATTTCTAGTACATTCAGAGAATAATAATGGGTAATATCACCTACACATTTACAGAATCAATACATTTAATAAAATATATATGCTGGCTCCTCCTGCAAAAAGGAATAGTTCCCTGTCTGAGTACTGGTGAAAAGATATCTGTGTTGGGTAAGACTTCCAGGGTTAAATTCTAGCTTTTATACCTATATTAATCTCAGATAAGTCACTTAACCATTCTATACCTCAGTACCTCAGTTTATGCATCTGTGAAAATGTTTCCCTCTCTGTAAGACATAATCTGTATGCCAGTTTTAGACAGTTTAATGCATTTAATCATCAATAAAGGTAAGCACTCATTTCACTGATAAGAAATACAAGACACAGGCCAGGCGCGGTGGCTCACGCCTGTAATCCCAGCACTTTGGGAGGCCGAGGCGGGTGGATCACAAGGTCAAGAGATCGAGACCATCCTGGTCAACATGGTGAAACCCCGTCTCTACTAAAAATACAAAAAATTAGCTGGGCATGGTGGTGCGTCCCTGTAGTCCCAGCTACTCAGGAGGCTGAGGCAGGAGAATTGCCTGAACCCAGGAGGCAGAGGTTGCGGTGAGCCGAGATTGCGCCATTGCACTCCAGCCTGGGAAACAAGAGAAAAATTCTGTCTCAAAAAAAAGAAAAAAAAAAAAAAAAGAGAGAGAGAAAAAAGAAATACAAGACATGGAGAGGTTAAATATTTGCCCAAGCTCCACATTTAGTTAAGTAACAGAGCCCAGATTTAAAACCCAGTCTGGATCCAAGATACAAGCTTTTATTCACTAAATTATCCTGATTCTCTATGGGATAAAAATACTACATAACTCAAAGGGTTGTGAGACTTACAAGAAACATTATAAGAAAAATACTTGGAATTATTAAAGTTCAAATATGTATCTATTGTTACTATTGTTTTAAAACCAGACACCTTTCTGCCTCCAATACCACATTCCCCACACACCTTTCAAGGGATTTTCAATGCAGCACAGGACAGCTTATCATTTTAAAATACTATAGCAATTTGAACAGTTTCAAAATGATAACAATTCATTTCAAATATGTTTTACATCTAGTATTGTAACTTGCAATAGGCACATGTGCCAATTCATACCACACCACATCTACTGAATGTCTAAATAGAATGTTCACAAATAGAATTAATTAGAGATACATTTTGAGAGTTTAACATTTAAAGAAATCTCAAGATAAGTGCTTTTTTAGGCAAACAGTTCTTTTGAGACAAAAATAATTTACCCCACCTGCCCGTGTAAGTATATGATTGGTAGTCTCAGGCCAGAACACCACCAGGATGTCAAAAGACAAAGGTGAATGTATCTGAGCTGTTAGCTACCTGAGGCCATAGAGCTGTGATGGAAGAGTGTTTGGGCCACATGTCCATGCTCATAAGCACGCAGCCAGCCACCAATTCCAAATAAGAACATAAAAGCAAAAAAAAAAAAAAAAAAAAAAAAATCCCATCAAACTAGCAGGCTAAACCATGTGCTACTGCAAAACGTAAAAATGGAGAGAAAATGCAAAGGTAAGAAGAGAAAAATATAATCCCCTTGCTTTGTCATTGTGTCATCGGTTGGCAAGTATGAAGATTTCTTTGCTAAGGAGTTGCCTAAGCCTGTGAGATACTCAAAGGCATAAAAAGTGTAGCACTGTTTCTTCACAAAAGAGAGGACTGAAACACCGACCAGCATAACCAATAGGCTTAGTGACTCAAAGCACAGCATGGACAAGGAGCCAGAGGAAAACCAAGAAGTAGGTTTATGAGTCCCTGAACAAGGCCAATAAATCCTTCAGCACATAGGTGTCAAGGCCTCAGTCTGTGCACCAGATGCAGCTTGATGGATGGGTTTATCTGCCCCAAGAGGCATATAGAGATCGTTCTGCCTTTGGCCCCACACATAGGTGAGACAGTGCTAGTGTTTTCCCCCTCTAGTCTTTTTAAAATGTATTACATGTGTCCCACTCAGTATTTCCAATTCTTTGCCTTCCAGTTTTAGCACTAAACCTTAAATCCAAAGTATACAAGGAGTTTGTATACTATGCTTAGACTTCCAGGACATCTTACTTTTGAACAAAGTCCAGAAAAATATAGTATCTCCATTAATTCAACTCACTTGTAGTAGAATGGCATCTTCTCTTCCTGTGTTTCACAGTAGGATCACATTTTGGAGATTTTTCTAATGTTCTTCCAATCACTTATAAAAGATAGTATTTAGCTGCACAGACCCAGGAAATAGTCCAGTGTGGCTCAGGCATACTTTCTGTTCACTCACCGCTATCTATACAGGTCAGGTTTAAAAGTTGGCCAAAAGGTCCAGAAGTAAATTACAGACTTTTGTCACAGGAGAAAGTCAGCCCACAGAGACATAGCCTTATGAATTAGAGAGAACACAGAGTTTAGCTCTGCTTCCAAAGAGCAAAAGAGGGTAACATATGTGGTCTGAATCAACAGAATAATTAGGGCAGAAGGTAAAGGGAGGTGTGCAAGGAGCACACTGCCCTGAGAAGCACTGAACTCCTAGCCTAGATAATTTGTCACCAGAGATGTCCTAGATGGAACAGCACTCTCATCAGACCATGCTACTCAGCTATCTTCCAAGTTGATCAAACATCTTGCTAACTCAACAGCTTCATACTTACTGACCTGTCTTCTTGGACTTCTCTTCTCTGAGACATTTACATATCCCATCCCCTACCTCTTCATCCATATGCATGTTTCATTTATCCCAGGAATGCAAAAATAGTTTATATAAAAAATGAGCCATTAATGGAAAATATTATGCTGACAAATTAAAATAGAAAAAAAACCTAAATGATTAGCTCTGCATATGCAAAAACAAGTTTAACAAAAATCAAGACTCATGATTGTAAAATTGTTAGAACATACAATGGTTTTCTAGGAAATTTTCTCAATCTTACCAAAAGCATCAATCAAAAACCTGCAGTATACTTAAAGATGGTTTAGAAAAGTATGTGTTACATGTTTTTTACCAGAACAGAAATTACTGAGCTTAAAAAATAAAAATAAACCTGTGGCAATCAGCAGCCTATGACTGCATAATACTGACATCAGATAAAAGACAGGAAAGCCTTCTGTTATAGTTTCCATTCAACATAGTGCTATATATTATAGATGATGCAATAAGACAAGAAAAGTAGGAAACACAAAGGCTGAATGAAGATACAAACTGCTTGCCTACAGAGGAAATTGAAGGAGACTTACAAAATTATGATTATGGCTTTAAAAGAATACAGCACTTAAATATACCCACATATACAAATTTAAAATTATAAATAAAAAAACTACAAACTTCCATTTAAAATAGCAAGCAGAATCTTTAGCTTCTTCATAATACCCCTAAGAAATAAGACTCAACATTTTTACAGATAAAAATATAAAATATGAAGAAAATATGAAGGACATAAAATATGACCTAAATAAATAGAACACTATGTCATGCTAGCGGATTAGAAGGCATATAAAAGATAACCAGTTTCTCTAAATTTATCTATATCACCAATGTATTCAGCCTACAATGCCAACAGAGTTTTTCATGGAACTTGACACAAAAGAGCAAAATGTCAAAAATAGTTTATTTTTAAAAGAAAGTGAAAAAAAAAAAAACTGTAACAGATATTAAGATGTATTTTAAAGCTATTTTGCAATATGGTCTTGATGCAAGATAACACATTGATTAATCAAACAGAACAGGAAGCCCAGAAATAACTCTTGGCATATATGGCTACATTTTATGACAGGCATTATAAATCTATGAAAAAATTAAAATAGACCACTCAAAACTTTTGTTGAGATAATCAGTTATCAATATGGAAAAATAGAAACATACTTTACACCATAAATAACAAATTCCAACTGAACTAAAAATCTATGCATAAAAACCAAAATGTAGGCATATGCCTTTACCCACTTGCGTTAGGGCAGAATTTTCTAGACAAGTTGCAAAAAAGCTCAACCTATAAAGGAAACAACTGATACATTGAACTAATTATAAAATTTAAATTTCTTCACAAAAAGATAGTATAATCAAAGTTAAAAGATAAGTCACAGACTTGGAACAGTCTGTTACATCAATGTAATGAATAGATAATTAGTATCTAAAAATATTTAAAGAACTCCTTCAAATCAATAAGGAAAAGAAAACTCAATTAAAAAAAAATGGGCAAGAGATGGATGGAAACTGAAGAGGAATCACAAATGGCCAATAAACACAGGAAAAAGGCTCTCAGCCCAATTGATAATAAAACGTAAACAATGAGATGCCATTCATTCCCATTTCACACCCACCAGATTGGTAAAAATGTTACAGTTGGCAAGGATATAGAGAAATGGAAATTCTCATGCACTAACATTAGGAGCGTGAATTAGCCTGACTGGAGAGCAATTTGGCAGTAACAAGTAAATCTGTTGGTGTTCATACCCTGTAAGCCAGGAATTCCTCTTCTGAGTGTTCATCTTCAGATATCATATTCAGGCACTGCATGCAAAAATGTTCATTTTCATTATTGTTTATACTTCTCATTAGAAGAAGTAACTACCCAACAATAGGAGAATAAATAAATATATTATGGCATATTTAGACAATAATATGACACAGCAGTTAAACATAGTATTAACAATAATAAGAGCAAATACATAGTGCTTACAATGTATCTGTAACACAAAGCCTTGTGTTGTTCTAAGTGACTTATAAATATTAGTTAATTTATATAATATTTAATTATATTCATATTAATATTTAATATTCTGCACAAGTCACAACAGTAGCAAACCTGAGAGACTGATACTATTATAATCCCATTAATAGAGGAGGGAACTGAGGCACAGAAAGAATAAGTGATTTACCTGAGGTGATATAGCTAGTTGGTGGCAAAGAAGTATCCCAATGCAGTCTATCTCTTAACTTCACTAACCTTTTACTTCTGAACTAAAAAATAGTATGATTTTTACTTCAGTAAAAAAAAATAATAAAATACCATTCATATTTATTTTAAACTGAAAAAGACATAAGATAATGTCAAAAGAGATCCATATACATTGCAGAACTATAAAAATATAAATAACATTTATATTTATAACATAATTTATAAGATTTTATAATAATTTGCAATATATAGTCCACATTGCAAATGTCTTATGCCATCCTCGACTTCTGATTCAAATCTCTCCCAAGTAAAGAAACATGAGGTCATCAGCTCCGATCAAACACCTGATGATGTACTTCTCGCCTCAGTTCACTCCCTAAGGCAGTGAACAGATATGGTCGGGTAAAGCAGTCACTTCCAGCCTAGTGTCACTGCAGCCATAGTACAGTGGTCTTTGATATGTCTGTGACTATAGCAGGAGTGTTTGAAGAGACTAAGAGTGGAGAGAGGTGGGGGTCAAGAAAGGGAAGCGAACACCACCCCTTCTCATATCAGGCTTCAAATCCACCTGTCCCAGCTTTACATGGGTTTGTGCAGTCAAAACCACCAGTTTGGGCTTCACTACAGGTTCAGCCTACAATGTGGACACTTCAAAGACTTCAAAGGTAGGGGACACAGTACTGTATCTGGAGTGAAACCAAAAATGTGAGATTTAGCAAAGCTTTCGGAGGGTGGTCCGAGGGCTTGAAGTGATTTCCACTTAAATACACTGTAAGTGAGAGAACAAAAAAAGAATCAAAAAATAATAGGCCAGAGGAAGGAAAAAAAATCTCATTTTTCCCTTTTGTTAATGCTATAGAAATATCAATGCTGGGGGCTTGGTGAGATTTTATAAAGCCTGATCCATGTATCTGAGCCTGACTTTGAGCAGCAAAATTCAGGAGGCTCTACTTTCATGCTTCTCTACCCAGTTCCATTTTTAAATAATTGATAGGTAAAAGAAAAAGAAAGGAAAATTTAATAGGAGACTGCTCTATGCCAAGTTACACACTAGATGTTCATTTTTTTTAGATGTTCATTTATACTTTATTTCATACTGATAACAACCCTAAGAAGTAGTACGATTATCTCCTATTTACAAACGAGTAAATTGAGGCTTCAAGTGGCTCATTCAGTTTGTTCCTGTAAGGTACAGAACAGAATTTGGTCCAACTTTTCTGAAGCTGCAAAGTTCATCCCTTTTCACCATGCCATGTGGCTTTATGATAATTGAATACAAAAATGCCCTAATCTAAATAAGCCAAAATACCGTAATTACTCCTAGTTAAAAATACTCATTTTTAAATGTACGTACAAGCTGAAAATGTTTCTTTGTATCTCCTGAAGAACTCACTGGGGGTGTGTACTGTTTGATTTTGGTTTCCTGCAATATGCTTAGTGGTTTCATAAAGTTTTAACTAGTGCCCATCAGTAGTAATAGTGTGTATTGCAATGGGGGCTCGGGGGCTCTGAGTCCATTCTCTGAAGGTTTTCTGGCTTCTAGTGTTTGGGTTCTAAACAATGAGGGAAACTAGATGTGGTTACAACAAGAGCCTTTCTAATTGAAAAATATAAGGTTTTTAAAACCAATTTCTCTATGAAATGCCCTGGCAAAATGAATATTGTTTAATTTTCATTTTGTATTAAAGACTTGGAAACCTGAGTAATATAGAAACTAATGATGAACTGAGCCAAGCACAGGCTCCTTTGAGAGCCATAGCAATGTATTAAAACAAGAATTATTTTGTACACTGTGCTGTACTTCAACATTGGATCCTCAGCAGACTGTAAAATCACTTTCTAGATAATGAAATTATAAAAGAATTTTAATTTCATGTTAGAACTTGTATTACAAATTATTAGGAAAAGAAACAGGGGAGGAAATAATTCAAGCAAATTCCTCCCGTGGATTGCCAAACTGGAAGGACTGTCTGCTTAGAAGACTTGTGAAAAGTTTTATCAGAAGCAGCAGAAATACTTTACATTTTCTAAACACAAAATCTGTTTAAGAACCGTAGGAATGCATTTAAATGTCAAGGACATTTGAGGGTCATTTTCAAAATTATGCTAGACAAATATCACACCATTTTAGGTATTAAGTTGGTGCAAAAGTAATTGCTTTCAATGGAAAAAGACACAATTACTTTTGCACCAACCTAATACCATTTCTGCTTATTAAAATGGGTCATTGGATCAAAAGCAAGGAGCTAAATAAACATCATCAAGAACATCACATTCACGTCTTTAGGGGTTGATCTTGCACAACCACAGTTTCATAGAGGTATTGAGCTATCCCACTGCCCACAGGGCTGCCTTCCAAGCCTAGCTGATTCCTCTGTATAGACTTGGGATTTAGTCTATATGGAATAACTTGTATACAAACCATCCTCAGTTTAATGAGGCAAAAGGAATTTTCTCAAAAATCTAAGGCAATCGGAGCTGACTCTGTAATAGAAGAAGGTTAGGTTGCTGAGCAGTGGTGGGAATTTTCCCCATCCTAGGGCTTCCTTTTGCCCTCTCGTTTCAACAACACAATTGAGGGAAGTGTTCCCCTAGTGAGTCCCTCACACTGTTACAGGATCCCTGGGGTGTCACTTTTCTGGCCAGAAACTTCTATGGCCAGTGGTACTTCTTTCTGACTTTTGCTCGGGCCTCTTGGGCTCATTCCACCTACTCAGCCTGGCAGTCTGTGCTAGGCTCATGCTACTGACTTGGATTCCATACCTGCCAAGGGCAAGCCAGGCATGGAGTGGCGAGGGGGGTAAGATGCACCAGCTGCTGCCACGAGCTAGGCAGATCCACATGCCATCACAGACACTAGCTCTCTGCAAGTCTGTGGCTGGACCAGGCACACTGCAAGCAGTTTCCTGAGCTGATAAAAGGCCGGCAGCAGGGAATATAGTGGTGCTTAGAAGCTTGGAGATGCCAGGAACCACAGGACCCCAAAGAGGGCATCAAAGCCCTGGCTTAGGGAGTTCCCAAAGGGCCACAGCTCTCTCTCCTCTTTGCCTGCAACATGGAGAGCAAGGGGTATGTTTCAGTCCTGTTTGTATTATAGCTCTTTTAGCTTTGCCATTCAGCAGGTCCTGAGTTCTTGTTCTGCTACCAGGAAAAAGGAGGTATGTAGCAAGTGGAGGGTGAGCAAGATGAAGAGCTTTATTGAACAGAACAGCTCAGAGGAGACCTGCAGTGGGCAGCTCCTCTCTGTAGCTAGGGTGTCTCGACAAATGTTCAGCTCCCAGCAGAGAGGGTAGCTCCTCTCTACAGCTGGTGGTCCTGCAGTCTCCTCACCTCTCCCTCCTCTGAGCCTGGCTGTAGGTTTTATGGGCCTCGGGGGGGATGTGTCCATGGGCAGCCGTGAGCTGACCGGGAAAAGGCAACACAAGTTCCCACTTCAGTCTGTGGGAGTGCCAGACCAGCGTCCCGCCTTCAGACCCTCCTTGGCATGAAGGTGGGGCCTCACCAGGGACCCACCCCCTTTGCCCACAAGCCTGTCTGCCTCCTGCCACTGTCTATGGTGCCCAGGCTGCACACACCAAGGGGCACCTGCAGGCCAGTGGGGAGCCACCCTTACACTGCCCCTGTGATGCCCAAAGCCTGGAGGGAGCCGAGGCAGCAGGGGGTTGGTGTGTCAGCACTGCACCAAGCCTGCACACACCCAGCCGGGCTGTGACAGTGACTGCTCAGCCCCAACCCCACTGTAAGATTGTACAGGGCATCAGGACTGGGGAGAGGCCAGGCAGCTGGAGCAGACACTCCCGAGCCTGCAGGGGAAAAGAAAGAAGGGCCTTCCCAGGCACCCATAGGTGCAGACTGACCTTGCTGCTACTCCGCTGCCAGGCAGCTCTGCCTGGCCCCATTGCAGTGGCCTCCAGGGCAGTGGGCTCCTGAGGGGTGGCTGTCACTGGTCCCTGGCTCCCACCAGCTCCACGGAGCACAGCACCACCCTGGGCCCAGCTCTGCCTCCTTCCTGCACCCTCGCCGCAGCGGCAGCGAGGAGAGCAGCAACATGAGGCCAGGGTCCGGAGCAGCTAAGGGTCCGGGCCTGGGAGTAAATCCTGCCCCACCGTGCGAGAGTCGGCTGCCTCAGGGACATGGGGCAGAGGGGACCAATCACCGCCATTGCTGCTTCTGTAGCCCCTCTGCTGCCACTGCCCATGCCTCCCCCACTGTAGCCAGCACGATGGCAGCGACCACTCCAGATGGCCTGCAGCTGCCATCCACACCAGGCTGAGGGAGTGAATGAAAGCCCGTTCTAGTAGCTGGTCAGGATTTTTGCTGGCCTACAGGTAGTGGGCCTGGCAAAATTCCCAAGCTGATTCCAAGCTGTGATAGATGCCTATCCCACAACAGGACACAAGACCACTTTCAGGGTGTACGTATATTTCATCAAAATGTGCTTAACACACGTTAAAATAGTGTGGGTCATAAATAGTCATAGTTATTAGATAATGTAGCATTGAAATTAATAATGATATCCTATCATGTATATATTGAAACATGCCAAGGAAAGAAAACATATATGTGCATATATATATGTATAGATACATGCATATACATTTATATGCATGTATATTAAATTCAGTATAATGTGAAAGCTTTAAAAAGTACTTGAGGGGGCAAAGCAGAAGGATAGTAAATTAGTTTTTATTGACATTGGTAGATTTAGGCTACAGTTTGTTTTTTCGTTCATTAGCCTAAAGAGAAACATTATGAAATTATGCATAGTGTTTTTACCTAGAAAACAAATTTATAACTAAGTCATCTAATGTTAAACCTGACATTAAATGTCTTACATAAATCCTCACAAAGCTAAAAGCCTGCCCTAGACTGGGAAAACATGTAGACATGAATATGAAAGCAAGAGTAATATGTTCAGTTTCATGCTGGGAAACATACCTACTGAGAGCGCATGTTTCAGTATCAACTACCTAAACAAGTCTTTAAATAAATTTTATTCCAGATTCAGTGTTGGATTCTGACCACCTTTAACAGACCCTCAAGAGATGTGCAATCTACTGAAAATTTGCACCGAAAGAACTTTGGTGGTAAAAAAGAGCATGCTCCTCAACTGTTCTCCTGTTGCTTTGGAGCTTACAGATAGATGTCTATCTTAGTGGAAAGCCTCAAGAGCAATTCCTATGAGAGGCACAAAAGATGAGCAGAGGGTTGAGAGCAGAGCCCCGGACACCGACCAGTTACAGCCTGCCACATAGGACCTGTAGGACCTTGAACAAGTTACTTCACCTTTCAAATCTACAATTTCCTTACCCATAAGGTAAGGACAATAGTGCCTGCCTTACAGGGCCATGGGGAGAAAATGAGAGAACACCTATAAATCTCTCTGTGTCGTCGTGGGCTGGCCTACGGAAAGCAGGCAGGTGCTGGGTTTTCCTTCCTGTTTTCATTTTCATCATTTCTTTAATTATTATTATATGCACATCTCTCTTGCAAAAATCAGTACATGTAGGTTGGGTAATCTCTGACATTTTTAAGTTAATTTGTACTGCATTTGCCCCTTTCCCAGTCAGAGAATGCCCTTTTGTGCCCTGTGTTTTAGGGTTGAAAGCAAAAGTTGACTAAAAACATCCCTGGACCACTCCCTGGCTTTGGTTTCAAATGCTTAAATTCATAGAGGACTTTCTCAAAGACCTGCCAAGGTCAGGTAGAAAGTGGAGAATAGGAGAGTCTGTGTCCTTCTCCCCAGTGTGTCCTAGGAACATCACAGGACCACAGAAACCAACTGCTTTGTGGTGCCCCAGGTGAAGCTGGTTTGGAGTTCTCAGGCTCAGCCAAGTTTCCTGGAACCAAGCTTGGCCTGGAACAAGCAGAACCGCCATTTCTGACAATCATAATGACATCATTGTGATCAATGTGGCCTGAAAACAAGAGGGAGGGGTCTGTGAACATACTACTGCATGTATTAGGTTGGTACAGAAGTAATTACGGTTTTTGCCATTGCTTTAATGGCAAAACCACAGTTACTTTTTTTTTTTTTTTTTTTTTTTTTTTTTTTTTTTTTTGAGACAGAGTTTCGCTCTTGTTACCCAGGCTGGAGTGCAATGGCGCGATCTCGGCTCACCGCAACCTCCGCCTCCTGGGTTCAGGCAATTCTCCTGCCTCAGCCTCCTGAGTTGCTGGGATTACAGGCACGCGCCACCATGCCCAGCTAATTTTTTGTAATTTTAGTAGAGACGGGGTTTCACCATGTTGACCAGGATGGTCTCGATCTCTTGACCTCGTGATCTGCCCGCCTCGGCCTCCCAAAGTGCTGGGATTACAGGCTTGAGCCACCGCGCCCGGCACCACAGTTACTTTTGCACCAACACAATAAAATTCTGGACTTTTGTATCAATCTTCTCGGGAAGGGATACCTAGTCATGATGAAGACTAAATTCCCTGCCACTCTGGTATGGTGGGCACTCAGGATAACACTTTAACCATTCTTAGAAAAATAATATGACGTTTCTTACACAACCATGTTAGTACACATATGCACAGATATGTACACATGCACACACATATATACATAGGGAGAAACATCCTGATTTTGATAATTCTGGCGGATGATGGAATTCTTAGAGACTGAAGAGATGACAACAATGGCAATATCCTGTATAGTATCCATACAAACCAGAATTAAATTATCTAACCTCCGATATATATTGCCCATTCACATTACTGCATTTAAAAATACCATATCTCAGAGGGCTCAGTAAGTCGATTGCTTATTGACATTCTGGTGGGTCCATATAGTGTAATGAGTCTTTATATCTCTGTTTTTATATTGCTTATTGGATTTTTAAGATTAAACAAAGCATATGAGAAAAATTACAGTGCTGGAAATTAGAAGAGTTGGTCAAATGAGTACATTATTATCCTATCAAAACCACATTTAAACTTTCCAGAATAAATATTCAAACACTAGAAAGGTTACTTTTTAGAAGCTGCTTCTATAGAATTTGAAGAAAAAAAGAGAAAAAAAAAAACCTTCTTTTAACAAGCAGTTCTTTATAAATTGACTATCTTTTTACAATGTTAGTTACTATAATACAAATTTCTATCTCTATGTAAAAGTCTAATGGCCTTCTCCTGATTAGGTAATAAAGTCAGTTCCCAACTTGAATGAATTTGTGCCATTGTATAAGAATTATAATGAGACTTTCCTCCTGGAATTTAGAAATAGCAGAAAATTTTCATAATGTTTAACTATAAAACAGCATAATCAGAATATTATTATAGAAGCAAAACTGATGATGACATCCCTCTCTGTAAAATACTTTTAAGTGACTCCACAGGTCAGTGGTTAAAGCACTGGTCTGTGAAACACTTCTAAGGTTTCCCATTATTCTTAGACTAGAGACCAGTATTTTCAATATGGACTGTAAGTACCAGATTGGCTTCACCAGCCCAATCACGTGTCATCCTCCCTCTTGCTTTCTGTCTCCACAGGCTTTGCTTCCTTTGTCGAAACACTTATCTCCCACCCATCTGGCTCCTCGCTGGGCTAACTCTGTCCTATTCCTTCTCCTATTATGTAAATTCTAAAGTACATTGCACCAGTCAGGCACAGTGGTTCACACCCATCATCCCGGCACTTTGGAAGGCGGAGATGGGAGGATTTGGGACTCAGGCTGGTTAACAAAGTGAGACCCCACGGCTACAAAAACTGAAAAGATTAAAAATAAAGTAGGCTGCATACCACCACAACGTTCATTCCTCACATACTCAGTCATTCAGTGTTTGGCTTCCCCTAGGTGGTTCATTTATTCACTGCTGTATTGAGCTCTAGGTTGAGCAGCGACAACTCAAAATGCTATTTGTTAAAGAAGTTATAATGTCCTCACGACACCTGACCCCAGCTTTCACTCCAGCCCAATCCTCCACCACATAGACATTATGAAAACAGTCCCCTTCTTGCCGTGAGTGAACAGAATCTCACTCCTCACCATAATGACTGATTATGTGCTAGGAACTTATTCCTATTTTATTTATACATCTCAAATACTACATTTGCTTTGGAAAGAGGTTTTTTTTTATTATTATTTCACCTAGCCAGCTTAAATTAAAAAATAATAATAAAGGAAAATAAACCTCTACTAAGATTTAAATCTTCTACTCTCTGCATATTTCTCTTGATAAAAATCCTCCTTGGCAAACAATAGTACCGAAGGGTAGAAAAGCCTCACAAAGAAGACACAGAAGAGAGCACAAAGAAGATGATTAAAATCTCTATGGTCCCTAGACATAAAACCTTTTTTTGAACCAAATCACCTTTATAGAAGTTTTTGAATCAGGGAATGTACATTTGCCAGAACAAACAGCCCAGAACGTGAATGAACTACATAAATCAGAATATAATCAGTTTTCACTCTGCCTGTTTATTGCTTCTGATGAAATTCTCTTACCAGGTCCTACTGAATTTGCCATTATCTGCTGTACCTGGGGAAAAAAATGATCCAAAAATTCCCTAAATAATATTTGAAATGTATTTTAAATCTGGCTCTATTTTGTTAGTGAGCTATATTACGTTTTAAGTACGATGCTAGACTATTACGTATTTATTTTCATAGTTTTCTTTACTGATTTGGCACAGTTTAGTTCAAATTGTACTCATAAAACCTAAGATAGACAAATGTTCTGGTCACATTTATTCTGGTCTTTTAAACTACTCTGCTGTAACTACACAATGAAACTAAAAGAGACATGGTTTTAGTAGCTGTGAGGATTTCTATTCATTCATGCCAAGTTCCACATTATATTTATCTCCTTGCTATCACTCAAGTACAGGCTCAATTCATTTAAAAATGGTCTTTGTGCTAACCCTATGAGTCCATTCTTCTGGCTATATAAAATTAATTCCAAGTTCCCTTTACATTTTTCTCAAAGTTTTTTTGTTTCTTTGCATTCTTTAGTTGTGTTTCTTCTACTGCTGAATAGAGTTGGGGGGGTGGGGCAGAATTTAATTTGTAAATTCTGAGTCTCAGGTCCTCCGGGAACCTATCTCTGCCTTAGGTTCCTTAGACCGAGGAATTAAAATGTTCCATGAGGTAGATGTTTCTGGGCTCTATAAAGGAAGCTTTTTTCTCTTAGGCTTAAATTACTAGACTGTAAGAGTCAAGTTAATTTTCCTTCGGCCTTATCGGCTGGGAGTGAAACATTTCAAATTTAAAACCATTTTTTCTTTTTGTAAGCTTCAAATGAATTATAGTTCTATGTGTTCAAGTATGTAAGTCAAAGAAAAGTAAAGTGACGATTGTGTCATCTAGCCAAAAGATAGCAGAGATTTACTCACTCTTGTGAGTGATTACTCACCTAATCCTGAGATTCAGGATTAGGTCATGTAATACAATGACCCAACCTATCATAAGAACCAGGACAACTGCCAGTTTCATAAATCAGGACAACCATGCCCGAGGGAGCAGTGCCTACCAGTGTGGTATCACTGCCCAGCCCTGTCTGGTACAGCTCTCTTGCTGAGACAGCACACAGGATCACCAGTGAAAGGGCTTCCTCATTTCCAATCACTCATTCGTGTCAGTAAAGGAGTATGCCACTGTGGGGAAGAGCTACATTTTTTTAATGGGGTGTACTTATATTAAAACACAGTTAAATTGTTCAAATTGAACTCATTCCTTCCCTCACATACCTATTCCACGTTTGCGGGACCCAGGCCCGCAAGGGTTTAACCTGTCATTTCCTGCTGTGAGCAAGTTGTTCTGCAGCAGAATGGCTCGGTGAGTAGCTATGAGAGACCCATAGCAGAGTGGCGATGTGACTGCCATTGCCCAGCCTAAAACCACCAGGAAAATCTGCAGACTGGGAATCAGGAAACAGAGGACCTAAAAAAGCCAGTGCTAGGAACTCTTATGTCCTTCTGTGCTTTGGGCTCAAAAGAATTCACTCCCAAGAAGAATAAAAAAGGCAGCCATCACTTCTGTACACCCATTCTCCTTCTACTGCTGATTCTGTAAACAAGCAGAAAATCATCCATGAAGAGGCTTCTGAGAGAGCTGTTCTCAGGACATTTGAGGATGAGGAAATGTACTTATAGAGAGTTTTATCTGAACAAAAATTACATTAATTTGTATATTTCCGGCATCTCAACGGGCACCCTAAAGTCTCATAAGCGCTTCTGAGGTGAGTAGCTTTAGGAATTCAAAAGGATGAATAAGAGATATGAGAAACAGGACAAGGGCATCAGGAGCCCAGGCCGGACAATAAAGCCTTCACAGATGCATAAACCACCTATGTAGGATGAAAAAAGGAGCTAGAGTTATTTTTGGTTTCTTCTTCCATTTGTGTTATTTCCACGATAAATTATATACATTTCACGGATAGAGTTTCATTAATCATACACCATATTTATTAAAAGCTGAGCAAATATGAGGCCTGAGTGTCGACCTTGGCTATGATGGGGAAGACCTCTTTAAATTGCAACACAACATCACCATCTAGTGTCCAAAACCTGAAACTTAAGTCAGATATCACTGACCTATAAAATCTCAGGGACAGCAGCCTCAGGAATAAACCATATTCAACAGATAAGGAAACTGAAACTCAAAGAACTGAAATGATTTGCTCATGTTCACAGAGCTGCAAGAAAACAGACCCCTTGACAGCTAGCCCAATCCTTGTTGCCTAAACTCAATTCAGTGTGACAAGGGAACAGAACAGCTATTAAGCATTCAGATATTCTCAAGACGACAGAGAAGATTCTCTTTTACAGCAATTTTCGCCTTTAATCAACAGACCTACCCTTAAGTTAGTGTATTAGAGGCTAGCTGCAATGGTATCAGATGTGGATAACTAGTTAGGAAGAACTTAAATAATATAGATATAATTAAATAAGCATCCAAGTTTAAACAGAATAAAACAATAACAGCGTTAGGTAAGGTCAGGTTATTTCCCAAAGGGCTTTTAGTTTGTAGCCTGTGAGATTCAGTATATCAATATCAAAGCAAATATATTCCTTCCTCATATTTATTTGCTTAGAAATCAAAATAAATTTTTTGAGTATTTATTATTACCAGCTGTTCTATTCAGTCTAAACCTTCGAGGGATAGATTATAATAGGAATTGAAAACAATGACTATGGTGATTTTCCTAATACTAATTGGTAACTCTCTTAATATTCCATTATGCAGATAAATTCCTCTAAACATCACAGTTTAGCCTCTTCTAAGATTTGTACACACTCATATCATTTATGAACGCATATCCATCAGGGTGTTTCTGTATCATAGACCACAGGCTACTGTAGACTAGGCTGGAGAAAGTGGGAAAGTATTTGAATGCAGTTTACTTTTCCATCTCATTCACAGATCCAGCATCGAGCAGATTAAATGTCAGTCTCTGTCCCTGCTTGTGCCAAAGGCAGGTTTTGTTCTGAGGTCTTCGGCCTCCTTCCTCCTGGCTGCTCCTGGTTTATCAACAGCTGGTGTTCAGTACATGTAGTAGAGACCGCTAACCGTGCTAAAAATGCTTATGGCAATGTTCTGCCTGATACTGGCTGGGTGACCTGTTACCTTTGTGTTTCTTCACGCCTCAGCCGACCCTTTGTGACAAAACCCCCTGCCAACTTGCTTAGCTGGAGTCCTGTCAGGGCCACCACTGCCCTTCCCGCCCCAATTCCACTCTTGCCTGAGGGTTACAAGTTTTTAATCAAAGCCTTAATGCCAGGAATCCTAAGAAGGGGCAGGGAGCTTATCAGAATCACCTGGGGAGATTTTCCTAATTATAGCCCCCCACATACCTCATCTTTTCCTTACAGAGGGAGTGTTCCATAACCCTCAGGTACACTGAGAAGGGAAAAGACAACTCAAAACCTATCGGCTTCGAGCAATGAGAGTAGTGAGGTTCATCTTCTTCTGATTCAGATGGAAAATACCTCAAAAGAGGGAAATGAAACCTTGTCTCCTAAGGATGAAACTATAATAAAACCTTAATTAATTTGGACCCCATTAATTCAAAACGTGCGATAATTAGAAAAATGGTTAGGTTAAAGTTTACCTTTCCTCTAGCTAGGGGAAAAGTGGCTGAAGATTACTTTCCTGTATCTGGGAAAAGTGAATTTGCTAAGCAAATTAATATTTCCAAAGAGAAAAATGTTTAACTGATCGAGCCAGTAAGCAGTTTTCAGGCAATTTAGGTATGTTTAGCAGACAAACAAATGCTATTGTAATTATAAATGATCCCTTTCAAGTAATCAGCAGAGGCTAGCCCAAGGTTCCTTCCTAGGCGGCATTCTAAAAATAAACTTATCTATTGGAGGTAATGAAAAGAAATTTTTAAACTCTACACAATTCTGGTATTTTCTTCATTTAGAACAAGCTTCTATGGTTTTACTGAATCCTACCTACTGATAAACTCTGAAAGCAACCCAACTCTCCGTTGTTCTTTGTTTCAGCCATCAAATGGTGTGGAAGTATTATATGTTCAGCTTCTTATTTCAGCGAAGAGAAAACAGTCAACACCTGGGATCGAGTGGGACGTCGGGCCCGGGGGTGAGGGGAGGAAGGCCTCACAATATATACACACGATTGGTTGAAAAATAAACGTCTGTGTTTTCTGGAATTTTTCTTTATTTCATAGGTTATAAAATGGTTTTACTTGAGGTGGGGGGCGGGTCACAAGCTGTGTGATCAAAACATTTTGGGAAACAGAAACGATGGTTTAAACGAAGTTAAATCATCATTGATGCAGGACTTCTAAGAGCCTTTCCTAAGCCAGCGGGCGACGTCTATTTCTGGGAGAGTATGGTGGTCCTTCCTAAAGTTATTTTAAAAGAAAATTCTGTCTTCACTTAGCATCCTGCGAACATTATTCCTGATACTACAAGGCCACTCAGAAACACTAAACCAGTTGGGTGGCAATTTATAAATAGCCTCAGAATTCCAATAGTTAACTAAAGATTTTCAGTTACTATTTCTGTTGCCTAATTATTTCAACACAACTAACAGAAATAATAACAGAGTTATACCCTATATTATTATTTATCCACCCTATTCCATTTGAGTTTCTCACAATCCCTGGCTGTACCCTGAGGCTCTAAGAACTGAAGTTCCTGTGGTTTGATTTAAAATATTTTAATTAAGTGAAGCTTTCTGCCCCCAGGCTTTCTAAAGCAATTTTCAAAACCTCAGAAACAAACAAACATCATACCAATGGTGTTACCACTGACAAGCCACAACCATTTCTAGGCACTCATTTCTTGCTTTGTTTTACTAAGCATAGGCGTATTTTATTCCAAATGACAACAATAAATCAAAGTTAGGCAAAGCAGTACCAAGGTTTATGCCCTAGACATGGTGAGAAACACAAAGCTCACCACAAAAAACCTCCCGAGGCTGGAGAAGTCATCTTATATAGCATGTTTTGTGGCTATATCTAATTTAGGACTAGGGTTATCAAAGTTTTTCTGATGAAGATATTTTTCTGATTTCTCATACAAGTGCTATGTTTTCATTTTAGGAGTATACATCTGCATTTTCTTGTGGTTTTTGGAGGGAATCAACAAGGATTTCAGGACATATTATAGCAATGTTTCTCAACTGTGGTTCCAGTACCAGAAAATTTAGCATCCAGGGCAACTTAGAAAGGCAAATTCTCAGACCCCAAGTCAGACCTACTGAAAGGGAAATTTTGAAAGTGGAACCCAACAATTGGTCTTGACGACTCCCTACAGGTGATTCTGATGTTTACTAATGATTGAGAACCACCCAGTTAGAGTGGCAGCGTTGACACCATAAAAACTTGAAGTCATTTAATGGTTCTAATCCTTAGTTTTCTTATCTATAAAATTATTTTTAAAAACAGTAACATCGTCTGCTTCAAGGGGTTGCTTTCAAGAAAGGCAAAATGAGATGATAGATATAAAGTACTTTCTACAGTGCCAGGCAGCAGCCAGCCTGGAGGCAGAACAATTAAGTCATTTGGGGTAGAAGGGAAGCCTTGCTTTAGGGAGAAAACTAATTTTTTGCCTTTTTTCTGCAAATACCATTCTTGAACCACCAGCCCAGGGACCCCTAGTATGCTATGAATCCTTTCAGTGATGCCCCCAAATTTTGTTGAGTGTATGACATTGGTCCTTGGTACTCAAGTGCATATACTTTCATTACCACGGATGTCAGAAAGAAATTTTTGCCAAGTGGGCTGTGTGATTTAGTAAGAGCAAAACTACAGCTTGCTGTGAGTAAGGTAAAAGACAGTGCACCTTTGCCCAAGAACGATTTCATACTGACTGGCCAGGCAAGAACGTGGCCTCTGGAGCACAGCAGGGGTGTTCTCAGGGCAGAGAAGAGGTGACAGTGACAGGTGGGAACGGGGCCCAAGAGGCCAGCGTCAAGATGAGCACTCGCAAGGGCCAGGGACAGTGACTTCTCCATCTCATGCTTCTGAAGAGCTCCCCTCT
Organism: Saimiri boliviensis; assembly: GCF_048565385.1. NCBI lineage: Eukaryota > Metazoa > Chordata > Mammalia > Primates > Cebidae > Saimiri > Saimiri boliviensis. The sequence goes on from NC_133452.1 coordinate 77,831,936, forward strand.
TCTTCCTCATTTTACAGATGCGAATCTGATGATGAGAATCATTAAGTAAGGGGCCCAGTGTCACTGAGCCAGTACCCAGACCTCCATCTGTCTACCCTTCACGGCAGGCGGGTCTAGCTCCCAGTCCCTGGGGTGCTATCATGAACACTGTGCCATTATTATAGTCACACTGTAGTCATGATTGTGTTGAAATTATTGCTGAATTGTTTAGTTTTGTTTTGAGCTTTTCAATTCCTTCGAGTACACCACTAAAATTTCTAATATTCCAAAGTGTGCCAAGAACACAGAAAGGATGATAAGCACCAGGCTAGGTTTTAATGATAAGTTTCTACTCAATTATTCTGCCCGGGTGCCTTGCCTTTAGAAACCACATTGCAAAGCTTCAGCCTCCTTTGATCCTGACTCCCACTAAAATGAGTTTCTCTAGAGCGGGTTTAAAACTCATATTTGTATTCTACCTTGAATGCGTACAGTGACCCATAGTCTCATTTCCCTTCTTCTCCTTCGGAATTCGCCCTGTGGCTTCTGTTTCCTGCTTCCCTCCTCGGAATTCTTAATTGGCCTTATCTCCCCCTCATCACCTCTGGCCCTGCTGGTAACTGGTCCCTAGGGAAGAGCTGGCCGTTGTAAGAGAGCAGGGACTGCTTTCCTCCCATTAGCTGGAACGACCCAGGGAGTGCGGTCTGCACGCCAGGAATCAATTGAACCCATACAGCTTAGCACTTTGGCAGCTTTTCGACCCCCACCTGCTTTTCCAATATCATCTTATCCGTTCACTTCTGATCCAATCCGTTACATGAAACTGAAGTATACTTCATTTATTAGCTGCTCTTTTAAAATTCTGTTAAGACTTAGGGACCAGAAAAAGGCAGAAAGATAAACGCTCAAAAATGGAAATTTTGGTCATTTTGGGAAAGGGGTGTTGAAGTCTCCATACTTGAGGGGTTTCATTATATACTTCAAAGTAAAATTAACACTATTGCTGAGTTTTATTCATTCCTTTTGAAATACATATCCACGCTGGCAGCATCCCGCCTCTCACTCTTAGTAAACTCGCATTTAAGACTGATTGATCCTCTTATCTTTCACTAAGACTTCTTGGCCTTTGAAGAGCATTTCCTGTGTCATTAAGATTTTCATTTCCAGTACCTGAAATAGAAAACAAATACCACTTTCCTAGTTTTATGGGACAGTTGGGCCCTTGCCATTAGCACACACTTCAGATTTCTGAACTGACATTTTGTTCAAGAGGATATCAGATGAGCTAATTATCCTGCATCTCTACAGTAGAGCTTTTGGCCTTACAGAGGTATTCAGGACTTCACAACTTGAGTTGGGTGGTTCTCAGGCCAGGGCAATCCTTATAATTCAATGACATAATTAGAACAGCCAAGGCCTCCAGGATATTTATCAGAATTACTCCCAGAATTTATCTCCAGAAACAATAAAAAATAGAGATCAAGACAAGGTGAAGTAGGTGGGGTTTTTCTTTCAAGTAGTTCCTCATCAACTTAAATAAAAAGTAGAAGAGAGCAGATTATATTTGCAGCTGAAGTGTTTTTTCTCTATTGCACCTAGTTATTTGGTTTCAAAAAACCAGTCACAACACATACAATATCAGTTGTTGGAACTTTGTCTGAAAAAAACAGGATAAGAGCACTTTGTTTTAGGAAATTATCTGTCTTAATCTTGAATCCACCTTAGTCATGGGATTTGGAGAATGCTAAGCCCCTCTGATTTCCGACCCAGAAGACACAAAAGTGTTTTTTATGCTGTGGTTAATGTCATAATCTATGTGTTGAAAAGCATTTCCGGCACTTCTTCTACAAAGTTAATCAGAAAATCCTAGTCCCTCTAGCAAAGCATTAGCTGAAGGCCTCAGACATGCAGCAATGAGGCACCAGCTTTATTTCTGAGGTGCCCTCCTGCTGAACTTCCACCTATGTCTTCAAAAGAAGCCTCCAGCATCTTAATCCTAACTTCATGTCACTATTTGAAAGGTTATGATAGTCCAGACTTTCTTCATAATCTTCCAACACAAAGTGAGTATTTTCTACCTAAGCTGGAGATAGGAAGAGAAGAACAAAGCTCGCTCTCTCTGTCCACGGCTCAGGCTAATCAAGCTTTCAGTCACCTTCCAGCAACTTCCTGAAGAAAAACCAGCCAGATCTCTCATTTCTTTATCTACCATGACCCCGACATAGCATAAACCAAAGTGCTGTGGATTGTTTTGCTTATGATTTATAGACTCTTTCTTCCTCTCATATTCACAGTATCCTCTCATTAACTGAATAGCAGCCCCTGTAAGTGGGCGACAGCATTCCTAAGGCTTTAAAAAGCCTGCAGCCCGAAAAACAAAACCAATAGACATTTTTAATGTTAAATTCATGAGCTAAAAGAAACATATAATGTTTCTCACGGTATAATCTTTTTCCTCCTAGAACTTCTATTCCTAACAGAATTTTTTTTTCAATTGTGATTATTATTTTTGTTTTCAGTAAATGTTACCTCGTCCCATCAGGGAAAGGTGAAACCCAAGACTTTCAGATGTGAATGTATTGTTGATTCACTTTTCATTATGTCTTTAAATTGATATCTGGCAGATACATTTATAGTCTTGACTATTTCTGTTAAGACAGCAGTAATATAAAAAAGAAAAAGTAGAAAATGATAACCTGTGATTAAACTCATATTCTATAGCCTTCCAGCCAGCTACAGGCTAAGAGAAAAGGTGCTTTTCAGTTGCAGAGAGAAGAGTCAAGGGACATGGGGCAGGCAGGCCATGGTGGGGGTACTTTGAGGCGTTTAAAGCTGTGTCAGAATGTAATGATAAGCTATCTCGAAGCAGCAGCAACAGATCTGTGAACAATTTCTTTCTTTGAACTGCTTCAATTTATATCCACAATTGGCCATTTACACTACATGTACATGCAGTAATTTCCTTGACCACTTTAAAAAGTGAAGTCTGCTGAGGATTTTTAAGAATTATTTTGAAAACTTATTACAACACCTGAGCTCATTCAGGGGCACCAGCCCCAGGCTTCTATTTCCATAGTTTCTCTTCACTAACCAGGAGAGTACAACTGGTGTTCAGCTAAAGTGACACATTTTGGTTGGATCCCTGTGAATTTATACCTACTTAATTATGATTCACATACAATACCCTATCTCTTCCTAATATCTTTTTTCCTAGCTTTTGACCAAAAAAAATAAGAAAAAAGACAAAGCATCTACATGTTTGGCATATTAAAAATATTTGTTCTCATTGACAGTTCTTTCACACGGCAAATGGCATTATTTTGAAAGAAAGCTTAATTTCTTTGCCTTATATTTTACTGGGCTTTACAGAATAGGATGCTGTTATCATTGAGGAAATGTTTTGGGACAATGGTTTTTCATGAGCTCCAGGAAAAAAAGTTATATAAAATTGTCAACCTCAAAATTTACATGAGTATTTTACATTAACATTTATTCCCATAAGATTCCTTTCTCTGTTCTTTCTTCATTGTTAAGAAATTCTCTGTCTTGCAAAAATAAGTATTAGCCATATTTTCATAGTATTCAGACATTCTGATTGCAAAACAGTAGTTAGTGCTATTTCACATGAAACCGTTTGGATTTGTATCTGATAAGATTATTTTTACTCATTTTATTTTTTAGTCCCTTATTCACAGTACCCATATAAAGTAATTTATGGATTAATAAATGAATGAATGCATTCATGCCTTATGTTCCATCAAAAAAAAAAATTTGACCTTTTATAGTATTTAGATCTTCTGCGCTGTTACTGTTTCTTTCCAAAAAGGCTCTCTCTTTCTCAGAGGTCTATACACTTAAAGAAGTTTAATAATGTCATCAAAGAAAATGGAAACTTTGAATTTAAATTCTAGCTCATTCATTTACCGGCTGTGTGATTATTGAAGTAAAAATAGGAATAATAATACCTACATGGTAAGGTTGTTCTCAGAGCCAGAAATAATGTGTTTTAAATGCCTGTCACCCAGCAGGAATTCTATATGTTGATCTTGGCATTGTTTTTGCACTAGAACAAAAGTCTTAAGAAACCCTGAGCACCTGTCACACTCACCAACTCCTTCTGAATAAAGCAGCCATAAATATTTCCTTAGGCATGATCCTTGGTTTCTGAGACCCTACTGTTTTTCCTAGATGCCTAAATCAAGGGTTAGCATCGGAATCTAACGCAGTCTAACATGGGTTGGCCATCAGCCTGTGGCATCACCTTGTGTGAGAAGAAATTCACACAATAACAAGACTATAATAAATAGGGACAACTGATCAATCCTATTGGATCTTGTCTCAGGGATTTTGAATGTAAGACACTCACAGATCAGATGTGGAGCGGAGCTGGCATGAAAACTTCTGTGGAGAAAAAGTGATATGCAGAAGCCCTCAAAGACCCAAAACAAGAGGAGGAGTTAGGAATAACATAGAAGCAGATTCAGTACAAGAGGCAGATAGCAGGTGGCTTGAGAATGAGGATGTGATGGACAAACCCACTCCAAGGTGCTGCCTCCTAGAGTGGCTACTGCTGTCCCAGATCATGTCAGATCTCCTAGATGCTCAGCTGTGAGCAGCCAGTTGCCTGTGCCTCTTTATTTCCCATTATATCTATCCCTTGTAATAAATAACCCCCCCATAGGTCTTGCCTCTGTTACTTGTGACCAACCTGAGCATGACTCACATGGTAATGGGGAGTGGAAGGTAGAAGCTGGGGGCAGGAGGGTAGGGGAAGGCTGACCAATGGTGAGGGACATCTCTTTTCATTCTTTCCCCTCTTGCTTTCATTCTTTCTCCTGCACTACTCAATCTACCCTAGTGTTGAAAAGGAGCATAAAGGTCACTTAGGCTAACTGGTCATGGGGACATTTATAATTCCTAACTATGCTTAAATTTTCATCTTTGAAAACTTCTGCTCTCCTCCTTTAAGAAGGATAGTGAATCCAACTGCCCTGATCCCCCTCCCATATGATAAAAAGGTCTCTATAAAATTCTTCTACCAGCTTATTCCCCTTCTATTCATTATTCAGCTAAGGAGTGAACACAAAGAATCTTAGCACAAAGAATCTATCAGCGCAAGGTCAGCTAATAGATTCTTTCTCCAGAGATCTTAACTCTTAAGTGGAGAGATGGAGGTCAGAGGAGCAATTGGCACTCTCATTTTCCCATCACTTTCCCCTTCACACTGTCTCTCTAGCCACACCCTCTCTTCATTGCTCCTTAAACACATTTTGTGGTTGCTCTTCCTTCCCTCTGCCAAACTCTTCCCCTCAGGTTCTCTAGTGCCTTCCCCATTATTCTGTTCTGTTACCTATATTTCCTTTCAGAACTCGTCTCTGCACTTATCACTACTTGGAGTATTACACACTTATATATTAGTTTCGTGTCTATTTCGTCACTAAAATATAAGCTGCATAAGACCGAGGCTTTTGTTCATTCTCTGTACTATCCCTACACCCAGATCTTATGAGTACTCAATAAATATTTATTAAATAACATAAGAATTTATTCTTTCCAATGACGGTGTCTGACCTGTATTGTGGAGTGGTTTTGCCAGCTGGACCTTTTGGAGTTGCCTGGATTTTTCTTTTTTCCGACACAGGTCTACTAGACCTTATTAGCAACGTCAAGCTTTCACAAATCCTTTCAGTCTATTCCCTTCTTGCATAAGTTGCCAAAGATATTTAATTTTGCTTTTAACAATGAACCTTTAAACACTTCCTCATCAATGCTTGCATTCCCTGTAACAAAACCCTGAGTTCTCACCTGAATTCTGGGTAGACAACAAAAGAAACTGAAAACTCATCATCCCACAAGTTTTCATCTTAGAAAATGCTTTTGTTTTATTATAGATCCTACTTCTGTCATCTGGGACAAAGATAAACCAATGTAATGCCTCTTCCATTGATAAAAGTAATTCAGATAAAAACAATTGCCTCAAAGATGGCATGAGTTGTCAGTACCTTTAACCTGTGGGTACTAACTTGCATTCCAAAACAAGGAACTTATATATTTAAAAATAATTTCTAGTTTCCTCATGAATACTGGATGACAAAGGGACAATTTACTTAGGTTAGGTTCCTCACAGTGCTTCATTCCTACTCCAACTTCTGATGTTTTCTAACATTTTATATCTCTTCCTTTCTCCTTTATTAGAACATAAAAAAAAAAAAAAACAGAGAAGAGAAACTGCACTAAAGAGACATAAAGAAAAGAGAAGTAGTAGAGCAACACATTGTTGATCAATTTCCATCCACACCTCTCTCTCTACATGTTACTTTATCATAAGTTTGAATATGTACTATTGTGATGGATTGTGTATTGCACCTTATATATAACATGATTACTTAGCTAACTGTGACTTCATTCATCTAACATGCATTTGTAGAATAAATGAAATATCTTCATTTCCTGGAAGACTTAAAACTTTGAAATTTTAAAATTAGAAAAGATTTAATTTCTTTGGCTCAGAGAAGCACGAAAAATAAATAGAAACGTAACCTGATTCCAGGGTAAATAAAATGATGCAGTAAACTAAGAAATTTGGAGCAAAAGACAGTTACAGACACTCTGTAAGAACAGTCTCCATCGTGAAACAGGACTAGGTTTTGTATCCTAAAACTGAATATACCTGTTCTTTATGTAGTTTACATTAGGTTATTCTCACATTTGTAATAAAGTGGTTTTGATTATACTAAAGAAAACCAGCCTGACAGCATGTAGCTGCTGTGATAATTCACCGCCTGGAAAAGTAAAAGAAAGCAAAAGGGTTCATATTCCTAATGCCACAGCCATGAGAGAGAACCTTCACGTGGCATGAGCAGTAAATCAGCATGAAAACTGAGTCTCCTCTTTCCTTTCAAAACTTTCACGTTGACTTCCTTCACATAAACTTCCTTCACATTAGTTTACATACCCCTGGCATCAGTTGCCCTGGGCATCTCTTACTTAAATTCTGCTTCACTGCCCTGCTGTCTTTCAGACATAAATAATTCTCATTCTCACTACTGTAATCCTCTTATTTCCTTCAACAAAATTATACTAATCTGAATCCTCCTATTCAAATGATTCTTTAAACAACTTATAAGAAAGTACAGATTGAGAATCCCTAATCCACATAGCCAAAACCCAAAATGTTTCCAAATCTGAAACTTTTTGAGTGCTGTCATGGTGCTCAAAACTTCTGATTTTGAACTTCTTGATTAAGGAAACTGAACCAGTAAGTGTAATGTTAAGTATTCCAAAATCTGAAAAAAAAATGTTAGAAATCTGAAATGCTTCTGGTCCCAAGCATTTTAGGTAAAGGATGCTCAACCTATATTAGCTAACTTACTTACTGACATAGTTTTACCATGTTGCTAACAATAAAAATGTGAAAAGCAGCAATATGCAGCAAAAGCATTGGCCAAAACTTGTAAAGAAATTTTTTTTTTCACAAAAATATGTCTCCATGATATCTATGCTCATTTTCTACTCCCATAGCTAGGCTCTGGTTTAGAAGTGACAAACTTCTAAATGAGACAACTGTCAATTCTAACTTAATCTTTTACTGCCCCTCAGTTATAATATCATCCTTAGATCTCTCTCTCTCTCTCTCTCTCTCTCTCTCTCTCTCTCAACACTAGGCAGTCTTTCTAAAATACAAGTTCCAGTCCATGAATACAGAGGCACACATAAAATAAAAGACCCCCATGAATATGAACACTTTAGTTTTCTTTTACCTTCCTGAGCAGTAAATCATCACAGCAGCTATATGCTCTTGGGCTGGTTTTCTTTAGTTCAATCAAAACCATTTTATTACATTTAAAAACTTCTCAAATCTACTGAATAAGAATCTTAATATTTTGGAATTTAGAAAAAAAAGAGGTCAAGGCAAATAAATTATTTTAAAAATCAATAAAAACCAGCTTAGCTGTGGTTTACAGGGGACATAAATAAACAAATAAATCTGCTTTGTGCCAATGCCTTTGTAACTATTGTAGGATGCCACAGTGTCTGACATTCTTCAGTCTTCAATCCCAATATTCATTTTTAGTACACTGCTATCCTATTGATGTTCTACAGTGAATATGTAGAAAATTCAAGTCAAACTCAACTCAATAGCTAGAAAATGGGAATAGAACATTGATTTTTATTTTAATCTTGCATTTTAATTTTGAAACCTAAATTGTTTTGGTAGCAAAAGCAACCATACTTCTGATATCCATCAACATTCAAAGCAGGATGCAAGTCAGGAGCTTGTGGTAGTCATCTATACTACCACATTAGTAGAGACGCTATCTGAGAATGAAACCTTCAGGAAAAGAAAGAAGTACCGACAGAAGAGCAGAAATGGATTCCTGCTTAGATGATCAGGGTAACTAGACCTAGTTGCACAACCCATATGTTATCCAAACATTAGGTAAACTCACATATTATCTAAACATTACATGTACATCAGGTAATACATTATCTTTTAGCAATATGAGTTTAATTTCTAGCACTGCAACCTGAAGAATTAGGATTAATACAATAACCTGTTTATAAAGTATTAAAGTGAACAAAGAAATCTAGAAAAGGAATGAATGGTCTTTCTCCTATGGAAAACATACCCATTGATACTGGGGATTTGCCAAGCCTTCTTTGTGGAAGCTGCTACCGATTACAGTCATTCCCTCATCTAATCATTGCAGTCTGCGCCAACCTCTCTCCTAATAGAACTTCTCTACACCCCTGAGAATCCAGAGTCTGTTTACACAGCCCCAATGAATGGCCAGTGAGCTGCAGGACCTCTTCCCAGTCACAACTGACTTTACCAGGAGTGGTCACCATACTTAAACTAGCCAGTCCAGTTCTTCATTTGGAAAAACTAAAATTACCTAGTCTCTGGTGATTCTTAAACTAAAAGACATAGCATTTTATACACATGATCATTTTTTAAAAAATCAGATGAATAAGAAAAAAAACTTGCTGCAGAAATAACAGAGAATTAAGATAGTATCCAATATGCTTCAGGGAACCCAGAAAAACAGTAATTCCCTTGGTCTCAGACTTATTTTCCTTCTATATTCTGGCTGTAGTCCTCCTAAGTTCTGGCAACATTGTTTGCCCTTCTAATAATTCAATTTATTCTTCCTTGCAGCTTGAGCTACTTTGAATGGGTTTTGGCCACTTGCAACCAGACACTCTCTCTTTCTGAAAAACAGATTATCTAGTATATGTAAAATATTTGAGGTATTTTAAAGAGAAAACTAAATCATTTCAATGTATGAATAACGGTGGTCCAATTTTTAGATTCAATTTATGCTTTTGGCAACCTCAGCTTTAAGAGAAATTCCACAGAGGTAAATCCTTTTGTCTGTGCAATGTGTGTTTGCAGGTAGTTAATTTCAGATTCTTAGCTTTAGCTGTTTTGACCTTAATGAAAACCATTCAAACGATTCAATACAGGCAGAGAAAAATGCAAAACAGCTATAGAGACTGTATTTTTAAAGCACGATCTTAGACGAACCTATGAGTACTTGCCTCCAGAGTGATCCTTCTAAAACCTTAAATTGATCATACCTTTCCTGCTTCAAATCCTCTTATAGCGAATCGTTTCTTTTAATAGAAAATGCAAACTTATTGGTTTAGTGCTTACCTACTTCCCAAATTCCATGTCCCACTCAATTCTTCACATATACCTTACAAGCACTCCTGAGTCTTTCAACACAGTATCCCAACTCTAGAATAAAATGAACACATTCTCTTGGGGTCTAAGGCCATCGCCAAAAGCTGCTCTTGCAAGCACAAAATTTATATGAAATATTCATGCTTGCTGGCATAAATTTTTACATTCTTTTCAATAATATATTCAGATTTTTGAGCTATATTTCCCAATAATTGAAAATTCATGGTGAATTTTAAGGTTGTCTAATTTAATAGCTATCCCTGATGTCTATTAGAGTGCCTAGCACAGATTAGGTGGTCAATGAATATTTATCAAACAAATAAAAAATAAACCCTTTTTGGGGGTGAATAAGGTCACTTCTATTCCGTGGCCTTACATACACCCTGTAACACAAGTTTGTCCAATAACTTGATAAGCAGTGCTCTGGTCATCCTGAGCTGTGTATTTTCTGACTCACTCCAACTCATCAAGATACCATTAACTATCATCCATTGGAAGCCTTCTTTGCTTACCTGAGGAGCACTTCTGCTGTTCCCTGTAGCATCTCTAGCATAAAATGCAGTATACTGTATAGTAATGATTTGTCTACTTTGCTATCTTCCCTACAATATTAGAAACTTCCTTAGGCTGTGATCCATGTTCTGTTCCCCTCAGTAGCTCCAGCACCTGGCCCATTGAATGTTTGAATGAACATGGTGTTGAATAAATAAACGACGAGGTCAGTGATTCAGATTACCTGGAATAAACACATGGCTGCCATCATTATATGTTTTCACTGGTCACCACTAAATGCAAATATCAGCAGAGTGGGAAATTATAAAACTTAGGATGTGCCTCTGGCTGACACACCATCTCTTACCTTTCCTTTAGAGAAACTGAGTAGATGATGAAGTTACATAATCAGAATGTTTTAGATGCAGACACGGCAATTTTTAAACTGTGTTTGTGTCAAGAGCTGCTATACACTAGTATTTCTTCCATGCTTATAGGGCTTATAACAAAGTAGTCATGAGCTAACAAAACACTGATGTCCTAAGAACAAAAGTGCAGCCCTCCCCTCTCATCTATTGCCTCAGCTGCTTGATCTGTTACTCAAAGAAACTCAGTTACCACTGTCAGAACCTATACCCGGTTGTGACTGGTCATAAAGGAGTTTCAAACTTTATTCTTAGCACAACAAAGCATTTAAATATGTTGGAAAGTTAAACACTGATGAATTAGTCTGACATCCCAAATATTTATCTTTTGCTTTAGAAACACCAAAGGGAGAAAATCAGCAGTTTATGCTGTATGGGTCACGGGTACGCAGAATAAACAGCCAATCTCCAGTGCAGTCTGCACCCTACTCAACAGCAGGAAACCCTTCCAGCATTACTGTGTCCTTTATAATCTATAACACTTTGGGGAATCTGGAAATTGTTTTGCTGCCAAAGCATAGAGGGGGAAAGAGGGGCAACATGCCAGCACCTCTTAAAGCAAGCACAAAAGTGCCATTCTCTCATCCAGCAAAACAATGAGATTAGCTCTTTTATCACTAATTTTTTACTCTCCTTGCCTACTTTGTAAACACGGCATGGATGACTTTGCTCCTTATCAGCTGCAAACTGAATCTGCCTTTGTCGAAGCACCGTCAATCAGCAGGCTCTCTGTGCATACACTCAGTGATATACCCAACTGAAAAAAGACAGACTTTCAATTTCCCCTCAATAACAGAAAAAAAACAGAAAAATAAAAATAAACCGAATGAAAAACAGAAAGGACTCTTCTGTACAGTACAATCTAGAGTTCATTTACTCTGCCAGACAGAATGAGATTAAAAACCAGTGAAGGTCAAAGCTATTAACATTTGGATCAGAGGGCATTTTGCCTGTTAGGGTCTAGTTAGACTGCGCCTTCGTAATCGCCCCGTTTGTTTCCAATATGTCATGTAAACACTAACATTAGCTAAAGACTGAGTGGTCTCAGGCTCCACATAGGCAGCTTTATCTTTGATTAGCAGCAAAAACACGTAATTCTTTATATACCAATTTGAATGGTCAATGAACCTCTTCATTTTTGCTGGTACCACTTGATTGTGACATTTCCAAATGGACCATAATTTGATTTCCCTTTAGAGCCCTTCTGCTGTGCATTTTTTAAAGTATATGATTGACAGCTTCCTTGCATACTAGGCAACTTTGAGGGCCAGCATATTAGACTTAACAAAGAATGCCCTTGATCATCAGGAAAGACTAAGGAAATTTGAGTGCTAGTCTAGAAGATAATGTTTTATGATTAAATTACTGTCAACATACCATGAAACAGCTCCTTCCTCAAGCTCTGGCAGTAACATCTTTGCTCATATGTTTCCTAAAAATGAAAGCCGAACTCTGAGAGCATCTTCTAGACAAAACTCGGCACCCTTTACTCACATTGCCTATTCCCACTGCAAGCAAAAAATGCATGGGAATGGTGTGTGTCACTTTGAATGCATGCCAAAGCCCTTCAAAAAAAAGCTGAGCTGAGCAGTATTTACATTTCTATCAACATTGGTACATGTAAAGGAAGCTTTTCCATTCTCCATGTCTCCATTTTTTTTTCTCTACCCACACAAATACCTCAGTCCTCAAAGTCTCAAATCCTTTTGAAGTCTTCCCTGACATCACCAAATATCAAGAGCCTTCTGATGTTATAAATGTATGTAACACTTCCAGGTTTTATTGTAGACAGATGTGGTTTGCTTTTGTTCCTTGTTTATTCATATAAGAGTCTCACATTATAATTATTAGTTAATTTTAATTTCCCTCCTAAGCTCTGAGCTTAATATGGGTGGACTATGTCATCTATCTTTTTAACATCAGCATCCAGTCTTGACACTGAATCACTGAATAAATGAATATTTAGAAGAGCAGGGACCATTTCAGAGTACGATTCTTTTAGTCCCAATGACACTTTAGTTATATAAATTAAGCAGGATGGCTCTGTTACCTCTATTTTCATAAAATTCTTTTTTTTTTTTCTTCTTTTTTTTTGAGATGGAGTTTCACTGCTGTTACCCAGGCTGGAGTGCAATGGCACGATCTCGGCTCACTGCAACCTCCATCTCCTGGGTTCAAGTAATTCTCCTGCCTCAGCCTCCCGAGTAGCTGGGACTACAGGCGTGCACCATCATGCCCAGCTAATTTTTGCATTTTTAATAGAGACAGGGTTTCATCATGTTGACCAGGATGGTCTCTATCTCTTGACCTTGTGATCCACCCTTCTCAGCCTCCCAAAGTGCTGGGATTATAGGCGTGAGCCACTGTTCCTGGCCAATATAATCCTTAATAAGATGTTACATTCATATGTTACATACAGATGTTGTAATTTCCATAGAGTCAGCTTACCTTTTAGATTGTTGTTTAAATTAAATGTTATTTGTTGCATTGTTCTTACTGCCTTGCTTTGGCTAGACTTTCATTGCAATGAGTTAAATCCCTGGGGAAGCTAGCTTTAAAAATAAGAATTCTCAAAAACCCCAGCCCAAATTGGGGAAAGCTATAACCAAGTCAAACTTTGTCCCTGTCTCCACTTTTGCTTCTCAAGAGACCATTCTATTATTTCCTTCACTTCTATATGGAACTCCACTGACACCTGAATATTGTGGCTTCAGCCATTGAGTCTATATCATTTTGCAGAACCAGAGCCCAGAACAATATGAATTGCTCTATCCACAACGCATTCAAACTTTGGGGATTAAAAAAATGAGTTGGCCCACTTTGGTTTATGTTTCTACCTCTACTCCAATCATTTATGGACAAAGTCACTGGACTCATCCACCTACGCATTCTTTAAAAAGAAAAGGGAAGAAATCACATACAAAAAAGACATCTTCATTACATATATTTCTGAAAATTTCTACCACACACAGGAAAATCTGAATTCATTGTTTCATTATTACTAATCCAACCAATATTTATTGAGTACTAGCTGTTCAAGTTTCTAAGATAGATTCTCAAATACAAAGATGATTTGCAGACTCAGAGCAGGAGAAATACATACTCTGATGTATGGCGTATGCCTGGAAAAAGATAATTAAAATATATCATGATGTGATCAAGGGTACTGTCGGCTTTCAACAAATAATGTTGTTGGAACATTTGGACATTACTATGTTAAAAAAAAAAAACAAAAAAAAAAAACAGGGCTTTGACAAAAGCCTCACATTTTATACAAAAATTAGTTCCAAACTGATTATAGACCTAAATACAAAATGTTACATTATAAGATGTTTAGAAGAAAACATAGGAGAAAATCTTCATGTCTTGGAGCTAGGCAAAGAGGTCTTGAACATAATACCAAAAGCATAATCCATAAAAGAAAAATTAATATATTAAACTTTTGCCCTACAAAAGATATTACTTAAGGAATGAAATACAAGTTAGAGATTAAGAGAAAATATTTACAAGTCACATATCTGATAAATGACTTATATCCAAAACATATAAAGAATTCTCAAACTCAATAGTAAAAAATATTTAATTTAAAAATCTTTTTTAAGTGGTAATAAGACTTAAATAGATGCTTCACCAAAGAGACTATATGGATAATGAATAAACACAAGAAAAGATGTTCAACATCACTAACGATTAAAAATTATTTAACATTAAAAAAATCCCTTAATGTAAAGATGAAAAACCACATTAGCATTTCAATTGAGGCAAAAACACAAATAAGTAAAATAAAATTCAATACTTCTTCATATAGAAAACCTTACTAAGCTAGATAAGGACAATGTAATAAAGATTGTCTTTCAAAAGCCTATAGTAAAATTATACTTAATTATCAAATATTAAGAACATTTTCTTTACATAAGAAAGAAAACAATCACCACTTTCATCATTTCTATTCAACATTGTCTTACAGATCTTAACCAGCACAGTAAGAAATATATCAAAATTAGAAAGGAAGAAACAAACCGTCACTAGTAACAGATAATAAAATTGCCTTGTTATCTACTTTTTAAAACTTATTTTAAATTTTGTTTCAGGTAACCCTAATATCTGGACCACATCTAGGTATGATTATATTCTCTGAGTTGTGTCCTGGCTTTCTTTCATTTGGTTCTGGATCCTGATATGCCTGATCAGCATTTATACAATGCTGGACATTATAAATCCAAAATTGAAGAAACTCTGAATAACATTTCCATCTTTTACAGAAAGTTCACATTTCTTCCAGTTGGCAATTAGAGGTGGGGCAGATCACCTTGATCCAATCTGGGAATGAGCTATTTTAAGACTAGAGTACGGGCTTCCCTAGTTTGTCTTTACTCATAGAGTACAGCTTACAGAGACTTCACGGAAAGCCTGAAGCATTTACTAGGACTTCTCACAGATTTCATCTACAAAATAATCTAGGCCTATTGTTTTCTTGGGAGAAAGTGTTAAAATGCTAATTTAAATTTCAATGATAAATAGGACTATAGAAAGCTTACTTTCCCATCTTGTCAGTTTTTCATACATAATTCATATTTTCCCAGAATTTTCCCCTATAGTTTTAGAATTTATTGAAAATAATAAAATCTTGTTTGTAGTATTGTAATATTATCTTCTTCTCCGTTTCCTGTTTCATTCTATAAAATAATTGCGTCTTCTCTCTTTTTTAAAATGTTGATCAATCTTTCCAGAAATTTGTATACTTTGTTAATCTTTTCCAAGAATAAATTTTGACATTATTGTTTCACTTTATAGTATCATTGTTTTCCATTTCATTTGTTTCCCTATTTTTATCAATTTTCTCATTCTACTTTCTCTATGTTTATTTGGGAATTAATTCTATAACTTCTAACATCAGCAACTTAGCTCATTAACCTTTTTTAACTAACGTAAGCATTTAAAGTTATAAATAGCCCTTGAAACACCGTTGTAGCTGTATCGAGCAAGATACAGAGTGTTTTCAATCAACATTCAGTTCAAAGTATTGTTAATGTTCATGTTTCATTTGTTTGGATCATAACCTTTTTAGACAAGTAGTTTATTAGCTTTTGTAAGTATACAGCTGTTTGGGAGTATCTCTTTGTTACTGATTTTTAGTTTAATTGCATTTTGATTAGACAATGTAATCTATGTGATACCAGTACTTTGAAATGTATTGACATTCACTTTATTGCCTATTGTATGACTGTCTTTTATAAAAGATCTGTGGTTGCTTGAGAAAAATACATATTATATCATTGCAGGTTCATTAAGTCAATCTTATTGAGTTGTTCAATGTATTATATCCTTACTAAAACTTTTTTACCAATTGGTTACAGAGAGATTTTTGAAAAGAGTTGATTTGACAAAATTTGCTTGATGTATTTAGGGCTTCTTTTATTAGGTACATGCAAGTTTAAATTTTTCATATTCCTCTGGTAAACTGAACCATTTATTGTTGTGTGGTCATCTTCTTTATTGCTATATATGGTTTTGAGTCTTTATGTCTAACTTTTCTAATTGTAGTTTAGTAACTCAGTCCTTATTTTGTTAATATGTACTTGGCTTATATTGTTTCTTTCATCTTCAGTTTTCTGTAACCTTAGATTTTAGGAGCATCTTTCATAAATAGCATATTATTTGATTTTTTAATGTATACTACTAAGCAATCTCATTTATTGGGGAGCTTAAACCAATACGTTTATATATCTGAATTTTTTTTCTATCATATAGTGTTTTTTCTTCGTTTATCGTGCTTTTTTACTGCTTCTTCCCTCTTCTGGATTGTCTGCTTTTAAACTTTTTCTTATTCCATTTTTTCTCTTTGCTAACTTGAAATTTATACTTACCATTTGTATTCTTTCATTTAACCATGATATTTATAATAACAAAATCTATAGTTAATGTATATCTTTACCCTTCTTTCAAAAATAACTAGGATTTTAGAGTGTTCTAAATTTTCCTAAACCCCACACCTAGATTACATGCCATGATCATCTAGTTCTTTATACATCCCTTGTGAGTGGTATTATTTTATTCCGAAAATTGTTTGATTTTTATTATTTATTGTTGCTGTTTTAGCAATCACTGTTTTCTGGGTTACTCACAGCTACTTTCTCTCAGCATTTTCTACATTATTTTATCTTATTATAGATCCCCTTTTGCTATTAAATGTTTGCTTTAATTTATTATTGCTTTATAGGAATTTCTCTTTTCTCTCCATTTGCGTTTAACATTGCCTCTTTGGCTTTGCTATTCAGCATTTACACTATGGTCTCTAGGTATATATTTCTTTTTATTTATCCCATTTCTTACATTGATGGATTTATATCTCCTACTAGACATTATCTCTTTAAATATTTGCTTGTTTCTATTCTGTGTTCTTTTTCAGCAACGCACTTATTTCTGGGTCTTCTGTTGTAAAATCATCCTTTATATGTTAAAAATATTTCATAAATAATTTTAATTATATGTATCTATTCAAAGATTAGTAGTCTTTGTAAAACAGAATTTATGTTTTTCTATTGAATCTGTTCTTAACAGATTATATTCCAATATATTTGACCATTTTTAATTGTAAGTTTATATTTGGCTAAATTTAATGTAGGTAATTCCTAAAAGATCTAAACTGAGAATATTTTTCTTCCAGGAAGATTCACATTTACTTCTTCTTGGTAAGTTGGGATACTACCACATTGCAGCCATTCTATTAACTTTCCCCAAGTATAGATTCTTTTGTCTTTGAGGTGGCATAAATTCAAAGCCCCGACTTGCATTCTTAGTCAGAATAGATTTCTTAGTCAAGTCCCTTCACAGATTGGCAAGCATTGTATTGCCCATACTTTGATGGATCTATAGGTCCCTCATGTGTCCTAGCCTTATGTATGTGTCTCAAGTGGACTCAGCAACCCTACCCCTTTGTCTGGCCCCAAGACTTAGTCTCTTCTCACTCTAGGTGACTAGTAATTTTTGAAATTCTGGTTTCTTAGTATTGGCTTTTGCCCCCTAAGAAAGCAACATATTCTGCATCAGTGTTCAACTATCTGTATAGTTTTAGCTTTTCTTAAATATTTCCAGTGTTCACAGATAATCGTAACTCTCTTGTAAGCTTAGCAATACATCTTAAATTATATGTGTTGTCATTTATTCAGTATCTGAGTGTTTTATGTTAATGCAAGTCTTTATCGAATGTCTTGTCTGCCATACTACCAGAAGCAATTATGTGTTATTACTAGCTTTTAAACTGTATTGAGTCACCTAAAACTTTAAATTTCTGTTGATAGTCCCTGAGGATTTTTTTTAAAAAAAGATTTTTCCTTTTGCAAATTTAGTGTTTAATATGTTAATTAAACCTATCCTATCCTATTCATTATGATACTTAGGTCTTCTTTCTCAGACTTTTTGAAAAGTTATAAAGCAAGACCAGTGAGTTAATATTTCCTACTATGAGTATGTTTCTGTATATGATTCTTTGAATTTCTTGTCATTGTGTTTTATTAATGTTCGTGCTATGTTATTTAGTACATACATCTTCACTGTGAACTAACTTTGTAAAATACCTTTTCATGTTGTTTAATGCTTTTGCTCTACATTAAATGCAAGTTAATATTGATTTCAATCCTCTTTTATTTCTTGGTAGTCCCTTACACTAGAAAATAAATGATAAGCAAAAGCATCGTATCTTTGCTTACTTTATTTTCCTCACATACAGACACAGTTAGATTTTAGCCAACTACCCTTAAACTTTTCTGTTTATGCAATAAAAAGGAGAAATTGCTAGGATAATTTTTTTTCCATTTAGAATTTGATATGGGATAAGGAGCATACTTAGATCTGAAAATAAATTTCAGTATTGATAGTCTTCTAATTAGTTTTCTGACTTTCAGCAATTTCATAAATCATCTGCTTACTTTTCCCAGAAGTTAGATTAGAAAAATAACACCTTCTCTGTTTATCATTCAAGGCTTTTGAAATATGAATGCAGAGAAGCTGTTATGCTTTAAAGTGGTATATTACATATAATATACTACCACTTTTAAAATACATTTTATCTTTTCCTGTTAATTGGGAAGAGCCAAACTTGATCTCTCATAAATTCATGGCCGTTCATGAAACAGTCCAGTAACTTCCTCATTTTACCATGTCATAAATCATGGTAGGAAAGCTGTGACCACCAATATGAACCACCAGAAAGTAAGACTGTTTTAAGAGACACAGCCATGCAATGTGTCCATTACATAATAATTAGTGAATTAATTCTGTGTTACTGATTAAACTGGAAAAATAGATTTTGAGGCATTTCTTTATTTCAAATACTAATTCTGATTTATGTTTTTAGAGTGTTTTATTTGTATTATCTGAGGATCTTCCTTTAAAAATGTTTTGACATCTTACTTCTATATTTTTATGCCACTGATTTCTTGTGCAAAGTTCTCATAATTCACCATCTCCACCTTAAGTCCCTGCTGTTCTTTCCCTCACAAATATATTGTGCTCGCTTTATGTTTCTGCCTAGAGAATACTATATGAATAAATACGGTTTCTGTTATGTTTCTTAGGTTATTTACCAAAAGTTTATTTTGGCCTTTATTTCATTTGTGTAGTCTACAACCATTGCTTTACTCAATAAGGAAGACGGAACTCATAGAATTTATTAGCCAAGAAGTAAGTCTGAAATACTGGCCCATGGAAAACCTATATAATTTTTCCATTTTCCTTTCCCCAAGATACCTGTGGCCAAGAATTCCAGGGTAGATATTAGGGAGGTAAACTGAAACTTAGTCAACCAGAGTCATCGGATCTAACCCAGAAGCACTGGAAAAATGATTATATTTTAGAAACTTTTAAGCTCGTTACAAATCACAATTTTATAGAAAAGTACAATCTAATTTGAATTTACCCTTCTTCTGAGCAAAAGAAAACAACGTAAGCATGCAGAAATAAGTCTGGATGTTTTTAGTCCCTTTTTCCCCCATGAAACGGAATTTTCTTCTCTAAAATTGGAAATATTTTCTAACAGATTTTCTGTCAACATTCACACATAGTTGTAGGTTAACAATCCAGGAAGTCCTGCGTGATTGTAGAATACTTGAGTCAGAAAGATTAGGCCTGAAAGGATCTTTGGGTGTCATTTAGCCCAATCTTCTAGACAGAAAACCTAAGACAAACTATTAATAATTTACTATTAATAATAAAGAAAAGTTTGTGGTTATATTTCTAAAGAAATCTTTTTTTTTTTGAGACGGAGTTTCACTCTTGTTGCCCAGGCTGGAGTGCAATGGTGTGATCTCGGCTCACCGCAACCTCCGCCTCCTGGGTTCAGGCAATTCTCCTGCCTCAGCCTCCTGAGTAGCTGGGATTACAGGCACACGCCACCATGCCCAGCTAATTTTTAGTATTTTTAGTAGAGACGGGGTTTCACCATGTTGACCAGGATGGTCTTGATCTCTTGACCTCGTGATCCACCCGCCTCGGCCTCCCAAAGTGCTGGGATTACAGGCTTGAGCCACCGCACCCGGCCTCTAAAGAAATCTTTATGAGAAAAAATATTTATAAGGAAGCATATCATAATTTGTAAGAAATTTATTATTATAAGTATGTGAACAAGGATTTAGACATCCCATTCTTAATTGTGTGCTCCATTCCAATTTACTTTTGCTAGTACACAAGAAAGCCCAAATCAAGAAATTGTAACAGTAAGAAAAGAAACCATCATCTAAGAAATCTGATCACAAGTTTAATCTCCCAACTACTATAGACGGATCACAGATGTTTTTAGTGTTTCCATGGAGGTTGTGCCTAACACATTTCTCTCAAGCTGATAAAGGCTCACAGTTTAAAGAAAAACATTCTAAAATAAATCATGTTATGGGCATTAGAGCAAAACAATATTCTTTTTAAACGGGGAAAACTGTGTAATGGGACTCCTGAGTCTCTTCCCCACATGGATTCTCAGCACCGTTAGTAAGGCATCATTCTCTCAGACGACAGGAAAACGCTTATGCTGGTGGACTTTTGGCACCTTAGTTCCCTCGTTTCTGTTAGAGGTTGAAGTCATTTGATGAATTACAGAAGTTACATACAGCAATCCATATCTACAATATGATAGGAGAAACATACAATGGTGCTTATTCATGGAAATATCGGGAGACTCTGCTTTCACCATTTCTGCTGTTAACTTAGTAAGTGGTTCTTTGCACTCTGTAGACAGATGCCTGTGAGTCAATCACTTCTTCCTTAAATCTCTCCCTGAAAATCACTTTGAATCAAGCTTAAAAAAAACAAAGATAGGAGTATATTAGCCTGTTTTAATACTTCTATAAATAACTGCCTGAGACTGGGTAATTTATAAAGGAAAGAGGTTTAATTGACTCAGCTCAGCACAGCTGGGAGCCTCAGGAAACTTAACAATCGTGGTGAAAGGTGAAGGGGAAGCAAGGCACCTTCTTCACAAGGCAGCAGGAAGAAGAGTAGCAGAGGGAAGGGGGAAGAGCCCCTTATAAAACCATCATATCTCATGAGAACTCACTCACTATCATGAGTACAGCATGGGAGAAACCACCTCCATGATCCAATCACCTCTATCTGGTCTCTCTCTCAACACAGGGATTATGGGGATTACATTTCAAGATAAGACTTCCCTGAGGACACAAAGACTAACCATATCATTCCACCCTGGCCCCTCCCAAATCTCATGTCCCTTTCACATTTCAAAACACAATCATGCCTTCCCAATAGGTTGCCAAAGTCTTAATTCATTCCAACATTAATCCAAAAGTCTAAGTCCAAAGTCTTATCTGAGACAAGGCAAGTCCTTTCTGCATAGAAGCTTGTAAAATCAAAAGCAAGTTGGTTATTTTCTATATACAATGAGGGTACAGGTATTGGGTAAATATACCCATTCCAAATGGGATAAATTGCCCAAAATGAAGGGGCTACAGGCCCCATGCAAGTCCAAAGTCCAATAGAGCAGTCATTAAACCTTAAAGTTTCAAAATGATCACCATTGACTCCATGTCTCACATCCAGGTCACACTGATGCAAGAGATGAGTTCCTATGATCTTGGGAAGATCCACTCCTGTGGCTTTGCAGGGTACAGTGCCCCCTGACCCCCCAGCTGCTTTCACAGGCTGGTTTTGAGTGTCTGCAGCTTTTCCAGGTGCCCAGTGCAAGCTGTCAGTGGATCTACCATTCTGGGGTCTGGAGGACAGTGACCTTCTCACAGCTCCACTAGGTGGTGCCCCATTGGGCTCTGCCAGAGGCTCCAACCCCACATATCCCTTCTGCACTGCTCTAACAGAGCTTCTCAATGAGGACGCCACCCTTGCCCCAAACTTCCACCTGGACATCCAGGCATTTCCATACAACCTCTGAAATCGAGGCAAAGGTTCCCAAACCTCAATTCTTGACTTCTGTGCACCACAGGCCCAATACCATGTGTAAGCTGCCAAAGCTTGGGGCTTGCATCCTCTGAAGCAACAGTCTGAGCTATATGTTGGCCCCTTTTAGCCACAGCTGGGACACAGAGCACAAGTCCCAAGGCTGTACAAAGCAGCAAAGCCCTGGGCCCAACCTAAGAAACTATTTTTTCCTCCTAGGCCTCCTAGCTTTTGATGGGAGGACCTGCTGTAATGGCCTCCAACATGTCCTGGAAACATTTCCCCCATTGTCTTGGTAATTAACATTTGGCTCCTTCTTACTTATGCTAATTTCTGCAGCCATCTTGAAAATGGGTTTTTCTTTTCTATTGTATCCTCAGGCTGCAAATTTCTGAAGTTTTATGCTCCTCTTCCCTTTTAAACATAAGTTCCAATTTCAGATCATCTCTCTCAAGTTCAAAGTTCCACAGGTCTCCAGGCCAGGGGCAAAATGCTGCCAGTCTCTTCGCTAAAGCATAGCCAGAGCAACCTTTGCTCTAGTTCTCAAGAAGTTCCTCATCTCCATCTGAGACCACCTCTGCCTGGATTTCATTGTCCATATCACTATCAGCATTTGGCCAAAGCCATTCAACAAATCTCTAGGACACTCCAAACTTTCCCATATCTCAAGTCTTCTGAGCTTTCCCACTAAACTGTTCCAACTTCTGTCTGTCACCCAGTTCCAAAGTCATTTCCATATCTTTGGGTAACTCTATAGCAGCACCCCACTCTCTCTGGTATCAATTTACATTATTAGTTCATTTTAACACTGCTATAAAGAACTGCCTAAGACTGGGTAATTTATAAAGGAAAGTGTTTTAACTGACTCACAGTTCAGTGTGGCTGGGGAGGCCTCAGGAAACTTACAATCATGTGGAAGGTGAAGGGGTAGAAAGGCATCTTCTTCACAAGGCAGCAGAAAGGTTAAGAGTGACAGAGTGAAGGGGGAAGAGCCCCTTATAAAACCATCAGATCTCATGATAACTTATTATCACAAGAACAGCATGGGGGAAACCGCCCCATGATCCAATCACTTCCACCTGGTCTCTTGAAACATAGGGATTATGGGGATTACAATTTCCCCCATGATTGAATCACTTCTACCTGACCCACCTTGACACCTGGAGATTATAAGGATTATAATTCAAGATGAGATTTGGGTGGGGACACAGATCCTAACAGTATCAAGGAGCAGCAGAAATTTCCAATAATCTTGAAAGTTTAGGCAATGCTACGGAATGGGGAACATCTGCCTTAAAGAACTGTGACTTGGCTTTTTGTTTTACTTTTTTCTATTCTCCTTTTGTTATTTTCTCTCCCTTTGGTATAGTCTTATCTAGTATTCTCCCAGGAAACAACTCCTCCACCATTAAACATATTCTTTGAAAAGAATGTAGTAAACCATTTACCCTGAAGAATAAAGGACAGATAGTGTAGTATGCCAACCTCCCTAAAGGCACTGGTTATTTTAAACAAGCAATGTTTAAAATCCTTTTAAGTATAATATAAGTGACTAAACTTCTCATTAAAAAATTCCAGATATCAGACAATATCTATGCATTTTTTGGAAAAGGTAGAGAGGTGTACTCCAGAATATAACTGCTTACTACTAAATCAACAATGCTGCTAACACAGTAAAGTTGTGTATTAGTACATAAAAGGGATCTAATAAACAAAAAGGTTCTTTTTAGTCTGAATGTGAAAAAGCAACCACCAGAAAAAAAAGAAAGAAAGAAAAACTTCAGGAATATACTTATTCTCTGAAATCAAAGTTCAGTCTCACCCTTTTTATTTCTAGGATGAACAGTCTCAAGAAATGTCTATAATGGGCTTTGAGATGAGGTCAAGGATGAGGCCACATGCACTGTTCCCCATTTCTGGCTGTGAAATGTGCTATAATTCACATACACCTCTCCCCACAGAGGTCTAAGGTGAAGGAAGCTATATTTTGATACAGTACTTTGGGATATAAAACAAGTATGGAAAATACGACCAAAGATATTTAGCTCAATAAATTAGTTCTTCTCTGAATTCTACCTTACTTAGAAAACTATGTATTAAATATGCTTTATGTTCTAAAAGCTTAGTTTGCTAACTCTAAATAGAAACTATATGCACTGCTGTTTACGGTACTTTTATACAAGAAAGTATAAATAATTTCCCAACACTAGTTCATTAATCCTTGAACACCTCATCAGGGGGATGGTGAGGAGGAGGGCGAGGAGTATGAGAAATATATGACAAATGTGCTTGGTGGGGTGGTTTAGTTTCCTAGCACTGATTTTATTTTTGTCATGAAACATAAAATAGTGTGTTGAGTCCTGCTTGAACTAAGAGTAGAAAGAAGAACAGCCCCTTATTGGTAGCTTTGAACAAGTCACTTTCATCCCTGGGTCTGAGCTACACACATCTCTAAAACAACAGGGTTTTGTAAAATTTGTCCAAATTTTATGAGGCTTTGATACATTCAGATGAACTAAATAATTGCAAAGGCACTTGGCCCCATAAGGTGCTCACAAATGGCTACCAAAACTTCATATTAAAATATGCATGAAAATTATAAAATGCTCATCGTAGCATAAAATTATGAATGGGAAAAGACAGTCTCATAGAAAGGTCAATTTGTTGCTAGATCCACAAATTCTAATATTCTGAAACACTAGCACAATGCAGACCATGTTATTTGCAGGCAGGATGCAAAATGAAAATGAGAATTCCCTTGTCCAGAAAGCAGGAAGAAAGTTTTTTTTTCTTTTCTTGGCAGTCTGATTCTCGACCTATCATAGTTTTGTATTTGTTCTAGTACTGCACTCCCTCAGATATGCTTAGTTCCATTCTTTACAGAGATCCAACATGGTGTGAGCTGCTTGAGCTTCAGCTCCTGCCCACCACTCTAACTTCACATTTCTCCATCCATGGATAACTCACTATATGTTTCAAGATATTTTTCAAAATCAAAATTATTTTAGTATACTTTAAAAGCATGTATATATGTTGGCGGGAGGGGAAGAATGTGTTCTTCTACTCAACTACTCCATTAGAAAGAACTTCTACACAAATTCTAAAATACACAAATTTTAAAAACCAACTGAAAAAACTGATTGGAATTGTGTGCTATAAGACATAAATTAGTACCTTACATCTGATAGTTGAACAGAAGCCTTAACTGTGTGAATCAGCTCCTGGATAATTTTCTTTGTTTTGTTTGTTGCTGTATTAACACAAGAGTCACAAGTTCTCAGATCACCCCTGGAAGGGTGACTTACTATGAAACATGGAAGGTCTTTTTTTCCTACTCAGGGTAAACATGCCTTTGGTGTGTCTAAGATCTGGGTTCTCATTCCTGTAGGCCATCAGGTGTGTACCAGGTCCCACTCCTTTGGGGAAGAGTTATAATTATATTCACATTCCTTTGAAAGGCCCAGCAGACCTGGGCCGAGAGGGACCTCACAGAACACTGGTGCAGGGTAGATAAGGAATATAGGCAGAGGGAGCCACAGGGATGACTCAAGGTGCCCACAATAGGTAGCAGTTACATGGGCAGGGGACATAAAACTGGTTATGATTAAATTGGGGAAACTAGCCTGAGTGCTACACAGCAGTCCATATTTGTTTTATTAGGGTAGCTCTTCATATTTGAACTAAATTCTCACCATCTGAACCCAGAAGCTAAAAAGATTCAGAAAATGAAGAGGTACAGATCCCCAAGGATGAAGTGCTTTGTTCACCTCCCATAAAAATGAAGTGGCTGAGGCAATCCCAGAACCTGGAGCTTATTATTTTAAGTCTCATTATATGCACAGGAGGTAAGATTATGACTTTTCTCTAAGTAAACATTATAGGAGCGAAGCTAAGTGCTGCTACAGTCACTATCATTGCTGAATTGCTGTCCATCTTTTACAAATGAGAGATAAGACTCATTTACCATTTGGTCATTCATTTTACATACCTCTGTTTCCTTCTTAGATGTCTGCATCATTACCAATATTATTATTATAAGGAAACACGTGGCAGACTGAAAGCTAATGATAAAGAATTGTCCATTTAAGTTTATATTTTATACATACAAAATATATTTACTTTTATACAGTTTCACTATCATAAACATTATTTTCCAGCAACAAGTCCAAGTACCTGGTGATTTTTTACCATCCAAGTGCAGAAATCATATCTTTAATGAGCCATATAAAGGAGGTGCCATTTCTTCCCAGGGACTGGACCACTCCACAAGAGAAAGTGCAAAGGAGACAGCAGGCTTCTGTTTAAAAGAACAGAGGGAAGCAGAGGAAGCAGTGCTTGGTGAGCCCCGTACGGGGTAGGTATGGTCCTCGATACTTTCCTGCTAGCTCACCGAATCCTTAAAACACCTTTCCAGTCTTACAGATGGGGCAAAGGGCAACAGGGGTTCTGAGAAGATCATTAACATGCACAGGGCCATACATAAGGCGAGGGCAGAATAAGAGCATAAATCAATGTATGATTAAATCTCAAGCTCTGCTCTATCTAACCCTGCTGCTACTTCTACAGCAGTATAAAACACACGTGTGCGTGTGTACACATGCACACAAACGTGCGCGTGCGCGCGCGCACACACACACACACACACACTTGCCTAGGAAGCAAAGAAGAGTTCTTGGGGTTTTATTTAGCTTTCTCAAAATATCCAATCATCTTAATTTAATGTATCAGATAAGGAGTAGTCCTGACCTGGAAGACAAAGAGAAGCCGACCCCCAGGGAACTAGGTAGAAAATAAATCAGTCTAAATGGAGAGGATGATGCCAAGGGGACCCAGAGGGCAGAGCTGCCTCAGCAGATGAAGGCAGGAGGGCCCCAAACACAGTCTTCACCTTTTCTTCCAGGTTTGGCTTCCAGTCCTTGCATTTGATACTTCCACCAACTCGTCTCTCCAGCTGCTCCTGTATCCATCCCTAAGCCCCAGAGCATCCAGACTTAGAAATCTTCAAGGGCTCATGCCCATATTTCTTTTTAAAAGTTCAACAACAACAAACTGTCAATATGAATACGAACCTTGTATTTCTTCCTACATGCTTTCTTTCTGTTAAGATCATCCAAAAAATAAAAGGAAACAAGATCAATCCTATTTCATGTTTGGATTTCAGCAACGTGTGAGAATTGTTTGAGCCATTTCCTTGTCCTATATAGGGAAATATGTTTTCCATGACATGGTTGGCTGGAACCACGTAGGTAAAATAAAATCTTTAAACTACCTTCCTTCTGATCCAGAAATGATGAGCAATTTGACATCCTGTATCCCCCCGACTGCAAACTAGAAACCTCTCTGTCAGAAGCTATTCTTGCAATATTATACCTCTAATGTTATGGGAAGTTGTTTGAGGCAAAAGGCGGCCGTAATAATGGGATTGTGTTTTGAAAAAGAGCTGGCTGTAAGGCCATGCTGTAAATGAAAAACATCATAAAAGGAACGTTGCCACTCTTAAAAAACCATGAGACTGCTGGAATAACTCATTGCAGGCTATTTTTATAGTTCCCTAATTCTGTTTTTAAAATCAAATGCAACTCTAGAAAAATAGCTCACTCAAGTTGGGAAGAAAGCCAAACCTGTGCAGTTTATAGAGAATCTCAGATCTTACCTGCTATAATTCATTCATTCAAACAACCATGTATTAAGCACCAACTACATGTGAAGTATTAAATTAGTTGGTGCAGAGAACTGCCCATGCAGTATTGTCTAATCAAGTAAAGGAAATAAGACCTGTCCAAATATGAACAATAGAAAGTATAAGGAGCTAAATGCCCTACGAGAAAAAACAAACAAGGGAGTAATGGGAGTAAGAAGTTGGAAAAACTCATCTCTGGCTGTGGGGATTCTGTAAAGTTTTATGAAGGAAGTGCATTTAGGCTAAGTCTTAGAAGATGGGGAGAGAGAACACCATTGGCAGCTTGATAAAAGGCAGACATATAGTTCATGCCCATAATCCCAGCACTTTGGGAGGCTGAGACAGGAGGATTGCTTGAGCTCAGGGAGTTCAAGACCAGCCTGGGCAACAAAGCAAGACCATTTCTCTATCAAAAAAATTTAAAAATAAAAATTAGTCAGGTATGGTGGCACATGCCTATAGCCATAGCAACTTGGAAGACTGATACAGGAGAATCACTTAAGACTGGGAGGTTAAGGCTTCAGTGAGCTATGATCACATCCCTACACTGCAGTCTGGGCAACAGAGACACTGTTTCCAAAAAAAAAAAAAAAAAAAAGAAAAAGAAAACAGAAGAAAAGAAATGCCAGATTTGACAGAGTGGAAAGGCCAACAATTTTATTCACCTGGAATCTGAAATAAATTTTGGAGAAAAGCCTAAAAGATAGACTAGGGTATCGTCTGTAGAGGCCAAGATGCTGAGGCCAGCAGTACAGCAAATCACCTAAGCAGAAGGCAGACTAGGAAGTCCTAGTTGGCTGCTGTGAGTCACCTCCTTTTAAGGGGAGCACAGTGGAAGACTTACAAATCTAATATGTAGTCAAAGAATAAATGAAGATATGGAAACATTCTCTTTTTACTTTGGTTGTTATGATGTTCAAAGTTAACTCTGAGGCCTTTCTCTAGCAAAGAAGGAGGACTCACTGCAGTTACTTTGTATACCTAATTTCTGTTTTCATCTTAGTTTTCTTAGTCTCATTTTCCTATTTCCTCACACAAAAATATATTTCATATTACAGATTTTTATTATAAAGCAATAATCTAATAAACAGATATAGAGATATAAAAGGACAAAGGAAGGAATGGGAAGGCATGCCTCCAAATGAGTTCATTTTCCAGAAGTTATATAACTAACACTTTCCAAATATTATAATATGTCTACATAGTATTCCCTAATAATCTTTGATTAACAAGTTCTATCATTTCTATAGCTAGAAGTTTGTTCTATAGGTAATTTTATACAGCTCTTGCTCTATAAGTACCAGTGAACACTACTTCATATAGTAACTTTTTCTTATAAAAGAAGAAATGAAATCTCTTACTATGGACTTGTTAGGCAAGAAAAAACGTTTTTTACCCAGATTCAAAGCAATAGCCAGATCTACTTCTGCAGTACCCTCAAATTAATGCTTACAACAGCACTATGATACTGCCAAGTCAGAACAATCCAGCATGCTCAAACATGATGGGACCATTTTAGTAGCGGTGCTGATGGATCATGAACCATGCACTCCAGGACATGAAGGACATATGCAGCTACAGATGATTCATCATTCATAGCCCCTAAATGAGTGGATATTTTGTCTTCATTAAGATATAAATCTGAGTACTAAGTATTCAAACTTGGATGGAGCAAGGTAGCAGAATGGAAGCCTACACATTTTTACACCCTGCTCCCCCCACAGGAACTCCAAATTTTAACATCTGCACACAGAAAAGCATCATTACAAGAAACAAAAATCGGATGAGCAACCACAGAACTTTATTTTTAACTTCATATTGCTAAAAGAGGCATTCAGAGAGCCGGAGAGACAGTCTTGAATTCCAGTGCCACCCCTTCCCCATCCCCTGGCAGCTGCTAGTCTGTGCACCTGGGGGAGGGAGAGCACAGCAACTGGAGGCTTTTATATTGAACTCTGTGCTTCCCTGTCATAGTGGAGAGTAAACCTGTGCTGGGCTCAGCCAGTGCTCATGGATGGAGCGAACACCTGGACCAGTCCTAGCCACAGGTGAATCATCATCAATGGGAACTCAAGTTTCTCTGCAAGCCTCGCCACCACAGGCCAAGGTAAACTGGGGTCCTAGGTAAACTGAAAGGCAGTCTGGGACACAGAGACTGCAATTCCTAGGCAACTCCTAGTGCTGGGCCAGGTTCAGAGCCACAGGACTAGGCTGCTGGGTGACCTAGGGAGACACCAGCTTGCGGGCTGAAAGAATGCTTGTGCCATCCCTTCCCCACCCCGAGGCAGTACAGCTTGAAGCAATGAAAGTGACTCCTTCCTTCTGCTTAAAAGTGGGGGAACAAAGAGCAAAGATGATTTTGTCTTGCATCTTGGATACCAGCTCAGCCATAGCAGGATAGGGCACCAGTCAGAGTCATGAGGCCCTCATCCCAGGTCCTAGCTCTTGAATGATATTTCCAAACACACCCTGGGCCAGAAGGGAACTTGCTGCCTTGAAGAGAAGGACACCCATTCTCGGCAGAATTCATTGACTTACGAGCCCTTGGACCTGGAGTAACCAGCAGCAATACCCAGGCAGTACGCCATGGGCCTTGGGATCTGAGACCTGCTGACTATAGATGTGACCCAGAACATTCCCAGCTGTGGTGGCTATGGTGAAAGACTCGTTCTGTTTGAGAAAAGCAGAGGGAAAACTAAAAGGGACTTTTCTCGCACCTTAGACACCAGCTTGGCCACAATGGGGTAGAGTAACAATCAGGCTCTTGGGACCCCTGAATCTAGGCCTAGGCTCTTGGATGTCACTTCTGGACCTGCACTGGGCCAGGGAAGAGCCCACTGCTGAGTCCCAGGCCTGGCAGTATTCACCACAAGCTGACTGAGGAGGCTTGGGCTTTAAGTGAACATTGGTAGTGGCCTGGCAGAACTCCTTAATGAGTTGGTGGTAGTGGTGGTAGCCATGGGGAGAGGCTACCTTGCCTGTTGAAAAGGAAAGGAAGAGCAGTAAGGACTTTACGTTGTGGTTTGAGTGCCAGTGTAGCTTCTGTAGAATAGAATATTGGGCAAATTTCTAAGTTTTTTTATTCTAGTCCGGGGCTCTCAGACAGCATCTCTGGAGCTACATGGGGCCTGGGGGAACTCACTGACCTAAAGGGGAGGATACAAACCTGGCTGGCTTTGCCACCTGCTGATTAGGGCACTAGGGCCTTGAGTGAACATAAGGTGGAAGCCAGGTAGCAGGTACAGCAGGTCCTGGGAAAGACCCAGTGCTGTGCTGGCTTCAGATCTGACCAAGCACAGTCCCAGTGGTGGTGGCCCCAAGGGTGCTTGCATCACACACACCCTATTCCAGGTGGTTCAGCACAGAGAGAAAGTAAGGGAAAAGAACAAGAGTCTCTGCCTGGTAATCCAGAGAATTCTTCTGGATCTTATCCAAGACCACCAAGGCAGTACCTCTACATGTCCACAAAAACCACAGTGACATTGGGATTGGGGCCCATGTCCCTTTGAATACCTGGAAAACTTCTCAAGAGGCACAGTCATAAGCTCGAAATGTGATGACTACAATAAAAACCTAATTCTTCAGTGCCCAGACACTGATGGACATCTACAAGCATCAAAATTATCCAGGAAAACATGACTTCACCAACTGAAATAAGGCACCAGATACCAATTCTAAAGAAAGAGACATGTGACATTTCAGAGAATTCAAAATTGCTGTTTTGAGGAAACTCAAAGAAACTCAAGATAATACAGAGAAGGAATTCAGAATTCTATCAAATAAATTTAATAAAGAGATTGAAATAATTAAAAAGAATCAAGCAGAAATTCTGGACTTGAAAAATGCAATTGACATGCTGAAGAATGCATCAGAGTCAGTAAAAGAAATAACCAAGCAGAAGAAAGAATTACTGAGCTTGGAGACAATTTGAAAATACAATCAGAAGAAACTAAAGAAAAAAGAAAAAACAATGAAGTGTGCCAAAAAGATTCAGAAAAATCCCCTGAAAAAGACAAATGTAAGAGTTATTGGACCTAAAGAGGAGGTAGAGAAAGAGATAGGGTAGAAAGTTTATTCAAAGTAAAAACAACAGAGAACTTCCCAAACCTAGTGAAAGATATTTACATTCAAGTACAAGAAAGTTATAGAACACCAAGCATATTTAACCCAAAGAAGACTATCTCAAAACATCTAATAATCAAACTCCCAAAGGTCAAAGATAAAGCATCCTAAAAGCAGCAAGAGAAAAGCAATATTCAAGCCATTCATGTATGCACCTAATACTTTGTTTACCTCAGCATTGCTTTAGTTGTAAACTAGCAAATGTCAGGAATTATATCTATTTAATTGTATGCATGCTGAGACATGTTAAAAGTAAATGTTAAACCAATGACCAAGTGATTTGCCTAGGTCTAGTTAAAACATTGTTATATCCATGTGAAGCAGTAAGAATGAAAAGCAGGGATAATTAGAGTTGAAGTTTCTCTAGTTCTATAAATATTTGCTATGTGCATTGGGAAGAGATAGTTGATTACACACATGGTCAGTCAGTTGGTTGCTACCACCTATTGCACAATATCTTCACAGCTATTGAAATAGATGCTTAGTAGTAAAATACATGCCTGCACCCTGGGTGTATGTGGGAGAATAGGAGGAGTGTAATGTAATCCTATACCAGCCTACCCGGTTTGGGCAAAGATAATCCCTACTTTTAAACAAGGATACATTTTCCTAAGTGATTTTCTTGCATTTAGCTTGGCCCATATAGATTCTCCAGCCAATGTCCTCCTCCAAAAAAGTAATATTAAAAAATAATAAAAGCAGTAAGCTTTCACATTTTTACCTGCATTAACATGGCAGAACACAATCGTTTTGAAACTGTTTCTGTGTAATAAACACCCACATTTACATTTGAAGAGTACCTCAGGGTATGCCATAAAATCAATACAGCATAGATAATTCTGAAGTTAACCCTTCTTCTCTAAAAGGTCTTTTAACTATAAAAACCAATTTTAATAAAAGACATCTGTGTCCATTATACAATATACTTCATGTTTGTCCAGAAGACCAACTTTAAGAAATTCACAGATTAATGTCATTATTAGCCATGACTGAGTGAAAAAAGGATCATGTGTGCACAGCTCTTCTAACAATAGGTCAAAACAAGAAATGGAATTAAGTTTTGCAGGATAATTCCTTAGTTGCCCATCTACTCTGGTCACTGTAGGAAGAATGGGGTTGAAAATGAAGGTCTTCTCATAATGTGTTAAAGACACTGGCAAAGATGTTGAAGAAAAAGCCACACAAGGAACACATTTGGCTAGAAGTAATAAGATTAAATCACAACACTCTAAATCAAACTCCAGAAATGTCTCTGGTCATAGCAGGAGATGGAAAAAGCTAGGATCCTTCATCCCAACATGCCCCAAATCAAGACTATCATCTAAAATGATGAAGCTGAATGTATTAGTCCATTTTCACACTGCTATAAAGGCCTGACACTGGCTAATTTATAAAGGAAAGGGGTTTAATTGACTCCCTGTTCACCGTGGATGGTGAGGCCTCAGGAAACTTACAATCATGGTGGAAGGTGAAGGGGAAGAAAGGCACTGTCTTCACAGAAAGGAGAAGTGCCGAGTGAAGGGTGAAGAGCCCCTTAAAAAACCGTATCTCATGAGAACTCACTATCAGAACAGTATGGGGGAACCACCCCCATGATTCAGATACCTCCACGTGGTCTCTCCCTTGACACGTGGGGATTATGGGGATTACAATTCAAGATGAGATTTGAATGGGGACACAAAGCCTCACCATATCACTTACAAATGGTGAAAATTTATAAAGCACATATTAATATCAGAAATGTAATGCATTTGTGATTAGAGCTATCCTTCCATGTTTTTGAAATATTACTTCAGAGAGGCCTTTTTTTAATCACCCTATCCAAAAGTAGCTACTTCCTTCCATCTTAGTCTTGAAAACCTTTTACTCTTCCTCATAACATTTATTTATCACTGATGTTTTTATGCTTTTTATGTTTAGTGTGTGTCTTCCAATTCATTTGTAACTTCCAGGATGGTGAGGATTTTACCTGTTTACCTAGAACACTGCCTGGCACATAATAGACAATCAGTATTTGTTGAGTGGATGAATGAATCACATTGAACAGGAATTATGTCAATAGGAATCTCTCCCTCCTTTTTTCCCCACTGTGAATTCCTTCAACTGTGAGGGTAGTGGGGCTCCTAGCTTCTAAGGAGTGCTCTGTAACTATTTTGGAGGTGACTGGTGTATTGACTTCCTACTACTGCTGTAACAAATTATCATAAATTCTGTGGCTTAAAACAACACAAACATTATTTTACAGTTCTGTGATCCAGAAGTCTAAACTCAATCCATAAGCTAAAATCAAGGGGTTGACAGGGCTTCATTCTTTTCCGTAGCTCTAAGGTGGGTCTGTTTTTCACCCAGCTAGAGGCTCCCAGAACTCCTTGGCTGGTGTCTCTCTTCCACCATCTTCAAACCAAGTCCTTCTCACATCACATTCTTCTGACCCTGTTTCTGTGATCACATCTCCAACTCTCTTCAGCCTTCCTCTTCCACTTTTAAGGACGCTTAAGATGATGTCAGGCCCACCTGGATCATCCAGGATAATCTCATCATCCCAAAGTCAACTGATTAGCAAACTTAATTCCCACTTGCCATGCAACATTCATACTCACAGGTTCTGAGAATGAGGATGTAGAATCCTTTGGGGGACTGTTTTTCTGGTGAGTCAGCGGGTTGGTGAGTAGAAAAGCAAGTGAGATTTAAGAGAGAGAGTGCATGCACCAACAACCCAGTGAAAAGACTGAACTACATGGTAGCTGAGTAGGTTATGGAAGGCTAGATTAGCAAGGCCTAAAATAGTCAAAGCTTTTGTTGTTGTTGTTGTTTCAAAATGGAGTTTCAATCTTGTTGCCCAGGATGGAGTGGTGTGATCTCAGCTCACTGCAACCTCTGCCTCCCAGGTTTAAGTGATTCTCCTGCCTCAGCCTCCTGAGTAGCTGGGATTACAGGTGTGACTGGCTAATTTTTGTATTTTTTTTTTAAATAGAGACGGGGTTTTACCACGTTGGCCAGCCTGGTCTCAACTCCTGACCTCAGATTATCTGCCCGCCGAGGCCTCCCAAAGTGTTGGGATTATAGGCGTGAGCCACCACACCTGGCCTTTCAATCACAGGAATGAGATCATGAAATCTGAGTTCCCCAAAAATTAGTCAGTGTAGGATGCTTCAAAGAAAAATTGAACTAGAAGCAATGAGACCACAGAGGAAAAAGATGTGAAGAGAATTGGACATAAGAGAGATGAGTCTGAACTAGGGAGAAGAGGAGGATTAATACGAGACATTCCCCAGAAAATGACTGAATGATGATGGGGAACCAAAGAGACACAAGTCAGTGATGTCTACAGGACTGTGAGCCTAGGAGACTGATGAAGAGACCAAGAATGAGGGAGTGGAGCTAGTGTTCAGATATGAAAGGTATGAACTTGAGGCGACAAGTTCTCTAGTTCAGTTTCTAGCCAACCAAAATTTGGATTAAAAAGATAGAACAGGCCGGGCGCGGTGGCTCAAGCCTGTAATCCCAGCACTTTGGGAGGCCGAGGCGGGTGGATCACGA
The DNA here is from genome assembly GCF_048565385.1 of Saimiri boliviensis. Classification (NCBI taxonomy): domain Eukaryota; kingdom Metazoa; phylum Chordata; class Mammalia; order Primates; family Cebidae; genus Saimiri; species Saimiri boliviensis. The sequence goes on from NC_133452.1 coordinate 77,867,259, forward strand.
GATCAAGAGATCGAGACCATCCTGGTCAACATGGTGAAACCCCGTCTCTACTAAAAATACAAAAAATTAGCTGGGCATGGTGGTGCATGCCTGTAATCCCAGCTACTCAGGAGGCTGAGGCAGGAGAATTGCCTGAACCCAGGAGGCGGAGGTTGCAGTGAGCCGAGATCGTGTCATTGCACTCCAGCCTGGGTAACAAGAGCGAAACTCCGTCTCAAAAAAAAAAAAAAAAAAAAAAGAACAGAAAACCATCACTTTAGACTTGAAAGTGAATAACGTTCTTAAGAGGAAACGTGATGACGAAAGAGCTTCCTGGCCTAGCTGCAGCCAGTTATCTTGCGTCTGATTTACTTGGAATGAATCTCACCTGCATTCTAAGTGCTTCACTCCATTGTCTACCACGCCTACTCTCACAGCTCAGCACAGTCATCATATACACCTCTGGACAGGCCATTCTTAAGGAACAGTAACCCGTGCTCTAATTTCTGGTGCTCAGCTACATCTTGATATCCCCCTATACTCCAGCCAAGTTCAAAGGAAAGTTTGGGTTATTAATTTCTCTTTCTGATCTCTGACCACTGTCACAGATGTTCCTAAGCCCTTGTTAGAACTCCAGATGTTTGAATCTTTGCTGTTTCTTGCATCTACTGAATGCTTTTTCCATGACTTCTCTTTAAACTTTCTGGACTTTTTGCCATTACGATCTCTGGTGTTTCATCAGTTTCTCCCACTATTTGCCTGTACTTGATTGCTTTCTTCTGTATTTACTGTGATCTGGAGGTAGCACAGCTCCCTGCAATGCATACAACAAAACTCCCAATCAGTATTCAGAAGTGCATGGAAGTGCCCCACTGGGTTACAGGTGTGCCAAGAGATTGAGATCCTCAGACCACACTCCCATCAGAATTGAGTAAGCCTCATCTGGGAACCCCCATGTGCCACACAATTATCATCACTTTCAGCACTGGAAAGCACTAGTCTAAAGTAAAGATTGTAGAGAGGATGAAGCACAGAAAGTACAGTCAGAGAGGAAAGGAAGAACCAGGAAATAGGGTGTCACAGAAGCCAAAGGAGAAAGACATTTCAAGAAAGAGGAGGAGGCAGTAGGGTCACCTGCAGCAGAGCAGCCAAGAAGAATGAGGACTAAGAAAAGGCCACTGGGTCTGTAATTGCATAAGTTCATTTTTCATGTCAAGCAAACAGTAGATTCAAAAAGGAAGTGTAGGGCTAAAGGGAGCTAGAAAAAAGGTCAACTTGATGCCTGAAGAAGTAAAAGAATGTTAAAAGGTATCAGGAATGCTTTACTAGTAAGTCCCAAAAATATGCCAGAAAACTAAAGCTATCTTCAACTAGCAATA